>NW_026596046.1:28187700-28281924 GCF_907164565.1 Psammomys obesus
TTTTTTTTTTTTGTTTGGTGGTTTTGGTTTGGTATACTGTGGCTGACCCTTATAAAACTAGTTGACAAGGGTGGGGAGGAAGGTGCTGAGGAAACAGGAGGGTGGATGGCAGGACACATGAGACTTGAGAGAGAGAGAAGAATGTTATGGGGAATAGAAGGGTACAAGGGGCATTGAGGGCTTGGGAAGAAGAGGGCGATGAGAATCAACAAAAGCAAACTTTATTGCAAATGCCATCATGAAACCTAGTATTTTATATGCTAGCTAATATTTTTTGTTTGTTTGTTGTTTTTAAGATGGCACCCAGGGGAGTCCTCTTTTTTTTTTTTAAGATTTATTTATTTATTTATTTATTTATTCATTTATTATTTATACAGCATTCTGCCTGCATGTGTGTCTGCTCACAGGGAGAGGGGTGCCAGATCTCATGATGGTTGTGAGCCACCAAGTGGTTGTTGGGAATAGAACTCAGGACCTTTGGAAGAACAAACAGCCAGAATTCTTAACCTCTGAGCCATTTCTCCAGCCCCACTAATTAATATTTTCAAATAAAATATTAGAAAAAAATACAAGTTTCAAAAGGGTGGCCTTTGTGGTCCACTTGTATCAGTTTCCCAGTGATGAGACTGTAAGTATGAGACTGTAAGTATGAGACTAAGTTACTGTAAGACTGTAACCAGCCTAATGAGAATGAATTATTAAACTCAAAAATAAAAAGATATATGACCCAGTTAAAAATAGTCAACAAGCTAACTGTAGCAGCTCACACCTGTAGATTCAGCAGAAGGACTGCTACAAGGTTGAGGCCAATAGTGAGTTCTGGGCTAGCTTGGAATAGAATGAGGCTCTGTCTCCAAACAAGGGAAAAAGGCGATAATCTTAATGGATAAGTTTTCAAATAGTATATCTAATGGCCTAATAACACATGAAAAGGCAATAAATATCAGTTGGGAGTGTGCGTGACCGTCAAGTCCACAGTGAAGACTTGCCAAGGTCCAGCTTTGACAGACATGGGGCAGACTGGAAAGGTGTACGCAGAGTCCGCTGTAGTCAGTCAGAGTCCGCTGTCTGCAGGTGCAAAACTTAATTCCCTGGAGCTGGCAGCTCTTTAACTCAGAAAGGGGCGGCACCGAGCTGCTAGCTGGGCAAGGGCTCTGAGCTTGGTAACTCTTTGTGAGCTGCCAAGAAAGAAGAAAGAAAAAGTTATGTACACACACACACACATTCACACAATGAATGAAGGAAAGGGGCTTCAATGCCTTTTAATTTTGTACTTGGGTTTGTATACTTTTTTTAGCAAAAGCTCTCTATATAAGAAGAAAGATAACCTCATAGCCATAAAAACAATCAATCACAAAAACAGATGGAATCAAAGTTACAGCAGGGTAATAGATGACTTGATTTTCCATTAAAACTTAGACCTAATTAGTCATTTTTTAAAATCTATGTCGTCATTCCGTAAGTTCATTGTAAGTTCTCTTTCCCACTTGGCAGCTCAGAACAACAGTTTTTCATGTAGCAAGTTATAAGGTTAACAGTTTCCAAGGGGTTACAGCAGGATTATTGTTTATATGTCTTTCCATTAAGGCTCACACCTAACTAAACTAACCTAAGCTTTCTCTTAGTTTCATGAGTTCATTATAAGTTCAGAATAATATTTCTATCTGCCTTTCATTTCACAGTTAATTATCTATTTTAATTCTCTAATTTATCTATTTAATTATCTATTTTCTGTTCATGGCTCTCTATCAAGGTGCATACCAAGACCCGTGACTTCACTTCCAACCTAGAGTGCATGTTTACTGTTAGTCATAAATCTGACTCAAACCTATTCTTCTTCCTAGTGAAATTTAAGTGCTTGATACAAGAAGGTTCACAGAGTTCCTAGCAGCTTTTGCTGTTCTGCAGGAGGGTTTAAAAGTTTAAATCAGGAATTCTATAAAATCATTATTAGAAATGATAATTTCATATTGATTCCATGGGAAACCTGTGCAACAGAGTGGAATAATTACATCAGAGCACAGGCAGTGAGGATTTCTCTATGCCTTGCCAGATACATGAGAGATACAGCAATGGCAAGCATGGAAAGGCATAGCCACAGCGGGAACCCTCCCAGAGACAAAGTCCCTGGGGCCATGTCTCAACCAGGGTTCACCCATCACTCAGCTTTGCAAAAAATGGTGTGCTGCTTCCAGGATGCTCACTTGCTAGCCACAGGCCCTTTCTGCACGTGTGGCTCCTGGCAGGGACTGATGTGTAGCCCAGTGATAAAGCACTCCCCTAATCACACCACCAAAGCCACAATGAACAAATTCCAAATCCTCTGTTGCTAACGAAAGTATAAAATACTGAAGCCACTTTGGAAAATTGTTTGGCAGCTCATGAAGTAATTAAGTGATATCACATATCTCAGAATTCTATTCCTAGATATACGCAGAGAAAATTCAGATAAACATGTACACGAGACCTTGAAAGTGATCATGTTCAAGTCAGTAATGCTCATGAGGTCCAAAAGGCGGAAACAGTATAAAATTACATGAATGTTTCTTCTTCCCTGCACTTGCAGCAATGGTGACTTAGACCCGTGGTCAGCAGGTGGAGTCACCAAAGACATCTCAGACACCCTGGTGGCTGTTAACATCCCCAATGGGGCCCATCATTTAGATCTTCGAGCCAACACTGCCTTCGACCCTTCCTCTGTGCTGTCATCTCGCTTATTGGAAGTCAAACACATCAAGAAATGGATTGCAGATTTCTATGGGAATGCCAAATTGGCAGGCCTGAGCAACTTTTAAAAAATATTTTTTTGTTTTATGTTTGCTACACCCACATTCCCACTCACTTTGGTTTTCCTTATGTAATTGCTTCTGTCTTTTGTCATTTGTTGGGCCAAGGTTGAGACAGAAGATAGTGACAGGGGTGGGCGCAGCCATCCCACCCTGGTGGCTGCTCCATCTTCACTGGCGTGGTTCCTGACTGCCATTCACCAGGAGAGCCTGCTCTCTCACAAGTGGGGACCGTCTCCTTGGTTTTGAGGTTGAAGTCTCTCTGGCCCATTGTACGTCCCCACTCCTGCCACAAAAGGAAAAGCAGAAGCTGGATTAGAAAGGCTGCGGCTGCAGCCGGTAGGATGTGCGATGCCTGCCGATCCAGGAAACGGGGCCGCCTCCTTTGTACGCTGATTGACTGTGACTGTGCTGCAATAAAGAACAAGGCAGGCCTACCTGTGTGTTGCTCGTCTCCCTCCAGCTGTTGGGGAGGGAGGTGCCTGGGCTGTTCTCAGAAAGTCCTTTCTTTCTCTCTCTCCTGCTTGGCAGCTTTCCTTCGTTCTGGGATATGTGCCACTGTGGTACTGCCAGGAAGAAATCTGGCCTTCTCCTGCTCCATTTCTCTTTGTTTTCAAGGTCAGTTTTGTGATGATCTGGCCTTTCTAAATTCTGCCAGTTTAGGAGAAGTGTTTTTTACCTTAAAACTGAACAAATTCTATTAATAAAAATTCTTTAAAATTTGACAAATCAGCTATTTAAAAGGTAGAATGTATTTCTGTTCATTTTGTAAATAAATTTTATGGTCTAGTCATGGTTACTGATGTCCTTAGAGCCATGATACCAAGCAGCAGGTGCGTGGGGACTTTCCTGTATGGCTTCCAGAAGACTAGCAGAGTAATTCGTGCAGGCAGCATATTTGACAGTAATAAATGGCAGGGCCTTCCCATTTCCAAGGGGTTGGAACTTTCAAGCAGCTCTTACACTGAAACCTAAGGGGTTTTTCTTGGACAGAAAATAAGGTTGAATGTGAACCTTTCAGGGACACAGAGTGACTAACAGTTTCTTCTGTGCAGAGAGGCTTCTTCCTCCTAGTTTCTTGTTATTTTCTCAGTCGTGTTCTTACTGAGGTTTGGAAACATTTCTTACTTAAATTTAAAAAAAAAAACAAAAAAAAAACTGTTTCTAGACCTTTGACAAGATTTCATTTTATTACTTTTTATTTTTGAGATTATGATATAATTATAACATTTCTCTGTTTCCCTTTCCTTCTTTTAAACTGCCCCTCCTTGCTCTCTTTCAAATTCATGACCTCTTTTTTTATGAATTGTTGTACATACCCACACACACATATTTCAAAATGCAATCTGCACAGTCTGTATAATGTTATTTTGATGAGTATTTTCAAGGTTGACTACTTGGTTTTGAGCTACCAATTGATGTGCTTGTCTCAGGGAAGACTATTTCTCTGCTCTCAGCTTTCTGCAGTTGCCTGTTGTTCTTTGTGTGTAGTGGGGCCTTGTGGGCTTTTCTCATTCACTTTGGTGTCATCCTTGTTCAGCTCATGGTTAGGCTTGGAAACGAACGGTTTAGCGGAGAACATGATTACTTTTACTGTAGGATTTTAGGGTGTTTTCCGCAAAATCTTTTTATTTTGGAAGCTTTAAGATACTTTGACATTTCATGTTGTATCAGCTGTTAGGTGAAGTTGAAATTGCATTTTCTGAAGAAATAAATTCCTCAAAAAAAGTTTTATGCAAGTATAATTTGATTCTACGTCTGTACATTTTATGTGTATAACACAGTCTTAACTGATATTAGCCTAACTTAAATGTTCTTACATTCAACTTTAACTTGAAATAGAATCCAAATACAAAACCAGCCCTATTGAATCTTTATTTGTGGGCATGGTGGGTCCACCTGTAAGCCCTGGTACTCAGGAGGCGCAGGCAGGATAAGAAAGTTTCCCAGGAATTCAAAACTACCGTGGGCAACAAAGCAAGACCCCACTGTAGAAACAAGCAAGCAAAAATATTTTAACTATCTTTATAATTAATAATGTGACTACTTTAACACATAGGAAATGGGAATTATACAGAATTGGAGTGACTTTTTAAAATTTATCTTTTGTTACCTTAACTACCTAGATTCATTTGGAATAAGTCAATTTAGGAAACTTCCTTAGGATGGCTAAGAGCCAAGAAATTATAACCCTGGCTGCAGAGCTAGTAAGTAGCAGTTGTATAATCCCAGTGTTAAGCTATTTTACTTTTCCTTGGTTCCAAATGCAATTTTCCTACAGCAGAAAAGTAATCGGCCCTGTTTCCACTCACTCCTTACCCTTCATCTCAGCCTCTATGTTACCCTCTGCTTTTGGCCTTCACACTGAGGGAGTTTTCAGCCTTCCCAGCTCTAATTGCAGAGGGACTGGCTATGTAGCCATTGGGCATTTCTACCTTGATCTCTCTTCTCTCTCCTCCTCCTCCTCTCTGCTCTTTCTTCCCTCTCCACTTCCCCTATCTCTGAATAAGGGAAACATGAGAATACAAATCTCTTTTGTTTGTCTTGGTGCTTGATAAAATATGCACCTCACTGGGTGGTGTAAGCGGTTTAGGTACCCTCTCTAAAAGGAATCTCTTAATGCTAAAATTAATGTGATTATCTGAGTGTGAGAGGCATATTCAAGGCTTAAAGAAAATCTGTTAGCATAGCTGAATGTATCTGCTTAATCCTCTCTCTAATGTGGCTGAACAATGCTCTGGGAGGCTACTAGTCCTTTTTTTTTTTTTTTTTTTTTTTTTCTTCTTCTTCTGGTAAATGCTTGTCTCCAGAGGAAAGGACTTTCTGCTTCACCTTCTCAGATGCACAAAACTACACAAGACGCCTGGAGATGCCCAAGGCATCATCAGATACTGTCTCTTCTGAATACCGTGGGCAGAGCACAAAGTACATGGTGGGCTTTTTTCCTGGGCTTCTGTGGAAGTGAGGACTGTGCTCTTCATGAGGAATGGCATCTTGGAGAGCACTGTTCTCAGCAGTAAGTGATAGAGCGGTTGTGGACATTTAAATTTTCACACCTGAGTTGGAAGAAAGCTTACTCCCGGTTAAGCAGATGAAGAAGGGAAGCCTAAGAAGAGGGAGAGGAACAGAGCCGAATTTGCAAAATCACCCAGTGACTGGGTCAGAGCTAAAGGTCGGCTCTCTCATAAGCTAGAGATAAGTAGTGTCACAGGAGTTCATTTTCAGAATTAAAGTGGAGGAAAGAACACGAAACTGTGAGGATCACTTATCAGTATTCACGTGCGACATGTATGCTTTTTCATTTAAAATTTCAAATTCTTATTCTAGAAATCAACTTCCTTTCTAAATGTGTAATTTAATGCAACACCACTTTTCTGGGTATTTATAATCTAGGCAAAATGCACAGACCCGGGAACCAGACTTGTAACCGAAAATTAACAGGGTCATATCTTGTAAGGAAGCATAAAATATATCTTAGAAAGTGCTCACTGCAGGTGATTGATGCATTTCGAATCATTAGCAATAACAGCAAAGCCTTAGGATAGTGCTTATCATTTACCAGGAATGGAACTGAATGCTTTACTTGAATTTCCACGTTCAATCCTCAGCCATGGCTAGGAAACTCTTCTTATCCTGTTTCTCAGATGATACTGCTGAAGCACAGTGGCTTGGATCCCGGAGTCATAGCTAGTAAGAGCTGGGCCCATAGCATCTGTGACCTAAACTTGCCCACGGTGCGCTCCGATTTAAGAAAGAATTCCTAGGGGAAATGGTCACCCGTAGGTTCGACTGGGAAGTTCACTGAGTACTCGGGAGACTAGCTATGACACCGGGATCAAGGTGACTGTGGGGCCAGGCTGTGATGCCTAATGGGCCCTGTCGACGTGATTGCGTTTAGGATCACATGGAAGCACAACTTGGTGTGTTTGTGAGGGTTTTTCCAGAAAGGTTTCGCCGAAGAGGCAAGACACATTCTCAAAGTGGATGCCACCACCCCGTGGGTCCTGGGGACTGCATAAAAAGTAAAAATTCAGCTGAGCATGGATATTTGTCTCTCTGCTTTCTGTCTGTGTAGGCAATGTGACCAAGGGCCTCATGCTGCTGCTCTGACTTCTGCACCGTGATAGGTTGTACCCTCAAACTGAGCCAAAGCAAACTTGCTCTCCCTCTCTTCTTCCCTTGCTTTTGTAGGATGTAGCAATGAAAAAAGTAACATACACAAGTTATAATCTTCTGACCTTTGTGGGAAAAGTAGATCAAGTGTTTGATTAATTATCTGAATAGTAGCTCCCCCCCCCTTTTTATTTTTGAGAAAGGGTTTCTCTGTGTAGTTTTGGCTGTCCTAGAACTTGCTCTATAGACCAGGCTGGCCTTGAACTCAGAGATCCACCTGCCTTTGCCTCCTGTGTGCTGGGATAGTAGTTTATTTTTCAATAAAATGTGTGTAGCAAAGTTGGGCTGGTTGCCACCTTTATGGTACAGAATCAGAATATGCTCTCAACTGTCAATTCTAAACCTTTGAGGATGAGAGCCTCATAGGATAAGATGGACATGTCATTTCAAGAGGAATTCAGACTGTGTGCCTCATTAAGATAATAAAGATAATTTTTGTTTCTTGTTCCGGTAACCTTAAGTTCTCTTGGCCTAGAGATATTGTTTTCAGAGGGGGCAGTACTTCTACCAGGAGGCACAACGAAGATTCCATTGAAGTGAAAACTAAGACCACCACTTCTGCCGCTCTTGAGTCAACACAGTAATTAAGGAGTTACAGTGTTAATGGGAGTGGTTGATTCCAGTGGTGAGGAGGGGACTGAGTTGCTTCTCTCCAATAGAGGTAAGGAAGAGGCTGTAGTACAGAGAATCTTTTACTGCATCTTTTGTTGTTACCACATCCGGTGTAAGGTCAATAGGAAACGACAACAGCCCAATCCAGCCCTGGGCTTATCTTGATAAGTGATCCAGACTCTTGACAAGGAAGGTTTGAGGGTACCATCAAAGAACCAAGATGAGGTACTTGCTGAGGGTGAAGAAGGTAGCTGAGTATCAGATAAGGCCATGTGACTAGTAATAGGAAAAAAAGTGTAATTGCCCTAAGCAGTTCTATCTTAATTTATGGTATGCTTGCAGGTTCTGGACAGATACATCAGTGGTTAAAATGAATATACACATACAAATTAAGCAGGTATTTGTGTTTTCTTTCCTCTAGTTCTTTACTATGTTATGTAACACTGATTAAAATACTGTCAGTAGTTAAGTGTTCGAACTCTCTCATTTCAGTTATGGGGTACGACAAGACTGAATGTTAGGAGACTTTATATATTATTCTGTAGGAAGGCTAGTGTGTTTTTGACTGTATGTGGGGTAGTTATATCACACTGGCAGAATTCTGACTTTCTAATTGACTTCACACACATATACACATACACACTCACTTAAAATAGTGAAACATAAATTTAAAAGTAACGTTGAGGCTGCTGAGATGGCTTAGCAGGTAAAGACACTTCTTGCACAAGCCTGGTGACCCGGGTTTGATCCCTGGAAGCCATGTAAAGATGGAGGAAGAAAAATCAACTCCACAACCCTCCTCACATCTCTCTCTCAATAATAGTAAAATACTTTAACTTTTTCATAAATTTAAAATATTTCCTAAACGTTAAATAAGGGCATGTGTACATGTATATGAGTCTACGTGTATGCACATGCATGTACATTCATTAGTGCATGTACATATAGAGGTCAGAGGTTGATTTCAGGCTCCTTCCTTCCTTTCTACATAGTGTCTTTTACTGAACCCGGAACTCTATTTATTTTATATTTTATTTTAATTTTGGCTAGAATGGTTGGGCTGTGAGCCAACAGGACCAGTCTATCTGCTTCTGGTTTCCAGAGCTGGAGTTACAGGTATGTGCTGTCACACCCAGATTTTTATGTGGGTGCTAGGGATCTGAACCTCATGCTTGAGCAAGCACTTACCAAACTTGACAGTTTCTACATTTACTTTATAAAGTATAAAAACAAAAAACAAAAATCCCAAACCTGTATTTCCAGCACTCAGGGAGGCAGAGGCAGGTGGATCTCTATGAGTTTGAGGCCAGCCTGGTCTACAAAGTGAGTCCAGGACAACCAAGGCTACACAGAGAAACCCTGCCTCAGAAACAACAACAACAAACCAGGGCTTGGTGTGGTGGTGCACAGTCCTGAATGATGTATGGGTCACCAAAAACATCAGGAAGGCATTAAAAACTTCCTAGGATAGAATGCAAACACGTGAGGGTGGTTTTAAGCTGGAAGTTTATAACCATCCATGACTACATGTTGTAGAAAATGCTATTAATATTTATTTGTAATCCATATGATTACTATGGTGGTTATTATTTAACTCACTATCATATCAAGAAAAGACACAGATACCTGTTAGATTTTTAATATGCCTATATACTGGAACTGGCAGAAACTAACCCCTAAGCTGTCTTTCACCTCCCAGCCCCCATCCCATGCCACTTGCTTTGATTATTCCTATCTGGGCTATCTCCCATCATAATTCCTATGAAAACTTGCTCTGCTTTTCATCTGGGTTGGCTCTTTCCATCACGGATCCTCAGAGCAAGCTCACCCCTGACCACGTGGTTCTTCTTTATGCTAACCCATAGTGACTCTGCTTCTTCTTCTCCTCTTCTGTCTCTCTCTCCTTTCTTCTCATCCCCCTCCGGTGATCCTCCTGTCCTCCATGCCCTTAGCTCTACCTACCTCACTTCTGCTCAACCCGGGTATGTAGGCAACTTTATTTAGCCAACCAGGGATACTTTTGGAGGTAAAGTTACCCAGCATCACTTGGTATACATATGGTTTACTCTTAGAAAAAGTAAGAGTCTTTGGGGGCAAGCAATTAACACCTACATTTAAAAAAACAAGGAAAAAAATCAAGTAACTTAATGGTGGACTTAAGGTCTTAGAAAAGCAAGAATGAGGCCAATTTCAAATCAACAGGTGGAAAGAGATACTGAAGATCAAGACAGAAACTAATGAAGTGGGAGTGAAGATAACAACACAGAAACTAAGAAACAGAGAGTGGGTTCTTAGAAAAAAAATAAGCATGATGCCAGAACCCATAGCCAAACTAACACAAAGATCAAGTTGCTAAAATTAACGTTAAAACATAACAGACAGCAATAAATTTCAGCGGATCCTCAGAGCACACTTAGAAAACTTACATTCCAATAAAATGAAAAATCCAGAAGAAATGGATAAATTCAGGACAAAATATGTCAAAGTCAAACCAAGAGAATGGAAACTGTTTAAATAGATTTATAGTGAATACTGATATTAAAGCAGAAATAAAATCTCCCAATTAAAAAACATCCAGATCCAGATGGATTCAGAGCTGAACTCTACCATATCTTTAAAGATTCAGTGATCCTCATTATTTCATAGAGAAAGAAGAGTTACTAAACCCATTTTTTTTTATAGAACAGAATTACATTTTACTAAAACTTCATAAGCAGAAAACAAAATTGTAGTGCAATCATAGATACAAAGATGCTCAATAAAATATTTGCATACTTGTATACTTTCAAACTGAATTCCAGTACAGGAGTAAATAATCATTTGCTGTGACCCAGTGGGCTTTATTCCAGGGATGCAAGGATGGCTTAGCGTTCATGCATGCACGCACGCACACACACATACTCACACACACACCAGCAAATGTGACATAGTCTATTAATAAACCCAAAGCCAGAAATTGCATTATCACTTCCATGAATTTAGAAAAGGCACTGGACAAAGTACAGCATCCTTACAGAAACTAATAGAAGGAATATACTTCAAGGTAATAATAATAAAGGCTAAATACAACAAATCTATATCCAATATATAAATGCCCATCAGAGCATTTTCACTAAAGTCGGGGAGAAGGGCACTTTGGACCATTTTCTGTCAACTTGGCATAGACACAGGATCTGGGGGGCGTGTCGCTTGTGAGGTGCTAGGGTAAAGTACTCAGGGAAGAGGCCAGAAGGGCTGAGACTCCTCTTGGAGCGGAGAGGCTAAGGGATTGAGGATTGATGAGAGGAGGCAAAGGGTGTAGAAGCAGGGGACATCAGGAAGGAAGGAGGGACCACTCTTGGAGGATGGATTCTGCCATCCTTGGCAAAGGAAGGAGGTTGAGTGAGGAAAGGTCACATCACGCTGTCATGTCTGGTGATGACTGCTTGTAAATTCCCACGGAATCTCTATTAGTGCCGGTGGGTAGGATCTGCCGACAGCAAATGAGGCTAAGGCGAGCGAGCACTTGCAACTTGGCAGCGACAAAGAGGTGATCTTAGGAGCCTGACCTGAAGGAGCAGTAGGTTTCCAGAAGCCTAGATAATGATGGGGCGGAGCCCTGGCTGCTTAAAGGCTGACTTGGAGTATGGCCAAAGGGAAGATGGGCTGGAAGAAGGATAGAGAGGGATCCCCGGTGTCTGGCTTTTGGTTTCACAAGGGAGTGTGCAGCCAGGAGCTGTGGGCTGGGCAGGCAGGCGCGCGCTTCTGCCGGTGGCCCTCTCGCCCTGCCACCCGCCCTGCTGGCCAGCCTGAGCCATGGGCGGCCTGGCTTTCCTGCTCCTGCCTTTTCTGGCACCTGTGGCAGCCCTAAGGGCCCTCTCCAACTTAAACGTGGAAACCTCCACACCACAACCTAAAGAGGCCAGTAACTACTCAGTCTATTACTTCGACCAGAAGGTAATGGAGGTTGGGGGATCGAGGTCCTATATTCCAACCACTATCATCTAGACAATACAGTCTATTCTCAGACACAAAAGGCCACCCTGAAACCCAGACGTCTTAACGCCTAGGACCTGTTCCGCCTTTCACTCACAGTTTACAGAAGCCAGACCTTCAAATTTCTCCTCCCACGATCTCTTACTCAATGTAGCCCCTCCCCCACCAACGGAAATGTATTCTCTCACAGTTCTAGAGGTCAGGCCCCCAATACTTTTGATTTTTGCTTGTCTGTAGCTGGCTGGCCACTACTAACCCTGCTCCCAGACAAGTGACTCAATCCGAAACTCTAAACGGACTTTAGAATTAAAATTGCTGGTGCCAGCCCTGGCCCCTAGTTTGGGATAGCAATTCTTCCTTTGCTCCGTGGCAGCCCCTAATCATGAATTCTAATACCTTTTTCCTCTGAGTTAATTCAGAATATTAATCAAATCTAGAGTATGAGCCTTTCATCTCTGTAGCAGGGCAAAGTTGACTTTTTGACCATTTAATACATTTTTGACAGTATCTGTTCCCTAACCCTGAACACATGAAGCTTGGGCTCATAATAGGGGTTAAAGGTCTGTGTGCAAGACTTAGGGGGGTATGATACTAGGTCTCAGGCTTGTAACTTGAGATTAGGCTTTCATGAAAAGCTTTATGGATGCTTTGTGCTTGGCTTCAGGCATGGAACCATTTTTTCCACAAGTCTGAATGGAAGAGAATCTCAGGTCCTGTGACAAGGGGGTCCTAATAATTCTGCATTTCTATGAGTTCAAAGAAAGATAGCCATGCGTGTGGAGACACTGGGATTAGAAAGAGTGCTGGCTCCAATCACGAGGAGTCAGACCAAGATTCCACCCTGCTAACTCTATTCTTGGACAGCTCACCATTAGTTCCTCCCGAGTCGTGTTGGTGATTAAATAAGAACTGATATGTTTCTAAGCAGTGAAGCTTAGTTCTCTTTGAATGGGCACTTATCAAGGACAGTTTATAGACCTACGTTAAGCTTGAGTAGGACTGTGGGATGGAGGCATGACATGCAGTGATTTTTAATTCAGAAACTTTGGACTGACGAAGGAGAGGAAATGTTTTAATTTCACAAGAAGTACCTGAAAAAAGTTCTCTCCTGGGGCAACTGCTTCAAGCCTTTTGACAGGCATAGTTTCTGCCTTTGCAAAACACCAGTGTGTGTTCTACATTTTATACATTACTGGGGAAACGAAGGACTCTTTGGGGGAGCCATCCCCAAGGGAAGACAGCTGGGTACATGGTGTATGCTGAAGGCCTAGAACCCCTTCTCTCCTTGACCTCTCTGCGTCAGGAATGTTCTGCATTTATCATTTTATTGGGGTGGGGTTGTTTGTTCAGCATCCTATTACTAAAAGTTAAACTGAGAGAACTGTTGGGCTAGATAATCTCTAAAATCCCTTTGAGAATGTTGAAAAGAAGCTGTAAGAAAAGGACAAAAAAATTCAGAATTCATTTCTACTTATATTTCTTCATTGCAATTTTGTTCGTCTGCCACGTCACTCTTTAGAAATGGAATTTGATACTATATCAGTTTTCACTTTTGGTGGTTTGCAAAATCTGGTTCAACTCAGCAATCTTCATGTACTGGTTTAGATTTAGTTTTGCTTTAGGTCATAGAGTCCATATGTCTATTTATAACCATAATGGTAAATTTTCTTAAGTTAACTATAATTGAGGTTTATCACATTTTACAGAAAAATTTGTATATATATATGCACACTCAGTAGTTGTCTATTTGTGGTCTCTATATTTTTAGATAGTACTGCTTTGGAGTTAAAAATTAACCCCATGTTATTTTTTAATGGAGCACATGAAATATATTTATGATATCTCTTTACTCCACCTCCTTTTCAGGCAGTACCTGGAATTAAACTCAGATCTTGTGCAGGCTAGAAAAAATATGAGAGCTAGCTTTAATTGTCCAGTTTTCACAACTTAAAATCACCTGGAAAGAGAGTCTCAATGAGGTATTGTCTACATTAGGTTGGTCTACGGGTGTGTCTGTGGTGTGGGGTAGTGCCTTAGCTAATTAATTGATATGGGAAGACCCAGCCCATCGTGGGTGGCAGCATCCCCTAGGCAGAGGGACCTAATTATGTATGCTTTGAAAAGTGGCGCTGAGCACAAGCAAGTGAGCACGTGTCTACTCATTTCGTCTGCTGTTGACTGCGGGTGTGCTGTGGCTAGCTGTTGGAAGTGCCTGTCTTGACTTCCCCACACTGGTCAGCCATAACCTGGTGGTATAAGCTGCAACAATGTCCTTTCTCTTCTAAATTGCTTTTTATCAGAACAGTTTATCACAGCAATGGAAGTGAGAGCAAGACAGCAAGCATTCCAAAACTGAACCACATCCCAGTTATTGGTTTTTCTTTGAGACAGAATCTTTCTGTATAGCTGAGCATGGCCTTGAACACATGTGGCTTACTGTGTCCACAAACTTACGGTCTTTCTGACTCCCACTCCTGTCTTAACCTCTTGGGTGCTGAAATTACAGAAATACACTCTCTCAACTCTTTTTTTGTCTTTTAATAATAAAATTATTATTATAGTTATAACTTGGTTTCTGTTTGAGGTTTCGCTTTTTATTAAACTTGAAAACAGCTTCTTTGCCTGTCATGATATCCATCCAGGTAACCAAACTAGTCCTAGAGGTCTTTATATGCACAGAAAAGATGTTTTATGGAGTAGCTCTTATAAAAAGATATAATCCTTGCTTTGTCCCTCCCCTGCTTAGAAACCCTTTATAACTTAAAACATTATATATGTGTACAGATGCTTTTTCTGTGTATATGTCTTTGCCCATTTATTTGCCTGTACCTGAGGAAGTCAAGAGAGAGCATCAGATCTCCTGGAACTGACGTTACAAATATTTGTGAAATGACATATAGGTGCTAGGAACTGAACTCAAGACTTTTGGAAGAGCAGCCTATGCTCCTAACTGATGAGTAATCTCCACATCCCCCCCTCCTTTTTTCCCCAGGATAAAGTCCAAACCCTTTGGCATAAAATATGTTGTTCCTCACCATGCAACTCCAGCTTAACGTGCTGCTCTGGGCTTCTGTTCTCATGCATTGATAGCTTAGCATCATGGAATATAAGCTCCCATGCATTTTACTATTTGAGAAGGTCTGTCTGGAATACCATTCATATTTTCTATGTTTGCCATTTTTTTTAAATAACATGTCCTTCTATCTCAGTTGAAATGCTATTCTTTTGTGAAATCTTAACTTTAGGGCGATGTGACTGGTCTCGTTTCATTTTGTATTCTTAGTATTTTATATGTATCCTTCCAGCTTGATAGCATCCTCGTGGTACCTAGAAGAGTGTATGAAAAATGTAAGAGGTTTCTGTTCCCAGTTTTAAAGGAAGGTTGAGAAATAGGTGATGAGTGCCATGATTGCCACAAAGGTGAATAGAAAAAGCCCCTGAAACAGTCAAAGCAGCAGCTGAGGGACAGGCAGGATAGAGACTCAAGTTGCAACAGAAAGAGGAGATGAGTAAATGCAAGGAGATAAAAATCAAAGGTTTCTGGACACTTTCCATCCTTACAAATGGACACTGGAAGAAATAAGAAATCTGGAAAAAAGTCATTTATTCATCACGTGGGGGATTGCACTAACACCATCTAAACCTCTGCCGTCATTGCCATCCCATCATTTGCCACCCATAGCTAGAGTAGAGTGTCTTGTTGGAGCCTTGTTGTACATTTAAGAATAAAAAAGGCGGGGGCTGGAGAGATGGCTCAGAGGTTAAGAGCACTGGCTGCTCTTCCAGAGCTCCTGAGTTCAAGTAACAGTCACCGCATGGTGGCTCACAACCTTCTGTAATGAGATCTGGTGCCCTCTTCTGGCATGCATGTGTATATGCAGACAGAACATTGTAAACATAATAAGTAAATGAATCTTAAAGAATAAAAAAGCATAAGATAGAAAATAAATTGTTAGTATAACAAAGGCAGTGAGTCAATGACTAAAGGGCACTAATATAGCAAGGTTACCACTATTTAATTGACGTAAATGCTTTTATTTTTCTATTAACATAACACTTTCAATAAAAATGTAATTAATTTATTTAACTTTTAATTACTTATTTTTGATCTTTGATGCCAGGCCTCATGTACCCCAGGCTGGCCTCAAACCCACCATGTAGCTGAGGATGACCTCAGCCTCCTACATGCACTACCATGCCACACTCCTGTTCTTGATTATCACTTTTCATTCTGTTTTCAAAGTCTCCAAATGTTGACTTAGTAGAAATGTGTGATTTCTTCTATTTGCCCTAAGTAAATCAGGAGAGCAGAGGAAGGATGTGGCAGGGCGTTTGGGCGCATCAAGGCTTCAGGACCCCATGATGCTGGAGTCATAAAAGGCTCCCAGGGGTGCCTGGCTTATGATTACAACATCTCACTGGCTGCTGCTTTCCTTTCCACTTCAAGTCTGCAGGCTAGAACGAGTCCTGACTTCACTGTCACCAGAAATCCACAGGTGGGCTGGCAGGCAGAATTTCTTCTTACTGAGGAGAGGTCTATGCTCCAGTCAGGCCTTAAAAATGGATCAGATGTGGCCTTCTCAATTTGGAGAAGGTATTGGGCTCGAGTCAAAGCACGCTGACGTATATGCTAACCTCCTCCACTCCAAAACAAGACCACAATAATAATGCCTTCAGAGAAATATCCAAAACTGTGTTTGATCAAATATCTGCTTACCATGACATACCCATATTGACAGATAAAACTAACACCTACCAAAATTGTTAGATTTAAATGTGGTAACACTTGAAAGCAAACACCATCCCTGGAACATGGAAGGAATTTAGAAGAACTTAATAAAGACTTGCTTCCCCCACTCCCTCAATAGCCTAAAATCTCCACAGTGGTTTATACTTTTCTCCCATTAATTAATTAATTAATTAATTTTACAAATTACTTTATTCACTTTGTATCCCAGCTGTAGCTCCCCCCCCTTCATCCCCTCCTAATCCCACCCTCATCTCCTTCTATGCCCATCCCCAAGTCCACTGGTAGGGGAGTTCTTCCTCCCCTTTCATCTGACCCTAGCCTATCATGTCTCATCAGGACTAGCTTCATTGTTTTCCTCTGTGGCCTGGTAAGGCTGTTCCACCATCAGAGGGGGAGGTGATCAAGGAGCCAGCCAATGAGTTCATGTCAGAGATGGTCCCTGTTCTCTTTACTAGGATACCTACTAAGGTACTAAGATACCTACTTGGAGACCGAGCTGCCTTGAATTACATTTGTGCAGGGTTTCTAGGTTATCTCCATGCATGATCCTCGGTTGGAGTATCAATATCAGAAAATACCCTAGTGCCAAATTTTTAGGTTCTGTTGCTCTCCTTGTGGAGCTCCTGTCCCCTCCAGGTCTTTCTATCTCCCCCTTCTTTCATAAGATTCCCTGCACGCTGCCCAAAGTTTGGCTGAGTCTCAGCATTTGCTTTGCTATCTTGCTGGGTAGATCTTTCAAAGGCATTCTCTGGCAGGCTCCTGTACTATACCCTGCTTTCTTACTCTTAAATGTCTGTCCTGTTTGCCTTTCTGAGTGATGATTGATCATCTTACCAAGGGCCCTCTTCCTTGCTTCTTGAGGTGTAGAGATTTTAGTATGTTTATCCTATATTATATGTCTAATATCCACTTATAAGTGAGTATTTACCATGTGTGTCTTTCTGCTTCTGGGATACCTCACTCAGGATGATCTTTTCTAGATCCCACCATTTGCTTGCAAATTTCATGATTTCCTTATTTTTAATTGCTGTGTAGTATTCCATTGTGTAAATGTACCACAATTTCTATATCCATTCTTCAACTGAGGGGCATCTGGGTTGTTTCCAGGTTCTGGCTATTACAAATAAAGCTGCTATGAACATGGTTGAACAAATATCCTTGTTGTGTACTTGAGCATATTTTGGATATATGCTTAGGAGTAGTATAGTTGGATCTTGAGGAAGCACTATTCTTAATTGTCTGAGAAAGTGCCATATGGATTTCCAAAGTGGTTGTACAAGTTCATATTCCCTCCAGCAATGGAGGAGGGTTCCCCTTTCTCCATATCCTCTTCAACATGTGATGCCACTTGAGTTTTTGATCTTAGCCATTCTAATGGGTGTAAGGTGAAATCTCACATTCGTTTTGATTTTCATCTTCCTGATGACTAAGGACATTGAACATTTTTTTATTTTTATTTTTTTATATTAATTACAGTTTATTTACTTTGTATCCCAGCTGTAGACCCCTTCCTCATTCCCTCCCAATTCCACCCTTCCTCCCTCTTTTACTCCCTGCTCCTCTCTAAGTCCACTGATAGGGGAGGTCCTTCTACCCTTCCATTTGACCCTAGTTTATCAGCTCTCATCAGGACTGGCTGCAATGTCCTTCCTGTATCCTAGCTAGGCCGCTCCTCCCACGGAGGATGGGGAGGTCAAAGAGCCAGCCACTGAGTTCATATCAGAGACAGTTCCTGTTCTCCTTACTAGGGAACCAACTTGGACAATGAGCTGCCATGGGCTACATCTGAGCAGGGGTTCTAGGTTATATCCATGCATGGGCATTGAGCATTTCTTTAAGTGTTTCTCTGCCATTTGATATTCCTCTATTAAGAATTCTCTGTTCAGCTCTGTACCCTGTTTTTAAAATTGGATTGCTTGATTTGTTGGTGTTTAACTTCTTTAGTTCTTTATATATTCTGGATATTAGCACTCTGTCAGATATAGGGTTGGTGAAGATCCTTTCCCAGCCTATAGGCTGTTGTTTTGTTCTGACGACAGAAGCTTTTCAGTTTTATGAGGTCCATTTACTGATTGTTGATCTTAGAGCCGGTGCTGATGGTGTTCTGTCCAGGAAATTGTCTTCTGTGCCAATGAGTTCCGGGGTCTTCCCCCCCTTTTTTTTTTCTTCTAACAGGTTTAGTGTGTCTGGTTTCATGTTGAGGTCTTTGATCTATTTGGACTTTAGTCTTGTGCAGGGTAATAAATATGGATCTATTTGCATTTTTTACATGTAGACATCCAGTTAGGCCAGCATCATTTGTTGAAGATGCTGTCTTTTTTCCATTGTATGGTTTTGACTTCTTTGTAAAAAATCAAGCATCTGCAGTTGTATGGGTCTATTTCTGGGTCTTCTATTCGATTCCTTGATCCACCATTCTGTTTCTATGCCAGTACCATGCAGTTTTTATTACTATTGTTCTGTAGTACAGCTTGAGAACAACAGATGATCTGTTGTTGTACAGGATCGTTTGGGAATTCTGGGTGTTTTGTTTTTCCATATGAAGTTGAGAATTGTTCTTTCAAAGTCTGAAAAGAATTGTGTTAGTATTTTGACAGGAATTGTCTTTCATATAAAGGAGGGCTACTGATTTTTTTAAATTAATTTTGTATCCAGCCACTCTGAAGGAGTTCTCTGGTTGAATTTTTGGGGTCACTCATGTATACTAACATATCATCTGCAAATAGTGAAACTTTGACTTCTTCCTTTCCAATTTGTATCCCCTTGATCTCCTTTAGTTGTCTTATTGTTCTGGCTAGGACTTCAAGTACTATGTTGAAGAGATATGGAGAGGGTGGGCAGCCTTGTCTTGTCCCTGATTTCAGTGGGATTGATTTAAGTTTCTCTCCATTTAGTTTTGATGTCGGGTATAGGCCATATATTGTCTTTATTATGTTTAGGTATGTGCCTTGTATCCCTCATCTCACCAAGACTTTAAACATGAATGGTTGTCAAATGCTTTTTCAGCTTCTAAGGAGATGATCATGTGGTTTTCCTCCTTCAGTTTGTTTATATGGTGGATTACATTGATAGATTTCTGTATATTGAACCACCCCTCCATGCCTGGGATAAAGCCTGCTTGGTTTTGGTGGATGATCGATGTGTGATTTAAGCTTTAATAATGTTTCATTTACAAATCTAGGTGCTCTTGTATTTGGGGCATAGATGTTCAGGATTGTGATGTTCTCCTGGTGGATTTTTCCTTTGATGAGAATGAAGGGCCCCTCCTCATCTTTTTTGGTTAAGAGTCTATTTTATTAGATATTAGGGTAGCTATCCCCACTTGTTTTCTGGGTCTGTTTGCTTGAAAAACATTTTTTCAAGTGTTTATCTTTGTTGCAGAGTTGTGTTTCTTGGATGCAGCAGAATGTTGGATCCTGTTTCAGCAACCATTTTGTTAGTCTGTGTCTTTTTATTGGAGAGCTGAGTCTGTTGATGTTGATAGATAATAGTGACCAATGAATGTTAGTTCCTTTTATTGTGGAGTTGGTGGTGTTACTGTGATTCATTGTTTGTTTTCTTTTGATTCTTTGTTGTGAAGTTATCTATATTGTGTGTTTTCTTGGATGTAGTTGTTTTCTTTGGATTGGAGTTTTTCTTCTAGTATCTTCTGTAGGGCTGGGTTGCTGTGTAGATATTGATTAAGTTTAATTTTGTCATGGAATATTTTGTTTTCTCCATCTATGTTGATTGAAAGCTTTGCTGGGTATAGTAGTCTTGTTGGCATCTGCATGAGTCTGCATGACCTCTGCCCAGGCCCTCTGGCTTTCATATTTCTGTTGAGAAATCTGGTGTGATTCGGATGAGTCTACCTTTATATGTTACTTGGCTTTTTTCTCTTGCTGCTTTTAATATTCTTTCTTTGTTCTGTAAATTAGTGTTTTGACTATTATGTGCCATGAGGAGTTTCTTTTCTGGTCTAGTCTATTCGCTGTTATGTAGGCCTCTTGTATGTTAATGGACATCTCTTTCTTTAAGTTGGGAAATTTTTCTTCTATGATTTTCTTGAAAATATTTTCTGGGCCTTGGAGCCTGGAATCTTCTTTTTCATCTATTCCTATTATTCTTAGATTTTGTCTTTTCATGGCATCCTTGATTTTTTGGATGTTTTGAGTTTGGAACTTTTTCGATTTTACTTGAGAGATGTTTCAATTTCTGCAATTGTATCTTCAGTACCTGAGATTCTCTCTTCTATCTCTTATATTCCCTCTCTTGTATTCTGTTGTTAATACTTACCTTTGCGGTTTCTGATCTTTTCTCTAAGTTCTCCAGATCCAGGGTTTTCTGTCTTTGTGTTTTCATCATTGATTCTAATTCTATTTTCATGTCTTGCACCATTTCCTTCATCTATTTGAATGTGGATTCCTATCCTTCCATGATGGCCTCTATTTTTTTTTTTTATTCGTTTCCTCTTTATTTGCCTCTATTTGTGTGGCTATTTCTTTGAGAGTTTTGTTTGTTTCCTCTTTATGTGCCTCTAATAACTGGATAATCAGAGCTTTAAAAACATTTACCTGTGTTTCTGATCAATTAAAATGTCCATTGATTTGGGAGGTTGCTGGTGAAGCCATGATGTCCTGATTTTTGTTGAATAACAAAAATAACAGATAAGCCATCTGCTTATCTGTAACCTTCACTGTTTGTTCCTGGAGTCTGTATTTCAGACTGGGTCAGTCTGTCTGTGGTGTCTGGAGTATTCTTCAGGAAGATGAGAGAGGTCCACCAGATTAAGAGGGTATGTTGGTGTTTCAGCTGTAGCTAAGGGAGGAAGGTTGTGGGTGTGTTCATGGAAGTGTGCCTTGAGGGACAGGGTGCTAGAGTGTGTAGATGCCTGGAAGAGTGGGTCTTAAGCACAGGAAGGGGTGCTGGCACTGTTCACGGACACAATGCTCATGTGCAGGTGCTCCTTAGCGGCCTACAGGCCTGTTGTACTGTACTCTCCTCCTGGTATTCAGATCTGTCTGGGCTCCAGGAACTGTTTGCTTGGATTCCACTAGTAGATGCACAGATTAGGGGCTTCAGTATTGAGAACTCTGTCCTAGGGAACCCTATGTTGTGCACAGTGGGGGGGGGGGGAGGGATCTGATATCCGCCTGCTAGTGTAGAGGTACCTGGATCTGGGGCTCTTACTTGAAGGCACACTTCCTAGCTTGTGGGCCTAATTGGAAAGCACAGGGCTTCCACCTGTTCTCTGTTCTCAGATTTGGGCCCCCAGGGGCAAATGAGAGTTTAGGAGATCTATCAGCTTAGTGGTGTCTACTGTTTGCCTGCATGGTACTTGGGATAATCACCTTTGCTGTCTCAGTCACAGAGCATGGAGGCTTCCACTTTGCTGGTTACAGCCACCTACAGAAGCACAAAAGGCTCAAATAGTGAAATCAATCTTAAGTAAAAATTGATCACAGCATTTGACTTCAGATTATACTAGTGAGCCATAGTAACAAACCCAGCATGACACTGGCACAAAAGCAGGCACACAGGCACATACAATAAAACAAAGGACCTGTAAATAAACACACAACTGTAGACATTTGTGTTTTGACAAATGCTCCAAAAATGTTTGTTGGATGAAACACAACCTGATTAACAAATGGTTCTGGAAAAAAATAGATATCGCAAACAAAAGAGTAAAACTATATTCATATTTTCTGCCAAGAACAAAAATCAAAATGGATCAAAGGCCTTAATATAATACTGACACACTGACACTGGCAAAGGAATCCACAGAGAAAACACTTCAAAATGCAGGCACACATCAGGACTTTTTAAAGCCTCCTAGCACAGAAAAGATTCCCAAGAGCTGATAACTGGGACTCCATGGTATTTAAAAGCTTCCTGATGCAACTTGATGTACTAGGGTGGTTGGTGGGGGTGTGGGTTCCCCTTTCTGAGGAGTAGAAGAGGGTGGTCACAGGAGGAAAGATGGAGGGAGGATGAGACCAGGAGGAGAGTAGAGAGGGGGATACTTTTGGGATGTAAAGTGAATAAAAAAATTAAAAAAATCATTAAAAAGGCAATAAACTTTAGCATAAAAGAGTCTGATACTCTATGTGTGCCACTGATAAACCAATGGCAATTTATAAAAATGAATTAAATACTACACTCAGACAAAAATAAAAGCTTCATAATAAAAAAATTACTAATAGTGAAGAGGAGCCTATAGGATGGGATATATTTTTTGCCACTATTTTTTTATATGATGGGAATAACTACCTAGAATCTATAAAGAGCTTAAAGACTTAAATACTGAAAAAAATACACAGGGAAATGAATTTAAAGTTCACAAAAGAAGTACAAATGGCCAATAAGTAGGTGAAGACATGTTCAGCATTTTAAGCTGCCAAAGAAGTATAGATCAAAACTCATCAAAATTCTACTTCTTCCAGTCAGAATGGATCTGAGCAAAATCTAGAGGAGTTAACAGGGGGAAGAAGAACCACCATACATCGCTGGCAGGAGTGTAAATGAATGTAGCTACTGGGGAGATCAGTAGGAAGGTTCCTCAAAAGACGTAAAGACAGAACTACCGTATCATCTGCCTAGACCACTCCTATACCAGAGGCGAACCCAAGTTGACAAAGCACAGATATCCGTACCGCCCAGACTTAATGTGTGTGATTAACAATAGTAGTTATGGAATAAATCTAAATGTTCATCAAAAGATAGATGGATAAGTGAAATATGACACACCCATGAAGTACTGCTCAACCGTCAAGAACAAATATCTGCACAAAAATCAGTGTGACTGTAGATCACACTATTAGGTCAAACAGGACAGATTCAAGAACACAAATGACATGAACAAAAGGGTTATTCTGGGATAGGCAGGGGACCAGCAGAAGGAGAGAAGGGGAAGAGGCAAAAGTGATAGAGGGCTGAATATGAGCGTAGTGCATGAAATAGATGTACGAAAAGTTATAATGAGCCTGTCATTTTGTACAATGAAGGTATGCTGTCCAGCAAGTCAATCAAAAAATACAGAAAGTGTGTTCTGCAGATCTTTGGGACTCATGACTTGTTTCGGGGGTGTCTATGATGTCAAGCTTATTTATTATTATTGTGTGCATTCATGATATGTGGATGTGCACAATACAGCATGTGCGTGGGGGTCAGAGGGCAAGTCTGTGGAGTCTGCTCTCTCTCACCACCTTCAAGTGAGGACTGAACTCAGGTTTTCAGGTTTGTGTACCTAGAGCCTTTATCAAATAAGCATCTTCCAGCCTTCATGCTTAGTTTTGTAGTAATTATAAGGCAATGTTTACTTTATAAGTGAGATGTCCTGGCGCTAGCTACACAATTGTATTTCAAATATTAATAACTACACCACTTCACATTTATACCAAATAGTTTCATTTAAGAATGTCTTTGATGCTGGGCCTGGTGGTACATGCCTTTAGTCCCAGGACTCGGGAGGTAGAGGCAGGTAGATATCAATGAGTTCAAGGCCAGCCTGGTCTAGAAAGCAAGGCCAGGACAGCCAAGGCTACAGAGAAACCCTGTCTCACAAAACCAATAGTAATAATAATAATAATAATAATAATAATAATAATAATGATGATGAAAGAAAAAGAAAAAAAGAATGGTTTTGATGAGACAGTGAGAATTATTAATTTTATTGTTCTTGAGAAATATGTTTACAATCTGTGCTGCATGCATGAAGCACTGCTGTCATTCATCTTTCATTCTACCTGGGGAGGACTTTGCATGTTCCTTGCTTACGCTCTGCATCAAAATGGCTACCTACCCCTTGAATAAGCAGTCAGGCCCGGCTAACTACCCAGGCATTTTGTACTTTAATAGCCTAACAATGGTCTTCTCTTTATGATTTTCAGGACAATGACTCCATTATTTTTTCAAAATAATCTCTCTGTGTGTGTGTGTGTGTGGTGCAGACAATTTTGAGGGAATCCTAATTCTGAAGACAGAAATTAGCTCCTAAAATGATTCTCTTTGGAATTAGAATGAGCCTAAGAAACAGACATTATCATGTGACAAAATCCATTCCTCAGTCTTCCTTTTGTTATAGATAATGAGATTTGAGATGGGACTGTGGAGTATGAAATAATGGTGGAGATTATGTCCAGGCAGAAGGCCTTTCATGCACTCAGGTCTGCCTGCTAATTCTTCTCTCTTCCCACTATGTCATAGAACCTTTGTGATTTTGAGAAGGAGAAAATGTTTTAAGTGTTAGGTTTTAATAAGTACCATTATTACTGATTCATATTCCTTTTCCAGCTGTGTTTCTGTTTGTGTGTGTCTGTGTGAGCGTGTGCTCATGTGTGTTTGAGCCTTGACACAAGTGTCACTTTAGGGAAGTTTTCCATAGGAGTCCACATAATATAAAAAGCATGCTATATTTGTCCACACCCTCTAAGTCTGGCCAATCTACTATGTGATTTAATAACCCACTTTAAGCCAGGAACTACAAGCCAGACAATGGCTCTGATTCATCAGATAGGAAAGTACGGAAGTACTTGTTATTCTTTGTCATTTTTATTTCTATACAGTTTGAAGCAGGGTCATGCTGCAGACACCATCCTTTTAAACACTCGGAAACCTCTGCCACTTCCTGACACTGCTGGCTTCTTCCTCTGAGGGAGCAGCTCATGGGACATGATAAGGAAAAGCAAGGGGGACAGCTCTCTTGTTCTTGGTGCTGATGGGATTTCTTTCCTTGAGCAATGCGCCTTAAATGAGACCAAGCTGTGCAGATGGGCAATGGAAACTAAGAAGTTTTTGTTTGCCTTTTTATGTGGTCTAATGTTTAAAATACAGCTGCTCCTTAAAAAGGCAGGAACTCATGTTTGCTGAGCACCTCTCTGTGATTGCGTGAAGGCATATGCATGCATGAAATGTGTATGTCTAGTGTATATGTACAAGGTGCTCAAGTGGTTATTTGCCAACTGGCAAAATACTGAAGCCTTTCCATATTTTAAGACCTTGACGAAGAATAGTTTTAGTTTCCCCAGGAGTCAGCACTTTAAAGGGAGGATATTGCTTGTCTTCCTAGATATTGCTTAATGTTTCTTCTATTAGATGTCAGCTTGCCACAACCTAGGGTCACCTGCAAAGAGGGAACCTCAATTGCAGGAATTCCCAGATCAGTGGAATGGATCCGTGGACTGTATCTATAGCTCCAAGAGATTGTCTTGATTGCTGGCCGATGGGGGAGAGTCCTAGCCCTCTGGGATGGTCCTATCCCTAAGCAGATGGTTCTGGGGTCTATAAGAAAGCTTACTAAGCACAGATCTAGTAGTGAGACAGAGAGTGAGGCTGGAAGCAGCATTTCCCCATAGTTTTGGCTTCAAGATCTTGTTCTTAAGTTTCTGCCTTGGGCACCTGCCCCAATTATCTCAACAACAGACCATAATCTAGAAGTGTAAGATGAAAACCCTTTGCTCCTCTAGTTGCTTTTGGTTACGTTGTTTATTGCAGGAACAGAAAAGGAAACCAGAACAGCTTAGACCCATAACAAATGCTAATGCTATTATGCAAGCTTCCTTGCTAAGACTTCTGTGAGGTTTTTTTGCATTATGGTTATTGGTACAAATTTTCTACTTTATCTACTTTGGAAACACTGGAAATACCTGATTCATCTTCACATCCACACCCAAATCCAATCATTTAGAGCGTTCTTCCCCGTTTATGTCCCTTTTTACGTTTCCCAGATTTACTCCCATGTACTAATCATTCCAGGTCAGATTATTACAATGGCTGCTTCAGACTGGCTGTTCTTTTAGGTTTAGCCCCAGTTCCTCTGGAGCTCTCTTCTAGTCTAAGCTTACTGGTCTCTACACTCCCTTGAATCACAGGGATTTTCGTCAACTGACCTGAAATGATAATGCTGTCTTTCCTGTCTGCAGTAAGCAAGGCACAGTTAACTAACTATGCTCTACTCTGTGAGACAGCCTCAACTGTAACTACATCTTGGACCATAATTTAACAGGTTGTTAATCTCCTAGCAAAATTATCCTCACAGCAGCATAATTTCTCAAGTGGCTTCAATTTTGTTTTTTGCTAGAAATAGTTTTAGATATTTTATCTTGTTTGCTCAGTCATATGTAGGTTTTTTTTTTTTTTTTTTTTTTTTTGAAATAAAAATGCTAAGGTCCAGGTGAACATGGTGGGGAAGGCCTATGGCTAGAATACTGGGGAGGCTTAGGCAGCAGGATGGCTGGTTTGATGGCAAATTGTTTCTTATGATGAGTTCTATGATGAGTTCCAGGCCATTGAGGGCCTGAGCTACATAGTGAGACAATATGAGGGAGGGAGAGAGACAGACAGAGACAGAGACACAGAGACACAGAGAGAATAGGAGAAAAAAAATGCTATGACTCATTTAATCAATTTTATAACTCCTGATTGGACCACAATTTTTTCAAACACCTGAGCCATACAGCCCTTACAAGTGTTTTTCTTGTAAGGAAAGGCCTAGAAGTCTTTAGTAGAGGGTGAGGGTAAAGTATCTGAAAGGAGGGGTAAAGGGTGAAAGTAAAGAGGAGGGAAAATTCCATGGTGAAAAGAACTCCCTACTGGGGGAAAGAGGATTGTGGCTGCTATTTTCTAATGGTTTGCAGATTTTCTCTTGATAATAAATGAAAGCACTCCTTGCAGAGGACTGCTTTTCACCAGGGCAAGTGGGAAAAACACATCTTACTTCCCCTCTAGCTTTCTGTGGCTTTTATTTATTTCCCATCTTGCTTTCCTGTCATAACTGCAGGGCCTTGAGGTTTTCTGATTAGCTTGGTGCTTTTAAATGCTCCCTATAGCGAAGCAGGGAGTCGGGGAGAAGGCTCAGTGTGGGAAACACCAGCTTGCGAGCAGGAGGACCTGAGCTCTGGTTCTAGCACTCAGTGAAAAAGCTGGTCTGCGCAATCCAGTGCTTATAAGGGGAGTGAACAGACAGATCTCCAGGGCTTTCTGGCCTCTGTCGTAGTTCTAGGTTCAAAGTGGACCCTGTGTCAAGGGAATAAGAGAGAGAGAATGAGCGGGCCAGTCAAAATCCTTCTGTGGCCTCTGTGTGTGTGCAAGCACACGGGTCTGCACGCACAGGCCTGCATATGCCACGTTATCCCTACACAGAGTGGCATAGGCTGCAACAACAGAGAGACCTCAGGGTTAATTTTCCTCCATTTTGTGCATGTTGTGGGTGACTAAAAGCAAACATTCCAAAATGGTGAACTCTGAGGTGAGAGGCCATACGAGGAAAACTTGCAAAGGGTAATAATTATCTTCTCCTTGTGGGTTGCTAGAACTGTCGTTTTAAGGGGAGGAGATGCTCTGTAATAAGCAGAAATGGCAGACTAATTACAGCCCCTGAGTCCGTGCGCTGCAGATGTGCCACTGTGTTTCCCATTGGTTTGTTATGTAAATGAGGTAGCCTTTATGGTAAAGGTCATCTTGATTTTATTATTTAGGGCAATTTTTTCCCTTGTAGGAGCTCCCTTATTTAAAGGCTTCCGTGCATCGTTTTATTGCTGTAAGGAGAACAGAATTGCACCTGTTGAAAATCTATCATCAAACTGCTTTTCGGGTTCTCCAGGGTCATGTGCCGAGAGTTAACAAAGACAAATACTTGTGATATATATTTGTGTGTTTTATTAATATCGCAGTAGGGACCTTCTTATGGATAGTATCATCACAATTCTATCTTGTAATTTGATAAACTCAGAGCCTTTGCTGTTGGCATGGGCTTGAAAGTACAATGGCTTTACAAAGATTTTAGTTCTCCTTTGTGCACGGGTAAGCTCAGATTCAGAGATGTGACAAAGTTATTTGTTAATAGCAAGAAAGTGGCACGATTAGCATTTCAACTGGGGGCTTTTCTGCTTTCCTGCAGTGTGCTGAACCAGCCTTCAGAACAGTGGCAGGGCCATGTTGTGAACTCTGCTGAGAACTGTGACAGGAGCAGAGAAGGCACAGTCCTTTGGGCCTGGCTTGTCTTAAAGCTTTGTAGAGGAGAGAGCACTTGAGGGAGTGCCTGGAGGACCAGGTTGGTAGTTTCTGCAATGACAGAGGGAAGGAAGCTTTCCAGCCATAGGCAGTTTGTGTGCAGAAGCCCAGAGGCTTGAGGGATATGTTATCATGAAAAGTTTTGAAATATGAAGAGAGAGAGAGGCAAGTTTCAGGAGACGAGGATAGAAGGAGCAGGCAGGATTCAAGTCAGCCATCACTGAATCCATACAGCTTGTTTTCATTGTAGCCTCTTAGCAGTGTGCAGAGCGTGTCTCCTCTTTGCTGTTCCTACCTGTATCCATTAAGCATGTCCCCTGTACAAAACTTCCTACGTTGACTTCCCTCAGTGTACTGTGACCCAGTACATGTCAGTCAAATATATCTTTTCCTCTCCAGGTTGCTTCCGGATGCTGGTGAGGCCAAGGCCAGAATTAATCTGTGTAGCCTAAATCCTGCCAGTATCACTTAGTCTTCTGGTATCACATCACGCTTCTCACTGTTTTAATCTGTTCCTTTCTAACCTCTGGCTTTTACCCATCTTTACGGCTCTCTTCCACAAAGGTCCTTGAGCCATGGCAATGCCATGATTTAGGTGTTCCAATTGTGGTTGTGAATTCCATTGACACTTATTCTTTGCACTTTGACTAGGTGTTTCTATGTTAATCACTATCCATTGCATAAAGACACTTCTTTGATGAGGTGTGGAAGCTTTATTAAATGTTCAAGGTATCAACCAGTTCTTTGATATTCAGTTGGCAAATATTGCATACATTATATAAGCTATTTTTTTCTTTTTCTTTTTTAAATTAAATTTTTATTTTTAAATATTAATTACAGTTAATTCACTTTGTATCCAAGTTGTAGCCTCCTCTCTCAACCCCCAACCTCCCTTCCTTATCTTCTCCCATGCCCCTCTCCAAGTCCATTGCTAGGGGAGGTCCTCCTCCTTTTCCATCTGACCCTAGCTTATCAGGTCTCATCAGGACTGGCTGCATTGTCCTCCTCTGTGGCCTGGCAAGGCTGCTCCCCCTTCAAGGAGAGGTGGTAAAAGAGCCAGCCATTGAGTTCATGTCAGAGACAGTTCCTGTTCCCATTACTAGGGTACACACTTGGAGACTGAGCTTCTATGGACTACATCTGAGCAAGGGTTCTAGGTTATATTCATGTATGGTCCTTGGTTGGAGTATCAGTCTCAGAAAAAAACCCTGTGCCCAGATTTTTTGGTTCTGTTGTTCTCCTTGTGAAGTTCCTGTCTTCTTCAGGTCTTTCTATCTCCCCCTTCTTTCATAAGATTCCCTGCACTCTGCTCAAAGTTTGGTTATGAGTCTCAGCATCTGCTCTGATACCTTGCTGGGTGAAGTCTTTCAGAGGCCCTCTGTGGTAGGCTCCTGTTCTGTTTTCTGTTTTCTACCTCTTCCAATGTCTAACCCATTTGCCTTTCTGACTGAGGGTTGATCATCTTACCCATGGTCCTCCTTCTTGCTTAGCTTCTTTAGGAGTACAAGTTTTGTAGATTTATCCTATATTATATGTCTAGTTTCCACTTATAAGAGACTATATACACTGTGTGTCTTTCTGCTTCTGGGATACCTCACTCAGGATTATCTTTTCTAGATCCCACTATTTGCTTACAAATTTCATGATTTCCTTGTTTTTAATTGCTTAGTATTCCGGTGTGTAAATGTACCACAATTTCTGTATCCATTCCTCCACTGATGGACATCTGGGTTGTTTCCAGGTTCTGGCTATTATGAATAAAGCTGCTATGAACATGGTTGAGCAACTGTTCTTGTTGTATACTTGAGCATGTTTTGGATATATGCCTAGGAGTGGTATAGCTGGATCTTGAGGAAACACTATTCCTAATTGTCTGAGAAAGTGCCATATTGATTTCCAAAGTGGTTGTACAAGTTTACATTCCCACCAGCAGTGGAGGAGGGTTCCCCTTTCTCCACATCCTTCCCAGCATGTATTGTCACTTGAGTTTTTTATCTTAGCCATTCTGATGGGTGTAAGGTGAAATCTCAGGGTCGTTTTGATTTGCATTTCCCTCATGACTAATCACGTTGAGCATTTCTTTAAGTGTTTCTCTGTCATTCTATATTTCTCTGCAGAGAATTCTCTGTTTAGCTGTGTATCCCATTTTTTAATTAAATTACTTGATTTGTTGCTTTTTAACTCCTTTAGTTCTTTTTTTTTTCCTTTAGTTCTTTATATATTCTGGATATTAGCCCTCTATTAGATATAGGGTTGGTGAAGATCCTTTCCAAATCTGTAGGCTGTTGTTTTGTTCTGAGGACAGTGTTCTTTGCTTTACAGAAGCTTTTCAGTTTCATGAGGTCCCATTTATTGATTGTTGATCTTAGAGCCTGTGCTGTTGGTGTTCTGTTCAGCTAGTTGTCTCCTGTTACAATGAGATCAAGGCTCTTCCCCACTTTTTCTTTTAACTAATTTAGTATGTCTGTTTTTATGTTGAAGTCTTTGATCCAATTGGACTTTAGTTTTGTGTAGGGTGATAAATATGGACATATTTGCATTTTCTACATGTAGACATCTAGTTAGGCCAGCACTGTTTGTTGAGGATGCTGTTTTTTTTCCATTGTATGGTTTTGGCTTCTTTGTCAAAAATCAATAACCATAGGTGTACGCGTTTATTTCTGGGTCTTCTATTCGATTAGATTGATCCACCATTTTGTTTCTATGCCAGTAAGTACCATGCAGTTTTTATTACTATGGTTCTGTAGTACAGATAAGCTTTTTTTTTTTTTTTTTTTACTGATATTTTTTCTTCACAGAAGATTTTTAGTTGCCAATTTGGGGGGCTATTTTCTGTGCTACTGGAGTGCCTTTTTGAAGTTCTTGCCTACTCTTATATGTTGAAATGCTTCCTCTGGCAGTTTTGAAGTTTTAGGCCTTACATTAAGATCTTCCATCCGTTGGGTGGTTTTGAACAGAGCGAGCACTGGGAAATGTAGTTTTACCCTTTAACATGTGGCTGTCTAGTTTTCCCAGCAGCCATTGTTGGACAGGGCATCTTTCCCCTAATGTATGTTTTCGTAGCTTTTTTGAGACATCATATGTTTGTAGCTGTGTGGATTAATTTCTGGGGGGGTCTTCTTTTCTGGTTCATTCATCTGTGTGTTGTAAGTACCACACAGTTTTTGCTAATATAGCTGCAAAATAATTGAGATCAGATATTGTTATGATCCAGCATTGCTTTTTGTTTGGGGGATTGTTTTAGCTAGCCAGGGTGTTTTTTCGCTTCCATATACATTTTAGGATGTATTTTTTCCTCTATTTTCTATTTTCTATCTTCTGTGAGGAATGTAATTGGAATTTTGATGGGAATTTCAGTTTTTAATATGAAACATAGCTGTGTTACAATATGTTGTCAATTCATTAGCAGTGTGATGCCATTGCTAATTTTTTGGTACCTTCTTTAATATCTACTTATCTTGTATTTAATATTTTATTTTATGTGTGCACGCATGTGTGTGTGCACACTCACACACACATACACATGCATGGAGCTCAGAGGACAATTTGCGAGAAGCCATCTACTGTGTAGGTCTGGGAAATTTAAATCAGATAACTGGACTTGGTGGCATGTGCCTTTTCTTCTAATCTAGTTCATTGGTCTTCATCTTCAATTTCTTTCTTCAGAATTTTAGGGGTTTCATTGTAGAGGTCTTCCTCCTCCTTGGTTAGGTTTATTCCTAAATATTTTCTATTTTTAAAAAGCATTGTAAATAGGATTCTTCCTTCTTATTTTCTTTTCTTTTTTGGCAAGTTTGTTACTGGTATAGAGAAAGGCAGGTGATTTTTGCATGCTGATTTTATAGCCTCCTGCTTTGCTGAAAGTATTTGTCATATTGAATACTTTCTGGTTGAGTGTTTAGGGTTTTTTTTTTTAAGTATAGGATTATGGATTGTGCAAGAGATAATTAATTTTTTTTCTTTTCCTATTATATCCACATTATTTTTTTTTCATGTTTTATAACTCTGTTTAAGACCTAACATTATATTGAACAAGGATGAAGAGAGTTGGGATCCTTGTCAAATTTCTAATTTTTTTTTAAACAAACTTTTCTCAGTTTTCTCTATGTAATATAATGCTGGCTATAGTTTTGTTATATATAGGCTTTTTACTATGCCTTGGTATATGAACCATTATGTGGAATATGTGAATCCATTATGTCCTGGGCCCTTCTCTGTGGAAGACATTTTATTACTGACTTTTCAATTTCCTTGCTTATTATGGATCTGCTTAGGTTGTTTATATTTCTGATTTAATTTTAATAGATCATTTGTAGTTAACTTTACTCACTCCTTCTAGATATTTGAGTTTTCTAAAATAGAAGTCCTTAAGGTCTTCTCTTGATTATCTTCAGGATTTCATTGGAATAATTTTGAATATTATTAATGGGTACTTTTGCTCTCAATTTTGGTTTTTTGGCTAAGGTTTGCAGGGTTTTTGTTTGTTTAAGTAATTCTATACATTTTTCTCTCTTGCATTAATTTCAGACCTGGTCTTTATTTCTTGCTGCATGCTGTTTTTACATTTGATTTGGTTTTTTCCCCTAATACCTTGAGATATAGGCAATCTTTAAGGACTTACAGCTATAAACTTTCCTCCTAGAACTGCATTAAGTGTATCGCAGATGTTCTGAGAAATCATACTTTCGATTTTTAGTTGATTCTAGGAATTTTAAGTTGCTCCCTTACTTTTTTGTTGGCTTACTTGAGAGTTTGTTGTTCCTATATGTGCTGACACGTGCCTACGCAATCCCTGCACTTGAGAGATAGAGAGAGGGGAGCAGCATTTCTCAGCTACACAGCAAGCCTAAAGCCAGCCTCTTGAGATGCTGTCTTTAAAAAAGTGTTCATTTTCAGTCTCCAAGTATTTTTGTGGTTTTTCTAGCTGTCGGCTCCCAGTTTTGTCCCACTACCATTACCTGATAGAACAGAAGAATTTATTTTAGTTCTTTTTGTTTTTGATTTTTAGCCTTTACTATTGGCTGTTATGTATGACCAGTTTATACATAAGAAAGTGTTATTTGAATGGTCCAGCTTTCCTCTCAAGTCAAGGTGGAAAGGAAATACTACATTCATACAGCAACAAAAACAATCAACCAAGCACCTTAGATACCAGGAAAATGCAAATCAAAACTGCATCTCACTCCCAACATCATTCTATCTCATCCGGACAGGAATGCTATCATCAAGAAAACAAACAACATCAACTGTTCACAAGGATTAGGGTGGGGCCATACAATTATGGGAGAAATGTGAATTAGTATGGTTACTATGGAATAGAGGTCCCTAGAGTAACTAAAGATCAACTGTATGATCTAGCCATAATGTTCCTGGGAATATAACCAAAGAAATATAAGCTGGCATGCTACAAAGATTCCTGTACACCTGGTTCACTGCAGCAGTGTTCAGGGCAGCCAGGCTAGGCAATCAGTCTACTTGGCTATCAACAGAAAAATGGATGAAGAAAGTGTGTTATACATCCAGAATGGAGCTTTTATTTAGACATAAATAGGTTAAAAACTAGTGCCATTTTCTGGAAAGTGGATTGAACTGGAAATGACAAGTTTAGGTGAAATAAGCCAGACTGAGAAAGACAAATATTACATGTTTCCTCCCCCTATGTGTAGTCTAGATAGATTTACTTTCCATTACTGTGATAAAGACCATGATCAAAGGAAACTTGAGGTGGAAAGGGTTTATTTGGTTTACTATCCAAATTATTGACCATTAAGGAAGCTAAGGCAGGAACGCAAAGGCAGGAACTAAGCAGAAGCCTTGGAGGAACAATGTTTCCCGGCTTGCTCCCCATGGCTTGCTCAGCCTGCTGTCTTATTCCATGAAGGACCAACTGCCACGGGTTGCATTGCCTACAGTGTGCTTGGCTCTCTCACATTAATCATTAATTGAGAAAATGGTTGACATACTTGCCTGCAGGCTGTCTGATGGAACATTTTCTCAATCAAATATTCTCTTTCCAGATAACTCTAGGTTGTGTCAAGTTTCTTTCTCTAGGACACTATCATTTTATATGTATGCTAATAAAAATTTAAACCATAAGATATATCAGAAAATTTTATGATTCATAAATTAAAAAAAAAAAAAACAAGAAAGAAAACCAAGCTTAGTGGGCACGCTCACTTTACGGATTATAAGACAATTCGCTCTGGTGGTGTAAAGGTTGTTGCCATTTATGTATCCACTCACAGCCACACTTCAGAGCGGCAGTGGTTCAAACTTCTTGAAGCCACAAGAATTCATTATCTGAGTTATTTAGTAAACTGAGATGCTAGGATCTTTTTCTGATGAAACTGTTAACTTTTGTGTGACCAAACACACTGCTTTTGGCTGCTGTAATGTTTTAGGTGGTTCAAGGGTAGGCGACTCTGTTTTATTAGCAGAGAGCAATCTACCTTTCCAGAATTTTGTCAACTTAAAATGAGTCTCTTTCTCTGGGGTCTCAGTCTTTGGTCATAGGGAAGTTCTGCGCACTTTAAGAGCCTGAGAGTTAAAGAAGAGTTTTCAAATCCACTTTCTACCCAGCAGACAGTGTCTTCTCAAATGTACTACTATTGAATTCACAACCACACCTATTTTCTCAATCACTAGTTATTAAGTTATAGCATATTCCTGAACATATGAGGACCACATCCTCAGAAACATGAACAAACTGGTCATTTTGAACTGTATCCATTTTATGTTTATTAATACAGTTTCTGTCTTATATGGGTACTGTGGTAGGTCTTTTCATCTTGCCTTTCAAATTATCCATTATATAGGAGGATGAATCACCACATTTTTTATTTATTTTTTCCAGACAGGGTTTCTCTGTATAGCCTTGGCTGTCCTGGCTTCACTTTGTAGACCAGGCTGGCCTTGAACTCACAGTGATTTGCCTGACTCTGTCTCCCGAAGTACTGGGATTAAAGGTGTGTATCACCACACCCAGCTACATCACATTTTTTTTTCAACAAAGGAGTCTTCTACATTACTTATATTCTTCCTTCCTCATTTTGTCAATTTCTTTTTCACAAGCTCTGTGGCTCTCCTCAAGAAAAGGACAGAAGAAGAGAGTACCATTCTGTACTCTGATTCTTTCAGGGCAAAAGGATGTGTGAAAAATAAGGCACTGTGAGGTAGACAGATGATTTCAGTTGGAGAGTAACTGAGAAATGCCTGTCTTCCTTATCAAAGTGGAGAGACAGTATGGTATGTGGACAGCTTCTGCTTCTCATGCTTGAGACCCTGGGTTCAGTCCTGGAAACTCAAAAGACCACAACACAACACAATATAACATCAACAAGAACAACAGGCAAGCAAGCAGTGTAAATGAGATCTCTGGGGTGGCTGGTGAAGAGAAGGGAAGGAAGAATTCCTGCTTTTAGGAGTGTTTTCCTTTTGGACAGTCTTGTTCCTTCCCTGTCTCCACACATGATCACCTGGGGTATTGTTTCCTCTAATATTATTTGATCCTTAAAGCTCCTGCATCTATACTATATAGGGGAACAAAGATAAAGCATTGAAGCAAGTTATTAAAGGCTTCAAAGCAGAAATAAATGAGAAACCACGCTCTCTGATCCTGTTCTAGCTTTGGGGACACCAAAGCACCAATTCTGACTGGAGACGGCCAGGTGATTGATGGTATGAAGCAGGTACTCTGTGTTTTTTCACCCTCTCTGCCTCAAATTGTCACCAACCATGCTTAAATGCAAACGTGTATCTTTGCCTCCGTAGATTTTATTTAGAGGGTGTCCCTATTCCTTCTTGCCCTTTCTGCTCACGGACCCTTTCTGCATTTATACATGGTGAAGCAGGAAGCATATTTTGAATTTTTCTTTTTTACTGTATTTTAGGAAGAACTGCTGTGCTTGCCCAAAGTGCACTTCCTTTCCCAAGTCATGCCTGTGAGGCTGTCACGGTCCTGTCACCCATTTTGGTTACATCCTCAAGCCAAGTTATGGAAATCACCAGAGGGTCCATCTCTGTTGATGCTGGCCAAGGCGTCTGAGTCCTTTGTGCTCAGCTTGCTTAGAGCAGAGGTCAGATGGCCTCTGCAGTCCTTTCATGCTGTGATTTCTAAAGTCTGGAGGCCTTGGAAAGTGACATGTGTGTCTCAGTCTGGACAGCAGAGGGCATGCTGTCCCTTGTGTGTGTGTATATGTGTGTGACCGCTAGGTATTGAAAACTCAGTTCTTAGCTGCAGCTGATGTTCCTGATGACAGGAGGGAGCCAGGAGGATGGTGGGGATTCATGTTGTGCAAAGGACAGTGTATTACCAGCTCTTCAATACCCAGATGCCTTAGAATATAGGAGTTTTCCAACCTGTAAGAATAGCTCCCATAATTCTCAGAAGAGCTTCATATCTCTTGCGCATCTTGAGTACCCGTTTCTAGTGTTGCTGTGCCATCAGGTGGAAAGAATGCACATTTATTGGGCACTTACATAATCAGGAACTTGGTGCTTTCAGTTCATTTTCTCTCTCCTCTAGCGATTCTTTGCATGATATACTGTCATCCTAATGTCATATAGGAAGGCACTGGGCTTAGGGGTTAAGGGACATGCGTGGCCTTACGGCCAGCAGAGATTCAAGTTCATGTCTGTTAATGTGAACTTTCTGTCCTTCTCCCAAAGGTGCACTTCCTTCCTATTTCCCTTCAAAGTCTCAACAGTTAAAAAACGATGGTCAGGAGCCGGATTGCCTGTGTGTGGCCTAAGAGGAGAACAGGGCTGTCTCTGTTTCCGAAGTTCCCGAGGCTTTTGTAATTCTAGATGAAAGGTTTTCCTCTGGCCAGAACTTGTCCTGACTTGTATTTATCATGGCATATAAACACCCAGGCTTTCAAAGCTGATTCTTTGTGAGCCGTTTTCAGAAGTTAAAAGGAATATCTCATAAGAAGGCTAGGTCTAGAAGTCAGTGGGAGAGGTGAAAACATCACTACAGCAAAATGATCTTTGAGAATACTGTAGTAGTCTCAGAGGGCACGTGCTTCCTTTCTTTAACCCTGACACAGCCTGTCTATCCACCCTAGTGGAAAGAGATTGTGGTTGTTGGTGAACTGCAAACGACATTCGTGGCTTGCTTTTAGAAGCTCTTTGGGTGGCAGATGAAATAATTTAACAGCAGAGGTTCATTTAGTACAGGATGCTTACATCTGAGATCTAGCTCAAGAGAAGAAATAGCACATTCAACTCCCATTTTGGAGATTATTCTAGCTCAGTGGCTTTTAAAACTTCAGCTGCATCAGAATCACCCGAAAGGCATGGATCCCCTGGCGGCATCCCAGAGTTTCAGATTCAGGAGGTCTGGAATTCAGCTGGAGGCAATGCATTTCTGCATTCTGCATTGGTTAGTGCAAAGGAGAACCACTGCACCAAGTGGAAGCTGGTGGAGTCACCCGCATATCTTCTCTGTTTCTCTGGCGCTCCCTTCTATTTCTTTATTTGATTTTTGTTCTGTTGTATTTGTTTTAAACCCGGAAGTTAACTTTTTCATAAAATGGCTCAGCCCTTGGCCTAGGCAGTTCAACACACGTTTGTTGAATGAGTGGTTGAGTAAATTCACATGTGCGATGGGCAAAGTGTCTACACAGGCCTGTCTGTCATTATGTGCATAGTCTCTGTAAACTCCCGTTCTTCTGAGAAGTAGGTAGTCACTTTCAGATTGCATAGAGATCCTGGAGAAGTCAGGAAGTATACAGATAAGAAAGAGACGCTCACATTTTGTGTGCCTGTGTGTTCAGGGACAGAGCTGGGTCCAGGGAGGCCTGTCTGTTTTGAATGACCTAGGGAAGTACTGTCTAGTTTAGATCCTGGTTGGTTCCAGTAGCAATACCAGGTTTCTGAAGTGCTTGACTTTCAGATGTGCCACTGTGTGGGACTTCAGAGCATTTTCTTATGTAGTCAGAATTGTATGTGTATGTATTGTATGTGTTGTATGTGACATCTAATATCTTGTCCATAGCAACATCATCTCAGTCATCTCTAGTCTGTCACTCATGTCTTATCTGTTCAAATGAGGGTCCAGTCCCAGATCATGCATTGCATGTAGTTAATATGATCCTTAAAGTTCACTTAATTGAAAGCAGTCCTTCCCCTGTGATAATTGTCCTTGTTTTGTAAGCTAGCCCATCTTTAGACTTCCCAACTGCTTCTTCAGAGTGCATTCAAGCCATCCTGCTAACCTCTGCACTTCCTGGATCTAGATCTAAGAACTAGATCTAAAGTCTGGGTTAAGTAAAAAAATAAAATAAAAGTTTTAACAAGAATACATCATAGATGATATGTACTTTCTGTTGTACACTTGTTCCCTGACTGCCCTGCCATTTGTGGTCTTAATTTTGATCATAGTGTTAAGTGATAATGCCCCAATACTTTTTGTAAAGTTACCTTCTTGCCTTGTGATGGAATAGTGTTGTCTGCAGCATCATTGTGACATTATATAAAAGTTAATTTTTCTTTTAGATTTTTAAATGTTCTGAATGCCAATTAATAGCTTCTCCTAATCAGTAACTTTGCAGAACTATCATTTTTTTTCCAATTTAATACTTTGTTTTGCACCAGCTGATACTTGGTTAGACAGCTTTTCTTCATTAGCTGGGATTGTTTGGTGCTCTTCAATACAAATCTCTTAGAAAGGCAGACCAGAGATTGAATTCTTTACTGTTAACTCCTGGCTTCACAGTGAGGGGTTGATTTAATAGGCATCTTAAATAGATACTCTTTAAAATCACTTTTCTACATGAATGTATTTTCATAGATTTAATATTTAAATCAACTACAATTTATATTTTCTTTATGTTCTATTTGTTTTATGTTCATTTTATTACAACCTTAGTCAGCACTAGTTTGTTGTAATTTTCTTCTATATCCATTAATGTACCTTCACTAGTTTTTGAGCAAGTTTTAATTTTTTGACAGCAAGATTTTTAGGCTGATTGTGTAATTCTTGATTCTTATCCAAAAAGAGTCAATTACTCGCTTCACTAACAAGCTCTTGTGTGTGTGTGTGTTTTAGAGTGTTCTTTTGAGGGGAATAGAGAAGTAGGCATGAAAATCTTGCCACTTGAAATGTCTCTGGGTGGTAAAACACCAGTGTTTATAGACCTTTTCCATGGTTTGTTAGTTCTTGATTTTGATACTGAAAATTTAGGTAATGAAAATTCAGATAAGATGTAAAGTGAATAAATAAATAAACTTATATAAAAAAAAAAAGAAAATTCGGGGAGTAAGTACTAGCGTCATCTTGAAAAATACTTGGATTTATTCAAAACTGCTAAGAGAATAGATTCTAAGTGCTCTCACCAGAAAAAGTACTAACTGTGCACAAGGTAATGCTTATGCAATTAGATCCGTTTGCTATGCCACAATGTACACATGTTTCAAAAGATGTTGTATATAGAAATATTACTATAATAGCTACTATTGAGAATAAAACCAAATGATGTTTAAAGTTTCTTTTGATTATTTTATGATCCAGGTTGATTTTAGTCAATTACTTTTTATGCTAAACCTGATTACTTTCTTTGAAATGTGTCTCATCTGTTTTGTTTTTAAATGTAGGTTGATCATTTTGGATTTTATAATACAAAAACTTTTAAGCAGCGGTACCTAATATCTGATAAGTACTGGAAGACATATGATGGTGTTATACTTTTCTACACTGGCAACGAAGGGGACATTACCTGGTTTTCGAATCGTACGGTATGTGCACATCCGGGAAGGTCTGCTTAAGCAAATTGACTTTTACTATGATGGGTTGTAGACACTAAACTTTGTTTTTTTTTTTTTTTTTTTTGTGGCATTGGGAATTGGATTCATAGTCTTGCAGAGGCAGGGAAGTGCCCTACCACTGAGCAGCATCCCGAGGCTTCTTTTCATTTCTAGTTGAGGCGTGGTCTGACTGTGCTGTGCAGGGTGGTTTGAGCTCACTGTAATTGAGGTAGAGTTTGCAATCCTCTCACCTCAGCCCACACATAGCTGGGGTTATAGGCCTGTGCTACCAGGTCAAGCTACTATTGTTGTTAATTATAAAGTTATTGAATAGAAAGATAAACTCACGAATAGCTCAACAAATAACAAATTTACACGAATAGATAAGTCTATAAAGACCCCCACCAAAAAAATGCTGTTACTATGTTATTACACTATATGTAATAGCATTTCTATACCATCTTCCCTTAGATTCTTCACTCTAGAAATAAATAAAAAATTTTTAACTTAAAATTCAGTTTTCTGAGAATAGAATTTTGCTCTTTTCACTTATAATTCCATTGAGTGGAACAGAGTCCTCTTGACTATGCATTAGCATAGTAGGACCATTAGCTTGCTTCTCAGCCTGTGTTCCTGTCACCTTTTATCATACTTAAAATCCATTAATAAAACTTAAGTTAGTATAGCTGGACCCTGTGGCTCACGCCTGTAATCCCAGCACTTCGGGAGGCAGAGGCAGGTGGATCTCCGTGAGTATGAGGCCAGTCTGGTCTACAAAGTGAGTCCAGGACAACCAAAGCTACACAGAGAAACCATGTCTTGAAAAACAAAACTTAAGTGCATGTGAAAATATGACATCATCCTTCTTGGGGTGTCAGGACTGTGAGTAGAAATCATCAAAATTCTATAAAGGCTGAGTTATGGTAAAGTGGAGAATATCACATCACCTAGAACGGGAGTGTTTGCCACGGTGCTGGTATTCAGGAGCCTTCAGAAAATGCCTTCTTGGAGAGCTGAGTTGATAAGCTCTGGGCAGATGGGCGGATGGCAGAGGAGGAGAACTCCCACTTTCAGCGGACTGGCAGAAGGGGATAGGCAGGAAGAGAGACAGAGGGTGGGACTGGGAGGAGTTGAGGGAGGTACCTTCAGTCTCGGTATAGAATGAATAAATTATAAAGAAAAATTAAAGTAAGAAATTCAAAGAAAAAAACAGAGACGTGAATTCAGACAAGCTCCTGAGTTCCCCATTTATAATGCTCCCCCCCCCCCCCCCCAGCTTACAACCGTTAAGAGCCTAAATACGTTGAAAGTTGAAGAAAGGAGATCCAGGACAAGGTCAGCAACAAGTGGTCAGTCACTTCCCACAAGCTTCCTGCTGTTCCTCTGCGAGAGACCAGAACTGCAGCCTCTTTTTTCTCTTTAGATGTGACCTCCCTTTTGTGCTGGAGCCACAGGGCAACTTCTCCTGCCCATCTCCCAGATCTTTAATCTAGGCACAGAGTCCATCCGGCCCCCGCAAACCCTGATCCTGCACAGGCTCCTCAGTGGGAGTTAAGGCTCATGGCGGGGGTTGGGAGGAAGCAACTGAAATGAAAAGACACTCAACGTAGGAACAGTTCCAGAAAACTGACCAGAAGGAGATACTGGAAGGGCAGAGGCTTGCCCTCCCTGGTTTTAAAACATCGTCCTTTGCAAGCCGAAATCTCGCAATTGCATGTGCACCTCTGTGTACAGATCTTCCTGGGAGATAGTTTAGCCAGATGCAAGGGGCTTCAGTTCTTACTTTTGTTACTTGCTTGATTGAGTTTGGGTAAGCTTTTAGCTCTACACTTCAGTCTTCTCATCTGTTAAATGGGTATGATAAGAGAGCTATTTCCTAGTGTTTGGAAAACCAAAAAGAAAATCAAGGAACTTGTAGAAGTATAGCGTTAATAGATGTTAATATATTACTAAGTCCTTTTACAAAAGATAAAATTGCCCTTGAGATGTAAGCAAACACTCCCTAATTGAATCATGCATCTGTTCAGTTCAGCTGCTTCTGCCAAAGCCTGAGGTCAATCCCACAGAGGTCTGTTCCTACTCTTATGACACTTGCAGTTCCTGCTGCAGCAGGCAGAGGAGGTCTTGCCAGCACTCTGCTGTTGAGGGGAGATGGACAGCTCTGCTAGGCAGGGCATGCAGAGGAGGGTGTGCTTGAGCTGGGTGTGGCTCAAGAAGTTGAGCTGGTGTGGCTCAGTTATACTGTTCCTGGCTGGACCTGGGATGTGCGGCATTAGTGAGTAGCTCCTCGAAAGAGAAGTGGCATCTTGAAAACCACAGGTGTCAGGCTAACACGTCCATTATCCCCGAAGATGGCTCCTTTAATTTCTTACGGATTGGTCAAAATGACCAAAGTCTTTTTGAGGTTCCTATGCCTCATTAGGAAATAGTAACTTATTAAACACCAGCAACATTCATCAGGCTTTAATCCGTGCTAAACTTTCTGATCAATTAATGCTGTCTGCCTTGGATGCTTTCCTAGGAAGGATGAGGAGGGCACCATCGAGTCAAAGGGAAAGGGGCAGCAAATGATAGTAGGAGCCGTCAGTGTGGAGAAAGGAAGTCGAGTGGTCCTTGATGCCCACTCTGCATCACAGCCTGTGTTTCAGTCTTGGCTCTGCCACCTGGGTGAGCACTGAGCCTGGTGTCTCAGTGTCCTTGCCTGTATAACCACAGTGCTTGATTGATTCTTGTTTATTGTGCTAAATAAGTGAGTTATTTCATGTGTGGCTAGAATGGTACTGACACATTATAACAGGTGCTGTTAGCTGCTGTTAATTTCCTAACATACAAGATTAAGATTCCAAGGGTGTTTAGTGTGGGTATCAGAAGAGGTGGCAGTTGGGGTGCATGGACAGCGGAAGGCTAGGCTTTGCTTTTGTTTGTTTTCTGAGACAGGCTCATCAGCCCAGGCGGGTATAGATGCTGCTGTGCTGTGCAGGTCGGCTTTGTCCTAGGGGCCGGGGCATCCTTCCGTCTCTCTCTCCATTGCTGAGGGTACAGGTGCTGCCGCCATACCTGGCTACAGAACCCGTCTTTATTTGTCACACTCTAAGGTCGTATGGTGTGACTTTCAGAAGTGGAACAAGAATCACCTATCTGTGGTGCATACATAAATCGCCCAGTTTTTCAGGGAACTCTTCCTGGCCTGTAAAAGTTCAACGTGATTTTTTTTTTTTTTATAACCTAATTTTACCTATGGATTCGTGCATTCTTGCTAGGGGTTCATGTGGGACGTTGCTGAGAAGCTGAAAGCTTTGCTGGTCTTTGCTGAGCATCGATACTACGGGGAATCCCTTCCCTTCGGCGAGGACTCATACAAGGTAGGTACACATTTTTCTTCAAGGTTGTCCTTTCTGGGGGGTCGGCCAGGGTCTCACGTATCCCAGGGTGCTCCGCCTTCACCTTCAAGCCTGAGATTACTGCTGTACAGCAGGCTGCGTGCCTGGTTTCCTGTGGTTCTTCGGCAGAACCCGGGGCTTCGTTCTTGGCGACCACTGTTCCCACAGACCCACATCCCCAGCTCTGTTCATACTTTTCTTTTCCTTCTTTCTCCCCCTCTTTATTGTTTTCGAGACAGCGCAGCACTCCATAGCTCATTCTAGCCTTAAACTCACAACTGTTCTTTGTCAGCCTCTTAAGGGACCACAGGTATGTGCAACTGTCACCAGACACAGGTTTGGGTTTTTTTGTTTGTTTTTGTTTTCTGTTTTTCCTCACCCGGATAGTAATTGTGGGTGGGGTAAGAATGGTGGTTTCTGGCAGATTTTATTTTCCTTCAGTGTCTAAGGGCAGTGAGTAATGGCCACAGCCGGGCAAAAGCAGTAGCAAGACGCAACCTCTGCTGCGGCAGACCCTGGCCGGCTTTGGGGTCTGGGGAAACTGAGCTCCACGCGTTCAGTCCCCATGCAGATCTTGGGTACTGGGACCCTTGGCTTTTGACAGCACTTGGTGGAGCAGTTCCTAACCTGGAGTCCCAGGCCACTGGCCTGGGAGAGTTGACGGTTGTCTGAATGCTTCTGGTGACCGGGACTTCCAGGTCCTGAAATGAGAGGTAACGGGGATAGAGGAGCAGAGGGGCACACGCCTCTCCGGGTCCTGAGTTTTCTTCACTCTAGATTCCTGTGGATTCTTTAGCACAGGACCTGGGGTCAGAACTTTTCCCTGTTATGCTACCACCTCACACCTCTGTCTGCTGCCTCTGTCTGACAGTTAGACTAGAACTCCAAAGTCCTTCAGGCCGCTTCCTCCTGCTAGAAGGCCTTGGGGTTTGGCAACTGTTTCAAATTTTTGTTTTTGAAGTTGTGTGTTTGTGTAAAAGTACTGAAGAAAAACAGGCTCTGTCTAGGTAGAACTGGTAAACATCAGACAAGAAGGAGAGTCATGTTTTCAGAGTCAGAAACGTGGCAGCAATTTTAAAAAGTGTCTCAGACACGCCACCGTGACAATTCTTGCTGCAATATTATTTTTATTTCAGAATCAAAGTTACCCTTCAAACCTCATAAACTCATTGACATCCGTCCACAAAACAAGCCCTGTCTGTCCTTGCTAGCTGCTGGCTTGGGAAGGTTACCTTCAGGGATGGCCTTGGTGCTTGTGGTTTGTTTTTCTCTCCAGGCCAACATTGTGTACACTGGGCGACGGTGAGTCTCTCATGGCAAAACCACTGCCACACAGGCAAGTAAAGAGCTGCGGCCTGACAATGCTTCTTTGTTTCCACGGGAAACGTCTGTACAGTGTCTCTGTCATTCCCAGGTGGACTGTTTTTATAAACGCACACTTGTTTTATGTTTGTGACAAGGCAAATGAAGAAGCCTTACAAATTTAAAATTAAAAATCATAAATCACATTAAATAATTGTTTAAATTTCTTGACAAAATGAGTTCTGTGGCACCAGAATACTTGTGGTAAAAATCCTTAATTAAATAGGTCATGTTATGTCTGCTGCTGAAAAGTCATGTTTAAAGATGTGTTCTTGGCCTTGCTTTTTGTATTTCATTCTTCAGTAAATGACACACATACACAGAGAGATATTAAACTGAGAGATATTAAATTACATTTAATGCAAAAGTGTTATGTTCTACAAACTTAAATCACTTTCTGTGACTTGTTGAAAACATTGAACCCGTGCTTTGACTTGGCATTTTGACTCAACTTCCTGGAAAGCCTATTTGGAAAAATGTTTACATGACTCAAGCTCCACTCTGGACCTAAGCTGTGCCTAATCGGTAAATGTGGGCACATTTACACCTGTGCCCATCCTTTCAACCCACAGGATTCCAAGCACTTGAACTTCCTGACCTCAGAACAGGCTCTGGCTGATTTTGCAGAGTTAATCAGACACTTGAAAAGAACAGTTCCAGGAGCAGATGGTCAGCCTGTCATCGCCATTGGGGGCTCTTATGGCGGCGTGCTTGCAGCCTGGTTCAGGATGAAATATCCTCACTTGGTAGTTGGGTAGGTGCATTTACGCTGGACCCAACCATGAGCACGATCAAGACAAACGCAGAGATTCATTTGGGGTAAAGCATGTTTCATGATGTTGGATAGATGTTTCTGGAATCTCATTAACATCTGTGCTATTTAGCTAATCATCTTGTTAAGGCTCAGTTCCATCTTATTTTTTAGAAATTATTTTTAATGTGTATTTTTATTTGATTTTTGCAGCTTTTTATTAGTTCTTATTTGTTGTCGAATCTTTTGTACAATGTATTTTCACCCTCCTCTTCCAGCTCCTCCCCGATTCATCCCTTCTTCTCCACTTACACAACTTTGTATTTCCTCTTCTTCCTCTTTCTCCTCCAGTTCCTTCTCTTCTTCTCCTTCCCTACACACATCAAGTCCAGTTTGTGCTGCCACATACTCCTGGGTATGTGGCCGTCTACTGGAGTGTGTTTGACCTACCATTGGCCACACTGTTAAAGATAAACTGACTCTCCCTCTCCTAGCAACTATCCATTGCCCGTTAGTGATGGGACTTCAGGCCACCCCCGACCCCCGATCCATGCTAGAGTTTTGTCTGGCTTGAGTCTGTTGTTTTAAAACTTAGGCAAGTTACATTTTCTTCCTTTCTCCTCCCATCTTCCTGAACATTTAGAGCCCTTGCAGCTTCTGCCCCTATCTGGCAGTTTGCAGAGTTGATTCCCTGCGGTGTGTTTATGAAGATTGTAACTGAAGATTTTAGAAAAAGTGGTGTAAAATGTTCAGAGAGCATCCTCAGGTCTTGGGGTGCCATTAACCGACTCTCAAATACGGGTAAGCTTTACCTAAAAGAAAAGATTTATACTGTTTTTTAAATTGAACTTCATTTGTTCAATATTTCTACTTAATTAAAAACATTTTATGTATATGGGTATTCTGTCTGCCTGTATATTTTTGTACCATGTGTGTGCCTGATGTCCTCAAAGGTCATAAGAGGGCATCTGATTCCCTGGAAATGGAGTTACAAATTGTTTTGAGGCATCATGTAGGTGCTGGGATTTGAACCTGGGTCCTCTGAAAGAACAGCCAGTGCTCTTAACCTTTGAGCCATATTTTCACAACCCCCTTTAAGCCACATGTTATAAAAGCATAATATAAATATTGAAAATAAAAGAAATCAAAATGCATGGGCTGATGAGTTGCTTGATGTAATTCCCATCCGTTCTCAACAGAGAGCATTTTCAGGCTCTCAGAAATCTGAAGGCGTTCTTAGTCATTTTGGTACACTTGCATTGTTCATCATTATTCTCATGCCTTCATCTTAGGTAGATTTTACTTGTTCTTGAAGTTTTCAGGAATTTGATTTTTGCTATATATATAACACACACACACACTTGTGGGGATTTTTTGTTTGGTATCTTTTGTTCAATGTTAGCTGTATCTATTTGTTTTATGTTGTTACTTCTCCATTCACATTGTTTTATAGCGTTCCCATGTATTTATTTTAAGTTAAGTAAATGTTAAATGTTTTAAATTAAAATGAGAAGCGGTAAAGAAATACTAATTTCAGTAAGCCCCACCATGAAATTTCATTTGCCTGCCATGGAATTATCAGACTGCAGTAAAGCATTTTGCTGAATGGCGCAAAAATTCTTGGTGAAGTGGCATAGAAAGTCACATTTTCTGTAACTCAAAGGGAAGGATGAGAGGTCTGTGTGGCCGCCTGTTGACTAGCGTGTTTCAGGTTCCAGCGATGTCATTTTGTCTCCAGGCAGTGGTCTACTGTGGCTCACGAGAACCTTTCACCTGTGTTCCCCCCTAAACTCTGAGGACATCCAACGCCTGAAAGACTGGATCTCCGAGACCTGGGTCAACCTGGCCATGGTGAACTACCCATACCCAGCCAACTTTTTAAAGCCTTTGCCTGCGTGGCCTATCAAGGTAACAGGATAGTGCCCCGTCCTCATTTATAAACTACTTTCTGTCTTTCATCAGAAGAAGATACACAATGATGGAGGACTCTGTTCAGCTAGCAATTCTGGGCTGGCATCCTGAGGTCAGCTGTTTTTCTGTTTACGTGACCTTGGGCATTTGAGATAGCCTTTCTTAGCCTTAGGTTCCTCTTCTGAGAACCGAAGATAAAAATATCAATTATTCCATGAGACCAATGGTTGCTGTTAATTGGATAATTGCTGTGTACTAAATCCCGAGCTGTGCTTTGGATATGTAACTTATCTAATTTTGTGATCTATCTATCATGCCTAAATGTATGCAAAACATGGGAGAAACTTGATGATTACTCAGTGAGCTGCTAAACATTCTACATGCTACCCACCATGACGGGTGATCATACGTTGAGCAGCAGAATGGAAAAGATACCATCTAGGTGCTAGAGGTCATGGCCCCACGCTGCTGCTTATCCCCCAGCAACCTGGATAAGGTGCTCTTCCTTTTTGAATTGCTCTGTCTTTGCCTTGTGTGCCTCAGAAGAACAGATATCAGTGTTTTTTCAAATGCCTTTACTAATAATATGGACCCGAGAAATGTAAACACATTGACTTTCGCTTCTACAAATGCGCTAACACTTTGTAAACTTAAGGACTTTTTATAATTTGAAAGATTCTTTTGTTGCCTGTATCATTTACTGTATATGCCTTTAAAGTATTCTCTTGTTAAGAATAAGAGTTTTAAAAAACAAAGGAGAGTTATGTTTTGAGGATTTTTTGACTCCACAGATAGAATGGGTGCTGCAAATGAAATTTTAATTGATTATATAAGAGCCAAGTTTCAAAAGCTCTTCTAACTGTCTCACTAAACTACTAAAACTACTCCTTTCCTAAAAATGTAATTAAAACAAAGTAAATTCACTTGCTTTCGGAGTTGTTTTTCTTTATACACAAAGTGAACATCTTGTCCACAACAGACTGGAAATTAGCATGCAGTGAATTAGGCTGGATGTTGATAGTACAAAGTTATTATTACTATTTTGGGACAGACAAAGCTCGCTTTCTTTGTAGCTTAGGGTGGTCTAGAACTGTCCACCTTAAACAAAAACTACTTCTCTTGCCTTTGCTCTGCAAGCCTCCCCATTGCCTGTTGATTCTCTTCCCACAGCTAGCTACACATTTCCTTTCCACAGATTCTTTCTCACTGCGCCTGCTCCTCAACTGGCTTCAGATGCTCTCTGTTCTCTGCTCATTCTGTTTCTCCTTTCTTGACCCTATCTGTCCTCTCAACCCACTAATCCCTGGAACACTACCCAGCTGGGGACTGCTCTTTCACTTGGATGGTTCCATTTAGCCAGAACTCCTCCTCCCTCGGATGCACTTCCTCCTCTTTAAAAGGCTGACAATCAGCAGGCCTTTTCTGAGTCTGTAACTCAGGCTTAGCGCCACGAGATAACAGTCCGACTGTCGGAGAAAGCAGGCTATTTCCAAATCTGACTGTCGCTTGTGCATCTCTAGAGTTTCCTTGGGCAGTGACTAAATGCCGTTTTCCACGTCAATTCAGCTATGCTTCTCTCTAATTTGTCTTTGCACATTGTCCCTATTTGCTTTTGTTTACCGTTAACAGAAGCCGCAATAGTCATGCAGAAATAATCATGGATTTGGCTGGCGGAACACAGGGAGGAAGAGAAAAAGGAAATAGAAAACCCTCTGTCATTTGACCGTTCTGGGCACTTTAAAAACCACCACGCCTCTTCTTAGCTTAAAAAGCATTTTAAAAGAAGGCCATGTCGTTCCTTAAATTTTGTAGTCCTTCTTTTAGCTGATAAACCAGTCAGATATCTTCCCATTCTTAGCTTAGTCTTCCGAGATGCAGACACACACGGTGAAATAGTAAGACACAAAAGGGGAAATCTCTTCCGTTTGTCTTGGTGTTTGATAATGTATGCAGTCTCTCTGGGTGGTTTAAGCGGTTTAGATGCATCCTATGAAAAGAGAGCTTTTACTGACAAAACTAATGTGATTATCTGAGGTAGTGTGAAAGGGATGTTGGAGCCTTAGAGAAAAAAAAAATCCGGTCTAAAAGCTGAATGTATTGGTAATCCTTCTTCTAATGGAAGGATGGAGGCACCATACTCTGGAGAGAAGATTGACCTTTTTGTTTTTTAAGACTATCTTCTTTTGAGAATCGTATGTTTACCCTACCTCTCCTTGCCTCCACCTTTTTTTTTTTTTTTTTTTTTTAATTTAAATGCTTATCCTCCTAGGTACAGGTACCTAAGGCTTTCAAGCAAACCCTTATCCTTACATTCTTGCGTATGTGTTGGCAGAAAGGGCAGTTCAGGTTGGAGTGCAGGTCTGACCAGTCTCACATTGCATGAGTGTTCTACTTCTACACCCCTTGTATTTTTGCAACAAAGTTTAGCTTTGTAGCCTGGGCTAGCTTGGAACTTGTGACCATCCGGTTTCAGACTCTCTAGAGCTGAGGCTGTAGGCTTGTGCCAATACAACTGGCCTCTACACTATTTCTGTACTTTAAAAAATTTGTTTTATGTGCACTGGTGTCTGTTCTGCGTGCATATCTGTGTAAGGGTGTTGGACACCTGGAACTGGAATTACAGACACTTGAGAGTTGCCATGTCGGTGCTGGGAACTGAACTTAGGTCATCTGGAAGAGCAGTCAGTGCTGTTAAGCACTGAGCCATCTTTCCAGCCCATTTCTGTACTTTTAAAAACTGTAATTATTAAAAAGGACTTCCAATGTTCTTAAAACTATTCCTTAGATTGTTTCGTCTATGTGTGTGTGTGTGTGTGTGTGTGTGCGCGCACACTGTGTGCATACTTGATGCCCAGGGAGTTCGGAAGAGAGCACAGAACTTCAGGAACTGGACTTATGGATGGTTTTAGCTGTGGGTGCTGGGAAACAAACCCAGGTCATCCGCAAGAGCAGCACATGCTTTTAACTGCTAAGGCACTTTTCCAGTCTCTTATTCTTTTAAGAGTGTTTCTTGAGTGCTTACTTATCCTAGGAAAAAGAAAGTTAATTAGGTCTGCTTGATTCAAGTGGCTAGCACCAAGTCTTCTGTTAATCTAACATTTTAATTTCTTTTAAACTAGTGCATATATATTTAAATTTATAAAGCAACAAAATGACTCTTAAGGTTTCTTCTTTTTTTTTATTTTTATTTTATTTTTTTGAGACAGGGTCTCCCTGTGTAGCCCTGGATGTTCTGGACTCACTTTGTAGAGCAGGCTGGCCTCAAACTCACAGAGATCTGCCTGCCACCACCCCTGGCTACTCTTAAGTTTTTAAAAAATAAATAGAAAGCAAACTTAAAAAAAAAATGTAAAAACAACCTACCAATTAAAAGCATGTTTTTATGATGATAAATGTGAAATCTGGGCCTGGTGACACAGGCTTGGAAGCCTAACTATGTGGAAGGCTGAAGCGAGAAGACTGCAAGTTTGAAGGCAACTTGGGCAATATGGTGAATGACTCTCTCTCTCTCTCTCTGTCACACACGCACACACACACACACACACAGAGATGCATACTCTCAGACACATACTCACAGACACACGCACTCATAGACACACACTCACAGACACAAACCCTCCAAACAAATCTAACAACACACACAAACGGTGCATGATGCAAGGAATATTTGTGTGTGAAGCCTTTCGAGAAGTGTTTGTTGTATTGTTTTGGGGTCTCTTTCTGCTGCCTAATTAGATTACAGCCCCTCAGTAAGTAACTAACAGTGAACACGCTTGTATTGATGAGTTGGCTAATACTGGCAAACTATCAAGAGTCACTTGAGGCATCCCAGGAGATTGTAACAAGACTGCTAATGTTTGACTTAAAAGCGTGACAGTTTCAGACGGTTTACCGATGACTTGTTCTGTATGTGCTTTGTGCACACTGTACATCAGGCTGAAGAGTGTGGGACTATCTCCCTTTGAACCACTGTACTTGTGAGTAATCATGAAATGGTGCCGAGGCCCTGCCCTTATTGAAGCACTGCTTTTTGAAGCTTCGGGCATTCTAAATACTATACAAGGAGACTATAGATTTGTCCTTCCTTCATATAAAGGCAGCTTGACAGGATCTAGCAAAAGGCTTACAATGTTTGTCTCTTAGGAACCAGCAACTCCTGTAAGAACTTATCTTGAAGTCATTAAGGGTAAAGATTTAGCCATAGAGCGGTACAGTTTTTATTTTACCAATAAAAATAAAAGGTTGCAATGTTTCAAATGACCAGTCTCTAGGCTCTGTCTGGTCCTCAGCTACGTAGCCTCACCGCCCTTCTGTGAATTGTTTTACACTGGTGAGTGTCCTTCAGAAGTGTTGGTGGTCAGAACTGAACCCAAGCCTCCCAGGAGCATCTGCCATCAGAAGGGCACTGGGCCCAGGACTGCCCTTAATTGGGTTATGGGATTTCTATCAGCAGAGGCCGGGGCTCTGCTCCTGATGTTCTGGGTCTGCAGATACCCATGCATTGTTATCTGGTGCCAGCCTCCAGCCACGCTTGCGTCTTTTCGGGGACGACAACTGTTCTTTACAGAGATGGCTATTCATGGGGACTCCTTTTCTTTCCTCAACAGAGGCCCAGTGTTCCTGCTGCAAAAGAGGGCGGGAGTGTCTAATGCCAGTATATGAGTCATGCCCACTTGCAACTGTGCCTTTCAGGGGTTTTAGATACGTGAACATCAGCCCCTCTTTTCTCCTTGACTAGCTTGCATCATCTGCTGGCCTCATCCACCACGCAGCTCGAACAGAATGTTTTCCTCTGAATCTACCCTGTAGTTCCGTGATGGCCTTAGAAAGAGCTGAGTCTGCTGAGCCCGTCCTGATTCAGGAAGGAGGCGGGAGGGGTCAGTTGTTGGTGAGGGCTGGTTTAGTATATCCTGTAATAGACTCTTGGCTTCCATACCGCTTGGTTATTTGTAACTGCTGTGCATCTTAGGAATGCTTTTTGAGAAAACTGCTTTTAAGTGTTAGGTAACTTGAATTTCCATGAATAATTAGAGAGTTTTTCAGAATAACAAATCACTGTTTTGACTTTTAACTTTCCTTTAGCTGGCATTTTTTTATGGTGTAACAAGTCCGTACCTCCAGTTTTGTGCAGGTCTACTTCTTTATGCATGGGCACAGTGAATATTTATGATCTTACAGTTATTTTTTTTTCCTTTAAAAATTTACATTTAGGGGCTGGAGAGATGGCTCAGTGGTTAAGAGCACCATCTGCTCATCCAGAGGTCCTGAGTTCAATTCCCAGGAACCACATGGTGGCTCACAACCATCTATACTGAGATCTGGTGCAGGGATACATGGAGATAGAGCACTCGTATACATAAAATAAATAAATAAATAAATAAATCTTTAAATTTTTACCTTTATTTATTTAGATATTTGTGTGTGTGTGTGTGTGTGTGTGTGTATGTGTGTGTGTGTGTGTGATGTGTCTGTGGGTGTGTATGCTACAGCATCTTCTGGAAGTTGTTCTCTCTTTCTGCCATGTGGGTCCTTCAGATCAAACTCAGGCCTTACAGTACGTAGATTTACCCACTGATTTAATATGCTTGTCCTCATAGCTTTGCTATTGTTGTCTTGTTTTAAGTCAGGATCTCACTGTGTATCTCTGGCTGTCTTGGAACTTGCTTTGTAGACCAGGCTGGACTCAAACTGACAGAGCTCCATCTGCCTCTGTCTCCCAAGTGCTAGGATTAAAGCTGTGTGCCACTATATGCAGCTCTCATGGTTTTTTTTTTTTTTAAAGGTATATTTACTTTTTCAGATATTGTATTTTGTGATTTCTCCTACATTCAGAATTTCTAAACCTATAAGCCCTTCTGGCACTCAGAAGGAGCAGATAGTAGAGCCCTGGATTGAGGTGATTGCCTAGATAGGCCATATTAGTGAGCCCCAGGCTCACTTGAGAGATTCTGCCTCAGTGAGTTAGATGAAGGAGGATTTAGGAAGATGCTTAATGCCAGCTTTCAGCCTCCACATGTACCTACACACATGTGCATGCATGCTCCCACACAGATGTATGTCTCACACATGCAAATGCACACACACATACACATGCACACAAAACATGAAAGAAGAGGCATCCCTCCATGTTTGCTAATACATGACTTCTTAAAGTTGATTCTAAGAACACAAAGTACCAATGAATAATCCATAGAAAAATTGTGGTGAGTGGGCTGAGGAGATGGCTCATTTGGCAAAGTGAATTGTTTTATAAGCATGAAGACCTGGTTTCGATCCCCAGAAACCATCTAAGAATGCTGTGCATGGTAGCTTGTCTTTGTGCTTATGATCTTGGGGCTGGGGTGGCAGAGGCAGGATGCCTGGGATAGTCTTGCTTGACTGATGAGCTCCAGACCAATAGAACCCTGTTTCAAAGAAAGTGAAGAGCGTTCTTGAGTATGAAACCTGAGGTGAACCTTTGGTACACACACACACACACACACACACACACACACACACACACACACACAGCAAGAGACAGAGAGACAAAGAGAGAAATATTGCCGAAAAGAGGCACAGAATTTCCCCTATAATTTATTTCTCCTATGGTTTCAAACTTCCCGCCATTTTTAGAAAAGTAGTGATGGACACTAGCCTGAGACAGCATGGCGAGGAGGGCTAGACAATTTTTTTTTTCATTAGCTTCCTTTCTTGACCAGGGGTGTGTCTCTAGGCCAGGCCTGGTTCTCCCTCCAGAATCTCTCTCTGAGGGAGAAGAGCAGAGCTTCTTCCTCCCTGCCTCCCTCCCTTGACTAATCTTTTGATCAGAGTTGCCTACTTTATATACTTTTTCCGTATGAAACAGGAAGTGAATAGTTGACTGAAGCCATGTCAGAGTGTTGACAGGATATGACGTGGACCGAGGGGCTTTGTCATAGGAGCTGTCTGTCTTTCCATGAGGAGGCATTTTCCTATGAGACAGCACAGTGGATAGCACGTCCATTTCAGAAGCAGAGATCCGTGGGAATAAATTGCAGTTTTACCCTTTGCTAGCTGGTGAACTGAAATAAAGGGATTTAACCTCACGGTCAATTTCTTCTAGGCGAAGTAGTGGACAATAACCTATCTGGTAGGGTAGGTGATTTTGAGAATGAGATAATATGTTGGTTCTAATAATCAGTAGGTATTGTTATGATTCAGCTATGATTTCACTGTTTGTGAATTTTCCCTAATGTTTTATTATGGAGTATTTCAAATATATAGAAAAGTTGAAAAATATTGGACAGTGACCAGCCACAAACTTACCTTGAAATAAGTCTCCAACATTGAGCTATATCTCTAGCCCTTACTCCTAAGTTTTATAAATAATATTTGTATATTTGACTTATCACATGCATATTCACCTAGCAATCTCATTGCTCATCTCATTTTTAATACACTTCAAGATAAATTATAGACAACGCTCCCTAAATAATTGAAGTTTTGTATTACCAACTAGAGTTCAATATTGTTTTATGATGCCTTTATTATCATCATCATCATCATCATTATTATTTCTTTTCTTTCTTTCTTTCTTTTTTTTTTTTTTTTTTTTGAGACAGGTTCTTCGTATGTAGCTTTGGCTGTTCTGGAACTCACTATGTAGACCAAGGCTGGCTTTAAACTCATAGAAATCTGTCTGCTTCTACCTCCCAAGTGCTGGGAATAAAGATATGTACCAGTACACACAGGCCTAGTTTATGATGATTTTTAAACAATTTAATTTAACATATAGAGTAACAGGCATTGTAATAACATTTTCATGCATGCTTAATACTGATCACTCTTCCTCTCTTTCCATCCCTGCTAGTACTCTTCTGTTCCCAGTGTTCCCCTTTCCAGTTATATATCACAATTCTTCTTTTCTGAAGAGAATAGAGAGCTACGTATAGCAGAACCCAGAGATTTGTGTGTTGTGTTGGTTATATAAGTCAGTATCCTATGAAGATACGAGATATTTCTGTACCTCGGAAAGTTTCCCATCCATCCTCTGGGCTGTCTCCATTTTGACTTCTAACTTAAAGTTTTGCCTTTGATTTTCAGAGCTAGACTTTAGACATGTATTATAGGCTGGTGACAGGAGCATTTGTGAGATGGGTGATTGCATGATATGCCTCTGATCATACCACAGATATCCAACCTAGGACCCATTTTTTTTTCCCCACAGTAACGCTTGTCGATTTTTGTAAAAATATAACCCACGAAAATGCAAAGGAGGCTGATGGGAGTATATGGCACAAAAGAATAGCAGGGTTATGGGGAAGTGGAGAGGAGACAAACCTTGTTTGAAATGCCAAAATGAAACCCAATACTTTTTATGCTAATTTAAAAAACAGTTTTTTATTCAGCAAACATTTAATTATCTGAGACCTTGCTAAGCACTATAGGAAACATTGTAGAATGAAATGAGTACAGACAGCATTGTAGGGATTGTGATAAAAATAGAAAAAGAGTATAGCAGAGCACCAAGGATGGAGCAGTTTGGCTCTTTGAAACTTGGAAACACAGATAAGGAAAATCTCAGAGAGTAGGGAATATTTGAGCTTAGCACTGTGAAGGATGAGTTGGCCAGCATTCATATAATTATGGAGTGAGAAAAAGATTTGAGGATGGGCAGGGGAGTTAAAGAGTGTGGTGGGAACTGGTTTTCCTAAACTGGAAAAGTCATGCAGATTAAGCTGGAGTGGTAAGGAGATAGGGCTTTGCACAACATGTGAATGCCTGCATTATTTCTGCCATGCATGGAGAGTTTAATTAGTTTATGAAGTTTGTTTAGAAAAGTTACACTCAAGAGACAGAAAAACCTTAAGGATCACACTTAGGTTTGTTTTGGGTTGTTCTGGAAATTACTGCAGAGCCTCGCCTGGCTTCCTGTAGTACTCCTATCTCTGCCCCTAGTGGTATTATAGGCATATATAACCATGGTTGGCTTCAGACGTTTAAGAGTGCTTTATGATCAGATTATAATCACATTTCTTCTTTGTGTTATTAAGTTATAATTTTGTATTTGTATCTGACTTTTCCCCTGTTTATCTCTCCAAAATGACAGGTTGTTTGCCAGTACCTGACAAATCCCTACATGTCTGACTCCATGCTGATTCAGAACATTTACCAAGCTATGAATGTGTATTATAATTTCTCAGGCCAGTCCAAATGCAATAATATTTCCGAAACAACAATTGGCAATTTGGGATCCCGGGTTTGGAGCTATCAGGTAAGCATGTATGACTTCCGGGGCAGCCTTTGCTCCTTGCGGATACAGCTGTGCTACAGCAGAAGCCAGGCAAGAGTTTATCACCCAACTTGCATTTAAGTCAAGGTGCTATTTCACTGTGAGATTACCTGTAAGCTCATGTGTTCATCCACCCCTTCACCAGGCACACAGTAAGTGCTCGTCACTGATCAGGCTCTCTTATGATTCAAAGATAAAATCGTAAATAACATGACCTCATCAGCAAACAGTGAGAAAGGTAGGTACATTAACACTATAGAAGACCTTGGCAAGTCCTGGTATGGAGGCATTGCATGGATATGTAAAAAAAAAAAAAAAAGTCTAACTGGTTTCTCTCTGTGTCAGCATTCTTTTATCTGCACAGCATAAATGGTGATGATGATGATGATGATGATGATGATGATGATGCTTTTTTCCTAAGATTGTCTTGGGGGTTAAATATGATCATAGATGTGAAAGAATGTTTCTTGCAAAGAAAGGAACACACATTTCTCAGTTCTGTGACATTTCAGCCATGTTTTTCCAGGGGAAATAAGGAGTTGTATGACAGGGATTTTCAGGGGGTGTGAGGCTGAAGCTTACTTGCAAGTTCAGGTCCTAGCTTTGCTATTCACAAGCCGAATGATCTTAGCTAATTCATCACTTCCTTTCCTTTCCTGGTTTGCTTTTAGACCTGCACAGAAATAATTCTGCCTTTTTGCACGAATGGCATCAACGACATGTTTGAACCACGTGCATGGGATTTAGAAAAGTACTCTGATGACTGTTATAAACAGTGGTCTGTGAGGCCACGCCCTTCCTGGATCACTACCATGTATGGAGGCAAAAACATTGGCACACACTCAAACATCGTTTTCAGGTGAGTTTTGCTGGTTGTGAGAGGAACTTTGGTTGTTGGGGACTCTTGCAGCATGGCTGAGAGAATAGAATTAGGAAAGTCAGGAGTCTTTTCTGAGACTGATACTCCAACCAAGGACCATGCATACAGATAATCTAGAACCACTGCACAGATGTAGCCCAAAGCAGCTCAGTCTTCAAGTGGGTTCCCTAGTAAAGGGAACAGGGGCTGTCTCTGACATGAACTCAGTGGCTGGCTCTTGGCTCACCTCCCCCTGATAGGGGACCAGCCTTACCAGGCCACAGAGGAAAACAATGCAGCCAGTTCTGATGAGACTGGATAAGCTAGGGTCAGAGGGAAGGGGAGGAGGACCTCCCCTATTAGTGGACTTGGGAAGGGGCATGCGAGGAGAAGTTGAAGGGAGGGTGGGATTGGGAGGGAATGAAGGAGGAGGCTACAGCTGGGATACAAAGTAAATAAACTATAATTAACAAAAATAATATAAATGAAAAAAGGATATGATAGTGAGCTTATTAGGCTTTCCTATTAAAATCTTTCCAGCATGAAACAAAACATAAGCGTTTGTTCTCATTTGGTATTTTTATGGTTAGCAACCACAATATTGTTGTTAGTAATCATATTATTGTTAAATAATATTCCACATTGGTTCAACAAATACTTTTGAAGTACCCACTCTATTTCCTTTTAAGTACTGTGAGAGGTGAGGCACTTCAAACAAATTATCTGGCGCCCTCCTTCCACTCAGGGAGATATCGAGAATCACCGAACTGAGACATTTACAGATGCCCAACTAGCTAGCTCTAAAGGGAGACTTCTTCCTTGGCCTGCATGCCTACAGACCCACTTGTTCATCTCTGCCAGCGCTTTCAAGAAGTAATATGCCTGACACTGGTTCACATCAGAGTTAACTGAGTCTATCTATGTATACTTGACTGTGCATCACATTTTTCTTGTCTGGCTATGTTGTCAGTTATTCATCTGACAACCAGTTAATTAAAAATGTTCACTAATGGCTGGGAACATAACTCAGCAGTAAAAGTACTTGTCTATTATGTAAGTGGCTGTGTTTCATGCCTAGGACTAGAGAAAATAGTTCGGAAAGTCTGTGGATGGCAGCACATACATCTTGGTTAGAGTTGTGGTGGAGTTTGTAAGCGTCATTCTTTTTACACCCTCCTAAACAAGAGTCCAATTGGGCCCTCTGTACACACATACAGTGGCTTCCAACAGGAAGTGCTAAAGGTTGTTGCCAGTGAAATGATGGTGCACAACAGATATTATATGAAAGAAGTTTATTGGATGGAGATGAGAGAGAGAGAGGGAGAGAGAGAAAGAGAGAGACAGAGAGAGAGAGGGAAAGAGCAAGACATGATGGGGGGAGTGAGAGGGTGCCCCAGCAGAGAAAGGAAAGAGAACAGGAGAGAGGAAGAGAGGGCAAGAGCAAGAAGGCAAGAGAGAGACAAAGCAGCAGGTTGGTCCTTTTACAGAGCAACTCAACCATGCCTGCCAGGTGCAACTACCTGGCCTGTGACACATGATGACATCATAGGTTGCTAGGCAACCTAGAAGCAGGGTGCCTACATACTAGCATTCCTCCTTTTTTCTATAATTAAAAATGAGGAGCTTGGGCTGATTCTCATGTAAGGCAAGTTAAAATATATACATGTAGGTTCATTGGAAGCTGTTCTTGGTTGTCATGTAAGGGGGTAAGAGAGAGAAAGAGAAAAGTAATACCACCAAAATGTCCATATTATATAGTAAGGAGAGAAGAAGTCTCTGCCCTGGAAAGTTCAGGATAGAGAATGGAGTTGCCAGCCACACACTGCAGCAAATAGTAACTGAGGAATGCTGGGAGAACCTGGAGCTGCTTGTCCTGGGCCTGAAGCACATAATTCCAGCCTTTTGTTAATAATAAGTGAATAACAGGCAGAGATTCTCCTCTGGCTACTTCCTGCTGACACTGGAGATTGCTGTAGGGAGGTCAAAAGGCTGAAATGCTGGCCAACACCAGAAAGAACAGGCTGTTTTGATGCTGTCCAGGATTTGTGAGAACATCATGGCTGGGAGGAAAAGTGCAGGTCCAGCTTGATGGAAGTCTGTGAGGTCAGACTGGAACACCTGCTTTGGCACTGTTGTGAATGTAGGAAACACCTGGGTCTGACAGGATACTGGAACATACATATAGGCAGAAGACAAAGTTAAGTAGGTTATGGAGAAAATTGCTATAGGTGTACATTTAAAACTTTTGGGAAAGTGAACAGAGGTGGAAGGTTTGGATCAAAGAAGAGACTTGAACATGGGAACCTCCATTTACCTGAGGGAACCTCCATTTGCCCAATCACTGGCAGTAATTAAAAAGGCTTTATTTTGGATCTGTCATCTAAGGGAACTTTAGGCCAAGTTTGGTTACAGAGGTGTGTAAGCTTAGAGACCCTTAAAATGGGTGCTATGTGTAGAAATCTGAAATTCTCCAGAAGACATCCCAGAGAAGAATCTGGAGGAATGGATGAGTAGACAATTCCCATTGGGCAGGTAGGAGTCAGTGACCTGCCAAGGCAAGGTTTGACTCAGTAGGTTAGTATGGTACAATGTGTTCCAACAGCTTATCAGTTAGCCAGAGACCAAATACACAGACAAACTAAGGGAGGTGGGACTTGATGAGCTTGGAACCATGATAGTGGGTGGTATAGCGGAATGTTTTTTGTAATAGAGTTATATTAATAAATCAGAGCTCTATTGAAAATAACAATCAAAGCTCTGGACAGTCAATATAACAGTAACATAGCAACAGGAAGAAACATTAAGCATCTTTACCTATCTAGGATACCTTAAATCACCTTAGACCTTGCAACCTTTATAACTTGCATTTACCAACTTTAAAACACTTTTTTTAGACCCTCAAACAGCATTTTTCTTAGGCCTTTGCATCTAGTTATTTACCATGAGACATAGGTGAGATTGCTATCAACATTTATTGTCCTTTAGCTGAAGGGATGGTAAAAGGTTACATCTGATGCCTGTTTCTTGAGTCTGGCAACAAGGCATGGTGTGTCTAGGCCTGATAAGTAGCGATTCTAGGACCGAGGCTTAAGGCCTGGTCTCCTGCATATGAAGAGAACTGAGAAGGCATCTGAAATCAGCCAAGATAGAGACTGGCAATATGACCATGGGACCCAAGTGTGGTGTTAAAACAAACCTGAGGTGTTATCTGAGCTTGGCAAGGCTGGTGGAGGTCGCTGAATCTAGGAGCCATTTGTCCTCCACAAGGCCAAAGAGCTCAAAGTCTAGAAGTGTCTGTGGCTCTTGTGCTGTTTGAGCCTCCATGGCTGGGCAAAGAGGTCAAGCCTGCATGGGAGCATTTGACTTCCAGAAGCCAGTGTGCCAGCAGGCAGGGTGTGGCTTGCTGAGGCAGCGGTGGGGCCAGCATCCTTCCTGGCTGCACGTGAAACAGTGACTTTTGACCTTACCCTGGGGGGAGGGAGCACTGAAGACCTCTTGTTTTCTGTGCAGGAATGCCAACAGCCTCAGAGCAGCAGCCAAGGTCTGGAGCATAGTTTCTGCTGTTAGATGAGCCTGTCGGGAAGACTCCTCTCTTACTAGTTTTACCAACTCCTGTATGGTGACTCAGGGACCATCCTCAGCTGTTTAATTAAGATAGCAGTGAGACCACCTTTGCATTTTAGGATTATAAATCTATTTTTGGACATGTTAAAGGACTTGATCATCTATGAAATGACTGACAATTAACTTGCATTTGTAGGACTTTAGGTTTCATCCCTGTTAACGAGAAGCCTTAAAAGTCATAAACATAGTCCATTAAAGCAAGAGCATAACAGTTTCCTGCATGATTTAGTATATAAAAAGTCTATAGTTTGTGGAAGTCTAAGGCTATACTATAGTTTAATATAGAACAAAACACCAGGCTACAGACTGGGAAAGGCTCACTAAGCCTATATCTGACAGAGGAATAATATCCAGAATATATATATATACTCAAGAAGTTAAACAGCAACAAACCAAATAATCCAATTAAAAATGGGGTACAGAGCTAAACAGAGAATTCTCAATTGAAGAATATCGATTGGCAGAGAAAAACTTAAAGAAATGCTCAATATCCTTAGTCATCAGGGAAATGCAAATCAAAACCACCCAGAGATTTCACCTTACACCCATCAGAATGGCTAAGATCAAAACTCAAGTGACAATACATGCTGGAAAGGTTGTGGAGAAAGGGGAACCCTCCTCCATTGCTGGTGGGAATGTAAACTTGTACAACTACTTTGAAAATCAATCTGGCGCTTTCTCAGACAATTAGGAATATGCTTGGTCTTATTTTCTAAATACGGTAATTTTATTATTTTTTATTACAATTTATTTACTTTGTATCCCAGCTGTAGCCCCCCTCCCTTGGGCCTCCCAATCTCACTGTCCCTCCCTCATCTCCTCCCATGACCCTCCCTCAGTCCACTGACAGGGGAGGTCCTCTTTCCCTTCCATCTGACCCTAGCCTATCAGGTCTCATCAGGACTGGCTGCATTGTCTTCCTCTGTGGCCTGATAAGACTCCCCCCACCCTACCTCAGGAGGAAGTGATCTTATGAATCTTATGAAAGAAGATCCAGCTATAGCACTCCGAGGCATATATCCAAAATATGCTCAAGTATGCAACAAGGACATTTGTTCAACCATGTTTGTAGCATATTTATTCACAATAGCCAGAATCTGGAATCAACCCAGATGTTCCTCAGCTGAGAAATGGATACAGAAATTGTGGTACATTTACACAATGGAATACTCTTCAGCAATTAAAACCAAGGAAATCATGAAATTTGCAGGCAAATGGTGGGAACTAGAAAAGATCATCTTGAGTGAGGTATCCCAGAAGCAGAAAGACACCATGATATATACTTACTTATAAGTGGATATTAGATATATAATATAGGATAATCATACTAAAATCTGTACACCTAATGAAGCTAAGCAAGAAGGAGCATAAGCTCCTTAATCCTCATTCAGAAAGGCAAATGGGATGGACATTGGAAGAGGGAGAAAACAGGGAACAGGACTGGAGCCTACTACAGAGGGCCTCTGAAAGACTCTACCCAGCAGGGTATCAAAGAAGATGCTGAGACTCATAACCAAACTTTGGGCAGAGTGCAGGGAATCTTATGAAAGAAGGGGGAGGTAGAAAGACCTGGAGGGGACAGGAGCTCCACAAGGAGAGCAACAGAACCAAAATATCTGGGCCCAGGAATCTTTTATGAGACCAATACTCCAATGAAGGACCATGCATGGAGATAACTTAGAACCCCTGCACAGACATGGCCCATGGCAGCTCAGTTTCCAAGTGGGTTCCCTAGTAAGGGAAACAGGGACTGTCTCTGACATGAACTCAGTGGCTGGCTCTTTAATCACCTCCTCCTGGGGGAGCAGTCTTTCCAGGCCACAGAGGAAGACAATACAGTCCTGATGAGACCTGATAGGCTAAGGTCAGATGGAAGGGGAAGAGGACCTCCCCTATCAGTGAACTGGGGGAGGGCCATGGGAGGAGATGAGGAAGGGAGGAAAGGTGGGATTAGGAGGGGCTGAGGGAGGGGGCTACAGCCGGGACACAAAGTGAATAAATTGTAATAAAAATAATAATATTACTGTATTTAGAAAATAAGACCAAGCATATTTTAACCTTGATAGTGAAGATATAGCACAATGACCAAGTTTTAACATAAATAAATACCTCTAAAATTAATAGATCTTAATTTATAGTATCCTTGGAATTATATCATATAGTCTAAGGGTATCTAGACAAAAACTTTTATTTAGTAATCCCTGAGTTATAAGTTTTAAAACCAACAATATAGTAGAGCAACACAAAGCAATTATAAAATTACATTTGAATTTATTATACCAAATCCATTAGCCAGAAAGCCTAGAGGTGGATCTGGATCATAGACATCTTATGGCAGGAGAAACAGCATTTATTTATTAACTCAGGAATTGATAAAGACATAGACAGTTAGACATACATTTTAAATTAGCTTAATTTGAATAGCTCTTCATAACCTTGAAATTTTAGCATTATATAAAAATTATTTTGAACCATGGTTGAATCATATAGCATGTTATAAAAATATAACTTTAAGCTTATATGTTATACCCATTTGAAATAAGACTTGTTTTTAGTCTAAAAGGAGATAAAATAAACAAGTATGACTAAGGAAGTCTTACAAATGTAAACCCGATCAATGAGCATATTATGTAAATCATTAGATAAGAATTGACAGCATTTTAACATAGTTTTTAAAGAGCAGAGTGTACAGAAATCAGGAAGAAACTATTTTTAAAAGCTGGGGAGCAGGGCCTTAGAAGTCAGAAATCTTTTGAGAGCCAGTGTTTAGAATGTGTGACTTGGAGTTTTGCAGGAGTCGGGGGAGGGGCGGGCGCAAGGGGTGGCTTCTCTATTTTAAAACCAGCATGGCAGCTTGCCATTTGCGGTGCTCAACTGTGGGCACAGCGAGACCAGGTGCTTGCTGGCGGGAAGGCTGTCCCACCCAGTTCGAAACTCTCTGCCTGGGCAGCAGTGTGGCTGACTGGAAGTCTGCACAACTGAAAACCCTCCTCTGCAAACCAGCCTCTTGTGGCAGGCATTCCGCGGGAGATTTAAAACTGCCTGTGGGGCCTGAGGCAGCGGTGCAATCTAAAGCCATCTCTGTGTGCGCGCAGGGTCCCCAGCAACTGCTTACCTAACAGCAATAGTTTAGGAGCAGGCTGTGTCTGAGTCTGAAGCATCAGTCTCAGCCGACTGGCATGAGTGTTTTAGTTTCCCCAAGCCAGTTCTGGGACAATGTGAGTGTCTGCCTTGTTCAGGGTGCTCGGAGCACATGGAAGGATGCTGAATCTGAGCTACCACCAGCAGAGGGACAGTGCGTGCCTTAAGGGCAGGGCAGTTGAGAGAAAGTGTAGGTTTTAAGGCATATGTGGTTGAGTGGTGGTTAGGGATAGGTAGAAAAGAAGAAAAACCTGTTGCAGGCATCCTTGTTTGCTTAAAGGGATATTGGCATCACCAGACCAGGTGCTACCAGGAGAGCCCTTCCCTGCCCAATGTACCAATGAAATGATGATGTGCAATAGATATTATACGAAAGAAGTTTATTGGATGGAGAGAGAGAGAGAGAGAGAAGGAGAGAGCAAGACATGATATGAGAAGGGGAGGGGATGCCACAACAGAGAAAGGAAAGAGAACAGGAGAGAGGAAGAGAGGGCAAAAGCAAGAAGGCAAGAGAGAGACAAAGTGGCAGGTTGGTCCTTTTATGGAGCAACTGAACCATGTCTGCCAGGTGCAACTACCTGGCTGGTGACACATGATGACATGATAGGTTGCTAGGCAATCCAGAAGCACGCTGCCTACATACTAACAGCCAGCTGTGCTTAATATAAGTCTGTGACTGTCAAGCTCATGCTATTTTCTAACCCAACAGATACCTGTTTCCAAATAAAGGGTGAGACAGTCTGACAGAAAACAGACAGTTTTTTTGGCTTAAGTTCTTTAAATTGTATTTCTCATTTTTAGTTAGACTGTTCAAAAACTATATTATTCAGTTCAGCTGTAAAAAGTGGTAGTTGGACAAATAAATTCAGTTACAATCCACTGGATTTAGAATGTTTGAAATTAGGACATTGGAAGGACCTTGGACATTGAAAAATGTGTCATTATAAGCCATTGGATCTGGCTTCAGTGTTAGTTCTGCTGTTGCAAAATATCCAAGACTGGGCAATTTATAACAATGTAAACTTATTCATCACAGTTGTGTCAACCAGGAAACCTAAAATGAATGTTCTGTGTCTAGTTTCTAAAATGGTGCCTTGAGTTCTGAAGTCATGTATGGTAGAAGGCCCAAGAGTAGGAAGGACCTAAACTAGTTTCTTCTATCCTTGACTGCTTGCTTTGTTTGAGACAGCGGTTCACTATGTAGCCCTGGATGGCCCAGAGCTCACGATGTAGACCGGGCTGGCCTCTAACTACATGCCTCTGCCTCCCAAGTGCCGGGTTAGAGGAGTGTGTCACCATGTTTGTTTTTCAGCCTTTGATGATAATTGCTATGTAAGTCAATCACTTCCCTAAAGAACCTATCTCTTACTTAAAAATCTTATTTCTAGCGGAGGTTAAATTCTCACACACGAATACTGAACACTGAGACTCCAGGATCATCTCTGTTCTATCAGAGGAGGAAGAAACTGTCAGTTTGACTTCCCTCCTGGAGGTTATCTTTAGGGACTGTTTATATGGTTTTTCTGCCACCCATGACTTTAAGCTTGTAGGAAAAAGACCTTATAATAAAGCTGAAGATCAAATTTAGTTAAGTGGAATCTTTACCCTTTACTCGAATGTTTAATTTATAAGTGTTGGTCCAATACAGTCTCCTTTTTTATTGGAGTTAGCTACCACAGACACTTGTAGTTGTCTGTCTGTTAGCCATAGTATTCGAAATTGTCATGAGCACTGCCTTCATTTTCACCAGAAGTAGGGGAAGATTTTGTGAGAGACATTTACGGGGGTCAGTAGGTCGTCATAACTCAATATAAGGAATGGCTTTCTAAGAGAGCTTCACAAAGGTAAAGGGATCTTGTCTTAAATGAAATGACTTTGTTGTCTGATGTTCAGTTTTGTCATGTGAAAGATAAGAAAAGCAGAAGCATCTCACAGAGCTGCTGTCATGTTTCAATGAGTTAACCCAAGCTAGGCCTGGTGTGCAGGCCTTTAGTCCCTGCCACTCAGGAGGTTTAGGCAGCAGGCTTGTCTGCTTAACAACTTAGGGAAACGCCAATACTAAATAAAAGCTAACCCAGTAAAGTTACACAGATAACACAGACACACATATACACAGACACACAGGCACACTCAGAGTCATACACACACACACACACACACACACCACACACACACGGGCACATAGACACAGACACACAGACACATGTATACAGAGACAAACAGACACAGACACACAGACACACACACACACACACACACACACACTTCTGTTTTTCTGAAGCTGTGGCAACCTTAAGTAAAAGAATAAAAAAAGCCTCTGGTTTATATTTTGTGTGTATTGAGTGAGGACATGTATACAAGGTCACATGGAAAATATCTTTGTGTTCATGCTTCTCTCCTTAGCTTGACACACAGAAACACACGAGTATGGTGGCTGCTTTGGCTGGAAAGTTCAATATGAAATTGTTGGCTTGAAGATTTTCCAGTTAAGAGCTGCAGTTAGAGTCAGGTGCAGCTTGGGTGTCGTTTTTGTTCCTCCCGTAGTTGAGCACATGGCCTTGGGCAAAGTGCTTGCTGATTTATGGAATTGAGAAATAATTGTGATTATCTAGCACAGTTATTTAAGGAATAAATAGATTGTTACTGGAGTAACTGCAACGACAGAGGTTTTATCTGTATTGTTGACTGCTGAACCTGTTGTGCCAGTGAGCGCCAGACACAAGGTAGGTGCTCAGTAAACATTTGTTGGTAGCTGAGGCCTCAGTAAATAGTAGCTGCTACAATCCTACTTTGGCATTTTTATTTATTTATTTTCATTGCATGGTGGTTTTCTTGGGAGAACTTGTGTTTTCTAAAGCCAATAGATTGTTTCATCAGTGGTGATTCTCAGTTAATTGCATATAATTCAAAGGAGACTCCATGAAGAACTAACACCATTTCTCAGGCAAATTAACTTTTTATTTTTAGTGATTAAGTGAGGCTGGTTGTTGGGGACTTTACCCAGGTGTCTGGAGTCTGTCAGGAAAGCAGTATTTTACTTTCTTTTTTAGATTTCCCAATGACTGGCATGGCTTTCCCAGGTCTGAACTGAGAAATCCAAGTCCACGTGCAGGCTAGGTCTCTCAGCAGCTCCAAACGCTGTTGCTAAGTCACCAGGTGCCTTGGATGACCCTTTAAATCAGATGCAGTCTGCTTATCACGTGGCTGCAGGGACTTTTTTGTTTTGCAAATAAAGGAGGGTTTCCTGTCTGGGTTGAGCCCATCAAACTGAAGCAATGAAAAAGGCTTTTTGTTCTCACAAGAGAAGTCAACCTTTATTTTTAGCAAAACCAGTAAAGTGTGTTCTTAGAGTACCCCCAGCCCTCCAAGAATGATATTAGTAAGTTACAACTAAGCATTTTTTTTCTTTAAGAGGAGTATATGATAGAAAATGGAATTTAAAGTTGTGTTTCAAACACATTTATACTTAACCTGCCTGAATGTTTATTTTCTAATTCAGTTTGAGCAGTATGTTTATCTAGAAAAGGGTAATAGAATTAGTATTCTGATTAAATTTTTACGAGAAAGTTTGAATCCACTTTCATGAATTGATTGCCTTCTCGGGCATTACCACTAACCATGCTAGTGATAGTAATGATAGTAATTATAAGAACTGGACAGTTGTGGCTTGTGCCTTATTTACATGTGTAGTATTCAACTTTGGCCTCTTAACATCTGTGTGAGACTTTTTAAATAATTTGTTTTCTATAATAAGCATAGGAATTGAGGTTCCCAGAAGTCAGGTAGCCTAGTAAATATTTAAAATTTATATTGATGTTTTTCCTGCAGAAAGCTCAGGTGTGCATTTGTGTTAGTCGTTTAAATGTTCTTTCATGTCAGAAAGTACCAAAGAGCTTATGTGTTCATGAACCTGCAAACACTTACTCGTAGACCCCATGGGAGACATCTAGTGTGAGACAACAGATAATCTGATATTTAATTGTTGTATGTATTTGTTTGGCCCCGGCTGTGTGTCACACCTAGAGACAGAACAATAGAAGAACTCCAAATCCTCAATCTTGAAGGGCCCGTTTGACAGGTAATAAAACAAGATAGCATCAACAAATATGCTAAGGAGAAAGACAAACAAGCCAGGGAGGGGGTTAAAAAAGTGTGGAAGAAGGGAATGTATCAGGAATACAAGGAACACACACACATGCCTACACACATACATATACACATACAAATATAAATACATACACATATACATGATCATACACATATATACATATATTTATGCACATGTAATACATATGTATACACGTACGTAGGCTTACAGACATGCATATATAAACACACATATGTATATGTATGCACAAATACTATCCATGTGCACACACATACATGTATATACGTGAGACATGCACACATACATGCACACATACATACATACATACATGCATGCATATGCAAATGCACACATACCAGGAATACCTTGCCAAACGGTAGCTTTTGCCAAATCATCTGGCTGAGTGCAGGAGCCATCCATGAAGCTGGTAGGGAAGAGTACTCCAGAGTCACAAGCAAGGACAAGACCCCTAGAGGGACATTTCTTCAGATTCTCCCAGCAGAGGAAGGACATCTTTGGGCTGGAATGTTGTTAATGTTCAGTAAGGGATGAATTCACAGAGGCAGCACCGGCTTGGCTAATGCAAAAGTTTGTAGGTTCTAGAAATTACTTGAGAGATGAGAAAACTGGCGTACTTTGAGCAGAAAAGTAGCATAGACTAATTCAGAGTTGAAGAAGGAAACAGGCTGCTTTGTTGGTTTGGAATTACAGAGGAAAAGGAGTGGGTCAGAAGGAGCATTGCAAAGGTTATTAGCAATTTCTCGGTAGAGATGATGGAAGCTCCAGACTGTGGTGTGGCAGTGTTATGAGAAGAGGTCAGATTCTGGATTTATTTTAAGATATAGCTGAGGTCTGTGGATGGATTGGGGTTAAACAAAAACTAGAAAATGGAGGCAAATCTTTGACCCACGCAACTACGAAAGTTGCCGTGAGTAGGGACTAAGAACATGAAGGAAGGGGCTGGTGGACGGTTGAGGAAACAGCTCACTTTGGATGTGGTGTGCTTGAGACGCCTAAGTAGACTTCCACATAAAAAAAATGCCATGCAAGTGGCTGAATTTTGATAATAAAGCATTTGGGAAATCTGGGAGACACAGTGTTTGGTATTTGTAAAAGTTTCCATTACTATTAGAAAATGCCTGAAATAAATGACTTAAAAAGAGAAAAGGCTCAGTTTTAGACATTTTTAATCTGTGGTGGGTTAGCCTTACTCTTTGGGAACCATGGCAAGGATGTGAGCAGGGGGAGGGGGGAGATAAACTTTTACAGTGTGGGGGAGGTGTTCATTCACACAGTGAATGAGGGAGACTGGGTCCTATAATTCTTTTCAAAGGTACGCTGCCAGTGACCTAAAACTTCCGTAGTGTATTTAGTGACAAAACTTCAGAACCATTTTTTTGATGGTGAGCGTATTAGTTTACGAATCACTAAATGGAAATTGAAAATATAGCAAGCTCAAATTAAGGTAAACACTTCCACACATCACAACGCTCTGGCAAAAGACAGTCTCATGAACTACGGAAAGTATGTAGCCTTCTGTATCGATCTGACACAAAAATTTGAGAACAAATTTTAAGCTTTCTGGAAAAACATTTTGGTACATTTATAACTCAGTTTTCAGCCCGAATAGACATGTTTCCTGTCAACTTTGAACAGTGCGTGAGCTGGTTACCTCCCATCAACTAAGAAACCGTGTGTGTTTACGACACTCAGAGTCCTATTGCTCGTGTTTCGCAAGCAGGCCTTGTTCATGCTACTGCTCTTTGTCACCAGATTCTGTCTTCTTTGCTTCTGTGTCTCGGGGAAAAAAGCATTAAGAAGCTGTTTACATGACAAAGTAGATCTTCAGGTCCAGCCTCCAGATTGTTTGTACATTCAGGTTCACACATAGAGAATGTTTCTCGTATTGTATTTGAACATGGTCACGAAGAACTGACAACCTTAATTCTTCCTGTCTTCCTCACTTGCAGCAATGGCGACCTAGACCCGTGGTCAGCAGGTGGAGTCACTGAAGACCTCTCTGATACCTTGGTGGTGGTCAACATTCCAGAGGGAGCCCACCATTTAGATCTGCGATTCAGCACTCCCACAGATCCACCATCCCTGCAGTTAGCCCGCTCGGTGGAAATCAGACACATGAAACAATGGATCTCAGATTACTATAGCAATTACAGAAGGATGCCCTGAGCAGTTTCTAAAAATCACTTTTACTTCTTTTATGTTCGCTCCACCCACAAACCCATTCACTTTGATTTTTTTTAAAACATGTAATTACTTTCTCTCATTTGTCATTGTATTTGTTGGGCCAAGGTTGAGACAGAAGATAGTGACAGGGGTGGGCGCAGCCATCCCACCCTGGTGGCTGCTCCATCTTCACTGACGTGGTTCCTGACTGCCATTCACCAGGAGAGCCTGCTCTCTCACAAGTGGGGACCGTCTCCTTGGTTTTGAGGTTGAAGTCTCTCTGGCCCATTGTACGTCCCCACTCCTGCCACAAAAGGGAAAGCAGAAGCTGGATTAGAAAGGCTGCGGCTGCAGCCGGTAGGATGTGCGATGCCTGCCGATCCAGGAAACGGGGCCGCCTCCTTTGTACGCTGATTGACTGTGACTGTGCTGCAATAAAGAACAAGGCAGGCCTACCTGTGTGTTGCTCATCTCCTCCAGCTGTTGGGGAGGCAGGTGCCTGGGCTGTTCTCAGAAAGTCCTTTCTTTCTCTCTCTCCCGCTTGGCAGCTTTCCTTCGTTCTGGGATATGTGCCACTGTGGTACTGCCAGGAAGAAATCTGGCCTTCTCCTGCTCCGTTTCTCTTTGTTTTTGAGGTCAGCTTGGTGGTAATTTAGTTAAATTATGCCAACCTAGCAAAATCGCTCTCTTTGGCCTTTCACTTTAAGTGGAAACAGGCTTTATGTTGTTGTGGTCACTGATGATACTTCAGTAAAAAGACTTTTAAATTTGATGAGCAAGCTGTTCAAAGATCAGAATATAGTTTGCATTTTGTCTTCTGATGGTTGTTCTTGGTGTCATTAAAGCCCTAGGCATCACGATACCAAGCAGCAGGTGCGTGGGGACTTTCCTGTATGGCTTCCAGAAGACAAGCAGATAATTCATGCAGGCGGCATATTTGACAGCAATAAATGGCGAGGCCTTCCCATTTCCAAGGGGTTGGAACTTTTAAGCAGTTCTTACACGGAGACCTTTCTTCCAAGGGGCTTTTTTTTTTGGATAGGAAATAAGGCTGAATTTGAGCATTTTGGGGACACAGAGGGACTAACAATTTCTTCTCTGCTGAGTAAGTTTTTTCCCAGTTTCTTTTTTATTTTCTCAGATATATATACATACGTATTTTACCTGTCTTTGGGAACTTCTAATGCTTTTTTTAAAAAAATTGCAATTGGCTTGGTCATTTAAAATCAAAATTTGATTGGGAAACAGGTGTTTCCCATACTTCCCTGACACACAGCAAAATCTTGGTCAGCTTTGGAAACCTTCAGTTCTCATTCTAATGAGTTGTCCATTGAAGCAATTTGGGTAGTACTTTCTGTTGTTGTTTTGGTTGGCCTGCCTTCTGATACTTGGATGGAAGGGTATCCAGGAAACCCACAATTCCAAGGCTGCAATTCAAGACACAGCTCCGAGGGCTGGGAAGGTATGTATAACAGCTCTGAGGTGGGACATTGTCTCTGAGGCAAGGGAGCCCAGAAACCTCTCAGCTCTGGGGTGGGACAGTGTTTCAATGGTATTGTGAGGCATTGGAGTCCAAGAACCTCACAGCTTTGAGGTGGGACAGTGTTCCAAGGGTAGGTATCCTGAAGCAAGGGAACCTCACAGCTCTGAGAGGAGGCCTCCTCAACAGAGACGTTGCAGCTCCCAAGGGAGGGTTACCCCAACCCTTGATGAGCTGAGGAGTTTTGGAGTCTGAGGTCCACTCCTTTTTCATTTCTTCTTCTTTTTTTTCTTCTTCTGACAAGTGAGTCACAGAAAAGAGATTTACTGAAGGGACAAATCCAGGAGTGGTTGCCTCTGTTTTCTGGAGAAGGCAGCAGGAAACTGGAGTAAACACAGCCTTTATATAGGCTTTCTTAAGGGCTGGAGCTTTCTGGGGCAGGTATGTCCAGAATGTGGATTGGTGAGAGTTCAAGTTCTAAACTTGGGGGAGCTCAAGGATTGGTGGGTCTTTCTAAAGTTCAGGGATGGGTCAGTTTTCTTGCTCAGGGATTGGTGGGTTTTAGTGGGAAGCTCAGGGATTGGTCAGTTTTCCTGCTCAGGAACTGGTGGGGTTTTGTCCAGACTTTTCACTTCAAAGTAGCATAATCTGGGATAATTCCTACTGAGGGGCTGGAGGTGACAGTTACAGAGGTCTTGGTGGGGAAGGGGGCTGGCTGCCGAAGCTTTCTCAGGCAGAGGTCTGGCCACCTTTCTGCCTTGAGGGGTTATAAAGTTCACAGAGTCCAAAATTTACAGAGTCCACTGTGAAGGCAGTAGGCTGAAGCAGGGCTGTGTCACCGTGGACAGCTCCCATGGTGTCCGCAGTAGGCATTCTGAAGGAGGAAAATGTCGGGTTCCCGAAGTAGTCAGTTGAGGCGGGAATAATCACCATGGACAGATCCCGAAGAGGCGAGACGAGGCGACCATTTTGTCTTCTGCCTCCACAGCTCCAGGGTAGGAAGAAAGGGCTGACTACTCTGAGGCAGGAAGGGGAACTGGCAGCAAGAGGCTTGGAATTTCAGTGGCCCAATGCTCGAGGGCTACTGTGTATTTAACTGGCTGCTAAACGTAGCTCTTGGGGTGCTGTAGCCGGCTGTTCAGATTCCCCACTGCTGTGAGGTGGGGGCATGGCAGTGGGACACCACGGCTTGTTGGGCATCAGGACGGCTTGGGATGGAAGCCACCTCCGCTTGGTGGGTCTCCCCACACCTTGGGTCCAGTTGGGACAGCAGAGGCTTGGGATTAGCTCAGCCTGGGGCATCCCCTGCAGTAGGCTTGGGGCAGCAGGTTGTCTCTGCTCCAGCCTGACACTTTGTTCCAGCATCAGAGAACAGTTTACTGGGGTAGGTGTTAAAGTCAAGGCAATACTACTTTTTATTCTTTGTCTACTAAGAGGTTATAAGATGAGGGCTTGGGGCTTTAATACAGAGCATTCTTATTTTAGGACTTCAGCCCATTCTTACTTATTTAGAATCCTTAAAAAACACTGTGAGATTTTATTTAATAGTGATTATTAGGCATTATACATATATACATACATATAAAATATATACGTACATACACACACACACACACATATATATTTTGTTTGTTTGAGACATGGATTCTCTGTAGCCCTGGCTGTCTTGAATTTGCATTGTAAACCAGGCTGGCCTCGAATCCACAGCTTCCCTGAATTCTGGGATTATTGGCATGTACCACAACGTCTGGATGAAAAAACAAAATTTAAAAAGATCTTTTCCATTTTTGGCCAGGATAATTTGTATTATACTGTATAAAGTTAGCCTAAGTGTCCTGTACTAAATTTGTTTAAAGTAGAAAAACAATCCGAATATCAAATCTTATTAGAAATGGCTGGGCATATACATACAATACTTGCACTCAGAGACAAGAGGATGCTTGCACATTTAAGGGCAAACTTGCCTATGTGGTCAATTACAGGGCAGTAAAAAAACAAAGTTGAATTAAAACAAACAAACAAACAAACAAACAAACAAACGCTAAATCCAAAAGGCAAAACGCTAGCCAATCCCCCAGACCAAAAAAAAAAAAAAACCTTATATTTTTGTAGTGTTTAGTATGTTTAGTATTCCTTAATCTTTTTATTTTAAAAAGTTTTCAAAGCTTATTCTAATCATACTGGGTTATGACATTGTGACATTTCCCCAATGTGCCTCTCTTGTCTTCTTCCTCTCATCCCCTCTATCTTCTCTTTTCTACTTTCATGACTGTTTTTTTTTTTTTTTTTTTTCAAATTGTGATCCAATGTGTTTCACTAGGGTTGCTTACCAGGAGCACAAGTGAGAGGTTATTATTACTATTTTTTATAGGCATCTTACCATTGTCTACATCATAGAAAAAAATGTCTCTCCCTCTCCCAGCTACCATTAACTGCGTAGGGGTCTTCTCCTCTGCCTGTGGAGTTTATGAACCTCTTTCCCTTCCTTGACAGAGTATTGAGGGGCCCAATCTTGTTCATGACTGCTGCAGGTAATCACAGCTGCTGAGAGCTAGAGTGTAATTGCCATGTAATGCCTGGAACACAGCATTGAATATCACTCTACTCCTCCTGGCCCTTACATTTTTCTGCTTCCCTGTTCACTGATGTTCCATGAGCCTCAGAAAAGGTGAGGTAGACCTCCACAGCTGTTTATTCTCAACAGTTAGATCAGTTATGGGTCTCTGCAATACCTGCTGCCCACTGCAGGAAGAAACTCCTCTTGTCAAAGCTCTTAGCAACACTACTTCAGTAGGAATAAACAGAAACATCTAGAAGGCAATTTTATGGGCACATAGTGTCAATTTAGCAAAACAGCAGTAGCAGATTCTCACTAAGGCCTATATTCTTCTCAGTTGTGGGCCTTTTACAAAGTTTACAGGACCTGTTGTAAATTTACTCCTGCAGAGCAGGCCTCAATCAGAAAATGCTTGGTTACTCTCCAAATAGTCATGCCACTTCCACACTGGTGGGAATTGCCTGGCAGCTTCCTGGTACTCACAGGGGCGTGTGCCTGCATCCCTGGGTGGCTGGAAGGCTCATGCAGAAGCCTATCTTGAAGTTATATGTTTAAGGACAGCTTGGCAACATACTGGGAATCATTGCAAAGAAAAAGAGAAAGCTTGTTTAAAGTGCCTTTCCTCTAGATCTCTTTGGAATTTATCAGACAGAAGAGAGAGACACAGAAAAGAGAGTGAATTTTATTATTTTCTTTTGTTACCCTAGAGGCAATGGATGCGCTAAAGAAATTTAGACACTAAAAAGAAGGCCCAGAAATTAAAATACTTGATGTTTTTTAGAGGATTCCTTCCATCATTTGTGCTAGGCAGCTCACAACTGCCTACAACTCCAGCTTCACGGTATCAAACACCTCTTCTGGCCTCAACAGTAACTAGCATGCGTACACACACACACACACACACACACACACACACACACACACACACACACAGAGAGAGAGAGAGACAGAGAGACAGAGACAGAGAGAGAGACAGAGAGAGAGAGAGACAGGACATTTCTTCCGTATTCTGTAGAGCCAGTGGATTATCCAAAGCAGCCAGTTTGTAGACCAGCATGTTAGAGGATGAACATACCTCAGGAATCCAGCCCAACCCATCAACCTTGCTGGATGGGACATGTCTACAGCCTCCCAACTCATTCTTTGGCATAACTTGGAGTTGATTACAAATTTATTATGTTTAATTTAACTAGTGTAGCTTAGTCTTTGAACTGAAGGCTCAAAGTCTCACTAAACCATCATCTGAAACAAAGGGGGATTTATTGAAACCATGCCAAAATCTAGATCTTCAAGGTTCTGTGGTCACTAGGTATCCCGAAGAAATAGATCTGGGGTCTACCTAGTCTTTAAGTCAAGATGGCACTTTCTCTGTGTCTGGCTTTCAATCAAGACAACTAGGTGCCAACCTAGAGGGTCAGCTTTATTTCTAAGATGTTTATAGTTTTACCATGAGACTGAATTTTCCAAAGAGTTTGTAAAAGCACCAATGCTGAACTCTATCCCAGAGTTTGTTGACTGCCCAGAGGGTAAATCTCAGGAAGATGCCTAACTGCTTGCCAAGTGATTCTGGGACATCATGCTTTGATAAACACTATTGAAAACCATTATGGATTTGAGTCTCTTCAGACAGGGCATGACCTTTCTGTTTGTCTCCACCTGTTTCTGCTTCTGACCTGTCTGAGAATGGGAGCCCTGTTTTCTAGGCTGCATCCTACAATGGCCCTTCTGTAAGCTAGCTCTCTTTTTCTGCTCACAACAGGCCTAGGATGACTTCCCAGAGTGGTATCCCCAGAGCCTTACAGGTTCTCACAGCTCAGGTGGCTAGAGAAGAGCAGGATATTCAGAGTACAGATATAGATCTTAGGGTAAAGGAGAAACAGGTCAGCCAACTGGATCTCATGATGTCTGCCTGGAAGACAGATGTCTGACAAAATGCCAGAATCATAAATAGTAGAAAGATACGTAGGTCTGCATATTTTTGTTAAAATTTAAAAGGTTACTTTGTCATCTGCGAATACACATTGTGATTGTTTAAAATGAAGACCAAAAATAGTTTCCTTTCTCTTCATCACCTTCCCCACTTCATTTTGAGGCGCAACTCTAGAGTGTCTTACATGCTAGGAGGTGCTCTGCCATTGAGCTTCTTCTAGCTTTCCTAACTCTAACAGAGAATCTACTAAGCATAAAACGTTCTAGGGCTTAGAAAATACAGAGGTGGCTAAGAAAACAACATTTGTCCTAGTTTTACGTTTTAGTGGGGTAAAGAGACAAGCAGGCAAGCATTGCAATGCATTGATACACATGCATTGTAGTGGCTGTTTGGTCAGGATAGTTAGCTAAAAATCTGAATGAGTGTGAGGGGATGACAATGCTTCTCTCAGATCAAGTATTTAGCTGTCATCTAAATGAAGAATGGGAGAACGCCTTGTGTAAAAGCCCTGAGGAGAGCAGAGTGAATGACGTGAATGGGACTGCAGGCAGCCGCGGAGAACATGACCTAAATCAAGATGGAGATATAGCCTGGGGAATGCTCACAGAGATGTATCCTGACAATGATATAAACAATGAAAAACTACAAAGGAGTCTTCACATGGAAATGACAGGAACAGATTTTCATTGGAAAATAACAGTCTAGCTAGAGAGTGGGGTGTGAATTGTAAGGGGAGTAGCAAACCAATAACGTAGCCCACTAATGCAATTGTCCATGACGATAACTTTGATTAGAGACAAAAATAAATCAGATATGGAAGAATGGAGAGTGGTTTAATGAAGAAAATGATTGGATGGGCTGGATTAGTAGGTGTGATGTTTACTGCTAATCATTGGCAGTATCTAGACTTGCTCTGGGTAGGTGAGCCCCTGGGCATGCATGTTGGGGACTATCCAGATTGTGTTAATCTGGGAAGACCCATCTTAATAAATGGGACTATTCCATCAATAGGAAACCCTAGACTGGGTGGCCTGGCTATTGAGCTGAGCACCCACATGCATGCATTCACCAGGAACTTTCTATTTGACTGTAGATGTGGCCAGATCCATCAAGTTTCTGCTGCTGTGAGCTCCCCACTGTGGTGACTATAAACTGAACTGTGAGCCAGAACAAGTCATTTATCCTTTACATTTCTTTTGTCAAGAGTATTTAATAACAGCAACTAAGAAGAAACTAAGACAGTGGCGTTTAGTGGTGGGCTCTGAACGAGATACACATTGGACAGGTACCAAAGCTGATGGCCGCTGCTTTGTACAGTTGACTAGATGGTGAGGCCATACCTTTGGGAGGGAGGAGCATGAGATGTGGACTGGGTTTGACATGGTGATCATAAGATCACTATTGTCAGGTTGAGTTTTATGCAGTACCGAGATAAACAAGTGAAGCCAGCTCTCAAGTGGTGCTATTAGATACAGAGATCAGAAACTCAGCAAGGGCTGAAGATCCTAGTTAAGTGGAGAGTCAGCAAAGCATGGGCTCAAGGAACAAATGTCTGAGGAGCATACTTCAGAGCTGGCACTCTATCGTCCTTTTCATGAAGCTAGAACTTTCCTAAGCACTCTTTGCACTGATCCAACCCTTCACTTGATCTCTAGTATATCTTTTGTCTCAATTGAGATCTTCTGCTCAGAATTCAGTACCCATGGCCTCCAGGGGCAGCATGGACGGCAGAGGTCTTTTGAGGAGGTCCAGTCCAGTAAAATGAACCTTTCATCTTGGACATCCTGTCGTGGCGATTGCGCAGCTGGGAAGCGTGTTCTGGAACTGAGTCTGCACAAGCAACTGCATACACGCCCCCTGTCAGGGGGCTGCACACCGTCCCATCAGCCCTACGTGGCAAGGGCAAGTCCCCCCGTCCACCACAGCCGCCACCCACACGAATCACAGCTATGTGTCTCTAGTTCCATCGTCACCGTGCACTCACTGCTCCAATCCACCATCTTTCCCACATCTCCATCACATATTCTTTTGTGGTACTGGTACTGGAAACTGCAATGTATCATACAATACGTTTTTTTTTTCCTCCCAAGCAGCTTTCTATGCGAATATTCATTTCCATGGATTGCTGATCTGATTCAAGGCTTCCGGTTTCTGAAGCTCCATAACTACTGGACCGTTGCGGAGACTTGTCTCAGATATCCTGCTGTTGCCCATAGTTAGGGTGATGTGGCTAGGCAAGGCGTCCCAGGACAGGCTCTCCTGAGTGCCACGTGCCTCCCTGCCCTTGATGTCTGTCTCCTCTGCAGGCAGCACCACTGCCCTGAAGAGGGCAAACAGCTCAGGCTGCAGCCACAGTGGTTCCATGCTCGGGAATGGCCCTATTAAGTGGTGACGTGTTTCAGCAGGAGCTTCCGGCTGCTGCAAACTACCGTGTCCTTGCTTCTGGCTGGCTCTTGTGTTTGTAGGTTGTGGGCAGTGCCGCTGCCCTGCGAGTTTCATCTCTCAGCAGGCAAGTAGCACTCTTGTAAGGTTTGAAATAAATTACTTAGCTCTTTAGTAATTAATCCAGTTCAGGGCTGCAGTTAGTTAACATCTCCTAGCAAAATTTGAAAATATTTAAAAGTTTGTAATTGATCTCTCCTGATTTTTGTTTTCTGTGGTCAAATTTTCTATAAACCTATCTTATATCCTAGAAAATTGATAGAATCTCCTCTTTGTATTTTTTTTTTCAGGAGCAGTTTGTAACCCCCAAGGGCTGCAGCTGCAGAGGCTCCATGCAGGGGCTGACCAGTGGGCATAGGCCCTATTCAGTGTCGACCTGCTTCTGCAGGCGCTCCAGGCTGCCTCACATCTCCCGTCTTCCCAGGGCTCATCAGCATGACCTTTATGTTTGCAGTCTGGCAGAGATGAAGGGAACAGATTAGTCATTCTCTGCCACAGGTGGCTCTATTCTGCCAATTTTCTTTCTTTCTTTCTTTCTTTCTTTCTTTCTTTCTTTCTTTCTTTCTTTCTTTCTTTCTTTCTTTCTTTCTTTCTTCTATTTTTTAAAAGTGAACTTCCCATAAGGCAAGAATTGCAATTTTTTTTCTTAGTTGTTCTGGAGCTACTGTGGGCTCTGCAGACTTCTTTTCTGCCACCACATCACCTTTCTGAGCCTCCCTGAGTCTCTCATACTCCTCGAAGCTCCTCAGTGTGTGCTGCTGGCCACTGCCATCTTTGTCTTCTCTCCTTGTGCCTCTTTTAAGGCTCACACAAGTTTGGTTACTCCTCTAGGGAAGACATTCTCAGTTTTCCTTAGGAGAGTCATTCCTTATGGCTAACTGAATCGGGTTCACAACTAGCCTGTCAGCAAGAAGGAAAGCTCTATCATTGTGGGTGTTGTCTGTCTTCATCTCTACACCCTTCAATGGTACACGATCACTTCTAATTTAGTATACACAAATGTATTGTCATATTTTCTCAGTATCGTCAGTTACTTTTAAGAAAATCAAACTCTCAGAGGGCAGATATCATATCTTATTACTTCCTAGTCACTATCATTTTTCATGGGCTTTGGCAGCCAGATCTCCACAGGGCTGGAGAGATGGCTCAGAAGTTAAGAACACTGGCTCTTCTTCCAAAGGCCCTGAGTTTGATTCCCAGAAACCACACAGGGGCTCATAACCATCTATAATGAGATCTGGTGCCCTCTTCTGGTGTGTAGGCGTACATGCAGGCAGAATTCTGTATAATAAAAGTTTGCTTTAAAAATATTTACTGAATTAATCTACTTCAGAGTGAGAGACACAAACATTTTATAGAGGAGCACATTTCTCAGCTCTAATATCTCTCGTAACCTTTTGCTTTTGCTTACCATGGATATACAAAGGGAATTACATTTTTAGGACCTTGGAGCCTGGACTTTCAGATGTATCTTCCCTTCAACTACATGGGCTCTGGCTCTTTCTTTTCCCATTCTAGCAGCCTGGAAATCTTTGTCAGGGAATGGTCATTTTACCTTTTTGAAACGATGCTTTACTATGTAACTCAGGTTGGCTTCGCCTTAAGATCCTTCTGCTTCAGCACCCAAAAATGCTGGCTTAAGGTACGCGCCACCATGGCCACCTAAGAGAACTTGCTATACAACGTGACCAGTGGTCAAGGGAGTTGCTTTCTATACATGTTACTAACTCTGATATTGGGCATGAGAAGGTAACCGAGGAAGGTGGAAAGCAAGTTTGGGACAGGAGTGAGCGTATGTGTTTCACACGACTAACATCTCCAACAAGGAATACATGGCTACTCACTACCAGGGTGGTTCATAAGACTTTGAAGTGCGTCATTAAATTATCTATTAAAAAATTATTTTGACTTCATGTTTGTCTTTCTTTTGAGTGAGTTTTCCTTCAAGTGTCCTTTGAAGAATTTTTTTTAGTGCTCATGGGTTCTATTAGTTTGTGTTTAACATGCAGAGTTCTTCTCCTTCAGTTAAGAAGGAAAACTCTCCTAGATTGTTGCCCTCTAGCTAGAGGTAATCCATAGGCTAGATCTAGAGGACAGACCTGTGATATTGGCTCTAGCTTCAGAGACTGAGTGGTTCAGGGAGGAATTTTTGCCTCTACGACCTCTTGGTCCTTGCCTCCTTTATGGATTCCATAAAACTCTCTCCTGTAAGAGTTTGCTATTTTTTTGTGCCTTTTTTATTCATATTAATTTATTTACTTTACATCCTGGTCAGAACTTCCGGCCAACTCTCATTAACTCTCTCCCCTTTCTCTCTCTTCATCCCTTCTCCTTTTCTCCTTAGAGAAGAGGATACCTCCTTGTCATATCAAGTTGTAGTAGGACTGGGCGCATATTCTCCTATTGAGGCTAAACAAGGCAGTCCAGTCAGGGGAAAGGAATTTAAAGGTAGGCAACAGAGTCAGAGACAGTCCCTGCTTCTGCTGTTAGGTGTCTCACATGAAGATCAAGCTGAAAATCTGTTACATATGTATAGGAGGCTTAGATCTGTCCCATGCATGCTCTGTTGTTGATGATTATTAATATTTAATATTGATTTATCTTTTAGTTAAGTATCAGTTATTCCTAAACCAGCTGTATATCCAAATTACCACACAGAGACTAAGATTTATTCAGTTAGCCCAGAGTACATTGCTGGGCAATAATTACTCCATCCTAAACCTTCAAGCCCGCATAGGTTCCTCCCATTCAGATTTCCCACATTATACTTGCTTTTTAGTCATATCTTCAGGTCAGGTTCATTTTTCCTGATATTTCCCTGTCCTCTCTTCTCTGCTCTCTCTTCCTACTTCTTTTCTCTTAGATCTCTCCTCCCACTCATTCTTGCTCCTTCCTTCTGGGCCAGGGTGTCCCGTCCTATTCTGTCCATTGCTCAGCATTAGCTGGTTGTTTTTATTGACAAGACAGAGAACAAAAGGTGGCATGTTTACACAAACTTGATACAGGTGATGCTTAGAATAAGCATCACAATGCAGTGTCCAGATTGAAACCAGCTAATGGTGTAGAGTAATCAGCATTTGAATGAACAAGAATAATTTATTATACCAACACTCTGTAGTTGGTGGTTCAGTCTCTGTGACTTCATACATATGGTCTCAGGTTAGTTGATTCTGTAGGTTTTCTTATGGTGTCTTTGACCTCTCTTGCTCCTTCAATCCTTCTCCCAAATCTTCCAGAAGTTTCCCTGAGCTCTGCCTATTGTTTGCTTGTGGTCTCTGCATCTGTTTCCATCAGCTGCTGGGTAAAACCTCTCAGATGACAGGTATGCTAGGCTCCTGTCTACAAGTACAGTGGAGTAATCATTAATAGTGTCAAGTGTGGGCTTTCTCTAGAGGGACAGGTCTCAAATTGGGCCAGATGTTGGTTGGCCATTCCCTCACTTTCTGCTCCCTCTTTCTCCCTGTACCTCTTTGTGACTGGGTTGATGTCCCCATCCTTCCATTGGAAGTCTTGCCTGATAAGAGGAGGTGGCCATTTCAGATTTCACATTCCCCATTGCTAGGGGTCTTAGCTATTAGGTTCCTTCATAGGTTCCTGGAAGTTTTCCTTATCTTCGGTTTCTAGCTCATCTGAAAGAGCTTCCCCTGCCAATTCCAGCTCTCTGTCAATCTTCTCCATCCACATTGCTTTTTTCCTGTCCTTCTCCCCACTGTTTTTCCCATCTAGTTCCCTCCCTCCATTCACCCCATATGTCTATTTTATTTCCCCCTTTCAGTGAGATTCCAGTGTACTCCCTTGAGTCTGCATTGTTCTGTGGATTGTAGCATGCTTATCATGGACTTTATGGCTGATATCTACTTAGAATTGAATACATATCATGTTTGTCTTTCTGGCTCTGGTTTCTTCACACAGAATGGTATTTTGTATTTCCATCCATTTGCCTGAAAATTTCATGATGTCATTGTTTATAATAGTTGAGTAATATTTCACTGTGTAAATGCACCATATTTTATTTTTTCTTTTCTTTTCTTTTTCTTCTTCTTCTTCTTCTTCTTCTTCTTCTTCTTCTTCTTCTTCTTCTTCTTCTTCTTTTTGGCTTTTTTTTTTTTTGGCTTTTTAAGACAGGGTTTCTCTGTGTAACCTTGGTTGTTCTGGACTCGATTTGTAGACCAGGTTGGTTTTGAACTCACAGATCCACCTGCCTCTGCCTCACTGAGTGCTGAGAAAAAAGGTGTGAACCATGCCTAGCTACAATATTTTCTTTATGTATTCTCAGATTGAGGGACATTTAGGTTGTTTACAGTTTCTGGCTATTGTGAATAAAGCTGTTATGAATAGAGTTGAGCAAATGTCTTTGTGCTATGGTAGAACACCTTTGGATATATACCAAGGAGTGGGATAGCTGAGTCCTGAAGTAGAACTATTTCCAATTTTCTGAGAAACTGCCAATTTGATCTCCAAGGTAGTTGTATAAGTTTGCATTCCCACTAGCAATGAAATAGTCTTCCCCTTGTTCTCCATCCTCACCAGCATGAGCTGTCACTTAGGTTTTTGATCTTAGTCATTCTGATGGGTGTAAGATGGAATCTCAGAGTCGTTTTGATTTGCATTTCACTGATTAAAGACTTAAGTGCTTCTCCAACATTAGAGATTCTGCTGTTAGCTCTGTACCCCATTTTTAACTAGATTATTTGGTTTGTTGTTAACTAAGTTCTTTATATATTTTGGATATCAGCCCTCTGTCAGTTGTAGGGTTGGTGAAGATCTTTTCCCATTCTGTAGGCAGCTGTTTTGTCCTATTGACAGTTTCCTTTGCTTTACAGAAGCTTTTCAGTTTCATGAGGTCCCATTTATTGATTGTTGGTCTTAGAACCTGAGCTGTTGGTGTTCTGTTCAGGAAGTTGTCTCTTGTACCAATGAGTTCAGGCTTTTCCTCACTTTCTTTTCTATTAGATCTAGTGTATCTGGTTTCATGTCAAGGTCTTTCATCCACTTTGACTTGAGTTTTGTGCAGGGTGACAAATATGGATCTATTTGCATTCTTCTGCAATCAGTTAGATCAGCACCACTGGTTGAAGATGTTTTCTTTTTTCCATTGTATGGCTTTGGCTTCTTTGTCAAAAATCAAGTGTGTATAGGTGTGTGGGTTTATTTCTGGGTCTTCTATTTGATTCCATTGATCAACCAGTCTGTATCTATGCAGTTTTTCTTATTATTGTTCTGTAGTACAGCTTGAAATCCAGAATGGTGATACTTCCAGAAGTTCTTTTTTGTATAGGATTGTTTTAGCTGTCTTGGGTTTTCTGTTTTTCCATATGATGTGAAAATTGTTCTTTCAAGGTATGTAAGATACAAGGGGTTAAATTTTTTTGTATCTACTGAAACTTGTTTTGTGACTGAGTATATGGTAAATTTCGGATTTGGTTCTGTGAGGTGCTGAGGCAAAAGTATATTCTTTTTGTTTGTGTGAAATGTTCTGTAGGTATCTGTAGGTCCATTTGATTCATAATGTCTGTTAGTTTTATTATTTTTCTGTTTAGTTTTTGTCTTGATTACCGGTGCATTGGTGAAAGTGAGGTTTTGTCTCTCACTATTGATGTATGGGGTTCGATATGTGACTTAAGCTTTAGCAATGTTTCTTCTATGAATGTGCTTGACTATGTATGTTTGGGGCATGCATAGTCATAATTGAGACACCTGGGGGATTTTTATTTTCTTGTGTGTGTAGTGTACTTATCCGTCTCTTTTGGGTAATTCTGGTTGAAATTCTAATTGATTAGATATTAGAATGACTACTCTAGCTTGCTTCTTGGTTTCATTTTTTTCCAAGCCCTTTACCCTGAGGTAATGTCTATCTTTTTTGCTAATGTGTGTTTCTTATATGTGGCGTAATGATGGGTCCTGTTTTTGCATCCATTTTGTTAACCTGTGTCTTTGTATTGGGGAATTGAGTCCATTGGTGTCAAGTGATATTAATGACTGAAGATTGTTATTTCCTGATATTTTGATATTGGTGGTGGTAGTAGTGTGTGTATGTGTGTATGTGTATGTGTGTATGTGTGTATGTGTGTGTGCTTCCCTTCTTTTGGTTTTGCTGGTGTGAAATTATTTATATCCTGTGTTTTCTTGGGTGTAGCTAACCTCCTTGGAATAGACTTTTCCTTTTAATTCCTCTGTAGGACTGGATTTGTATATATATTATATATATATTTAATTTGGTTTCTCATGAATATATTGTTTTCTTTATCTATGATAATTGAAAGTTTTGCTGGGTATAGTAGTCTGGTCTGGCAGCCCAGGCCCTTCTGGTTTTTAAAGTGTCTGTTGAGAAGTCAGGTATAATTCTAATAAGTCTGCCTATAAATAATAAGTCGGGTATAATTCTAATAAGTCTGCATATAAATGTTACTTGGCCTTTTTCCCTTGAGACTTTTAATATTCTTTCTTTGGTTTGTACATTTAGTGTTTTGATTATTATGTGGTGAGATTTTCTTTTTTGGTCCTATCCTTTTTAATTAAATTTTTATTCTTTTATATTAATTACTTATTTTTTGCTTTGTATCCCAGCTGTAGCCCCCTGCCTCATTCCCTCCCAATCCTACCCTCCCTCAGCTCCTCCCATGCTCCTCTCCAAGTCCACTGATAGGAGAGGTCCTCTTCCCCTTCCATCTGACCCTAGCTTATCAGGTGTCATCAGGACTGGCTGCAATGTCTTCCTCTGTGGCCTGGCAATGTTGCTCCTACCTCGGGGTGGGGGGTGGTCAAAAGCCAGCCACTGAGTTCATGTCAGAGACAGTTCTTGTTCCCCTTACTAGGGAACACACTTGGAGACTGAGCTGCCATGGGCTATATCTGTTCTAGGTTATATCCACGAATGGACCTCAGTCTCAGAAAAGACCCCTGTGCCCAGATATTTTGGTTCTGTTACTCTCCTTCTGGAGCTCCTATCCTCTCCAGGTCTTACTAACTCCCCTTTCTTTCATATGATTCCCTGCACTCTGCCCAAAGTTTGGTTATGAGTCTCAGCATCTGCTTTGATATACTGCTAGGCAGAGTCTTTCAGAGGCCCTCTGTGGTAGGCTCCTGTCCTGTTTCTTGTTTTCTCCTTCTTCCAATGTCCATACCATTTGTCTTTCTAAATGAGGATTGATCACTTTACTCTGGGTCCTTCTTGTTTAGCTTTTTTATGTGTAAAGATTTTAGTATGTTTATCTTATAGGTCTAGTATCTACTTATAAGTGAGTACATACTATGTGTGTCTTTCTGCTTCTGGGATACCTAACTCAGGATGATCTTTTCTAGTTCCCACCATTTGCCTGCAAATTTCATGATTTCCTTGGTTTTAATTGCTGAGTAGTATTCCATTTTGTAAATGTAGCACAATTTCTGTATCCATTCCTCCATTGAGGGACATCTGGGTTGTTTCCAGGTTCTGGCTATTATGAATAAAGCTGCTATAAACATGGTTGAACAAATGTTCTTGTTGTGTACTTGAGCATATTTTGGATATATGCCTAGGAGTGGTATAGGTGGATCTCGAGGAAGCGCTATTCCTAATTGTCTGAGAAAGCACCAGGTTGATTTCCAAAATGGTTGTACATGTTTTAGTCCTGTCTATCTGGTGCTCTGTAAGCTTCTTGTACATTTATCAGCATCTCTTAGGTTAGGAAAATTTTTCTTCTATGGTTTTGTTGAAAATATTTTCTGGGCCTTTGAGCTGGGACTCTTCTCCTTCTATTTTTATTATTCTTAGGTTTGGTCTTTTCATAGTATACCACATTTCCTGGAAGTTTTGTGTCAAAATTTTTTTAGATTTAACTTTTTCTTTGACTGATGTATCATTTTTTCCTATCATATCTTCTGTACATGGGACTCTTCCATCTCTTGTATTCTGTTGGTGATGCTTGCATCTATAGTTTCTGTTCTCTTGCCTAGATTTTTCATCTCCAGGATTCCCTCAGTTTATGTTTTCTTTATTGCTTCTAATTCCATTTTCAGGTCTTGAACAGTTTTATTCAGTTAGCTCACTGGTTTGATTTTATTTTCCTGTATTTCTTTAGGCGATTTATTCACTTTCTCTTTAAAGGCCTCTATTATCTGCATAAGACTGGATTTAAGGTCATGTTCTTGTACTTCAGCTGTGTTAGGATATACAGGACTTGTAGTAGGGTAGCTGTGCTATGCTGATGTCATATTGTCCTGGCTCTTGTCGATTGTGTTCTTGTGTTGGTCTTTATCTGGTTGTCCTTACTGCTGCGGGCCTCTGGGAATGCAGGCCGAGCTTTGGGCTCAGAATTGAAGTGCACAGGGGGCCAGACTGCAGCTCCGGGGCCTGCTCTTTTGAAAAAACAAACAAACAAACAAACAAACAAACAAAAACTCTATTTATTTATTTATTTGATGTGCATGAATGTTTTGCCTACATGTATGTAAATGTACCACATATTTGCGGAGATTTAGGAGGCCAGGAGAGGGTGTCAGAATCTCTATAAATGGAGTTACAAACATTGTGAGCTGCTGTATGGGTATTGGGAGCTGAAACCAGGTCCTCTGCATGAACAGCAAGGGCTCTATCTCTTCAGCTGAGTCTGCTCTTTAGATCTAAATCACTGTTCCCAATTGTTGGCAGTCCCTCACTCCCAACCTAGAGTATTCTGTTGACAATGCTCGAGACATTTTTTGATTGTCATACTTGACATAACAAAGAATTTATCTGGCTCTAGATGATAACAGTGTTGATATTAAGGGAATAATCTAAATCATCTCCATCGTAATTTAAGGATCCTTCTTGTTTTACTTTACTAAGAAGGTGAGAATCTGACAAGTAATTCAACCATTCAATAGCCCTACTCTCTACTCTGACCAGCACATCAGCGTTTTAGAGTTTAATGTGAGACCTACTCTAAGGTTCAATGCCGTTTGCATTTGAGCTTAAGTAACTTCTTCCCCAGAACAACCAAGTAGTGCCAGGTTTTGGGTTGTTTCTTTCTTTATGATTAGTTAAGAAAAGCACACATTTAACAGCAAATTTGTGCTGAGCAATAATAAGAGGAAGAAATAAGGATAACGTTCAATTGTTCTCGGGGGATTCAGAGGTAATGGGAAGAGATCATTGCAGTGATAAGTAATTAACAACACTGGGATCAAAACTTTTATTGCATCAGGAAGCTGGAAAGCAAAAACATGAAGGTGATGAATTTATCCTGAGGATCTAAGATAAACATCTAAACTTGGACTTGAGGGATGGACTTGAGGGAGTTTGCAGGAAGGTTGCTGATTAGGGGTAGTGTAGTGGGAAGTCAGCTAAAGCACATATATTGAGAAAAATGATTAAACATATGTTCTGTACCTGTAGTTAGGTACTGATTACATTATTGTGAAAAACCAAACCAGATACAACCCTTCCTGTCATTATCATCAGGCTGATCAAAAGAGAATCATAGAAAGCCTCTCTTGACCACATGGATCGTACTTTACAGTTCTTAGAACTCTTCTTCCTGTCTTTTCAATGATTTTGTCCATGGATGCCTTCAACAACCCTGACAGGCAAAAGACAGTAGGAGAGAAATGACTCCCATACTAAGGGATGGCCACAGAAGTAGTCAGTGGCTGTTAACTGATTCTCAGCCAGGATCTTTGCTATGCTTCCTGATTTCCAGATGGAATTTCCTGTAGCAGAGAGGTAAGCACAGCAGTTTCTATCCACTTCCTCCCCTGTAGTCGTACTGTTCTGATTTTTTTCCGCTGGCCTCTACCATGAAGGCATTTGTTCTTCCTGTTCTCATTGCAGGGGAACAGACAGGGTGAGGAGGGAAGACTTGCTTTCTAGCCACTGGCCATTTATGAAAATAATTTCTACCTTGTTTTCCCCCAAAAATATGAAGAATAAAGAAAACACTTGGAACCAAAGAATCCCTTTTGTTTGTCTTAGAGCTTGGTAATGTATGCACCCTCTCTGGGTGGTTTAAGCGGTTTAGGTGCTTTCTATAAAAGAAATCTTTTAATGACAAAACTAATGTGATTATCTGAGTGAGTGTGAGAGTTGTATTCAAGGCTTAAAGAAAATCTGTTAGAATAGCTGAATGTATCGGCTTAATCCTCTCTCTAATGTGGCTGAACAATGCTCTGGGAGGCTATTGGTCCTTCTTTCTTTCGGTAAATGCCTGCCTCCAGAGGTAGGGATTTTTTTTTTTTTTTCAGCTTTTGATAGCCTTATGCTTCACCTTCTCAGCTGCACAAAAACACAGGAGAAGCCTGGAGATACCCAAAGCATCATCAGAAATGCCTGTTCTTTCTGTAGAACCCACTGTGTGCTTTCTCCCTGGCATCCTTAGAAGCAAGTACAGTAGGCGCCCCAGGGAATGGCTTCTTGAAGAAGATCACTGTTCCCAGTACTGCGGGACACCTGCAGAAAGACAGGATTAGTTACTCCCTGTTAGGGTGGTTCTGTAGGTAAGTGAAGTTTAAGGAGGGAGGAAATTGACAGGAAGTTGAATCTGAAAAGCTGATCTGTGACTCATTTGTAGTCTAGTCACAGTAACACCTGGTACATCAATTAATTTCAAGGATGAAAGGCAAACCTGGAAAAATGTACATGAAAGTTCATATTTGAACAAATCTGTAGCTTTTACACATAAAATGTTGAACATTTTCCTTGCCATTTTTTTTCTGTAAAATTTCAAATCACTATTTTTTTTTGTTTTTTTTTTTAAATGCTTCATTTTTTAGCTGTATGATTTAACTTACCAAAGAAAGCATTTGTTGACTCTTCATGATGTGGGCATAGTTTGAGGACACAGGTAAGAACAAACATCTAACTTTAAGAGGGTCACAGTATGGAGGCAGAACTATAAAATACATCTTTTAAAGTGGATATTATAAGTGATTTAGTATACTTTGGATCATTAATAATTAGATAAAACCTTAACATAGTGCTTATTATTTCAATTATAAGTTCCCCATTTTAATCTCCACAGTGATGGCAGGTAGAAACTCTTAACATTCCATTTCACAAATGAGAAGACTAAGGCCCAGTTAGATACGTAAACAACTTCCCCACAGTGTCATAGTCAGTAAATTGTAGACCAAATGGTAGGTCTGTTTAATGCTACAGTCTGAACTCTACCTCAAAGTGTAGCCTAAGTTAATAAAGACTCTTTAGAGATTATGACCAAAGAGGGGTTCCAAAACATATGGAGAAGTATGCAGTATTCTTGAAGGAGAAAGGGCATTCCGAAACGAGGGAACAGCATAGGGAGAGGCACATCACCAGCAGCATTTTTGAAGGGAAGAACTCAGAACATATTGCATTCAGCAATGAATTGGGGCAGGTGGAGAGTTATCAGGGGCCAGAGTATGACCTCCATGAACTTGTTGGAAATTATCTCCACCAATTATCGTATTGATAGCCCATTTGTCAAGAAGACATTTACACCAAAGCAGTAACTGTTGCCACCTTTATAGTACAGAACACCAGAGTTTGCTCCAAATTGTAGAATATGAAACCCTTGATGGACTCCTTCCTTCAAGAGGATGAATGATAGAGGTGGCATGAACATTAAATGAGAATTACAGAATCATCTTCAGATGCATTTATAAAAGTTGGTAAGTTGAGGGAAAGATGCAGCTGGAAATTCTGGGACATGGAAATAGAGTCCTTTGTTTCAGCTCTGGGAACTGTCAGGGCAGATTTCTTCAATGGTGCTGGGTATTGTGTGTATCAGTTAAGGCCAAACTAGAAATCATGCTTGCCTAGGGGCTAGAACTTGGAGCTCATTCCTCATCTATTCCTTAGTTTCCACTGGCTACTTTAAGTGAAGCCCTGGACAGGCTGTTGCTAGTTTTGTTTCTATCAGGCTGACCATGTGAAAGGCAAGACAGGCAAGAGGAGAAACAATTTGAACAGAGTGGGTTTAGCTGAGTAACATGGGATGGATTCTGTGGTTGACCAGGAGGGATGAGAGCCTGGCTGTGCTCCGCATGGGTTTGTAGAGGAGTGTGCGATCCAAGGGAAGATCGAAATAAGAGCAGGAGTGTGGGAAAAGAGAGGACAAAGGGTGAATTAGATAGAGGGCATAATTTGTACAAATGCCTCAGAGAGACCACAGCCATTGAGAAAGCTAATTTGCATCTCCTACTCTCATTTTAGAATATCTGGAGTGGAGTGGACGAGTCAGAACTGAACTGAGAATTTTCTCTGCCTTTCTCTTCCAAACTATTTTAGGTTACATGAACAGGCATGTTAGTAAAGAGTCACATCTTTGAGAAGAAAAGATTGAAATGTGGTTATAAATGCAACAGAAAGCAAGTAATAGCATGCCTGGGGTCACTGAACGGTTTCATAAAATAAATGTTTCTCCTGTTTTTCTACAGCCATCCCATTGCCCTGACTAGTGGACTCCCCAAGGGGGCTACTGCTCTCTCTCTCACACACACACACACAAACCCACCTCCCCAGAGCAATGGCCTGAACGCAAAGCAGACAAATGAATATCAGTGCAGCAGGAGGGGAGAGCAATAAAACGAGATGGCCAGAGTGACGCTGGTAACCTGCTGAATTCCCTAGTCACAGAGTAATTTACTGGCTGATCCTAGACCACTGGGTAATTATCCAGGCAGCCCCCATCCTGGTGTGAAGCCTCCTGCTGCTCGCGTTATTAATACTGGTAGCAAGCAGCATGTGTTGGTGGGAGCAGAGCAGACCCCCAGGCAGAAGAGACAATGTAAAGGCCCCTGCCCTGGCCCTTCCGGGCTAGGCCAGAAAAACAGAGCGGCCTCACTTCTCAGCTTCTGGTCCAGTCATCCCAGCCCTTGCATGATCCTAAGGGAGACTCTCTCAAGGTTGCTCAACAGATTGGGCAAATGAAATAGATCTGTAAGCCCTGCAGCTTTTTCTGGCTTCTGTCAAAAACCTTTGCTCTATTCTCCCTTGGGGCTAACTGGAGAGGTGTTTTGAGGCCTCCTCAGAATAAGTCAAATTAATATCCATGGAACAGTGTCGAATACTTGCCTTTGACATGGCGTGGGAACCAACCGGTCTTCAACGCTTACAAGTGGGGCCAGGGATAGCGGGTGTGTCTCCTTCAGGGCTTAAATCATTTAAGAGCTTGACCTTAGGGAACTTGAGAGTGCTTCAACAGGTCATTGAGATAGGGGTGGGGCTTATTATTTCATACCCTTGTTGTTTACCCAGCTGTTCTTAAAAGTTTTATTTTAGTCTTATGTATTCTTTCAAGGTTTCATATACACGTATAGTGAATTTTGCTCATATCCACCATCACTTCCCCTCCTTTAAAATACATTTTACTTTAAAATACATTTTACATTTGACAGTTTTATAAATATAATGAACTTCTGATATTTTCTTTCCCCTTTTTGTAGCTGACCTTTTTCTACTTTGTGGGTTCTTTTTTTTTTCTACCCTTTATCTCCACTCCTGTTCACCCCCTATCATTAGATAGGAGAGAAAGAAGGGTAGAGGGGGAGAGAGAGAGATCCCAGAATCTAACTTCTTTCTTATTGTTTCTTCTTTGAGAACGCTTAATAACAACTGCAACCAACGCCCTGAATGACCACCAACCACCAACCCTGCTTATCAGGGCTCTAGCATTTATATACCCTCTGAAAAGTTCCCAGAATTCCAAAAATCTGCAGCTGGCCAAACCACACCCCTTCTTAAGATGACGGCAGACCTTGACTTTATGCACGTGAAGTACTATGGGCACGTACAATGCAAGAGTCATAGGTCTTTCAGCCTTCAACTCAGATTTCATGTGAATGCTGGGGGAGGCTACACAAGGAATGCATATCAGATTTACAGTTCCTTGAAGGTTGTTCTTGAGAAGACAACGTAGAAGCTTTTATGGTGAAGGCAGAGATACGGTGCAGGTTCAAGGATGCTTAAGACACTAGGAATGTGGACTCTTTGCCAAAGAAAGCTATAGGGAATGAGTGGACTCTGCCCAAGACCATAGACAGTGTCAGGGCTGTCCCAGCCCATTGATCGCTCACATTGTACTACCGCATACTTTAGATACCAGAGTTAATGTTTTTCCTGGGGAAAGCATTATTTTTATTTTATCTGATATTTTTTTTCTGCTCTTTTCTCTTTCCACCTTTTTGTAATGGGGATGTTTACTCTATGCCATTTTATTAATATAATTTTGACTTTTATTTTAGGGAGTGTCACAGGTAAAAGATGGCTTTGAGTCTCAGTAGACCTTGGACTTTAACTTGACAATGATAAGTTTTGGGAACTTTTGGAGATGTACTCAATGTATTTTGTATTGTGAAATGTCCATGAGCCTGTGTGGGGCAGGAGCAGAATGTTATGCTTTGAGTACGAAATGTTCTCTATAGGCACATGAGTTTAACATGTGTGTTCCCAGGTGGGAAAGCACATATTTCAGCATTTTGAAGAGTGCTGAAAACTTTAGGAGATGGAGCCTATCTTGGGTAAACAGGTAACTGTGGATCTGTGTGTGTGTAATAGGTAACTGTGGATATATGTGTGTGTGAGTCGGTAACTGTGGATATGTGTCTTCTTCCAGACCCCTCTCTGTTCTTGCTTCCTGTTCACCATGCCCTGAATTGCCTACTCTGCCACACATTCCTGCTGCCATATGTTCTACCTCACCACTGGATCAGACACAACAGAACTGAGGGCTGTGGTCTCACACCACTGAAAGTACAAGCTAAGACGAACACTTCCTCCTTTAAATTGTTCTTATTTGGTATTTTGTTACAGCAAGAAAAATAACAAAAGAAACAGTTTCTCATTTTTAGTAGCTCCATTATATCTTTATTGGTCTCTCCAATGCATCAAATATTAATTTATGTTTTCCTTCTTCTATTGCCTCAAAATATATGAAGAAAATTCAACAATGAACACAAAATGCAATGCTAAAACGTTACACTGCATAATGGCTAGACAACCGTTGGTTTCTAGAGCCACATTGTGTTAAAAATATTATGGGAACAAAAATAATTTATGTAACATAACTTGGTACTGTTATAAGAATATTTTTCAAAGTCTGAATTTCAGGATGACAAGATGGCTCAGTCAGTAAAAGTACTTGTTCCTAATCATGATGACCTGACTATGATGAAGAAGAGAAATTATTCTAGCAAGCTGTCCTCTGACCTCCATATACAAGCCATGGTATAAACACACACACACACACACACACACACACACACACACACACACACACA
>NW_026596046.1:28281934-28457699 GCF_907164565.1 Psammomys obesus
ACACACACACACACACACACACACACACACACACACACACACACACATACATACACACGTGAGCAATAAATGAATGTGAAAAATGCAAAACATGCATGTTTCTATCATTCATAGAAAAGGATGAGTCTCACTTGTAATACAAAATCATTTTTACTTATCAGACAGAAGAAGGAAGCCTTTGATAGCACAGTGCATTGCTGAGAGTAAAAGAAATTGGACATTTTAAAATTGCTGTTGGCATTATTAACCAGAGAGCAATTTGGCAACAACTTTAGAATAAAATAAACTGCATATATCTATTTCTTTTGCAATTATGGTTCTTGAACTTTATCCCAGAAACTTGAGACTATATCAGAATACCCATTAAAGTAGGTTTTTTTTTTCTAATTACAAAACACTAAAAAAAGAAAGTGATCAAAATAAAATATCTCTAATTTTACAAGCATAATATATATTCTCATGTAAAAATACTCAAGAAGGAGGAATAGAGAGATGTCTCATTGGATAAAACTTTTTGCCACACAAGCTTGATGACCTGAGTTTGATTCCTGCAATCCATGTAAAACAACTGGGTGTGGTGATGTTTGTCTGTAATTTCAGAACTTCAACAAAGAGATGGAAGCTAGAAAGCTGAGAGTCAGCTAGGAGCTTCCAGGCCAGCTAACATGAATGCCAGAGCAGAAATAATAACAGAGATTGTCTCAACAAGGCAGAAGAAAAACACCTGACTGCTGAGAATTGACCTCTAATTTCATACATTTCTAGTATTTGCAACATGCTGAGAAGCACTTAAAGAAGACTTCAATATCCTTTGTCATCAAGGAAATGCAAATCAAAACGACTCTGAGATTCTATCTTACACCCTTCAGAATGGCTAAGATCAAAAACTCAAGTGATAGTACCTGCTGGTGAGAATGTGGAGCAAGGGGAACCCTCCTCCATTGCTGGTGGGAGTGCAGACTTGTTCAAACACTTTGAAAATCAGTCTAGCACTTTCTCAGAAAATTGGGAATAGTTCTACATCAAGATGCAGCTATCCCATTCCTGGGTATATACTCAAAAGATGCTCTACCATACCACAAGGACGTTTGCTCAACTATGTTCATAGCAGCTTTATATGTAATAGCCAGAAACTGGAAATATCCCAGATGTACCTCAACCGATGAGTGGATAAAGAAACCGTGGTGCCTTTACACAGTGGAATACTACTCAGCTGTTAATAACAAGGAAATCATGAAATTTGCAGGCAAATGGATGGAACTAGAAAATATCATCTTGAGGGAGGTAACCCATATCCAGAAAGGCACACACGGTATGTACTCACTTGTAATTGGACAGGATCCATATAGTACAGGGTAAGCATACTACAATCCACAGACCCAAAGAGGCTGAGAAACAAGGAGGTTCCAAGAGAGGATGCTTTAATCTCACTCAGAAGGGTATGTCGAATAGATGTGAGAAGTGGATGAAGTGAGGGAACTGGGTTGGAGAGGGTGTGGGGAGGGGAACAAGGCTGTGGAACATATGTGGGGAGAGCAGGGATGTGAGGTGAAAGGATTGGGAGAGAAGGGAAACCAATGTGGGGGGCATCTCTGGGACAAGCTGGTTCACCTGAGGCAGGGTAGGCTCCTGGGAGGATATGAGGGTGACTCTAGCTGAGACTCCTAACAGAGAGGGACATGGAGACTGAAGTGGCCAACTTCTAGCCAGACAATACTTCCAGTGGAGGAAGGGGAACACCAACCCACCCACAAAACCTTTGACCTCAAAAATTACCCTGCCTACAAGAAGTGCAGGGATAAAGATAGAGAGCAGAGATTGTGGGAATGGCCAACCAATCACTGGCCCAACCTGTGACCCACCCCATAGGTGAGAACCAACCCCCTGACACTATTAATGATACTCTATTGTGTTTGCAGACAAAAAAGCCTAGCATAACCGTCCTATAAGAGTCCTAACATAACGGTCCTCTGAGAGGCTCCACCCAGCAGTGGATGGAAACAGGTGAAGAGACCCACAACCAAACATTAGGCAGAGCTTGGGGGAGGGTCTTGTGGAAGTTTAGGGGGGGAAGAATAGAATGACCCAGAGGAGACAAGAATTCTACAAGAAGATCAATAGAGTCAACTAAATTAGGCCCATGGGAGCTTACAGAGACTGAAGCACCAACCAAAGAGCATGAATGGACTAGACTTAGACCCTGACACATATGTAAATGATGGGCAACTTGGTCTTCATCGGGGTTCCCTAGCAAGTGGAGTGGGGGCTGTCTCTGAAAAAGACTCAGATGCCTGCTTTTGAATCACTTTCCCCTATCTGGGCTGCCTTGTCTTGACTCAGGAAGAGGATGCACTTAGTTCTAAAATGAATTGATGTCCCAGGGTGGGTTGGTTCTTGGGGGGGTGGTGGGAGAGAGTGGAGTGGGCTCCGTTTTTCTGAGGATAAGGGGAATGAGGAGAGGGGGAAGAGGGTGGGAGAGTGGGACTTTTAGGAGAGGAGAGAGGGGGCTTAGATCTAGATGTAAAATGAATAAATAAATTTAGTAAATAAATGAGAAAGGAGAAAACTGAAGGCATGGTATAACAGTTAAGAGAACTCGCTGCTCTACCAGAGGACTAGAGTCTGATCTGTACAACAAGTGGCTCACAACTGTTTCCAAGATCAGCTCTTCTGGTCTCTGTAGCTACTTTTGTGCATGTGTTCATACACACACACACACACACACACACACACACACACACACACACACTAAAAAAATGAAATAAATCCTTTAAAAGCTTAATTTAATTTTATTTAGACTTGGTTTTTAATAAAAAAAAATTGGCTTATTGTTTCAGGCACTTTTGTAAAATTCAGTGAGCACAATAGATTTTATATTGAGCACAGTCTGTTAAGTCAGCTATGTCAGTGAATAGTTCTGTATCGATGGACTTAAAGGTTACTCATTCGTCAGAGTTTCTCACCTTTGAATTAAAGGCAAATATTCTCACCTGCTTTGGTAGACTGCCAGGGGCATATCCAGTGAGGGAATCAGTGGTTCATAAAGCTCATAGAGCTACAGGCGAATAGTTTCCCTCTAATTTACTCTTGTTTATGGGCCTCTAAATTACCCAGCTACTACTTATTCCGGGATCCAGTCCAGTTGATGGCTTACGTTTGTCCTGAGTGGAGAACTTTTTATTTTCTGTCAGATTAACTTGGAATATTGCTGCTTTCCTACCACCAAGTTCATCCTGTTTCCTCCTTTCCTCCTCCTCCTTCTCTTCACCATCTTCTCTTCTTCTTCCTCTTCCACCTCCTGCTTTTCCCCTTAGTTCAATCCATTGTCAAGTTCATTTGCTTTTGTCTTCCTAATGTCTCTCTCAGTTCTCACTGAATCTCTCTCTGCTCGTTCTGTGCTCATAGTGGCCATGTGATGTGCCTTCCTGGTTCCTCTCTCAGACTCTTTCCATCCTGCTCTACTTGTCTGGTTCACTTCAGAACTCTGATTACATTTTCTTCTTGGTGACACTTGCACTGACGCTGTCCCTTGAGGATTACAGGTTGATTATCCCTTATCCAAAGCATTTGAAACCAGAAGCATTTAGGACCTCAGAACTTTGAGATTTGAAGAAAATTTCACATACATAATGAGATATCTTGGGGATGAATCCAAATATAAACATGAAACATACATATGTATATGTTTTAAGTATGAAACAGTGAGTTACAGTGAGAACGTTTTCACTTGGGGCATTATATTCAAATCTGAAGTTGAGCATCAGATGCTCAGTGTGTGTTGTACTCTCTATACCAGTCGTTACAAATATATTTTGTTCCCCGTACTTTTCTAAGACTTCTTATAACCTCTGTGACATCAAAATGGAAATATATATATATATATATATATTCTTGGAATTATATATATATATATATATATATATATATATATATATATAATTTTTTTTCTTTATAAGGCAGGGAGGGCTTCCAGGGTAAGGACTAGCCCATTACTCATTTACTCATTTGCTGGTTCCCTTTTACATGTTAGACAGTGCACAAGAATGTTGTCCATGTGAACTCACCAACTCCTTGGCAAGCCCTACGAGCAGGTATTATGGCCTCCAGTGAAGATTCAATTGGCAGAGACAGAGGGCTGGAGAGATGGCTCGGCAGCTAAGTGCACTTGCTGCTCTTCCAGACCATCCGTGTTTAGTTCCCAGCGTTAATTCCAAGTCAGGCAGCTCATAACCACAAGTAACTCCAGTTCCAGGGGATCCAACTTCCTATTGTGGCCTCTGTCACACATGCTTATGTGTGACATACATTCACACACACACATACACACACACATGCACTCACACACACACTTTTTAAAAAGTACGAAAGAGCGGTGTCTAAGTGGCTTGTTGAATGGTAATTTTTTTTGTTGTTTATTATTTATTTATTTGTTTGTTTGTTTGTTTATTTATTTATTTATTTTGAGGCAGGGTTTCTCTGTGTAGCCTTGGCTGTCCTGGACTCAATTTGTAGACCAGGCTGGCCTTGAACTCACAGAGATCCACCTGCCTCTGCGTCCTTGAGTGCTGGGACTACAGGCATGCACCACCGCAAATGGCTTGAATGGTAATCTGAATCTTTTTATATTCTGTTGGCTCACCCAGCTCTAGTACAGGTCAGAGCTAACACTGTAAAATGACTCATGTGCACCTTTGTCTCGGACACCACCCATTCCTGCCAGCACTGCCTGGCCCGTGTTATGCACCTGGATTACCTCATCTTCACATTGATTTGCTCGGGCCAGTCTGTTTGAGTCTGTGGGGCGACTCTGGGTTCTTACGCATGCTCTTCAGCAGGAGGTGTAGGGAGGGATGGGAGGCAGGGCTGTGCAGCTAGCTCTGGAAGAAATGCCCGGAGAAAGCCCGGGGCCTTGACAATTAATATGCCCCAGGCCTGAGGAGGAAACTTCTTGTAAAAGCTGGCTCCCCTCAGAACAATGTGGCCTTTTATTTTTTAGCTTTGGAATGGAGCCTAGCTGTCCTTGGAAACAAAGAGAGGAGGGAGTCACTGAACAGTCTCACACATAAAAAACATAAAAAACCAACCAGAATGTCTGTCTTTGAAGTCTCCTTTCTGTCATTTAGAAAACTTTGGATTATAGGAGTGCTTTCCCCCTGCTTTCTCCCCTCAGTTCCACACCCCACCCCAATTTTTTTCTTTTTCTCTTCTTTTTTTTCCCCCCTGAAGAAAAGGGAGCTGGGTGTAAGAGAAGCTTTCTTTGAAACAGGGCAGAAGTCATTAATTAAGACTCCCATTCATTCTTTCTGACACTTGCTCATCAATCAGTTTTCCCCTTAGCATTCTGATGACCCCACTGACCTGGGTCTTCCATACTGTCTGCCAGACAGAGACCACACACCAGAAGAGAGAGAGAGAGAGAGAGAGAGAGAGAGAGAGAGAGAGAGAGAGAGACACTCTGTGAGCTTTGGCTCCTGCTTCCAGTTGGCACAAAGCCAACTGGTCTGGAGATCTTGTTTGAGGTGAAGGTGAATAAGGAAGACATTTCTTTGCGGAAGAAAGTGTTACTTACTTCACACAAGCAGTGATCTATAGTTGCCCTTCTCTTTCTCATCCCAGGGCCAACCATGAAGCTAGGAGTCCAGCCAACTGAGCCCAGGAAATAGGCAAGCGATTCCTCTCTGCCAGTTCCATCGTAATGAAAGGAAACAGCTCTCTCTCTCTCACCCAATAAAGTACAGAAAGCCGATCTGGGAGGAAATCCATCTGAGGTGTGGGGCTTTTAGTTCCCTGGCTTTTTTTATTCCTTCATGCAAAAATATACCTGTAATCACATCTATATGATCAAAACTATGTATCAACTATTGAGTTGTAACTAAATGGAAATGAAAGTGATGTACATTTTTCAATACAACTGAAAAAGTCTGAATTATGTTACTTATAAGTTTACTATAGTTTTAAAGTTAGGATTAAAGAAAAAAGATATAATGAAACTGAAAACAAACACATAATTTACTATGCTATTGGAGTGCTAAGGTTGTAGATATCTCTCTTTCTTTCTCTCATTCTCTGTCTCTCTCTGTGTATATGTATAACATAGGTAGCTATAAAAACTAAAAAGAAAAAAAATTAGGGGAAGGATTTGGATATATTTGCCCACAATAAAAGATATAAAAAGTAGTCAATGAGCATGTAAGATGTTCAAATTCTTTAACCATCAGGAAAACATCAGTCATTACTTTACAGTTCCCATGACCACTATAGCAAAAACAAGTCAGGCAAGCTCTTGGTCATCCAAAGTAGTTATTGGGGTGGTGAAAGGAATGAGGAATCTCAGTAGGATCAGACTTGCTGCAATGTGGGTAATAAACTTAGAAAGATAAGAGGTGATGGTGATCCAAAAGTGGAATGCTTGAAACTGAGATCAGGCAAAAATTTAAATTATTGGTCAAAGGGTGTTGTAGCATGACCTGTGGGCTCGAGTGTGGGAAATTATCATTGGAGGAGGGGAGGTTAAGGGACATAGATGTCAGGGGATAGAGAAACATTTACCAATCACTGAAATATCTCAATAAAGTTATTATAACTGAACAAAGAAAAAGGAAAGTACAATACAAAAAGAAATGAAGGAGTCTGTGAGAGGTCAGCAGATGACAGCAACTAAGTCTGACATGATTCAAGTCTGAGAGTTTTAGTGAGAAAGGGTGAAGTCCCAAAAGGGCAAGAAGAGCCTTTATGCTTTATCTGGGCTTGATGGTACAAGCAGTTTGCGGATATAGCAGCAATCACTTGAGAGAGCTGCGGCGGAGTGTGGCATCCCCCAGGGAGAGAGAGATACAGAGACCCAGGGAAAGTCCAAGACTGGGTGTATGTCAGCTTTGTTGGAGACTGGTTACAATATCCATGAGTAGGGCTGTTACGGGACATTTATCAGATATCCATTGATACAGAGGGCATCTGAAAGTAAACACAGAGAGCATGAGGGTGAGGTCTCAGGCTGAGGATGTCCCAGATGCCTGTGTCTGACCTCAGTAGGAGTATGGGGCATATGAGGATAACCTTGATGGCCTCAGGCAGACAGTGCCGTGAGGCTGTGGATGCTGGCAGGTTGAGGAAGGGTGGGGCAGGCTAAGCCTTATGAAGATGAGTGAGTTCTGGAAGCTCTAGGCATGGACAAAGGACCTGGACCACTGCGAGCATGGAGAGGGGAATTACAGGAGTCTTCTTCCACTCTCTCTGTGCTCCACAGTGACATGAAACAACAACTTGCAGGAGGAAGAAACCAGAAGAGAGAGAAGTAGGCAGTTAAGCAAGTAGCAAGGTGGCCTTCCAGGAATCGACCGGACTCAGAGGAAATCCTGTCTCACACAGCACAGGGCACACAGTGACATTTTCTAGCCCACTGGTGAATGTGATTTTTTTTTTCCTGGTCAAAATGAGCTGCTGTCATGTTTTAAAAGCCATTTGAATTGACACTATGTGATCCAGACTTGCAATAGTTTCTTTTAAAATCTGAATCTTTGGAAGTGGTCTATCACTAATTTATTTCCAAGATTATCAAATAACTCAATTTGGCTACAGATAGTTATTGGTTTACAAATAGACTATAGGAGAGAAATCAGTTAGGAAATCCTTTATCTTTTTTTCTTTTTCTTTTCTTTTTTGGAACCAGAAAAGACTTCTAATTTAGGGCAAGAACACAACAATATGTAAATCAAAAGTTTATCTGGCATGTAATTAATCTCTTTCTCTGCTTGTCAAGGAGAGCTGTGTTTTGTCTGCACTTTTAAAGAATTCTTACCTGCTCATAAATCTTCACACAAAGGAAAGTCCTGGCTACCCTTTGGGAGAACTCTTGTTCAAATGGGAGTAATTGCTTGATTCTTTCTACTTCTATGACATGTATGCTACCAAGATGTCATTACACGTGTGGCAAAGCCCATGGTCGGAGGAAGGGAGTCCTACAAGTCCACCCTCTGTTGGCGCTTGTTCAGGTCCTTCATTACTTAGTCTACAGCCAGCCGGTCTTTCGAATTTGTTAAGTGAAACATGAGCATGTCATGTACTAGTGAGTGTTTTCAGGTCCTCTGCTGTCACTTGGTGGCCAGGATGCTATTGTTCTACCAAGAAAGGGATTGTGGGTAGTTAGGAAGAAGCTCTTCAAGCTTGTCTGTCTTTGGCAGCTATTGTAGCCCTCAGTGTTCAACTGTAGCAAGTGATGGTAGCAGGCAGGAGGAAGCAGTAGCAGGCAGAGCTGCAGAACCCTTGGGGTACAGCTTTCATGGAGACTTTGTGCAGCGGGAATATTAGCTCTACTAGCATTATTGTTCTAGTGAAGGTCTAGGAAGCTGAGATTCCTTAGCCTGTGGAAGCAGCTAGGCAGGTTGATTCTAGGCACATGTAGGTATTGAATTCCTCAAACCTTAAGAGTGGATGCTTTTTCATTTTCCAGAAACTGGGGTGTCTGTAAGCCTTGATACCAAAGGCATGAAGACTATCTGGAACTCTCCAACTCTTCCAAATAGGGTCTTCAGCCTTCCATCCTTTTTCAGCCTTAGCTCTTTGTTTGCCACTTCCATTGTTCCAGTCCATCTTTTCCTGACCCGTTTTCTCAAAAATTTTAGCTGCCTCTTCAGCTGTCACGCAGCTGGCCACCTTGCTGATTTTGCAGGTCGGCCCATTGACTGCTTCTGTCTTTTTGTCATGTGTCAAGAAGCAAGCCACCTTGCCATTTTCACAGCGTGGACTGCCAACTGCTTAAATGTTTCTCTATTGCTTTTGACATTGGTGCCACAATGTAGGCTCCATTTCTTCTTTCTTTGTGTCACCCACTTAGCAATGCGAGCAAGAGAATATTACTGACAAAAATGTTTTATTGGGCCTAATGTTGCAATACCAGGTGAGGTAGTACAAAATCATGTTTTTCTGCAGAATGACAGTGGGAGAGAAAGACTATATGGTCCGGGAAGTGGTGTTTGCACTAGTTTCAGCACACCAGGCATGCAGATGAAGGTTTAATTTTGAACCGTCACACAATTGTCCCATTAGCATCAGCTACAGAAATCCTTCTGCTAGACCACCAGGGAAAGGTCTCCCACGTTAGCCTAGGTGAAAATGATTTCAGAGCCATCTAAAGTTCACTGATGCTTGTTGACAGCAAAAAGTCTGGCTCAAACTATTCGAAATAGCCCTAGTTGAGGCTCTGCTTTTGAGAGCTGAAACAATGAGCGGTAATCATTTTGTAGTTTTCTCAAGCCATCCACTGAGAATTCAGAATAGCTAGTGCTGTCATAAGGTTAGTCTTTGCTGGCTGTTTGACAGTCTTTATTCAGGACGGCAAGGGAGAGTTTAGTGGTTGCCAATTAGTGAGTCAAATTGCCCACCATTTAATGTTGTTTTATGAACCGGAAATGCAAATTAAGCAACCTACCATTAGCTTTAACAGTGATTTTAATAATGATTCAACAAAGTTAACACCTGCTGGGTGTTCTGTGGCAGGGGAGATTGGTGCTCTTCATCTCTCTCACTCTCTATTTTGTAATCTTTAGCAGGCAGATGATCAAAATGTAAGCATCGTATCTTCCCTTCCATGGTCCATTTTGATGAAATCTGTTGGAACTTTGGCCCTCAGGTGAGGTGATACAGCATTGATAGGAAAAGGAAAGAGTCAAGCGGTTTTTTGTAGGTGGGTGTAACAGTTCACTGAGTCTTGGGGTGTTGTTTGTACTACAAACAACATGGTCTGTGTGTTTTTCTACAAGGAATGCTAAGGACCTCAGTCGTCGGACTATCCAGATAATTTTTTTCCTTATGTGTATGAGTGTTTTGCCTGCAAGCTTGTCTGTGCATCTCATGTGCACAGTGCTCTCGGAGGCCCAAAGAGAGTTTCAGATTTTCTGTTACTGGTCTTACAAGTGATGTGAAACCTAGAAAATGAACCTCGGTTTTCTGGAAGAACAGCCAGGGCTCTTAACTGCTGAACTGTCTTTCCAACCCAGATAAATTTTAATATATTATTTATCTTGTTGTCTTGAACATTCTGCTATTTTCTCATTCTTTCTGACCTCAGTAACCCCCAACCTACTTAAAAAATATTCTATGTATAAATGGGATTATGAAATAGTTGTCTTTCTTTGCCAATGTTATCTTATCTAACATACAGCTACATTCATGGTTTGGAAAATAATGGGATTTAATTTTTTAAAAGAAATCTATTCATCATTTGTTGAATAGTTCCAACATGCACAATCTTTGAACAAAAATCCTCCACAAACCCAGAACTTTCTTACTATCTTGTTTGAAACCTATTTTTTGCTTGTTGAGGGATAAGGGAAAGTGTCCACCTCCCAGCTCAGTGTCCTAAATAAATTAGATTAATAAACAACCACAAGGCCATGTAAGTTCTTTCTCATCAACCCAAATTTCTTTCCTAGATGGATAGATCAGAAAAATGAAATGAAAGCCAAAAGCCTGAACCCTAAAAATACCACAATGAAGAAAGTAAGTTAAAAAAAAAAAGGGTGTCAACAAATTCCAAATTCCTGTCTTCTCTCTTGCAACCGGGGTGTGGGTCCCTCAGTTTTGTTTCACGTCCACTTCTCTTTGGATTGGTGGTTGGTTGTCTTTGTGTGTCTGGCTGTGTTGCTCAGGACAAGCGTCTGGATTTTTGACAGGTGACAAATGGCAGTGGTTTCATTTCCTTGCTTCCAGTCAGAGGGCTGGCAACCAGCGCATCTGGGAACCAGCTGCCCAGGGCCAGAACATGATGGGAGAGGGGCCTTCCAAAGCATGTTTTGCTACAGGCTGATGCAATAGCAGACCCCTGCTTCCATGGCCATTGAAGAGACATTCCACACTAGCTCAGAGCTTTCTTGCCATCTGGTTTGGCACCTTTTCCTCTCTGGTTTTAAGGAAACAAGAGGGAGATGAGGGATAAGAGACAGTGCCCATCTCCTAGCTTGGAACCTATATAGAAATGGATTCTATATAAGCGGAGACGGGGGGGGGAGGCACCAAATGAATTGTAAAGAGAAGAACTGATGGGTCTTTTATCAGTCTGCTGCCCGTTGAATCTGGCTGGGAGATAATCACCATGGTTAGCAAGGATCTTGGCAGACAGTCATTATTCACTCCTGTCCATTCTTTCACACCATTGTTTTCTCATATAAAATCCTGAGAGAATATCATCCTCAGTGTTGGGCCTTCTGTTGATGAACCACAGTCTCCTCTTCCTCTCCCTGTGTCTCCCTGCCTACTCACCTGCCTCCACCCCTACCCACTGTAAAGAGGGGACTCTTCTTCCACCAGCTGTGTGATGTCACCAGCTGAGCACCATTCACACTGAGGGCTTCCCCCCTATTACAGCTGGAAAGCACACTGTCAGATGTCCACGCTCCTTGCTACAAGAGGCCAGTTCATTCATGGTTCCTGTTCTCTAGTCATTGTGTAAATGACTGCTGATGCTGGTTGTATGACTCTGCCCTGATTCTGATGCCAGGAGAAAGATAAAGCAGCCTGGAACTTCTTGTTTGCACAGGTGTTTGACACCTGGTAAGTTGCGTACTGTTTATCAACAACAAACCCCTGGAAATCCCATCATTTTCTTGTTTCGAAAAGGACAACTTCTCTGAGATCCATTTAGCACCAATGTTTGTTTGTTTTTCATTTTTCTTGTCTCTGGGAGAGGTTTGACATTTCAACAATTAGCTGTGGTTATGACTCTGTGTTCTTTTTAACTAACTGAGCCTCCTCACTTATATCCAGGCCGAGAGTCTACAGAAGCAGTAACCCCCTTTCTCAAGAATGAGTCAACTCATTAAAACCTTCTACATAGGTTTTTTTGTTGTTGTTGTTATTGTTTTGTTTTGTTTTTTTTTTCAAGACAGAGTTTCTCTGTGTAGCCTCAGCTGTCCTGGACTCACTTTGTAGACCAGGCAGGCCTCGATGTCACAGAGATCTGCTTGCCTCTGCCTCCATGGGTGCTGGGATTACAGACATGCGCCACTGTGCCTGCCTCCACACAGTTTTCTTAATATGTTGCATATCGAAATCCATAAGAAGAGGAGTAACTAGCAGCATGCAAGTTCAATATGGACAAGGATCCTGTCTTATCTACTGCTTCACACCTCTAGACCTTAGCAGCATGCATGGACTGTATGTTTGCTTGGTTTGGTTTATTTCTTCCAGGTATATCCAATGTTTTGGAATAGTCACTTAATTGAGCTGGGGATGAAGCTTAGTTGGTAGAGTGTTTGCCTAGCATGCCCAAAGCCCTGGGCACAATACCCAGCACTTCCCTAGCGTGTTGCTGTATACCTGTAATTCTATCACGTGGGAAGTGACGGCAGTGAGGTTAGAAGTTCTAGAGTATCCTTGGCTAGGTAGCAAGAACCCTTCTTAAAAAGAGAAGACAACTGCATTTAATCATTCATTAGTTTAGCCATGTATTCATTCTTTAAATAGTGATACAAATTTATGGGTATCACTTAATTTGAATGTAAAGTTACTCTTCAACAATAATTGGAATTTTAAATTAAATGCAAGTAAAATAATTGTAACTTTGAGCAATTATTGGGAGACAGGAAAAATAGTGAGAGTAGCTATCCATTTTCCCCACACGTATAGTGTACCATCTGTCTCAGATGATATGTAGTATCCTTTTCCTTATGAAGATAGAAAGTAGGAGTTAACGGAGCTCAAACAGCTTTCTCACTTCACCTAGCAGACCGTAATTTAGACCTCTGCATGGCTCTACCCCACACTGCCTCTTCTAGAGGTTGTAGAAATTTGTTTTATTTATTTCTTGTGCATGTGAACACTTATGTGCTACTGTACAGGTAGAGGGGCAAGAACGCAACTTGAGGGAATTGGTTCTCTGCACTACACAGGTTCAGGGGCTCAAACTCGGGTGTCCAGTCTCAGTAGCAACTGTCTTTACACACAAAGCATCTGGCTAGCCTGGGGTAGAGTCAGGCTGTGGAGAAGTGAATGGAGCAGTTGTTTAGAAGGACCTGTGACAGAGGAACTAGTCTGAGCAGGGGAGTGACCAAGAAATTTATTTGGTCCAGGATGGCATCAGGAGTCGAAGTTTATTTCATTCATTCATTCATTCATTCATTCATTCATTCATTCATTCATTTACAATCTAAAAACCAGGATGGAGCATGGCATAGCAGCAAAGGCCTTTGGCAGTGAGGATATTTAGACAATAGCAGGTGGGATAAGGCAGGGAAGGATTTGAAGCAGGTCTAAGCTAGCAACAAATGGGGAGGTGGTGGTGCAAGAGGTGGCATGGGTTCCATTCAATGGGAAATGAAACTCTTGAACAAACCAGAGCAGTGCTGAATTGCCTTGAATGTTACATCTATAAAAAAAATAAAGATATTATTCTTTTACAATTTTGTATAACATTATTTCATAATGTATTTTGGTCACATTGACTCCCATTACACTCTCCTATCTCCCACATCCTCTGAAGCCCTGAATGCTACCTAAAGGAGTACCTCTAATTTCACCAATTTGTTACTATGCTTTTATTATTATTATTATTATTATTATTTGAGACAGGGTTTTGCTTGCCTAGGTTGGCCATGAACTCACGTATGTAACTGAGATGACTCAGCTCCTGTGTCCACCTCTAGAGTGCTGGGGCTATAGGTGTGCCACCACGTCTCTGGCTTCCTTTTGGTGATATGTTGTCACAGTTGAAGGTGGTACAGTGTAAAGGATCTCAGGCTTGGAATCCAAGGAATCTTAAACTCCCTTTTCCCTCTTCTCGATTACAGCTACTTAACGTCCCTAAATTTCATTTTCCATATCATTAAAAAGTTACTCATACTTTAATATTTTAATTGATGTGTGCTAGTGTGTGGGTGCTGCTTGCTTTAGGCCTGCCTCGCTCAGTGGCCCTGCGCACTGTAGGAGCGTTTGTGGAGTGCTGCACCAGATGCTGAGGTTAGGGCTACTGGTGTCTTGTTCTTGCATTCTGTCTTGTATACAACCGGAGCTGGAACTGTATATGTGAATGCTAGGCTGAGAAGCCCCGGTTCAAGCTAGAGATTGTAGGGCACTGGGTCCGCTATCAAGACCGAGTTAAGACGTTCACAGGGGAGGTGGTGGAGTCCGATAGAAAATTACAAGGAATGCTAATAAAGCAGCTATTTATGCAGGAAGGAGCACTGTTTTGTCTTGTTGCTAAGGTCCTGATTGTTTCTTGACTGCCAGAGTCTCTGTCAGGCCATTCTATAGGCTCCTTTCAGGGACTTGGTGATAGTGGCCTGTACATAATTAGGTCAGTGTCATCACTTTCACTGTTCCCCCTTTTTATTCCGATGGGACAATTTGCATGAAAATAGAAGTGGATAATATTCCTTTCTCATTAATAAGGTTGAAGTTTTTTCCTGGGTTATAACTTGGTGAACCATCCACAGAAAGTCCCAAGTCAACTTGTCGGGGCACCATCTCTAAGGAGCTTAGGAGTCTTGAATGCTCAGTTAAGCCTTCCTCTTCCCAAACTGGCTTTTCAAAAATATCTCATGACAGAAAGATCTTGAAGTGTATTCTGTGAAATTTATTCTTATCTTAATAAACATATGCAACTGGGCAATCGAGTTACAAGTTCTGAACGTGTGGATTTGCACAAGTACGAACACAAAACATTCAGAAAAAACTGGGTGTCGTGCACTCCTTTAATTCCAAAAATCTTATGGCAGAGGCCAACAGATGTCTACTAGTTTGAGGCCAGCATGGTGTACGTATTTAATTCCAAGCCAGCCAACATTACATCATAAGAACCTTTTTCAACCTCCTTCACACCTCAGGGGCAGGGGGAGGGAAAACTCTGCAGCTATGCTGAACTCCTCTAGACTTTTTTCTACACTGTGTCTAAATACTTCATCATTTTATCTGAAAGACTTACATATCCATGGGTTTCTATATAAGATGGGAAATCCTAGAACCATGCCTCCACAGGTACCAAGAGACCAATGTGTTTGCAATTCAATGGAAAACAAAAGATTTTTTAAAAATTTATTTTAATTTTATTTTATGTGTATTAGTGTGAAGGTGTCAGAACCCTTGGAATTGGTGTTATAGACAGTTGTGAGCTGCTGTGTGGGTACTGGGAATTGAACTCTGGTCCTTTGGAAGAGTAGACAGTGTTCTTAACCACTGAGCCATCTCTCCAGCCCCAAAATAAAAGATTTTTATTTTCAATAAATGGTGCTAGAATCGCTGGGTCTCGGTATGCAAAGATTTATCTGTTTATAGATGAATCCTAAATTTTCAGTGCTTCTCTACATGTACCAAGTAATAATCGTTCACATATTAAAGCCCAGTTACATTACCTTGCTCATGGTATTTTATCTCAGCAACAGAAGAGCAACTAATCTAACCCTCTACATTAGGCAGAAGGCTGTGCCCTTACTTGTCTCTTTCAGCTCAATGTATCGTTATGGAAGGAGCCATGTTGGAATCCAAAGCGATCCAGGACATTATTAGAGGGTGGCTAGACCCTGAGCATCTTGAGAACCACAATAGCTTTGTAGATAGCACCTGTCACCAGCTTTACAGCCCCGAGCATTCCTGCATGACTTCTTTAAGTTGGTCCCCCATGCTCGTACAGTTGTACCACTTAGGAGGGCGGCTTATAAGGCCAGCTTCTTTACATGTCCTTAGCATTCTGACTGGGCAGAGGAAGCAGGGCAGGTCTGTTTCATCATCCAGCAGAGCCACCACAGGGTCATGTGGCCCTATGATTTGAAACACTCCTGAAAGGAGAAAAAGAGGACAGATAAGAAGTCAGGAAGGACAGAGACAGGGCGTGTGTAGACAAAAGGCTACTTGTTTTGCCCTCCCAAAGATTAGGGGACAATGTCTGAAAAATGAATAAATGACGGATCCATATTCTCTGACTTGAACATACACATAGAACAAAAATAGTTAGACATATTGGAAATAGGGGGAGGGGGAGGCCTGAGCTAGGAGCAAACAGGACCAGGAGCAAACAGTCCTTTGGGAAAAAGGTTTAAGGAGGCATTCAGTCCTAGGGCTGTCAAAATAAAGGAGTGGAGTGAGAGAGAGGGAGGATGGAGGAAAGGAGAGGATGAGGGAGAGAGAGAAAGAAAGAGAATGTTACATGTCTATTTTTTTTTTGACAAATCACTTTAGTAGCTAACTTCTTATTAGGAACAGGAAGCCGGGGAGCACTTGAAAAGTTTAACTGCAGGATGTGGGAAACAGGTGACAGCTTCTTCAGGGTAAACACTGTCTCTGTTGTCAGGAAAGAGGGTTCACACAGGATCTCAAATGGTTTAAAATTAGAGAGACAGACAACTCTGCTGAGAAAATGCCAAAGTGGTACAATGGGAATGATGACGGACTAGTACCAGGGATACTTTCATTGGCGAGGGATATAAAAATGGGGCACACACATCACTTGCCATTCTTCTCATGTACTTTCTTGAGATTTTAAATCTTGTGATTTGTTGTCATCACCTGAGGGAGGCTCCTACCCTCAGCACATGAGCTCCTGCACTCATTTTTGTGTGCAAACATGTCTATAGTTCCCTACACACCTACACTCCTGGGCCAACAGACACAAGTAAAATTTCCCAGAACACTGAGTTTTTAGGACTTAGCAACTAAAAATATTAAATTACATACTTTCCCCAGGCTTGCAAATAATGTATTTTTGCCTTTGTAGCCCTAATGTCTAGGTTCCTATCCTTCTACACTCTGTTATATGTTAGAGAGCCAGAGATGGAAAGAATCAAGAAGAGAAATAATGATTCATACCAGTAAATACTGAAGGTGTCTGGAGATAGAGTGAGTAGAGGCTGCATGGAAGGATGAAAAGGCTCACTGCTTCACTGCTGATGTAGACAGGGTGACCTCAGGGCTGTGAGCTAGTGACACAGCAAGTGGTTGTCATGAGCAGGGAGACAAACTGCGAGACCAGCGAAGGACAGGGATGAACACAGAAATATTGCAGCAGCCAGGAGAGGCATATTCTGCCCAGTGCTGATGCTAGGAGCAGAATGGGCTCCTCGCTCCTTTTCCGCCCAGGCTCAGGACCTATGAGTTTATCAAACAGGCTCACCACTGCTTACACATCTAGCCATTTCCATGCCTCCTCCCCATCCCCCAGATTCTTCTTTCCCACCCCACACTTCAGATTCAGCAGCCATGCCCAGGGATGACTACTGACTCCCTTTTCTTGTCTCATATAGTCTTTCTTGGTAGTTTCTTACAACCTTTTGCATGATTTGGAGTTTTGAACACATGGAGAAGTCTTGGTGCTTTGTGCTGCCATTAGGAAGTGATGGAACTTTTGGAAATTGTGGCCAAGTTACCGAAGGCATCACCTTGAAGAGATGTTGAGGCTCTGAGTCCTCATCTGACTCTTATTTCTGGTCACCGTGCAGTAAACACTCTTTTCTGCCATATATTACCTTCCTATGATTTACTGTGTCCAACAGAGCACAGTAGTCTGCAAACCACTGAAATTTCTCCTGACAAGTTGCTTGCCTAGAGTATTTTGTCACAATATGGAAAGGTAACAGAAAAACTGGTGCTGAGAAGTAGGTCATTTCTGTGAGTACACCTAGATAACAGATATAGAGGTCTTTGGAGTTGTCTCATGGAAAGAATTTGGAAAGGCCTAAGAAAGCCTAGAATGCTATGACATAATTTATTGATGAACTCTGGTGATGTCTGAAAAAGCTAGAATGCTGACAGAAACGTAAGGAGTAAAAGCTGTACCGATGAGAATCCGGATGATGTTATTGATCACTGGGCTCCTCTTATACTGTAATAATATACAAATAATGTGTCAGCATTTGGTCTATGCCTTGAGATTTTGGGTGAAGTTTTTGACAGAACTATATGCATTGACAGAAATATATAAATGAGGACAGAGTTTTGGGGAAGGTACTTTAAGCCCTACTAGGAACCCTTGTTCCTAGGAACTGGTTTCCTTGACTACCTTATCTCCATTTGAATGCAGAAAGAAAGATCATGTTTGGGCTCTTTAGGTGTTTGTACCTTGAACTTTTTTAGGAGCTCTATGGGCCCTTTTCCCTTGACAGCCAGAGGAGGCACACAGAGCAGTTGGCTGATATTGGTGAAACCGAGATGGATGGAGATTTTCTTAGTCAGGCAGATGTATAGCCATATAGCCAATCAGAGGTTACTTCGTGTCTCTCCTTTCATTTGCTGATCATCTAGTAGAGTCATCTATGTGGCTAATCAGGTAAGAAAACTGAGCTTCAGTTGTATATAAAAGAAACATAGCTGTAAGAAATTATATGTACATTTACATATGTATTACATATACATATCATATATACACATATATTTATAGTATACATCAATTTTACTTTATAGTATAGTGTAAAGCTAACGTCTTTAGTATATGGTTCTCTGATTTTTTGTGTGCTTTTAACAAAATTTTAAAATACTTTTCAGATTTTTTTAAAAAATAGCTTTATATTTGAGACAATGGGAATCCACCTGGTAGATGTTTATTCTAGGAAAAGCAAGCCAGGCACAAAAAAGACTTATGTTACTTTAACTTGTAGAGCAAATTTTTGATTCACAGCACAATTGGGCTGAAGCTACCTTAAGCCCTCAGACCCTCTGCCCAGACAAAAGCTGTTCTAAGCGTCAGTTTGTGCCACTGAAGTGGAGCCATCTTGCAATTGATTAATTTGATTGCATTGATATGTATCACCTATCATCTAAGATCTATATTTGGAATTAATACTCTAACTTGATACTTTGCAAATGTACGCACATGAAAGTATTAAATCAAGCTAATTAACATCAGCATCACCTCAGAGTTTTTCTTTGCTGTGAACAGGATCTACCCTGTAAAAAAAAAATTCAAGTACATAATACATCAGCTATAGTCGTCATCATGTGCCTGCATAGAACTCTTTTCAGCCCCATGTTCTAGTATCTATGACACAGAAAGATACTATGTATGCTGTCAATAAAGAAAAGCGAACATCAACCCAACCCCAAAACCTATGATCTACTATAATCTGTCCTGCCTGCAAAATATACTAGAGTAACAGCGGCACAAACCTGTGGGAGTGACTGATCAATGTCCGACTTGTCTTAAGCTCACTCAGTGAGACGGAGCCCATACCTAACACTGCTTGGGTGACCAAGAGCCACAATCTAGATACTCCTATAATATTCCGCTCTACACAGAGATCAGTGCCTTATTTAGCTGTCATCAGAGAGGCTTCCTGCTGCCGCAGATGGGAGCAAATACAGAGACCTATGCAGAGAGAGGGGAGGGGGATCAAATCTCTCCCCTCAGAGTTCAGAGGATCCTGAAGATGGGGAAACAGAGGAGTAAGAGAGACAGAGGGGCAGAAGAGACCAGGAGAACAAGGCCCTCTAAACCAACTGAGCAATGCTCATACGAACTCAGAGACTGAAGCAGCATGCATTGGGCATACAGGGGTCTGCACCAGGTTTTCTGCGTGTATGTTATAGCTTTTATGTGTTTCCTAAATGTGTAAACAAGTGGATCTCTGATGCTCTTGGGCCTCTTTTATTTTTCTGTTGGTTTGTCTTGTCCAACTTCAATATGATAGGTTTTGTTTTATCTTGTCTTATATGTTTATTTGGTTGTTGTCTCTTAGAAGTCTGTTCTTTTCTAATGAAGGACAGAAAGGGAGTAGATCTGGATGGAAGATCAGGTGTGGGGAAGAACTTGGAGGAGTAGACGGAGGGGAAACTATATTTATATTATATTGTATGAGGAAATATCTATGTTTAATAAAAAGGGAAATAACTATGTCACTACGGTGCGTATTAGAGCTTGAGAACACTTTATCTGGTCTAAACAAATTTTTCTGCCCTTGGATCAATGTTTTCCCATATCTCCTCATACTATCACAAATCTTGGTAATCACTCTTCCATTCTCTGTTTTTAAGAATTTAACAAGGGGGGCGGAGCCAAGATGGCGACTAGCACACACAGTTTCCAAGCTGTGGAAGAGAAAAAGTTCTGAGTTGATGAGTGGAAGAACTTCTGAAGCCAGGGAAACAACGGAGAGACTTTCTAAACAACAGGGAACATCGCAGGAGGTGAAAACCTTGGTCTCGGGTCACCCAGGGACTTGTTTGGGGAAGGTGAGAAACGATCCTTTGATCTCTCGGCACTCCCCTCCCCCAGACCTCCCTCCTCCTCGGCACAGTGGACTCGCCTTTCTCAGCGCAGACCTAACTGCCTGGGGCCTGCAGCCACTGAGGCTGAGCCCCAAGTCCTTTATCGGCAAAGGCCAGCAGTACTGTGTCTCGGAGCCCCAGATTCACGCGCGGCAGCTGCACCATCCTCCCAGGGCCCGAGTCTGCTAGACGCCATACTAGCTCCGCAGGATCGCGATCACTGACGGTACGGCCCGCCCAATACCACAGTGACAGAGAATACGCTATATACTCACCAAAACCAGACAGAAACGCCATACAAGCTAGACACACCAGGCGCTGGGCCTCCGAAGCTTGGAGAGCACAGTAAAGAGACCCCAGGACTTCCCAGAAAGCATCTGGACTAGCAACCCAGTCTCCAGTTACAGCGGGACTTTCTAACCTGGCGGCGGAGCAGCACTGAGCTGGCGGGGCACATCAGCCCTCCAGTTTAAGACTAACCAGGGCCAAACCAGAGAACAGAAAGGCTGGTTACCCCGATTCCCACTGACGTGACCACCCTGAAATCTCCAGCTGCAGCAAGACCTCATAACCTGGCAGTGACAGCAGCACGGAACTGGCGGAGCACATCAAAGAAGCAGGGCCAAACCAGAGAGCAGACAGCCCAGATACGCCGATCTCTGCCAAGTGTCCTGCCTGTAAGTGAGTGCACCCTTGAGAATCTGCAGCTCCACTGATCCTGGCTTCTTCTAAAACAGAAGCCAGGCATCGAACCCCCTCCCACCCATATACCCACTTTGGGAAACAGAGGGGCACTTGGAACATTGAAGTTCCTGCTCTGTGGGTCTAATTGAGGAGTTAAGGCAGTTAATGCCAGAAATTGCGCTGCGATCATCACTAGCGCCTGCGACATATACATTGCAGAGCCCCTCCCACACACTCAAGGGTTCAACATTAGCCATCACTCTGTCCCTCGAGACACACGCCCACACCCACTTACACACACACACACAAATACACACACACACACACGCACGCTTGCATTTGCCTCTGTTTGCGCCTGCGTACTTTCCTCCCACAGGTACAGCTAGTCCTCAGCATACGCTAAGGACACGGGACCTCTCTCAACTTCCTGAAGAATTCTCCAGACTCGAGAGAGAGACAGTACCAGTCTGATCGGCTGAATCCAAAAACAAACAGGGAAGGTCTCAGATAAGCCAATGGCCAGGGGTAGGCGAAAGAACATTTCCAACATAAATCAGGACATCATGACTTCACCAGCAAACCCCAAAATCGATGGATATTCCAATTCATCAGAAGCACAGGAAAATGACCTTAAAGCCATGCTTGCTCAATTATTTGAGGCTCATAAGGAGGAAATGAACAAATCTTTCAAAGAGATGGTCAGTCAATTGGAGGTAAAGAAAGAAGAAATAGACAAAACCCTTAAAGAAACACAGGCAAACATAGCCAAACAAATAGAGGCACAAGTAGAGAAGAAATTAGTGGCATACAAAAAGGAAATGAACAAAGAAATAGAGTCCATCGTAGAGAGACAGGAATCCAAATTCAAACACATAAAAGAAATGGTGCAAGGCATGAAAACAGAATTAGAATCAATAAAGAAAACACAAAGTGAGAAAACTCTTGAGCTGGAGAACTTGGAGAAAAGATCAGGAACCACAAAAGTAAGCATCACCAACAGAATACAAGAGATGGAAGAGAGAATCTCTGGAGCTGAAGACACACTTGCAGAAATTGATACTTCTCTCAAAGAAAAAGTAAAATCAGAAAAATTCCAATCACAAAATATCCAAGAAATCAAGGATGCTATGAAAAGACAAAATCTAAGAATAATAGGAATTGATGAAAAAGAAGACTCCAGGCTCCAAGGTCCAGAAAATATTTTCAAAAAAATCATAGAAGAAAATTTTCCCAACTTAAAGAAAGAGATGTCCATAAATATACAAGAGGCCTACAGAACACCAAATAGACTAGACCAGAAAAGAAACACATCACGTCACATCATAGTCAAAACACTAAATCTACAGAACAAAGAAAAGATATTAAAAGCAGCAAGGGAAAAAGGCCAAGTAACATATGAAGGTAGACCTATCAGAATCACACCAGACTTCTCATCAGAAACTATGAAAGCCAGAAGGGCCTGGGCAAGCATCATGGAGACTCTAAGAGATCACAAATGTCAACCCAGACTACTATACCCTGCAAAGCTTTCAATCAACATAGATGGAGAAAACAAAATATTCCATGACAAAACTAAATTTACGCAATATCTATACAGCAAACCAACCCTACAGAAGATACTAGAAGGAAAACTCCAATCCAACGAAAACGAATTCACCCAAGAAAACAGGGCATACAGATAATGTCCCAACAAAAATGAAAAGAAAACAAGCAATGAAACAAGGTAAGATCATCGACTCCATTACACAAGGAACTAACATGCATTGGTCAATATTATCTATCAATATTAATGGACTCAACTCACCAATAAAAAGACACAGGCTAACAGAATGGTTACGGAAACAGGACCCAACATTCTGTTGCATCCAAGAAACACACCTATGCAACAAAGATAAACACTACCTCAGAGTAAAGGGCTGGAAAAATGTTTTTCAAGCAAATGGTTCCAGAAAACAAGCTGGAGTAGCCATCCTAATATCTAATAAAATAGACTTTCAGCCCAAGTTAATCAAAAAAGATAAGGAGGGCCACTATATTCTCATCAAAGGAAAAATCCAACAAGAGGACATCACAATTTTGAATATCTATGCCCCAAATACAAGAGCACCTACATTCGTAAATGAAACAATATTAAAGCTTAAATCATACATTGATCCTAATACCTTAATAGTGGGAGACTTCAACACCCCACTCTCATCAAGGGACAGATCAACCAGACAGACACCAAATAGGGAAATGAAAGCACTCACAGAATCCCTAAATCAAATGGACCTAATAGATGTCTACAGATCTTTTCACCCAAACTCAAAAGAGTACACCTTCTTTTCAGCACCGCATGGAACCTTCTCCAAAATAGACCATATAGTTGGTCACAAAGCAAGCCTCAACAGATACAAAAGGATTGAAATAATCCCTTGTATACTATCTGACCACCATGGACTAAAGCTGGACATCAACAACAACAGAAACAACAAAAAGCCGACACGCACATGGAAACTGAACAACTTACTACTCAATGACAGCTGGGTCAAGGAAGAAATAAAGAAAGAAATTAAAGACTTTCTAGAATTCAATGAAAATGAAGGCACAACATACCCAAATTTATGGGACACATTGAAAGCAGTGCTCAGAGGAAAATTTATAGCACTAAGTGCCTACAAGAAGAAATCTGTAACATCACATACAAACAACTTAATGGCCCAACTGAAAAACCTAGAAAAAAAAGAAGCAGATACACCCAAGAGGAGCAGACGGCTGGAAATAATCAAACTAAGGGCAGAAATCAATCAATTAGAAACAAATAAAATCATCCAAAGAATCAATGAAACAAAAAGCTGGTTCTTTGAGAAAATCAACAAGATAGACAAACCCTTAGCCAAACTAACTAAAAAGCAGAGAGAAACCATACAAATCAGCAAAATCAGAAAGGAAAATGGGGACATAACTACAGACACTGAGGAAATCCAAACGATTATTAGGTCATACTACAAAAGCCTATATGGCACAAAATTTGAAAATCTAAATGAAATGGATAACTTTCTTGACAGATTCCATCTACCAAAATTAAGTCAAGATCAGGTAGAAAGACTGAATAGTCCTATATCTCCCAAGGAAATAGAAGCAGTCATTAACAGTCTCCCCTCCAAAAAAAGCCCTGGACCAGATGGCTTCAGCGCAGAATTCTACAAGACCTTCAAAGAAGTACTAACACCAATTCTCCTCAAACTATTCCATAAAATAGAAACAGAAGGAACACTACCAAACTCATTCTATGAAGCCACAGTCACTTTGATACCTAAACCACACAAAGATCCAACAAAAAAAGAGAACTTCAGACCTATCTCTCTTATGAACATTGATGCAAAAATACTCAATAAAATACTTGCAAACCGAATCCAAGAACACATCAAAGATATCATCCACCATGACCAAGTAGGCTTCATCCCAGGAATGCAAGGGTGGTTCAACATACGGAAATCCATCAATGTAATCCACCACATAAACAAAATGAAGGAGAAAAACCACATGATCATCTCCTTAGATGCTGAAAAAGCATTTGACAAAGTCCAGCACCCATTTATGTTTAAAGTCTTGGAGAGATCAGGGATACAAGGCACATACCTAAAGATAGTAAAGGCAATATACAGCAAGCCTATAGCCAACATCAAACTCAATGGAGAGAAACTTAAATCAATCCCACTGAAATCAGGGACAAGACAAGGCTGCCCACTCTCTCCATATCTCTTTAACATTGTACTTGAAGTCCTAGCCAGAGCAATAAGACAACTAAAGGAGATCAAGGGGATACAAATCGGAAAGGAAGAGGTCAAAGTGTCACTATTTGCAGATGATATGATAGTATACATGAGCGACCCCAAAGATTCAACCAGAGAACTTCTTCAGCTGATAAACACCTTCAGCAAAGTGGCAGGATACAAAATCAACTCAAAAAAATCAGAGGCCCTCTTGTATACCAAAGACAAAAAGGCTGAGAAAGAAATTAGGGAAACAACACCCTTCACAATAGCCACTAACAACATAAAGTACCTTGGTGTGACTCTAACCAAGCAAGTGAAAGACCTATTTGAGAAAAACTTCAAGTCTTTGAAGAAAGAAATTGAAGAAGATCTCAGAAGATGGAAAGATCTCCCGTGCTCATGGATTGGTAGGATTAACATTGTGAAAATGGCCATCCTGCCAAAAGCAATCTACAGATTCAATGCAATTCCCATCAAAATACCAGCTCAATTCTTTACAGACCTTGAAAAAAAGATTCTCAGCTTCATATGGAGAAACAAAAAACCCAGAATCTCCAAAACGATCCTGTACAACAACAGATCATCTGGAGGTATCTCCATTCCCGATCTCAAGCTGTACTACAGGGCAACAGTAATAAAAACTGCATGGTATTGGCATAGAAACAGAAAGGAGGATCAATGGAATCGCATAGAAGACCCAGAAATAAACCCACACACCTATGAATTCTCAATATTTGACAAAGAAGCCAAATCCATTCAATGGAAAAAAGACAGCATCTTCAACAAATGGTGCTGGACCAACTGGATTTCTACATGTAGAAAAATGAAAATAGATCCATATCTATCACCCTGCACAAAACTAAAGTCCAAGTGGATCAAGGACCTCAACATAAAACCAGATACTCTAAATCAGCTGGAAAAAAAAGTGGGAAACAGCCTAGAATTCATTGGCACAGGAGACAACTTCCTGAACAGAACACCAACAGCACAGGCTCTAAGAGCAACAATCAATAAATGGGACCTCATGAAACTGAAAAGCTTCTGTAAAGCAAAAGACACTGTCATCAAAACAAATAGACAGCCTACAGATTGGGAAAGAATCTTCACCAACCCTTTATCTGACAGAGGGCTAATATCAAGTATATATAAAGAACTAAAGAAGCAGAAAAGCAACAAACCAAGTAATCTACTTAAAAAATGGGGAACAGAGCTAAACAGAGAATTCTCGAAAGAGGAACGTCGAATGGCAGAGAAACACTTAAAGAAATGCTCAACCTCATTAGCCATTAGGGAAATGCAAATCAAAACGACCCTGAGATATCACCTTACACCCATCAGAATGGCCAAGATGAAAAACTCAAGTGATAGCACATGCTGGAGAGGTTGTGGAGAAAAGGGAACCCTCCTCCATTGCTGGTGGGAATGTAAACTGGTTCAACCACTCTGGAAGTCAATCTGGCGCTTTCTCAGACAACTAGGAGTAGTGCTACCTCAAGACCCAGCTATACCACTCCTAGGTATATACCCAAAATTTGCTCAAGTACACAACAAGGACATTTGTTCAACCATGTTCATAGCAGCTTTATTTGTAATAGCCAGAACTTGGAAACAACCCAGATGTCCATCAACGGAGGAATGGATACAGAAACTGTGGTATTTTTACACAATGGAATACTACTCAGCAATCAAAAAGGAAGAAATCATGAAATTTGCAGGCAAGTGGTGGGATCTAGAAAAGATCATTCTGAGTGAAGTATCCCAGAAGGAGAAAGACAAACTTGGTATATATTCGCTTATATAGACCTACAAGACATGATAAACATAATGAAATCTACACACCTAAAGAAGATAATCAAGAAAGTGGACACAGGCGAAGGTGATTAATCCTCATTTAGAAAGACAAATGGGATGTGCATTGAACTTATGACAGGAGTCTATCACAAAAGGCATCTGAAAGACTCTACCTAGCAGTGTTTCAAAGCAGACACTAAGACTCATAACCAAACCCTCGGCAGAGTGCAGGGAATCATATGAAAGAAGGGAAGTTAGTATGATATGGAAAGGATAGGAGCTCCACAAGGACCAAATGTATCTGGGCACAGGGTCTTTTCTGAGACTGACACTCAACCAAGGACCATCTATGGATATAACCTAGAACTTCTGCTCGGATGTGGCCTGTGGTAGCTCAGTAACCAAGTAGTTTTCCAAAGTAAGGGGAACACGGACTATTTCTAATAGGATCTCAAGGGCAGGCTGTTTGACCCCCACCCCAGGGGAGGAGCAGTCTGTTAGGCCACAGAGGAGGACTTTGCAACCAGCCCTGAAGATACCTGATAAAACAGGGTCAGATGAAAGGGGAGGAGGTCCTCCCCTATCAGGGGACTTGGAAAGGGGCAGGGAGGAGACCAGGGAGGGAGTGTGGGGTTGGGGAGGGAATGAGGGAGCGGGATACAGCTGGGACACAGAGTTAACAAAATGTAACTAAAAAGAAAAATAAAATAAAAATAAAAAAATTAAAAAAAAAAAAAACAAAACAGTCACCTAACATTGCCTATAACAGAACTACTAAAAGACCATTCTATTAGAAATTCAGTCTTTACAAAATTGGCACACACACACACACACACACACACACACACACACGCACACACACACGCACACACACACACACACGCATATGCATATATAAATATGATATTTATATGTTATGTTTTTTTTCTCCTTCCTTGAAGCTGAAATCTTTAAACGACAAGGCAGTGAGGGCACTAACAAAAATACAAGATGTTTCCAGGTGATGATCATATGCCCCACCCTTTCCCAGTGGTGGTAGCACTGTGAACCCAGCACACTGCATAGGATTTCAAGGCTCAGTAAGATGCTGATTGCTGTAGTGCCTGGATCATCACTGTTGTGTTTCCTTCTGGAAGCAGTTACCACTATTAGCTGGTTGTAATGACAGTGATTCTCTGAATGCCTCTTTTTGCTCTTGTTAATGGACCCCTGTGAAATCTGTGATGGTGACAGTAGCAAGCCCAGTGTTTAATTTTGTCTGGATTTCTGTGGAACAAATGGCTGGTAATGCCATTTATTAAGCACATAAATAAAATTCAAAATATGTAAGCTTAAAAAAAAAAAGAATTTAACAAGTATTTCCTATAAAAGTGAAATTAGGTTATATTTGGTGCTTTGTTTTGTGCCTGATTTGCTTCTCCTAGACTAAATGTGTTCTGGGTAGATTCATATTGTCTCAAATGATGGAACTTTCTTTAAAAACATCTGAAAGTAGTTCACATTTTTTTTTTATCCATTCATCCATTAGCGGCTACTTGGGTTGATTTCAGAATAGTGCATAGTGGACATGAGTGTGTATCTTTTGACCATCCAGCAGTGAGACTGCAGGCATATGTGGTTCTACTTCTACTTTCTGAAGAAAACTCATGATTATTTTTCATGATGGCTGTACTAATTTATATTCCCTCCAACGGTATCTATATCCTCTCTCACTTGTTGCTTCCTGTCTTGGTAATAATGTATGTGCTGGACAGTGGGAGGGAAAGATGGGAAGTGGGCTGTCCATACACGCTGCATGAGATGGTCCTCGAGAGACGGCATGAAACATTTGCCTGGTAATTTCTCTGTCAGTGTCACTGCTTGCTTCCTCTTTGGAAGGGAAGTAAAAGACACAGAAAGGAAAATAAAGAGAGAAAATGAATAAATGGGACCATGAAGTCATAACTTTAACCCGGGAAAATTCAATAATGGTATGGTGTTCTTGGAGGACCAGAGCTGTCAAATGTGAGACAACAGCAAGATGGCAGCTGACCTGGTGGAGTTCTGACCTTTAATCCACCTGCAGCTCCGTACTTTTTCTTATGTTGATGGTTTCCCCATGGTTTAATAGTGTACTCAGGAGGAGAAACAGGATGGAGTTTGTTTACTGCATCTTTCCTGGAACTGATATCTCAGCACATACTTGTTTGCGGTTTGTTAGTGAGATATAGAACTTCATATAGGACTTGCACACAAGCTATAGGTGGCTTTCCTGGGTATTCTTCCTTTAGCCTTATAAATAAATATCAGAGGGCATGCATCACTGAGAGCACCCGGTGAAAAGGGATGAGTAGAGAGAACACTATGTACCTGAAAAAAAAAAACAAAAACAACAACAACAACAACAACAACAAAAACATCTCACATGTCAGGCACAAACAAATAGGATTTACTGTTCTCTGATGCCCATGTCTTTCCACAAAAATATATAGAGCATGCTTTTTTAACTAATGTCAAGTCAACGTCAATTTGAGAAAAGCCATTGTCTTCAAGATGACCTATGTCCTTTTCAGATAGCTCTGAGCAATTTCTTCATGGTGTTGATGTAAGATTTCCCTCCTTCTAGGTTTTTATTCATAGATCCCAGTTAAAACATTTGATTTCTAAGTGAATAAGTCTCTCTTTTTCTCAAGTTTTTTCATTACTTAAAGAAAACCACCACACCATTTCTGAATTTTCCTGGGTTAAGTTTATTACATCATGACCCCATTCCCCCCTTTTATCTTATTTTTCTTTCTATTCCCTTTACTTTTGCTTCAAATACCTATTAACTGTCTGTCTTACTTTTCTAGAAGCTGAGATACATCTTTTTCCCCCTCAGTAAAATTTCAAACCATAGGAAAAATGTACCCACCCTTTTAGTGGCAGCATCCTTCTTTTTGTGGTTTATTTTTTTGTTTTATTCAACCTTTTAAAAATAATTTATTTTTAGTGCATTGGTGTATTGCCTGCATGTATGTCTGTATGAGGGTGTTGGATTCCCTGGAATTGGAGTTACAGCTATGAGCCGCCATGTGCATGCTGGGAATTGAACCTGAGTCTTCTGGAAGACCAGCCAGTGCCCCTAACCTCTGAGGCATCTCTCCAGCACGGTGTGGCTTAACTTTAATCATCATCACCCTTCTGGTCATTTTCTTCCATAGAAGCTCCAACATATCATCGTTCCCTAATTTGTGGTCTTTAACTAACTAGACTGTGGTCCACTTAGTCCAGATATAGAAATTTCTCTTATGTTGCATTGTGTAAAGCTAAAGGTCTTCTGAACAGTATAAAGGTGTCATGAGGTGGCTGGTGAATATTGCAGAGGTTGGTTCAGTCATGTATGTATTTCCTAAAGAATATTCACCCCCAGAGCTAAATGCACATTGCTGTCAGGCGTGCAGAAGCCATACTGGATGGTATGATATGGGTTGGCAGATTTCAAGGGGAATACAACATCATGCATTACGCTGACTTAGGCGAGGATCTTGAGAACCATCAAGGCTGACACTGGACAAGGTCTCCCAAAAGTTGAGTATTGTATTACAAACCCAGGATGTCATGGTATGGGGAGTTCATGCTTTCTACTGGTCAGCTGTAACTAAGAATAGAGAAAACAATGCCAGATAGTGAGCCACCAGTTACTCCTAAAAATTAAAAATAAATAAAAAAGGAGTCGTACAGATTTATTTTGCTCAACCTCACTATATTTTTGTGGCTAGTTTGATTTAATAAAAATTAAATCAATGGCTAAAAGCAAAAATAAAATGAGGTTGTTTCTCTAAAGAAAGCCTAAAACTTTGTAGAAAGGAAGCTTTGGATTTTTCTGCACAGATTTTCAACTGAAAATTTGTGTTTGGATTCCAGTGATCTTGAATAATGGTATCGGAAGTGGAATTTATTTATTTTTCATTCTGTCCCTTAGATTTTTCTTTAAATTCCCCGTGATGAATGATTGTCACTTTTGGTGGTAAAAGAGGCTTGGACATGACAAGCAGGAAAGGAGTTTAATGAGGCAGTAAAATCTGTAGCATACCCAGGATGAAGCATGTTAGATTTGAAAACACACAAAAGGCACAGGTGCGTGTTGAGCAGAACTCTTGGCTCACGGCATCTTACAAGAGAGAAGCCAGGGCTATTTTATCTGCCAAGGCCCAGTGAATTCTGCTTCTTCCACAAGATTGTTGTTTGAAATCATGATTTTATCATCTATTAGAAATTCTATGTCTCTATGCTATAGTCTAGAATAAGCTGAAAAGTTGAAGAGAACATTCCTTGTTTCTGAAAATCTAATTCCCAAAGCAAGGCCATTGTCGGATTTAAGAGCGAAAGACCAAATCCAAGTGTACCTCAGAGATGCACAGTAAGAAGAAACAGCTGGATTTTCTCTAGGGAAAGTTTCTTATCCCAGAACAGTTAGATAAGATGCTTAAATATATATGTATATGTATATGTGTATATATATATATATATAATATTTTATGTGTGCAAATTTTCTTTGTGGCATTTTGAAGAGTTCCTTCAGAGTCTCAAAATTAGATCATTCCCCTGAACCCTCGAAGAGCCTAAGACTCACTCTGGGGTGAACAAAAGCAAGCACCATCTTAAGCTGCATTCGAATCTTCTGTGTCACGCTGCTTGTCACAAGGAAGCTTCCTGGACATTTTAGACTTTTTTTAAAAAAAAAAATCTGCAATTCAATAAAAATGAAGATTTTCCTTTTAGGTCACCGTTTCTTCTGGCAGACTGAGCCTAAAGTGCACTTTATTTTCCTTTAATTTAACAGCTCCAGCAGCTTTTCCAGTTAAATCGACTGTTCATTATTGAGCCCCATTTATGAAGGGGCTGTGCGGTGCAGTTTAATGAATCCTTGGCACAAAGCTCCCTTTCAGGACCGGGAAAGAATAGGAGCTGTTCAGGCCCTGTAGGGCTGTATGTCAAAGCCAGCCCATAATGCCTGTCAGCCAAGGGCAGAAATTCCCACTGATATAAGAATGTGCAAGAAATCAACTCTCGCCACCGACGAGCAGATTAAGACACGATCAGGAAATGAGACTGTAGGTTTAGAACAGTGACACCTGCTTGAACAGAGTTATTTTCCCATCCCTTGATCACTGTGGCTATGGTGGGGGTGGGGAGAAACTGCAACATAGCCAAGGCTCAAAGCTCTCCAAGTCCTTCAGGGGAGGCTGGGGGGAGGGAGGAAAAGACCTTGCCAGTGGGGGTGGCTTTGGACTAGGTTGCTGCTAAGTGCCTTTGCACACTTGTAAAACTTTAATCCCTATAATGGGCCCACGAGGGATATTTGCATATGATGAAGGAGGAAACTGAGGCTTGTGTGCTTTCCTCTCTGGTTCAAGGTCACAATGCTAAATAAACAGTGGCTAAGTAAATGCCACTAAATAGCAATGATGGGATGGAATATAGGTCTATCTGGATGTGTGTGACATGTCTGCCTTTTCCAGGGCTCTGAAGTGAGGTTCACTAAATAGGTTGGGTCCTTTGGAAATGTGCAAAGTTTAGTTACTGGGAATAATGAAAACAATTTCTTGGAGTATACGTTGAGCACTGTGTGCTGGGCTCATGTGATGTGGGTTGAAATGGAGGCAGAAGGAACACGTTGCTATGTGACAAGTGGTGATGAGGAAGTATAGACGGATCCAGGTAGGACGTAACTTCTGTAGGAAACCTCGGGAGAGTTCCCACAATGTTTGTGATGAAGTCAGAATAGGCAAAGGCATGCCACATAAATGACCTCTCAGAACCTTTGTAAGACATTCATCCCTGGAGATCCTGAATTCCCCAGGGTGTGGATTGGCTTTCTCCCAGTGTCACAGAGAGCATAAACCATTGAAGTATGATTTTCAAGAAGGCAAAAAATTATGACTCCTAGGCAAATATAAGCTACATGTAAGAGATCCTATTCTAGTTGCTAAGTAGTAACAGAATCATTAAACTGTTAGGATTTGTTCAAAAAGCATTTAAAAGTCCCTACATATGACTGATATATGTTATAGATAGATTATGTGTATGTAGTCTTGTAAGAGGTTCTTCTCAGTGAAACCCATCTGTGAAAAGTAGCCAGTATATGTATGTTTACGCATGCATACACACACACATATATATACACTAACTGTATATTCATATAGACACCATGTACATATATATGTGATGTTACTGTAAGTTTACTGGGTTCTCATAAACACCAGCTATATGTTTTTGTTCCTTGAGAAGAAATTATTTACCTATGTACTGAACAAAGATGTCAGGTATGAAATATTTTCACTAAGTTGGAGACTTTTAATAACAGCAAATCTAAGACAAATCATATTCCTGTAGGCAGTCTCTCAGTGGCTTATTATCAGGATAATATTGAAAGAGTGTAGGGTACATATTTCTGTCTTTCTAGGTTTGGAGTAATTGCTCTGGCAATCTCCATGTTTTATATGTAAATTTGTATACCTAGAAGAAATGATTTGTCTACATCCCAGTGAGTCAGTGTCAAAGCATAATGGAAGCTCAGCTCTGCTCCATTTACTACCTAGGAACCCAGGAACCATGTAGCAACCTTGATTCCTCAGCCTGGAATTTCCACAGGGCCCTGGAAAGAGAGCTTGCATTTTGCTGTTTATAAACAATCAACAACATGTACTTTTTTTTGCTTTGACATTTCAGTTAATTTCAATTTACTGTAGGATTAAGAAATCTATGTGAACTGACTCCTAAGGTAGACACTAGGAAGCTGAACTCAGAGTTTACTTCCTGCTCCTAGGGCAGACATACTTTGGTTCCTTAGCTTTCCCTGTAAACAGAACCAGTAATAGATTTGTGTGCAGACCAATTGAGAAAATTTGGAGGCCATCTCTGCAGCGAAGTGAAGTGAGGAAGCCATGATTGATTATGATAATCTGATCTGCCATCAGTCTTAGCTACTCTTGCTTTGGGGCTGGCGTTGCTTTTTCAATTTAACCTAAATAGAGAGAGGAAACTTGTGCTCTTAAACCCTGTCTGGTTCTGGGTTGGGGAGAGGTACAACGTTGAACAAGATGATGTCTATTAACTGAGGTCAGTGCTGTTGAGAGAGTTGTACACTAGGTAGCCCTCAGCAGCTAACAGGCTGAGCAATTTGCTCAGGGGGAAACTGCACAACACAAACACTATCAGTTTTGTTACAAAGCTCACTGTGATTAAAAAAAAGGAAAGGTTTCAAGTCAAGGGTTAACTCTGATGGACTGATGAAGGCAAGAAACAGTATGATGAGAAGGGGTCGAGGCTCCCTTGGGCTCAGTGTAGAGCTGTCAGGATTGGTCAGGGATCTCTGTTAGAAGAAAGAGGAAAGTGAGGCTGCATTTCTTCCTGGATTTCACGGTGGTAGAGGGTGGCTATGCCACATGGTTTGCTAGCGATCATCCATATTCATGCCTGTTTGTCAAAGGTAGTTCTGACTAGTGTTACATTTATTCTTATAATGCTCCCTTTCCGAGGACTGATCACGCTGTTGTTCTGAGAGGTCTCCTTCCCTAACCTCATTTCATTCCCTTAAAAGTGCTCGCTCCCTTTTCTCTGGATGCCAGGTGAGAAAGTAGACTAGTGTTCTCACTATATTCCTGAGTCCTAATGCAGAAAGGGTTTGCGTTAGCGACCTCTGCTTTTAGCTAAGCAATACAAAACTCTCCAAAGTTGGACGGGCAAATGTTCCTGGCCAACCTTCTAGAACAGGTATGGAGAAGGGAGAACATGAAGCAGTCAAAGAGAACAAAATATCTAACAGCCACATGATAAGGCAGGACTTTGGACTTGGCAAAGGGGTGGTGATGACCCTGCATTTAAATTTAGGCATGCTTAAGGCTGGAAGAGAAGGGGAGGACTGTCTATCCACTTGAGAGCTAGGACTGTTGTCAGATAACACTCTAGGTGCTTAGAGTGGGAATCAGAGCCCTGGTTCCTAAGCCCTAGTCTAGCGCTTCTTCTGTGAACTAAACCTCCTTTGTCTTCTTTTTTTCTCAGGAGGAGCTAGTGGGATCTGTAGCACAACAGAACAAGGAGGAAGAGGTTAGTTTCAGCTAAAAGAGAAAGCCTGCTAATAGACCTCAGATGCTTTCTCACAGGGGTTGGCAAGAAAACTGCTACGTAGAAGGGTGTGTGTGTGTGTGTGTGTGTGTGTGTGTGTGTGTGTGTGTTATTTTTCCTACATAAACAGAGCATAGCATCAGGTTGGGCGGGGGGGTTAGAAATTCTGTTGTTCCAGGAAGATGCTACCAAAGCAAGACATATAATAAAAAGAGAAATAAGATCTTTGTTCAGAAATCAATGGCGCTTTGTTTTTATATCATAATTAAGAGAAAGGCATAGAGACCACCCCCACATACTTATACATAAACAATGTCCCTCAATATCAACATCTCTGATTGGTACTTCTCCATCACTATAACCATATATCTGACAGTAACTCAGTAAGAGAGGAGGTTTATTTGGGCTCCCAGGATCAGAGGTTGTTAACCTACTGTTGTGGGGAGGGCATGGCAATTGGGGGTGGCTCTATCCATAACAGCAGGCATGGCTTATTCACATCTTGGTCAATCAGAAAGCAGAGAAGAGAGAGTAAGCAGGGCTGGGTACTCCCTGTTGCCTGTGTTTGCCTGGCAGGCTGTCTGGTAGTTCTACATTGTTCCAGAACAGCACCACCAGCTGGGGATAATGTTCGAACACATGATCATGCAGGTGACACATTTTACATCCAAATCATAACAATTTCCCAGCAGAATGGTAGACTTGTTATAACCGATGAATTTCTTAGTTAAGTTATTAAGAAATTTCTCTACAAGTTTCTTAATAACTGATTTTTTATTGCCTTCCTAGGTCTCCCTTTTTTAAGAGTCCATACAGATGGAATCTTATAATATACACCATTTTCAGATTAGTTTCATTAACTCAGCAGCGCACATTTAAAGTTCTTTCACATATGTTTATGGCTTGTTACCTTCTCATCTAGTGAATAATATCTTATTTGATTCCCAATTTTGTAAACTGTGAATAAAACTCTATAAGAATTCATAAACAAGTTCTTATGTGGAAATGAAATAATTCCCAGATCCTTTGTGCAAATAACAAACAGCAGTTGCTGGGTAGAAGTGAGAGTGTGGTTAGTTTTGTAAGAAACATCCAAATCGCCTTCCAAAGTCTTCCAACAATGAGTTCCAGTTGCTTCACATCCTCTTTAGCATTTGGTGCCTTGAGGATGTTGGCCCTTCTAAGAGGTTTACAATGGTGTCTTGTCACTGTTTCAAATTGAAATAGCTCTTAAGAAAGATACTGCACACCTTTTATATGCTCATTTGCATCTCCTGGATCTTTGGTGAGGAATGTGTTTAGAGGCTTTGTGCTTTGCTTCTTTTTGAAAAATTGAGCTCTTCATATTATTAATTTGGAGTTTTAAGAACTCTGTGTTCAGATAAAAATTCTTTGTCAAATGATTTCTTCCCAGACAGTGGCTTATCTTCTCATTTTGATATTGTCTAGCACAGAGAAGTTTTCTGTTTTAGTGAAGTCCACATTGTTGATTATTTCTTTCACAGATCATAACTCTGGTGTTATATCTGAAACATCCTGTCCATATCTCTCTCAGTTAGGGTTTCCATTGCTGTGAAGAGAGCACATGATCAAGGTAACACTTATAAAAAATTAATTTAGGGCTGGCTTATAGTGTCAGAAGTTTAGTCCATTATTGTCATGATGGGAAACATGGCAGCATGAGCAGCCATGGTGCTGGAGAAGGGGCCAAGAGTTCTACATCTTGATCTTCTGGTGGCAGAAGGAGACTGTGTGCCACACTGCTCATAGCGTGAGCATATGAGACCTCAAAGCCCACCTCCACAGTGATATAGTTCCTCCAACCAGGCCACACCCATTCCAGCAAGGATACACCTCCTAACAGTGCCACCCACTACGGGCCAAGCATTCAAACACATGAGTCTACGGGGCCAAACTTCTTCAAATCATCACAATATCCATAACCTATATTTAGTCCTACTTCTTGCAAGTCTTTTGCACTTTATATTAAAGTGTTTGACCTATTATGAGTTAATATTTTATAGTGTAAATTTTATATGTCGATTCATTTTTATGCAGGTCAATACACAGGGGCTCTAGCACCACTTATTAAATAGAACATCTTTGCTCTGTTGTGCTGTCTTAGCTGCTTCGTAAATGACTAGTTAAAGACTAGTTAAGTCTAAGTCTTGATTTTTATTTATTTATTTATTGCTGTTAGAAAATTCCCTGGTAAAAGGAACTTATGGGAGAAGGGTTCATGTTGGCTTACATTTTCTGGGTCATACAGTTCAACATAGTGGGGAAAGGCATGAAAGCAGGAACAGGAGAGCAGTTCCTGCTGGAACTACCAGAGACATTTCAGTGACAGGCAGTAGAGAGTGAACAAGAAGTAGGCCTGAACTATAAAACCTGAAGGCCCACCTTCAGTGATCTACTTCCTCAGTAAGGCTCCACCTCCCAAGGGCTCCACAACTTTCCAAGACAGCACCACCAGCTGGAGAGCAGGTATTCAAACATATGAGGCTATAAGAAACATTTCATATTCAAATCACACACACGCACCAATTTATGAACTCCCTTACATTACCTTGATCTGTTTGTCTCTTCATTCAGCAATATCATATTATCTTGGTTATTGCATCTGAAATAAGCTGATGAGATTAGAGAATGTCATTCAGACTTTGCTTTCCACCTTCAGGATTCTGTTACTACTGTAATTTTATACTTTCATGCCACTGTTCATGATGATGTTGTGAGGGAGACACCCTTTAACATCTTTTAACTTTAAAGGTACCATCTAACACATTTAAAACTCTCTCTTCTTCTTCCTCGTCTTCCGTCTTCCTTCTCCTCCTTCTTTTTAAAAGGTCCTCTGGAAATTTCCCAGACATAGTGAACTACTCTCTTTCTCTCTTTCTGCTTGCGTGTCTGTAGAACATGGCTCTGAGGATGGGAAGCCTAGGCATGCCGTTTGTCTTTGTTCAGTGTACGGTATACTTAGAATGTTAGCGGGTCTGCAGTAAACGTCAGCAGAGTGAGTAAGTGACATTACAAACAGTTAATTGAAACCTGTCTATTCCTTAGGATTAATATTGAGAGATGTGTAAATCTGGGTGCTTAGGATGGGATCCGAGAAATAAGTGCTCGAAATAGCTAAGTAGCGTAGAAAGCAAAATTGAAGGTAGCAAAAGTTTGGAAATAGAGGACTTGAGGTTAAAGCGATCCACCGCTGCTACCAGCTGTCTGACCCTTGGTAAGCGGGCAACCTCTCGTGAGCTGGGTTTTTCCAGTGAGTAGAGAAATTACCTACCTGAAAGTGCTCTTAGGAGGGTAAATGAATATGCACAACTGTTGAGAAAGGCTTCAAGTGTAAGGGGAGCACTCGACCCATGCTTGTTGAGAGAGTACACGAGAGAATAAAGAAGGGCCACGGAGGGGAGAAGGTGAAATGCGGTACAAAAATGTGGTACAAGGGCGGGAGAGGCAACAGCTTGAGAGGAGAAGGAGAATGTGGGATGCTTCTGGAAGAGTTCCGAATCTGGTGTGGGTTTTAAACGTAAGACAGGAATCCTAGACAGTGCCATGGAACTGTGATTACTGGGTTCAGTTTTACAGAAATATAGCCCAGTGCACGTTTGCTGTTTTAAATGTTACGCTGGCTTGGTGAAAGACAATTTAATAATCATGACGGAAGGCCAATGGCAGAAGAGCAAAAACAGCCATTGACAGGGGAGTCTACATTCAGATTCTTTTCTCGTAAGTGATTTTAAGGGTTAGGAGACAGGGCTTAAAAGGTAAGTGTGGTGTCCGAAGACTTTAAAGTGCCCCCCTTTAACTCATTTCCTCTCTTGATGTAGTCAGGAAGCGTTCCCCTCAAAGAACAGGCAAGCTTAATGCAATTATGCAGTGCCCGCCCTCCCCAGTGTGGCTATGTGCTGGGCAGCTCCAGCTGGCCTCCCACAAGAGAAAATAAACCTCAAATGTCCCTCACGCCATTGTTTTAGCACTCTGCAGAGATGTGTTCCAGTGGCTGATCGGAGCCTAAGCTGTTTAATTGAATGAATTCAACCTCATATAATAGGATCTAAGTCTTTAAGCATTTCTGTCTGGTGCACCGGATATTGAGCTGTTGGGCTGCTCCAGTGGCCAGGCCTTACCTCAGCACTGGCTGTTTCTATTTCACTCGCTTACATTCTGCTGCAAACCTCTGTGATCTCACAGCAGATTTAAGCTTTGTTCTGACAGATGTCACTCCACATCACTGCAACTGGAGTCTGGTGTCCCTAAGAATTTGAATAAATTCTGAGCAAAAGAGGATTCCATGCAGAAGGACTTATATAATGTCCCCCATTTCCAGGAAGAAGCAGGATCATTATTCAGAAATCAAAGCCTTCAGCTCTACCTTGGCCTCATCTGCAACAGAACAGCTACTCTCTCTACAGAGCAAAAGCGAGGAATTAGAACAGAAGGGGGCAAAAAAATGGTGGGCGGGTTGGTTTTCAGCCCTCTGTTCTGTCTCTCAGTTCATACTGATAAAAGACTGGATTTTCTGTCTTTTCTACGTATCATTTACAGAGACCACCATGATGGACCTAAAGTGCAGATGCGGCTTTCGGCTACGGTCTGAGACCCCCGAAGCTTCGCATGTTACCATGCCGTTCCTGTTCCAAGGCTGGAAATGGTCTGACTGTGGTGCTTAGAGGCAGGGGTGGGGCATAGGAGGTGATCAGGGTTAGAGATGGTCATTAGGGTAGAGCCTCGTGATTGAATCCTGGTAGCTTTGTTAGAAGAGGGAGAAAGACCAGAGACTACACACACACACACACACACACACACACACACACACACACTAGCATACTAGCATATATGGACATATATATGTTTCTTGTCTCTAGGCATGCAATGCCCTGCACCACTTTGGGACTTTGTCAGCGAGAAGGCCCACCTGCAAACCCATGAGAATACTAAACACTTCTCATGACATGAGGTTCTTCTGTGATCCCTGACAGTTAATCCTGTAGGCAGCTGCTATTCTGGTCCCATGCACCATACTTGTCCCATTTAATGTTTTTGAGATTAACTTATGTTATTGCCTCCATGTTTTTCAATTTTAAATAATAAATCATATTTTGTTCCACTATACAAAGTAATGTCTAAAATAGCTCAATAGCCATTCTCTGTTCATAAAAATCCCTCATCGTCTCCCTACTATTTATATAGTAGGGCCACGGATTGGTATTATGACATTTAAACTCTACAATCTGACTATGACCTCCTCCATTGCCACTCCTACCTATGCAAACCATTTTCCATACAAGCATCTATTGTCCTTCGAACACATTTGTTTCTTTCCTCTGTGTAGTGTATTCTAACCGTCTTTGTCCTCACCTGAAATGCTCTTTGTCCACTCCCACCCATGCAGGCTTTTCTCAGCCTCCAGATCTGTATGAAGGTTCCATGCTTTGGTCATCTAGTTACTTCTTTTGCTCTTCTGACACCCCTCATTCTTTTAGATTGCATTTTGTGATCTGAGAATGGGAAGGCGACTAATGGGACTCTCGTAGCCAGACTAGTGTGAGAAGAGTCCTGAACTCCACGAGTAATGGATTTATAGAAAGTATTTGTTTTACTTTTAGAGGTTATAATGTCATTCCATCATTTCCACCTTTGATTTTCCTCTCTCCAAATGCACCCATATACCCCCTCACTGCCCTCTTTCAAATTCATAGTCATTTAAATTAATTGTTGTTATGTATATACATATATATTTAAAAATATATAACTACTACCTGTTCAGTCTGTGCAGTTACTTGTGTGATGTTTCCAGGGCTGACCATTAGGTATTGGATAACCCATTGTTGTCTTATAAAGTATTTTAAGCTAGAAAATTGAGAATTCAGTTGTATTAACATTTGAGGTGATAAGAATTTGGCAAACAACTTGAGCCACACATGAATTAGGATTTTGGGACAATCAATAAAGCCTGCTTGGGAGTGGGAGCAGTGAAGGGCCATTTCTCACTTGCTAACTCTACTAAGGTTCACTCTTTAAAAAAATATTTCTATAGTTTAAAGTATTTATTTTTAATTTTTATTTAATTTTATTTGACAAATAATAATTACACATTACAAGGTACCTAACACTGTGTTTTGGTGTAGGTAGGCATTGTGGAATGATTAAACCAAGCCAACTAGCATATCGTTTCATGCTTACTTTTTACGGTGAGAATGTTTAAAATCTACTTATTTTGAAGTATATAACGTTTTATTATTTACTATAGCCATTATGGTATAAAATAGATCTCAAGAATTTAGTCTTCTTGTCTGACACTGTATTTGTTTTTTCTTGTAGTTTTTAAGAAGAGGTTCTTAATCTGTAGACTCGGCTGGCCTAGAATTCCTATGTAGCCCAGGCTGGCTTCAAACTTGAGGTCCTCTTTGTCTCAGCCTCACAAGTGCTGGGATGATAGGCATGTGCCACCAGGCCCACAGCTTGGTACCATTTGATGAACATCTTTGCCCTGCAAAAAATACCTGTTGGGCTCTCTGGTAACTACCACTCTACAGTATGTATCTGAGTTTGATTTTTTTTTTTTTTTGTCTTCTAAGATTACACACTAGTGAGATCAAGCTGGCTGTGGTGGTGTATGCTTACAGTCACATGCCTGTGAGCCACAAAACCAGAATTCTGGGATATAGAGTAAGGGCTTGCCTAACTTATGCCAAGCTCCAGCTTTTCACCCTCATCTCTGTAAAACCAAGCCAAGTTCAGTGAAACGAGAATTGAGATTATACAGTATGTCCTGCGTCTGGCTTATTTCACTAAGCATATGGTCTTTAGGTTCATTTATGATTTTGTAAATGACAGAATGTTATTTTCTGAGGCTAAATAGCATTCAAACATCTCTCTCTACATATATATGTATATTAATATATATTCTTTATCCATTCATTTGTCAGTGGATACTTATACTTAGCATTGATTCTGTTGAGTAATGCTGTGAGGATTACAGATTTCATTCTCTTCAGATAGATGCCCTACAATGAGACTGTGGTAGTTACATTGATTTTTTTTTTTAAAGGAGTCTCCATGGATTTCTAACTCCACTAATATTGTAAAAATCTTCTTCTTTCTTAACATTTTCCCCTCCTCCTCCTCCTTTTTTCTCCCATGCAGCTAATACAAGTCTAAAATTTTGGTAGATAAAATTTAAAAAAATTACAGAATAATAAAGTTGTGTGCATTTATGGGTTCTTATCTTAAATTGGTTTGGACAGAGACGCCTTGTGATAGAAGTGATTCATTGTCTGTCTGTTCCTGTGTTTCTGTCTCCCATCCTGATCCTGCTTTCTGTCCATCCGAAGTGAACAGGTTTGCTCTGTCAGGTTTGCAGCAGCTATGATGTAGTGTCCCTTCACATGCCAATAGTAACGGGGCTAAGCAAGCACAGGCTGAAACCCTTAGAATCATAAACACCTCCAGAAGCATTTTCTCTTTCCTTCCTCTCGGGTATTTTGTCACAGGCACACAAACTAAGACGTTTTTATTTCTACTAACCTGGATGTTTTAGTCCCTGAATTATAGATTGCTAGAAATGTTTGATTCTGTTGGTGTGCTTGGGATGTAGGCCAGAACAGTTACCATGTTGGTTACACAGAGCATTTAATAGCCAATCTTCTACAGTGAACAGAACACAAATATATCTAAGTGCTGGACAGACAATCCCTCCTTCTCAGTAACTGTTGATACCTACCAGGTACAAGATACTGGGTACAAGGAGTAAATTATTATTAATCTAAATAAGTCATGAAAGTCTTATTTTCTATAGTCACTGAGTGGTGTGCAGGTAAACATTAAGCTTATGGTTTGGCTAAAGAGGTGGTTTTCAGTGTTGGGTCTCCTTTTATGAAGATCACAAAGCCTTCTGCAAAAGTGTTCTGGCCATAGGACACCCACATAAGGGTAAAAACTATCATATTAATGAAGATAGAGCAGAGAGATAGATACAGCATGAGTTTGTGGTGTTTTTCATGAATGGCTGAACCAATGCAGAATTTGTTCACATTTGGTCCTCTAAATCCCCTCTCCATCAATCTCACTTTCTACAGTCATCAGACAAATCATAGACCCAACAATTATAGAAACATTTCTAACTCAACATCTCATGATATGTCAATTTTACAAGCATAACAAGTAGGGAGGGCAGGGGTTATCTCAATGAAGGCTTGGTTCCAAGGTATTCAGCTAGAATGAACAGGTTCTCTTCAGTTGCCTTTGATGGACATACCAGAATGGAAGGCTATTCTTCTATGGAAAATGCAATGGTTTGAAAAAAAAAAAGTTCCATGAAACTTGTTGTATAACAAGCAAACTTTCTGGCTTAAAAAGAAAATGCACTGCTTTACAGGATTCTGTGGTTTAGCTGTCTGAGTGGTTTTTCTGTTTGTCTTGCTTGGGACTGTTCATATGGCTTCCATTATCAGTTGGTTTGATCGGGTGTGCACGGTACAGTGTAGTTTCCCTGGCACGTGTGGCAGTCAGTGCTGCCTGTCAGCAAACATACCCTACTCCTACTTTTCACATGGCCTTACATTCTCCAAGGCTGAGAGTCACAGCACTAAAAATGACATTCATCTGCATTTGAAAAACTAATTTTATTTCTGCTGTAAGTTAATTGATAGCTTTTCTGGATACAGTGGTGTGTCTTGACAGGAACCCTCTCTCAGGACTTGGGTACATCTTTTCGGGGTTCTCCAGGATTTAAATCTTTCTGTCAAATAACCAAGTGTTGATCTGTTGGGCCTGCCTTTAAAAGTGACGTGGTCTTTCTCTCTTGCAGATTTTAATATACTCTCTTTATTGTGTTTTTAATGTTTTATCTAAAGGCTATCCATACTCTCCTACAGCCCCAAACAGACAGGCACCCCTATGTGGATCTTAATAACAAACGAAACACATGAGCACAAGAAGTTGGAAGGAAAAATTGGGGGTGTGTAAGGGGGAACTGGAGGGAGGAAATGGATGAGTTTTACCCATTTATATTTGCATGTAAAAAATTTCCAATAAAATTAAAGATTTGATTTTTTTGAAAAGCAAAATAAACAAATGAATGTATGCCTTGAATTGGTAGCGTAGTCAAACAGGGAAGAGTTAAAAGAGAGAACAAATTTTGGAAACTGTTTTGAGAACAAAAGCATGGAAAAAATAAGAAAGAGAAGTCAATTTGTGGTGGTTGTAGGTAATAATACTGACATTGTTATTCTAAAACACACTGGGAAGAAGAAGAAGGGACCACAAATCTCATCAAATTTGGCATATGCTTTCCATGTAGGCACAGAGACCAAAGGTACTTGCTAATGATATCACAGAGACCAAATGCACTTGCTAATGACATCATAGAGATAGATATACTCAGTGACAAGTATAAAATGTGAGACAGTTGGTCTGGTGACAACTCAGTTTCTTTAACAAAGCAAAGTGGGATGATGGTTGCTAGTGATTAAAAAGACCCAAGAGATATACAAATTCTCTGCTAGTTCTTTACCAGAAGGTAGTAACTAATGTCTCATTCTTTAAATTAGTGCTGGCCTTAATAAATTGCTTAACCAAAGAAACTAGTGAGAGTGGACATCCTGAGGATTCCAGGACTAGAAACCTGGCAGATGTCCCAAAAGCCCCTCCGAGCATCTTTTCTGGGACCTCCTACACCCCCTCCTAAGAGCTGGAGTCCTCTTAGATCAGAATGCTGGAGACACCAGCATGTGCTAGACTAGGAATGATGCCACTTTGGACCCTCTACGTCAGCTGTTTTCAGTGTCTCATATACAGATGTTTCTCCTAGTCAAATTACTGATCGGTAACATTTCAAGCTATAACATGGCTATTGTTTGTAATTGCTAAATTTTGAAGTGACCTATTTAATAATGATATATGGAGAAGGTAACAAATTATACTTTGTAACTTGTATTTTACATTTTGAGTGTGTGTGTGTATACATCTATACATACATACATACATACATATATATATATATATATATATATATATATATATATATATATATATATGCGCCATGGCATCTGTGTAGAGGTCACAAGACAACTTGCAAGAACTGGTGCTTTCCTTTCATGATGTGGATATTAGAGATAGAACGCAGGTTCAGGTTTGGTGGCAAGAACCTTTTTTTTTTTAACCCACTGAGTTACCTTCCTTGACCAACATTTCATATTTTAAGCCAGAAGTTGAGATGTAGTGTTGGTAGAAGGTTTGCGCTGGTGGTGAGGTGGGTGGATGAGAAACAAGGCAAAAGACACATTGGGTGTGTGTGTAATATTTGTAAGGTAACATTGTATTATGATGATAATGATAGCTTATAAATTGTGTGAGAAATTAAGTTGCCTTATTTGAGATTTCCCAACTAACCAGTGACAGGAAATTAATTTGGGAAGAGAAAAAAAGATGCATAATTATTTCTTTCATTATGAACGTGCATTCCTGACATCTCTGAGGACTAAGAATTTCCTGTAGGGAATATGATTAAAGTTAAAAAGAAGGAAAACAAAATAAGTAAGTCAGCTTTTGATCCTGCTGCTATATTTACCCACAAAAAGGAGGCAGCTCTCAGGTGGGCTTTTGTTCGAGTAATGTCCTGAAATCCTTGTGTAAAAGAACAATATGAAATCTCAATTCTCCCAAACGGTTTGGGGTGAGTTCAGCTCTTGAGCCCCTGGGGGGCTTGGTTCCCAAGGAGACTAATCCCACTTGCTCAGCATTAGGCATCACCAGGAGGAAAGAGCTCTAGTCTGGAGATCTGCGATCCCTTGGTGCAGGCGGGAGTTGAGTCCCTTTGCTCTATAGGAAGTGAAATGTATTGATGTCAAAGCCACTCAAGTGAATGCTCTCACTCAGGGGGTAGGAGGAGGGGCAGAAGGGCCTGGCAGGAGTGAGCCACTGGCTCAACTAAAGCCAATTTCATCCCAGATAGGACTCTTCTAAAAAAGAGAGAAGATGAAGGGGAAAAGCAACTGAGGCCATGAGTCATACTAGGTACAGATAATGTATCTGGTTAAGAACTCTCTGGTTTCAGAAATAGAACGTATTCTTTCAAGAAAAAGTTATTCTTTGTATCTTATTCCACATTTTTCCATAAACACCATTGCTTTCACTTACTCATGCCTTTTTCTGGGATGGAGAGAGAGAGAGAGAGAGAGAGAGAGAGAGAGAGCATATTTGCTTGAAATACTAAGACATCATTTAAGTAATTGCTCCAATACTACCCTGTCTATATAAATATCTTTTCTACTTTGGACAGCCTTGAGGGTCCTTTTATCCCATCAACTCTCGCGCCTTTAATTTATTAAGGTTGTAGATTACACTGACTTTTGTGTATGTCTGCCTTTGCAGTAGAAAAGGTTGGAATCACAGCTTCTTATCTCTGCATGTCCAGTATATGTACAGCCGAGGGCGAGTGTTAATATTTTTCTGCCAAATGAATAAGTCACAGGATGGGCATAGATGTGAATATAAGGGTCAGCTTTGTGAACCATGAAAAGTTATAAATATTTTTCTTTTCTATACATATAGTTGTCAACAGACTTTCACTTTTGTTATCTTGTTAATTTTTCACCAAACAGCTCTCATTTATTTCTATTTTATAGGTCAGAGTCCACAGGAGAAGTTTTGTACTGTCAAAGGCAACATTTTGCAAAAGTTTTGTAAAGGCAAAATTGAACTCCAGTTTTAGCCTCTGGCTTTAATTTCAGCACTTCCTCCACCATACTCCACTGTCTGTTTAAAGTCCACATAAGCCACAGGCACAGCCACTTTCTTGCACTTGCAGATAGGCACTTGGTTGGGGACGATGGACAAATGACACAGACTTTATAGTTTGCTATGTTGGAATAGAATGGGTTGGATATAAATCAAGAAATGGAGTTCCTTACTCCAGATGAAGGGATGAGATAGCTTTCCCACTACTGTACTGGAAGAATATTTGCCAGTAACATTTACCTACTATGTCATATAACCATTTCAAAACCCATGAGAATGAGAACAATTCTGACTGATCTCATTTCTCAGAAGAGGAATGGAAAAGATACAGAGAATGAACTGACCAGCTAAGGACACCAGGAATAACAGGCACAGCCAGAATCGTAACTGGCCTCATCTAAGGGCAAATCAGCTTTGATGTGCAGAAGTCCAACTGTCTAGAAATGAAGAAGGATTTTCATAGATGAATCTTCATAGTGACTTATTTTAAATATGATTGTTAGAATTTTTTTTCAGTCTTTCAAGTGTAGAAATCTTGTGCAGTTGGCTTCTGGATATTTCCTTTTCTCTTTCTCTTTCTCTTTCTCTTTCTCTTTCTCTTTCTCTTTCTCTCTCTCTCTCTTTCTTTCTCTCTCTCTCTCTCTCTTTTGAGACAGGGTTTTTGTCCTAGACTCACTTTGTAGACCAGGTTGGCCTCAAATGGACATTTCTAATTAAAATCTTGGCATCTTTATTGGACTCTGGGTGCCTGGCTGATCTTGGACATCTTTGAGTGAACCTGGATGTAAGGTACATGACAACTGAGCCAACTTGAGTTACAACACACAGTCTGATTCAGCCTTATGGGTTTGAGTAAGTGCCTATTCCCATCATCTAAATAAAGCCTGTCTTCTTTGGTAGGGGTATATGCTCCAATTGCTGCAGAAGAATGGGCGAGAAGAGAAGACGTTTAGAAGACATGGTCTGTACCTCTTCAGCGACCCTGATGACTATGAGAACTTTGTCATATGCTCAGGGCTTTCCTATTGTGGCATCAGTTAATTCTAACGAATTCCTGTGACAGAGAAGGCTTGTCAAGGGGTGCAGCCATTTCCACAGGTCGAGTGTTTTATAGTAAATGCTATATGGGTCCAGTGAGGTGGCTACCTCACCAGCGTTTAACATGAGTAAGCTTTGCATGGTCGGGTTGTCCAAAGCCAGGCATCCGGCAGGGCCAAGGCTTTCACTCCCAGTCTCAAGGCTTTTGAATGGTAAGGCTTACGTTAAACCAGAACCAAATATTTTCTCAATTATCTTTCATGCTGGGCCATGTTGTTCATTTCCTCCATTCCAAGAGAAACGAATATCTGGTTAAAAGTGTGTCCTAGCGAACCTCAAGGTGATCATTCAAATACAATGGAAGCGTGTGGAGGACAGTCTATGTGGCTTCCGAAGTAGCACAGAGGATAAGGAGCTGAGAGCTGTCCGTCCACACACCCTCGGCTCTCCACCAAGAATTGGCTTAGGGAGACTGATTTTGGACCAAGGGCTGGCTTCAACTTCCTTTAAACTAGTAGTAACTACTATCAATCAAGCAGTAGAAGAAAGAACACTGGACTCGAAGGTCCCAGGGAGACTTATCAGAATCTTATGATCAGAAGTTGAGTTTGAAAACATATAACTTCCCACCGTCTTCAGAAAGACAAGGCCAATAAGGAACAGACTAATCAGTTTGAGAATGGCCTTGTTGTCTGACTGGGCTACAAGTGGTCAATCCTCTGAACGTCTCAGAGGTCCAGTTTCTTTTGTTGAATAGTGACGAAAACACTCAGTGCACGGGGCTGTTGGACAGGATTAAATGCGGTAAAGTATGGACTCAGGCCTGCTTTGCCTTAAGGACACTGTCCAGGGCCAGGGTGTGATTTTTTTTTTTTTTACACGTACTCGAGCTGATGTTTGAACACAGGCTTTCTTGTCACCCCTGGTGGTTGAGGCCAGTCAGAACAAATGCGCCGGGGCACAGTGAGAGGAAAGAGTTAAGGCTTGGGAAAGCTCAGAAAAGCCCAAGTCCGCACCCCCACCCCCCAACCGTCTCCAGCGCCCCCTTTCCGCCCCCCTAAGCCTGGCTAAGTAAGCTCCGCCCCTCTGCTACCGGGGCGGTCGCCTTGCTCCCTCCCTCCGCCCCTGGTTTACAAGATCTAATGAGCTCCCCCGGGAGGCTGAGCCGCGAGTTGGGGCGGGAGCAAGCAGACGGCGCTGCGCCCGGGCGGGAGGCGGCCGGGAGCGCACGGGCCGCGCAGCGGACAGCGCAGGAGCCGCGGCGATGGCGGTGCAGGCTGCGCTGCTCAGCTCCCACCCCTTCATCCCCTTCGGCTTCGGAGGCCCGGCCGACGGGCTGGTGAGCGCCTTCGGAAGTTTGGATAAGGGCTGCTGTTTCGAGGACGATGAGAGCGGCGGGTCCGCGGGGGCGCTGCTGTCGGGATCGGAGGGCGGGGACGTGCGCGAGGCCACCCGCGACCTGCTCAGCTTCATAGACTCGGCGTCCAGCAACATCAAGCTGGCGCTGGACAAGCCAGGCAAGTCCAAGCGGAAGGTGAACCACCGCAAGTACCTGCAGAAGCAGATCAAGCGCTGCAGCGGCCTCATGGGCACCGCGCCTCCGCCACCGCCGTCCCCGAGCGCGCCAGACGCTCCAGCCAGGCGGCCGCCGGGACCCCCGGGAGCCCCGGCCGTCGCTGCCCCGGCGCACTGCAAGGCCGCCCCGCGGAGGGAGGCGACCCAGGCGGCGGCTGCCGCCAGCCTGCAGAGCCGGAGCCTGGCTGCCCTCTTCGACTCTCTGCGCCACGTCCCCGGGGGCGCAGAGACGGCAGGCGGAGCGGTGGCCGTGTCGGTCCCGGGCCTTGGGGCGGCGAGCTCTGCGGGCGACGGGGCAGGCACCGCGGGGAGCTTAGCGGGCCCCGGCACCAAGAAGGTCCCGCTGCGCGCTCGAAACCTGCCCCCGTCCTTCTTCACTGAGCCGTCCCGGGTGGGAGGCGGCGGAGGCGGAGGCGGAGGCGGCTGCGGCCCCTCGGGTCAAGGCGTGAGCCTTGGTGACCTGGAGAAAGGGGCGGAGGCCGTTGAGTTCTTTGAGCTGTTGGCGCCGGACTTCGGCGCCGGCAACGACGCGGGCGTCCTGCTGGCCTCGGACCCTCTCGACCCGTTCCCCGCCGGAGCCGCCGTCCTACGGGGACCCTTGGAGCTGGAGTCTGGCCCCTTTGAGCCGCCCGCTATCGGGGGGAACCTACTCTATCCGGAGCCCTGGAACGCTCCGAGCTGTCCTCAGACCAAGAAGCCTGCCCCGGCTGGCGTTCGCGGCGGCGTGACCTTGAACGAGCCTGTGCGCCTCCTGTACCCCACCGCTTTGGACAATCCAGGTGGGGAGGACGCACCAGCCTTGGCATCTTTCACCCCCTTCTTCCCAGATTGTGCGCTGCCGCCGCCCCACCAGGTGTCCTATGATTACAGCCCGGGCTACAGCCGCGCAGTTTACCCCAGCCTCTGGAGACCCGACGGGGCCTGCTGGGAAGGGGCTTCTGGGGAAGAGGGGGCACACCCAGACTGACTGCGAGGTACCCTTCCCTTTCCTTATGACTGCTGTGGGCTGCGTGCCACTGTGGGTCTCTCCTGAGGGGAGAGAACGATGGGAGAACGCAAGTGACGACAAAATGGGATTTAAAAAAAAAACACAAAAAAACAAAACAAACAAACCCGCCATTCAGTTAATAAAAGAAACTTGGGGAAAAGAGGAGTTATTTTAATCACAGCCTCAGATTTCCCCCACCCCCCTTTCCTTTCTTTGTAGGTGTCCCATAGATTCTTCCTTGGACCAGAAGAAACCCAAAAGCCCAAGATAGGGTTTGGGGAATAATCGGGTAGGGCGATGGAAGGAAGGGTCACGAGCAGGATGGGGCTTTTGTAGCCACCTGTCTCCTCTCAGTTCAGCCAAGGTCAGTGTGTTCACTGTCATCCCCCTTTAAACAGTGCCCTGGTGTCCTCTCCTGAGTGCATTATGAATTAAAGCCTATACTGAAAGAACTGGAGCAGAGGTATGTGGTCATTGAGTTGAGCGTTTTGTGTTTTGTTTTGTTTTTAGTCTTAGTGATTTCACAGATTTCTCAGCTTTGCTAGGCGGATGCTGTGGGTGTGGCTGGGCGCTGACAAGGCCAGATCCCAGCGTTGGCTTTCCTTCTCTCCCCCCTTTCCTTTTTAGGGGGCGCGCGGCTGACAGTGCCATTACGGTTAATTTTTCACAGTGTTGGGTATTAAACCCAAGGCTTCAAACACGTTAGAAAAAGTGCTCTACCACTGAGTTTTATCCCCAGCCCTGAGTGTGATTTTCTTCTTTCATTCCTAGGATCACCCCCCCCCCCCGCCCCCATTCCGCTTTTCTGCTCTTACCTGTATATGGCTCACCTCTCCTCTTGCTCTAACTTCTCATTGTTCTCTTTAGGTTTGCCTTCTTTCAAATTTCTGAGTTGGGAGGAAAAAACAAACAAACAAAACAAAAAACAAAACGGAAGTCATTTCTCTCTTTTCCTTTTCCTCTTTACCAGCCGTTTTAGGATGGGGGAAAGGAGACAGGTTGTAACCTCTTTGATTCTGAGTTTCCGTATTATAACAGAGAATGACAACCTTTTCTCACTTCTCATTCTGCAGCTGTTTGGGAGTCTCAGAAGTGTCTTGAGACTTGCATTGTTTGGGCCTGCAGGTGTACATGTATTTTACAAGCATGTAAGTGCCTTCTGCGCTAGAAAGCTCAGCATGTAATTTTTACATTTTGTTTGTTTTGTTTTGGGCCTTACAACAGCTCTATAACTCCCCAGCCAATCCTTGTATCTCAAATCCTTGCTCCCCAGTCCCTACCTTCCTGATCTTCCCCACTCCTTGTACCTCGCCATGATAGGGAGTGGTGGAGGGTATGTTTCCATAGGAGGTTTTCCATTCCCTTTATAACCTGTCTGAGGGAGGCCTGGATGGAGACATGGAGGGGAAAAGCCAGAGGAATAGTTCAAACAGTCAGGAAGGTGGCTGAGAGGATTCACAGGACCGTCAAGATGACTGAGAGCCAGAGAAGGAAAGCCTCTGTGGGAAGAGAGCAGCTGGAGACAAGAAAGGAGGCTGCTGAGTGCAGGCGCACAGGTGAGAATGGAAGAGCGCAGTACTTCAGAAACTGATTAGGGTGTGTCCACGGCCTTGATGGCTGCTTCTGTGCAAGGCAGCGAAGCCAGGTTGTCTGAAGATCTACATGTGAGAAAGGGCAATCAGTGTTGCTGCAAGGGATAAAAAAGCCAGGGCCAATGTCTGTGAAGACAGAAAGCACTGCTGTAGATTTTGGAAAGGAATTGTTAAAAAAAAAAAAAAAAAAGTGTATGAAGCAATGTTAGGCATTTGGCAAAATGCTTTTACCAAATCACTTTCTTATGAGCAAAACTGGAGCAGTAACCATGAAAAGAACTTTGCAACTCTAGGATCCTGGCAGCTAGCTGGATTTATTCACAGTAGTGAAAGTGATTCATTTCATTGTGCTAATGGCAGGCACATTACTCAACAGGCATTTAATTTATCTAAGGTGTTTTATGGTGAGAAAATCCAGGGTAGGATTTCACAGTCAGATGTTAACACTGTGACCGTTCACAAGGTTGACTGTCACTGTAGTGTTTCTTGAATTTCTCCTTCCTTCTTACCCAATTTAGTAAAAACAAGATCTCTTTGGCCAGTGCCTTGTTTGAGATGCCCTCCGTCCATGAGACGAATACCAACACCACATGTTTCTATGTGCCAGGGGCTGAGCAAAGCCTCCCGTTTACCGATCTTCTTCCCGTGGGTGGTGGTTGCTCCTTTGAAAGCTGAAGCTCAGATAGACAAGACAACTCCAACTCGCTGAAAGCAAGTGGTGGTGGGTTCAGATGTACCGGGACACCAAGACGTGCCTGACATTGGTGAGGTTTTGCTATGTTTGGTGCACGTGGATTCCCGACCCTTACACCGTGCCAGAAGCGGAGGTTCTGACCCCTTGGTGCTGTTGACATTTTGGGTACCACACTTCTTTACTGTGTGGACTTCCTGCACACGGCCATGTTCCGAAGCTTGCCCAGGCTTGTCCAGCGGTACTCTGTTGGTTGTGACAACAAAATCTATCCCTATTGTCATATGTGCCCTCACAGGCAAAATTACCACTGGTTGAGAATTATTATGCCAGGTAAATATAAACTCAGTGCCTGTGAGGTAACCAGAACTTTCCCATGAACCCAATTTATTTGTTTATTATCTTGTTTATTTTACATTATCTTATTTAATCTTATTAGAGGTCTGAATTTAGGTGTTATTATTTTTCCTTTTTATTATTGGTAAATAATGAAAAGGCTGTTCTAGAGAAGGGCTAAATTGGTTAACTTAACAGCCACAGGCCAGTTACTGTACTGAATTGTGGTTTTCCTGTTGGCAAACTGGAGAGCAATCTATCACAGAGAATTATTGTAAGATTTTGCCATAAGGTGTTTATAAAAGCCCACTGAGAGGGAGGGGTCAGTTTTGGTAGTCTAGACTTAGCATTATGTTAAGCCATCTTGGTTTCCAAGCTGTTGTATACTGGACCCTGACTTAGCACCCTCCCCATTTCCCCGTCTCTGGTTCCTCTTTTTCTCATGTTCCCTTCCAATATAAGTTTATCTGTCTCTGGCTGTGTCACCCACTGTAGTGCAGTAAGTGGGTTACTCATAGCCAAAATAGAAAATGTGTCTTTCCAGTCATTTTAAAATCTGTATTTTATTTCTTGTGCAGCCACATAATTAATTATCCAAGAGGAATTATTTTTAAGTACAATGATAGATATTTCTCAAGACCACTAGTGCAGTGTACTTATACTTGTATGATTGGACAAGCTTGAGACCCTCGCTAGTTGGTAATTGTATGTGTAGAATATATACTCTTTAATGCTTCTTTAGCTGGTCATTCTTCATTCTTGGAATGAAGTGACATCCTGCAACTTCATAACGTCCCTTCATCTTCATTCAAGCTGCCACGTACCTTAGTACCCATCATCATACCACTAGGTCCTGACAAGAAGAGAACCTTTGTTTTGGTCTCTCCTTTTCCTATACCTGTTTCAGTTTCTCTCTGCAATTATCAGGACCTCATCCTGACCTTGCTGCCCAGAATCCTGCCTGCCCTTCTCCATGAGAAAGCACTGTTCCATTTATTATTTGTGTTCTGTGTTATTGACCTACCTGTCTCCTCATTTCCCCCTCACATTCTGGAAATAAATCTTTAACATAATTTTTAAAATTCCAAGGGGTGTGGGATAAATCAAAATGTTCAACCATTTTCTTTCTAAGTACCAATCTCTTAAGAGTCAGATCTTTTGGGGGAAGGACCCACAGGGTTTGCCTCTATCTCACCAACTATTTAAACTGTCACTATTTTCAGTCTAGGGTGATCAACAGTCTAGTTTTCTGTACATTCCCAGGTTTCAAACTGCAAGTTGCACAAATCAAGAAATTTTTAAATCCATAGCACACTCTGCCTACCGCTTCCCAAGAACTGCTGCCTGAAGGCCCCACCAGAATCCAGTTTTCTTTCATTTCTCTATAAACATCCTAAACATGTAATTGTGGGTCCTTTTTAACCTTGTGTCTCTGTCTTCTCTGCAGAGTGGATGTCCTCAGTATTCTTCAGAGTTCTGTTGTCTACCCTTTTTCCTTTACACTCCTCACATTCTTCCTGGGAGATGGTGGATTTCTCCATGCTATTATCTATTTTGTATGTTCTGATGAACACCACCCTGACCCAGCTCTGTACATATAGCCCCTTTCCTCCATATTAGACCATTACCTACCTGCTTTCCAGATAACATGTCCTGGGGGCTCCTTAACTCCCAAAACTCTATGTTTGAAATGAAACATACTCAAACTAATTAGTCACAGTCAACTTAATCACACTATTTCTTGTAGCCTCTCCCATCTATCCAAATGGCTCCAGAGGCCTACTAAATTAGTGTGTTTGTATATATGTATATTTGTTCACGATTTGACATCATGCTCAGTTTACCCATATCCACATTTAGATAAGTTCATGTTCGTATATTCTCATACACAAGAATTGAAGTGTTACTAGGTCCTTATTTATATTAAGATGCATTTTTCTATTTCGATAAATAACTTTAAAAAACTGAAACAAAAAACCAAAATACAAAGCTTAGGTTCTTGTCAAGGAGTCAAGGACACTGATATTTCTTTTCAGTTTATTCCTAAACATAGTCAGTGTTCATTAGACTAAAGTCTCTGGCAGTCTAGTGACTAGTATGATTTAACAGTAATTAAGATGTTGGATCTTCAGCTTGAAAGATACTAACTTAATAAGTCTAACCTGTCTTTCTCCTCCGTTTGCCTGTTAGTGAAACTTCCTTCGTTTGAGCCCTCAGTACTTGTCACCAGACCTATTCCATTGATCTCTTAATGACTTTTTTGTTTCTGTGCTTGCAAGTCTCTAGTCCATCCTCTCCATTACTTGCTAAAGTGAGATTTCAAAAAAGTATCCCTGCTGTAATTACTTTTCTTACAAGTGTTGAGTGGCTTCCTGTTGCTTCCATGGTCAACTCTAAGTTTTTGTTTGCTTATAGGTGTGAATTCTGCCGCGAGCTTCACCCATGACTCCATTAAGGGAATGTATTTTTAAGAAGTTTAATAGTAACCACAGTTACTTGACTGCTACATATACATGAATTTACTAAACTCTATGAGTTTTCTCATGTCCTACGTAAGCCCAGACTACACTGTCCTAATTTCTCTACTTTGCTTTTCAGCATTCATGTCAGCCGCTTAAAAAAATTTTTTTTTGAATCAACTAAGCACTTGTTTTAAAATATTTTGCTCAAGTCCAAGATTATCTTGTGACAACTAATTAGACTTTTAAAAATAGTTGTCATTCTTCTACCTTCTTTACTGGGAGCCTCTGCCTATTGCTTTTGGAACCAGACATCAGGGATACATACTGGTGATTTCTGGATGAGTTTTATATTTGTAAAAGAGACTTCTCACTCTTTCTCTCATTTGTTCTTTACCTAAGTCTTGTAAGATGGTATCTGTTGAGGACATATTGTGCAAAGAGAACCCTTTTTTTGTAAGAATTAACTTGTGAAAAATTGTGTATGTATGTAACAGTCATATGAAAAACCATATAGAACCCAGAGACACAGTAATTTTGCATGGAGCAGCACATTTGTGGCAAGCAGAAAGGATATTGGTGACATACTTTTAATTATTTACCCTGTCCGTATCGTATGGACAGAACTTTCCTCTGTGAATTTACCAAGTTATAATATTTTCTCTTCCTACAGTGAATTCAAAGTTGATCTCAGACAAATGTGTTCTTCAGACACAAGGACATGTAATAGTTTGTTCCTTGTCAATGTGAGAATGAAGAATATATTAAAAATAACCAAAGAAATGCCACAAAGAAAGCTCAGTTGATAAGTGAATGATATGAATAGTTTCATTTTCAAAATCAACTATTTCTAGAAATGCATTTCAAGTTAAATATGATATTCATTCTGCATAGACTCCAGTGTTAGTGGATGAAGAGGGAAAGATAGGAATGAAAAAGTAAACAAATGTCTATGGCCTAATAAAGTGAACCTAATTCCATCTACTTATTAGCAATGAAAATTTTATAGGTATAAATAAAAAAATGGACATATATCCCTTAAAAGACAAGTTGAAGAGATAACTCCCAGGTGCCCAAGATTTGCCACTATTTGGAGGTAGGGTATTTTCATAGATATAAAGGCAAAATGAGGCCATTAGGAGTGAAGCTAATCTACTATGACTTGTGTATCTATGAAAGGAAAATCTGGACACACACACACACGCACACACACACACAGAAGATGCATTGAAGAGTCACAGGAGAAAGACAACCATGTGTCTGGAGTGATCTGTCTGCTGGTCAAGAAACACCAAGGACGGCTGGCCAACACCAGACGCTGGGAATCGTGGGGCAGTCAGAGACCATTGCCCTGCCCAGACCTTAACTTCAGACTTGCAGCCTCCAGAACTGAAAGAATACATTTCTATGATTTCAAGCAACCCAGTTTTTCAGTGTGTTGATATAAAAGCTTTAGGGAAACCAAGAAATGTAGCCCAAGATGACAATGAAGAGAAGAAAGGATGCTATAACGATCGTTCGCAGAGATTTGATGCAGTTGGTCCAAACTGGCCAGCGTGAGGCAGGAACCACTTTTTGCTCCTGTAACCAGGCCAGTTTTGCTTATTCCTTGCCTACTGTGCATAAGTATAGCTTAATTTACTGCCATCTTCCTAAGTTAAGGCTTTTCTCCCATCTGCAACTTTTTTTTTAATGTAGTGACAGAATTAATCCAATGCTAGAAGATTGATTTATGCTATCCCAAATAACGAAATATCCAACTTAAAAGCCATAAGTAATTTTGCTAATATTCAGGAATAAATAGATGTGAATCAGTTCACGCTGACAAGTAAAATTATAGGCTCTACCTACATAGAAGATATGCAAACTGTAACCCAGTAAATAGGCAGTTGGGGCCAGAGGTAATGTGTCTGTGAGAACAATTCCTCAAGTTGAGACATCAAATACTAAGTTTCTTTTACGTTCAAGTAACTGTTTAAGCTTTACCAAATCTATCTCAGTATCTGTCCCCTGAAGTCTTTTCTCCTCCCAAGAGTGTGCCAGAACCCTGTAGGAGTATATACCCCAAACACTTACATAACCCAAAGGAGAGAATCAGAGAGTTTCATTCAAGGGAGCCCAGAATTTGTTTGGGTAGTCTGGTAAATATGCTATCATCACTGTTTGTCATGAAACACTGGATGGCATATATCCTACATTATGAGCACACATAGTTGTGGTGCTTTGAATAAAAATGGCCCCCACAGGTCTACAGAAAGCAGCACTATTAAATGTGGTCTTGTTGGAGAACTGTGGCCTTATTGGGGAGGTGTGTCACTGTGGAGGTGGGTTTGGGGTCTCAAGCTAGGCCTATGTGACAGTTCTCTTCTGCTGCCTGCAGATCATGCTGTAGAACTCTCAACTCCTTCTTCAGCACTGTCTGCGTGTATGTGGCCATGTTCCCTCCCATGATGATAATGGACTGAACCTCTGAAACTGTATGCCAGCCCCAGTGAAATGTTTTCCTTTGTTTATTTAGTTTTTAAAAGATTTATTTATTATGTATAGAGTATTCTGCCTGCACATATGCCTTAGGACCTCTGAGCCATCTCTCCAGCCCCCAAATGTTTTCTTTTATAAGCATTGCCATAGTCATACTGTCTCTTCACAGTAATAAAACTGAGACAGAAGTCAATGAGATGAACAGAAGGTAAGACTCAGCCACGACTTCCATAGTTACTGTGACAAAATTACAGAGGCGGCATCAGGGCTTCAGGGAACCTCTTGCCCTGAAGGTGCACCCCGGGGCTTTAATATCTGCCACAGGAATGATTTTCAGAACGAGTCAGAGTGAAGCAAAGTTGTTTATTGACAAACTTTTGAGAGCCGAGTACAGGTGTAAGGGGAGGAGGGTGCCCACAGGCCCCAGTGGGAGCCATGTATTTACTTTGTGTGCTTCCAAGCTACCTAAGTAAGTTTAGATGCTAGGGGCAGCATGTATGTGCTCATAAATCCCCCTTTCCTGTCCACAGAATCTTGTGCTTGAACGGACTCTGTTGACGTCCTGTGTAGGCTGGCCACAAGTAGATACAAAATGCTTACTAAAGGGACCCTTCTTAACCCACAGGGCACAGAGAGTTCACTAGCTCTTTGTAGCAATTCTGCTTGTAAAGTTTCTCAGAGTGGGGACTACAGTTCTTGCAGATGTCTGGCCGTTTATGTTGAAACCTGGGCATTAACTAGCAAGGGATAGAACTCAGGCTTTGGAAGGGGGAGGGGGGCTTTAAAAGTCTTCTCATGATAGCGCTGTTTCCTAACTAGCTATCTTGCCTCAGTTTCTACTAGCGATGTACCCAAGAAACAGGGAGTCTTTTTTAAAAAGCATTTTCATAAGACATTATGAAAAGTAATTTCATAGCTAGTGACGGTTAGTGAGTCACCCTGGCAGACCTGTCCTAGCCAGAAAAGCACAGCTGCTAATGCTGCCAGGTTCACTTGCTGGGGCCCTGCACGCATTGTTGGGAAAATACTCTCTTTTGAGGCCAGACCTGAGGGGTGTCAGGCCAGGGTAGATTCTGAAACCTGACACCACTAGGACTCAGAACCAGCACTATTCCCCTTTATTTCTGGGATCTAATTGAGTCATTCAGTTTTCATTCGGAATCCTCTCCCTGGTTACCAGGTTCTTTGGTCCTAGGCCATTGTAGTTTACTCTCCTGTTTCTGACAAGCTGAGCCTGTTGCCTGTTCTTACTGTGTGAGAGTCCTCTATCGTTGTGGGTGTGAGTCCTGTTTGCTCTGGTAAAGGTACACTGATGGGCATGTCTAACCACTGGAGTCCACAGAGGCGTGTCCCTAGGCAGGGATCATTAAACTAGAACTGCATGTTCTCTGTCAAATGACAACAGTGACACCACAGGCAGTTGCAATTGCCTGAGATGCGCAGACCAAGCGACCAGCGTTCTGTAAAGATCAACTTCAAACAGTGACTGTTACCAATGCCCCTGGTGTCCAGTGAGGCTCGATCAGAAGGCTGAAAAAGAGCCTTGAACTTCCCGGTGCCTCCTCGCTGCATCCAGACAGGAAGAACTGGATGCCGTGGGGTATTCCCCTCAGGACCGAAAGGTCTGGAGGAAGCTCTGGTACTAAAAACATGCTGTCTCTCCTCAGTGACTTGGAATCCGTGACTAACAGCTCCCTTCAGATGAGCTGGCTTGTAAAGGAGTGATGGTGGAATGTGCCTTTGCCCTGGACGACAAAACAAACCCCACACAAAAGGTTGCTGCTGCTGGGCAGGAGTGGGCCATCCTCTCAGCAAGCCAGGAGACTCTGTCTGGTCCTTCAGGAGTGGGGCAGGCCTCCCTGGAGGGCCGAATACTGGGTGGTCAGCTTTATGTTTGGAGTCCCCTGTCTTCCAAGTTCTGGGTGCTGAGTGCTGTTCAGAATCCGATCGCTTAATTCCATCCTTAACAACAGGATTTCAAAGCAGTGCGGGTTGGGGCGGGGGAAGGGGGGGATGTAAAGTGGCCCAGAGAGACTCAGGACACGTTTGAACACTAGCCCAGAACCCGGATGGAATCTGGCACAGGCCCGGGGCATGGGTTGCTGCCAGAACATTGTAAAAAAAAAAAAAAAAAAGAAAAAGAAAAGAAGCCATTCTTGCCTGTACAATGGTGGGGAGGAAACAGGAAGTGAGACAGCACGGCATCAATTATTATCCTCTCTGAGAGTCTCAGCAGAGAGGTTTCCCCTACTCTCCTGTCGGTTGCCACACACCTAGAGCTCAGAGTTAGACGGCAGTGGGAAGAGATGCAGCCGCGGCGGCCCAGACCTGTGTGGCTGCGGTGTGCCACGGCCAGGCTCTGTTTCTGCTCTTTTCTACTGATATCTTTTCGTAGAGTTTCTAACTTTGCCAGGAGTCACCTGGAAAGCGGTGCTAAAACCATGCCCTGATCTCGGGATCGGTGTGAGGATGGAAAATCACGTCTGTAGCTATCGCCAAACATCAGGCAGGGAATAGGGTCGCAGGAGCTGGTACTTCCAAGACCTAAGATCTGCATGTAAACCACTCGGGGATGATCTGTGCCTGCCACTTAACATGCAGGATCAGTGTTCTGGTCATAAGGATGGCCTGAAACGCAGCCACCTTTTATCACTGTTTACTAATGCTGTGTGCAAGCATTGGTAAATACTACAGGACCTGGAAACCATATAAGGTATAAAGTAACCCCCAGCCCCCCAGCTTTTGGGGCTTACATGTGCTGAGCAAGCACTGTACCGTCAGGTTATATTTCCGGTCCTAAAGCTCCATTTTAACTGTGAATTTACTTCTACTTCACCTGAAGTCAAAGATTTGCATGCTATTAGCCATACGTGACGCTATGCCAATACGCACAACCGACTTTCAAATTGCTCATGTATTTCTTCTGAGTGATTTTAAAACTAGTTTTAGATTTGTTTATTTTATTATATGTGTGTGAGTGTGTTGCTTGAATGTCTCTTCAACCACAGAAGTGCCTGCTGAGGTCAGAAGACGGCGTGGGATCCCTTGGAACTGGAATTCTAGATAGCTGAGGGATAACATGGATGCTGGGAATCAAATCCTGCTCCTTTAGATTTGAAGAGCAGCTGGTTCTCTAACAGTTGAGCTTTCTCTTCAGCTTCCCAGTCAATACTTTTGACTTCCAGTGGCTGAGGTGGAGTTTAGAGCTAGATCCTTTCTTGTGGATGAGAAGGGTCTTCAGTCCTCGCTGGGTGTTTCATTCACGTGTGGTGAGAAGGCTGGACACCTGGGTCCATCTCCATCACTCTGAGCACACAGCTCCAACACCACTGTTCCGCTCAGAGGTTGCTTGAAGAGGCACGCCACAGTGCCTGCTTACTTTCTTACCCACAGCATCCTGCATCCTCCACCTAAAAAAAAAAAAAAAAAAAATTATAGGACCATGTTTAAAAGGAAAGAATCTTTTCAAAACACTAAAAAATCAGTGTATCTGACAGCAAGAGGGAAAAGTTTAGTGTATGACATTAATATTAAAAACTAATTTTAAGAGGAAATTTAGAAACATAATTATATGCCCTTTCTGTTCCCTAAGTGGGAAGGCTGCCTGCCTCCCTCTGAATCAGTCTTCCCTGTCTGTGCAGTGGATATACAGCGAGTGGAGTGAGGCCTTGCTTACCTTGCTTACGTGTGTCTAGTGAGGAACAGAGGAGACAGGATTCCCGCGAGTTTGATAAAATTCATCACAGAGCGACGGCAACTGATTTACTTGCCTCCGCCCTTGGCAAGTTGTTTTAGTCTCTCTTAGTTTCTCCGCCTACAATGGGACCTTGCTTGGATGCCAACAGAGGAGGACACTTGTGAAAGCACTTGAGGAAGCTGGAGAAATCATTAAATGAAAGATTGTATCCATTCTACAAAAAAGAAAGAAAGAAAGAAAGAAAGAAAGAAAGAAAGAAAGAAAGAAAGAAAGAAACAGAGGTAGCAAAAGGCTATATGTGCTCAATGAGTGTGCCGTCTCAGATGGTGCTGAGGACAGGCTTTGCCCATGTAGTGTGTGCTTTCAGCCCAGGCCCCCACGCTCAGCTTAACCTCACTGCCTTCTCTTTTTCTCCCAGTTACTAATCCCCGTGAGGTGGAGGCAGGCCCAGCTCAGTTCTTTGAGCTAGGCTTAGAAGAATAGGGTCATTTATATCTCTGCTTAGACTTCTGGAAAATCCTTTTATCTTGCTTCACTGCAAAGGATGGCAGAGCAAAACTTGAGGAATCCAAAGCCCCACAGAGCCATCTTGTGGTTTCACAAGAAAATGACTCCATCTATTCTTTGGTATCCTGGTGCAGATATGGGTGATAAGAATATTGCATGTTTGTTTTGTGATTACTTATTTTCCCCGTAAGTTTTCTCCCTGGAAGCCACTAAATAGAGATTGATATAACTATTGATTTTTTTTCTTTCCCTGCCAGAAGTCCTGCTTTCTACTCCTGCCTCAGCTTATTGGCCATCAGATTTTTATTGACAGGTGATGTTTCCACACACAACATAAGAGATTATCCCTAGAGGATTTGTCAGGACCCCTGTCTTCTTCCCACCCATCACCTTTTACTTTGTGTTGGATGATATTGAATGGGCTCCGGGCATTTTGGGATCTGGATAATGGGACGCTGAACACAGATACTTTGAGTTTGAGCTTCGTCGTTCCCCTGTGGTTTTTGATCTCTTCCATGTGGAGTTAAATGAATGGTCACCAGCCTTGTGGTGCCTCTCTGGTTTCTAGGAATGCTTCTGTACCGCTGTACAGTTGTGAGAAGATGGAGGGCCCGGGATGGTCTTGCAGGAGCATCTGTTCACAGTGCAGGGAAAATGGAAGCAAGGAGAAATAAGCTTGTAGCTCACCAAGTCAGAAGGAGTCTTACATTTTCTTTAAGACCTTTAGATGTGTAAAACTATAAGTAGAAATTTAGCTTTTGGTCTTGCTTTGTCAAGACTAAATTTTTCTTCTGTCAGAGATAGACTTTCTGACTTTGAAAAGAAGTCTATCTGATGCTCAATGTATTTTAAAAACATTTTCTCTTGTTTGTGATGTGAATGACTTAACAGACAAAGCTTAAACATACCATTTAGACTGCCTCACCAACAAGTATTTGGGGGCATTTTAATAAAATGGTGAAATTAGAGATGTCTGATTTGGAAGTCACTTCAAATTTAGTTACGAACGACAAAGAAAGCGGTACGTAAACATATAAAATGGATAATAAATATTCTGACTTCAAGAAGTGAGTTGTAACAACTTTCTTCTTCAGTAATACTCAAGGCAGTAACTCCTGAGGAGAGAGGCCGTGCAAAGAGTGCTACTTAGCATTATTGGATGAGCTCGCATCCTCCTTACTGGTGAGGAGTGAGCACGTCAGGATTGACTTAGATTTCCTGTCAGTGTGACAGGAAACCCTGGCGTTGGAAAGGTAGTGGATCCCTCACAATAAGTCTCTCCAGTGAGAACTCTGACAGGCTTAGTGAGCACACTTCAATGGAGACTAGTTTGAGGCTCTCAACCGAAGGAATCTGGAAACCCTTTGAAATCTTATCCTTCCATCATGAAAGCAAATGATAGAGGTTTAACCATGGATAATATCAGTTATAAAATAATTTCATGCCATTATTGGCAGTAAGCTGCAAAGGTGAAAAATAACTTATGTTTTAAATATAGGGAGAGGATAATTTATTACTCATGCTAGACAAAAGTCTGATTTGATTTTCTATTCTTTCTGTGGAAAATAATATCCCCGGGGGGCTGGAGGACTGCCTGAGTGGGTCAAGTGTGATGGCCAGGGCTGAACTCCCACAAATCACGTAAAAGCCAGGTGGGTGTCAGAGACAATGTCAGAGAATCTTACAAACAAGCAGCTAGTCAGAATATTTGAAAGCGTGAGCTCTGAGAGATAGCCTGCTTCAAAAATATAAATTGGAGAGTGACTGAGGAAGACACATAAACCTTAAGCCTCCACATACACGAGTAAACACACCCATACACACACACTCACATGCTCCCACACACGTGTAAACATGCACACATGCAATGAATACCACATGCATGCACATCTGCCAAAGAAAAGTTACAAAAGTGTTGTCGTATGAAGGAATGGTTAGAGGTAACAGAGCCAAAGTCAGAAGAAAGCATATGAAGAGCTGTTGGTTAATAAAAATAGAAGCATTGACATGCCGCTCAGACGTTAGTGATGTTTGTAGCCCCAATGGGTTTTATAATTTGCTGTGGGTTCTCTTTACATTTTCGATAGACGTTTGCTTTTGTACTGCTTTTGATAGTCTTTTTCTCTGAGATGGAGCTAACGTTATATGCTTAATGCCCACAAGACCCAAGTTTATCTGTGAGCTTAGAATATATCTATGTGTTTGAAAGAGATTGACACGTTCCAGGCAACTTACGTCCGTGGCTGCCATCAACAGCATGATAAGTGTGTGGCCCTGAAGCAGAGTGCAGAACAGGAGGAAGAAGAAACGGGGTTCTTATTTTGTTTGGGTGTGTGGTGTGTGCATATGTGTGTATTCATGTGTGTGGACATAGGCATGGCATAAGTGTGGAGGTTGGAGGATAATCTCTGCCTTCCCCCTTGTTTGGAACAGGTCTAATTTATTCTTTTCCAATCGTGATTCTAGCTGGCTTTTGAGCTTCTAGAGAGTGTCCTCCCTTTGCCTCTCATCTTTGTAGGAGTACTGGGATTATAGATCCTTGTGCTATGTTCCTAGTTTTTATGTGGATTCTGGATATTCATTCAAACTTGGGTCTTCACATTGAAGTACTTTTTACTTACTACCCTGGCTAGCTTTATGTCAACTTGACACAAGCTAAAGTCATCTGGTGGGAGGGAACCTCAACTGAGAAATTGACCTGCATAAGATCTGGTTGTCGGCAGGTAAGCCTATAGGGCACTTTCTTAATTAGTGATTGATTGAGGAGGGCCCAGCCAATTGTGTATGGGAACACCCCTGGGCTGGTGGTACTAGGTTCATTAACAAAGCAGGCTGAGCAAGCCGGGAGGATCCAGCCAGTTAGCAGCACTTTTCCATGGCCTCTGCATCAGCTCCGACCTCCAGTTTCTTTCCTGGTTTGAGGAAGGCTTCCCTCTATGGACTGTAACATAGTAATGTAAGTTTAATAAGCCCCTTCCTTCTCAAATTGCTTTAGGTCATATGTTTCATCAAAGCAATAGTAACTCTAATAAAGACGACTGCTGGTCATCTCTCCAGCCCTATGGTCATTATTTCTGTCACCCCCATGGTCAGTTCTGGGCACAGTCATGCCCTCTTTGGTTGTATGTGGATTTCTATTGTTAAAACAAATGATCATATTTAATAGCCTAAAATATCACCCATTACTTAACATTTCTTTAGGACAGAAGGGTGAATTCAAATGAGTTCTGTGTTCAGTGAAACTGAGACGGCAAAAGTTTAAAGTCCTGGCAGAGTTCAGCTTTTATCTTGGGGCTGAGGTTGAGTTGTTCATCCATTTCTAAACTCACTGGGCTGGCAGGATTCCACTTCTGAGCACAGGGCTGGCTGAGAGCTGTGGTTCTCAGCTTTATGTCATTAACAGGGAGCTTGTTGATTCTGGAAGCTGCTTGCTTCTATGCCTCTTCCATCTTTAAAGAAAAAGAAACATCACATTAAGTCTCCATAGTTTGAATTTTTTGGCTTCATCTCTCAACTTCCTCTTCTGTTACCAGATGGAGAAAGTTCTTTGCTTTTGGAATACTCTGGGATTAGAGTAGACATACTTGGATGATCTCCCTTTTGACTATCAGTAGGATGATAAAATATAACTCAAGTTATAACAATGATAGCTCTTTCCATTCAAAGGTTTTGGGGATTAGAGTGTAGGGTCTTGAAGCCGTTCCTAGAAATTGTGTCTACTGCAGACTGCATTTCTTGTTTGGTGTCCATTCACAGTGGCTCCATTCTGTTATGGATCGGTTAATATTGTCTCTAGTCTTGCTTCCTTTGGTCTAGGGTGGTAATGCTTTTTTCTTTTATTGTTGCTAATTGCTGGGTCTACTGTTGCTAACATCACCATCCACCACTGCTTTCCTTAGCTCTGTATTTATTATTTGTAATGTTGGTATAATGTTCTTGTGGAATGTATACAATTTACCCTTGTTCATTCAAATGCTGATTTCTCTACCCCACTATCTGGTTTCAATCCGGACATTGTATTGTGATGCTTACTCTAAGCATCACCTGTCTCAAGTTTGTGTAAACATGCCACCATTTGTTCTCTGTGTTGTCAGTTAAAACAACCAGCCAATGCTGTGCAATGGAGAGGATAGGGTGGGACATCCTGGTCCGGAGGGGAGGGAGAGGAAGAGGAGGAAGTGAAGGAAGGAAAACAGAAAATCTGCAGGAGAGGTCATGAGGAGGATGGACAGGACTTAAGATATGATTAAAAACAAGTATAATGGGTGAAATCTGAATGCTAGAAAACAATGCAGGTTTTGAGGTTTAGGATGGAGTAACTATTGCCCAGCATTGTGCTCTAGGTTAATTAAATAAATCCCAGTCTCTATATGGTGATTTGGGTGTACAGCTGTTTAGGAATAACCGCTGATTAACTAAAAGATAAAGCAACAGTAAATATTAATACCCACAACACTGTAACTAACTAGCATTTTTGTAAAACATTTTCCACTTTCTCTTTGAGTACACTGTCTCCTCTTTTCTGATGTTTCTGATGTTGACCCAGAAAAACGTATTTGGTGAGAAGTCATCATTTTTGCATTTTTTGTATACTCTGAAAAGATATTAGATTGTAGACTTGAGACAACCCGAAGGAAAGGAAAGACTTCTATTGTCATAGAAGAATGGGAACTTATTGTTCCACCACAGGTACCAAGGATGGACTCTGGTAATTACGCCAGCACGATTCAGACCAAACATGGAGTGGACTTAGATTACTTATGTTCAAATTGTGATTCATAATTTACCAGTTGTGTGAGCATTTTACCTCTCTATATTTAAGTTTCCTTGCCTGAAAAATAAGGATAATAGAAGTATCCTCTTGCTAAGTGGAGTGAGTGAGTTGATGCATGCAGGACACCCATAATGCCTGACCCACAGTGAGAACATGGTTGGTCTTGATGATATCACCTGAAACTGAGGGTTGTCTTGATATAGTTTCACTGATTTTTCTAGGACAGGCCCAGGTTACAGCATTGTTATGACATAACAAAATTTGCTTTGTGGTTTTTTTTTTTTTTTTTTTTTTTGATCACCATATCCAAAGTCTGAAATCCTTGGATATTTTGTATTTATTTCCTTTTTTATTTTGTACATTTGTCTTTAATTTTTTTATTTTATCTAACTATTTTTTGAGAATTTCATACATATATACAATGTAGTTTGTTCATATTTACCCTCTTCTACTCCCGCCCACATTCTTTTTGACCTTTTTTTGTTGTTCTCTTCCCAACCTCATACCCTTTTATTTTCTTCGCGCTGAGTCCAAACAGTGTTTCCATCTGCCTCACAAGTACAGGGCTAGCTTCTGGAAAATGGGCAATCTATGTGAGGCCATTTCCCCAAGAAGGTGACTCTCCCTTCCACAAAAGCCAACACTGTTATAATGCCTCCGATATGGTGGGATCTCTTGAGTCCCTTCTGACTCTAGGCTGGAGTCTGTTGATTGGCTTAATGTTGCATCTGTCTTGTGCAGGCAAGCACAGCTGCTATCGGTGAACATAATAGCCCCATCGTGTGCAGAAGATACTATTTTGCAACAGTTCTCTGTGATCTCTGGCTCATACTAACTTTCCCTCTTCTCTTCTATATTGTCGCTGAGCCCTTAGGGGAGGAGCTGTGGGCTACCTCACTTTGAGCTGATGGTCAGCAGAATTCCAGAGTCCTTGAAAACGATACAAGCCATTGCCATTGCTCTTTGCTGTTATCAGAACTTGATGGTAAAGACTGTTGCTGAAGGCACAAAGTTCTTTGGTCACTGTGAGAGACCAAAAGATTAAAAATCAGTGGCTATTATTTTAAAGTTTAAAGCAAAGGCCTGAACTAAGGCTAGCTGGGTGGAGATATGTCCAGCCATAATGCCCTGAGGGGAAGAACTAGTCTTAGTGCATTCTTTTCCTATCCACTAGAGATAAAGTTGCTAGGGAACTGGCCCATCCCCCTAGGGAGGGACACCAGATCATTAATGGTTTGGGGACCTTCCTATAGCCAATAAATTCAAAGTGCAACATCCCTTTTGCGTTTTGACCAATAGATGCTTGCCAGGTGGGAATCACCCCTGCTTTGGGCATGCTGGGAGGGACCGGAATCACTCAACTAATCTGAGCACCGGGCTCTCGGTTGTTCTCACCTCTTTGGCGGTGGGGGGTATGAGCCCAAGCTGTAGCTTGTAATTTGTAAAACAAACAAACAAACAAACAAACAAACAAACAAAAAAAAACTCATGTATTTACAGTGGAGTCTATTTAGTTCTGGTCTTTTGGGGTTTGTGAACTGGGCATAACAACTGAACATGTGAGAAATCCTTCTGTTACTGACCAGGAATCTTCTTTTCCTATTGTCTAGTTTTCATGATGCTGGAAAGTTCTATTAAGAATACTTGGGGAGAAAGACATTCTGCCCTTTTTTTTTTTTTTCATGGCATGTATTAAATATTTTTGATGGTATAGAGTCACTCATTCACTTAATTCCAGTTCAACAAATGTCTTGAATATAGGTTATGATAGGAAGAGAAAATACACAAAATTACAAAGGAATTTCCCTGCCTTCACTTTGCTTCCTAATTTATAATTCAGAGAAGCCCCATTATGGTTAGTTCCTCCTGAGTAAATTTACCAGCTAATAATAATCTTTAAAATCATCGTTCTTAATATTTGGTCCCTGCCCGGAAGGAACAGGAGGTCCACAAGGAGAGCAACAAATCTAAAAATCTGAGCCCAGCAGGTCCTGCAGAGACTGATGCACCAACCAAGGACCATGCAGGAAAGGCCCTAGATCCCCTGCTCAGATGTAGCCAATAGGCAGCTCTGTCTCCAGGTAGGTTCCCTAGTAAGGGAATCAGGGCCTGCCTTGACATGAACTCTGTTACCCACTCTTTGATCACTTCCCCCTGGTGGGGGCCATTGCCAGGCCACAGAGGATCCGGCAGTCCTGATGAGACTTGATAAGCTAGGGTCCGATGGCAGGGGAAGAGGACTCCCTCTTTCAGTGGACTTGGGGAAGGAGACAGGGGAAATGGGGGGGGGGAGGGTGGGACAGGAAGGAGGTGAAGGAGAGAGCCAACATTGGGATATAAAATGAATAAATTGTGAAAAAAAAAAAATTTGGTCCTTGACCAACAAGCATCCATATCATCAAAGGACTTGTTAAAAATGTACAATTCAGATTCTATCCCAGATCTATCATATTAGGAGTTACGGCTGGTGGGGTTCTCCTTGTAACTCAAATGTACCCAGAACTTTTGAATCACAGCACTGACAAGTTGAACCCTTTCCCACTTGACCTGAACTATTTTGCACTTGAGGGGAAAAAAAATAAAATGCTTTAACCTGTTTCCTCCCTTTACATTCTCCTCTAAGTGATTCATCACCGAAGAAATTAATGTTGTTCTAGCTTGGATCTTTAAAATATACTGTTGAAGTAACAGTATTCCTCAAACTGTGGCACACTCTCACCATTAGCTCCTGGGACTCTTTCCTCTTCTGTGTTGGGCTGACCTTCCCTCACATTGAGAAGGTGTGTCCCTGAACTTTCAGTTGTTAGTTCTGGGCCAGCAGAGGGACTTCCCGGCAGAGAGATGGAGGTAGTGAGAACTATGTGGAGAGACAAGATGGTGGAGAAGTTTAGACCAGCTAGCTGACAGACTGCCCCAGCATAAGGCCAACAGTTTTAAACAGTATAGAAGTTTTTGTGTCTTATTTAAACATAATCACATGTGTGTTTAACATGTATTCTTAGTACGTATGCATTTTGTAGAATGTGTATTATTTTGTGTGCACAAAATTCACAAATTGGAATTGTGTTATATACCCTGTTTTACCCCTGTCCCCCTGCTCCTGAGCTTACATCTCAAAGACTTGCTTGCATTGCTCTGTGCTCCTCCTGGCTGTTACCTCTTACTGCTCTGTTCCAGGGTGGGCCTTTGACATAGTTAACCTGAGGGATATCCAGAGAAACACCTGGTTTAGCTTGAGAGCCATAGCTATGCTCACCTGGAAGCTAGTTCAACTAAAGTTTACTTGCTCAGAGGGACTGAGGATTCTCTGTCTTAAGGGAAAGAAGTGCTATGAGCCAGCATGGAGGTCTCTGTTAAGATAGTTTTGTCCTCTCATCCAGTGCCCACTGGTTCTGCGTTCCTTGGGAAGAGTAGAAATGAGTGTGAGGAGTAGAGAGATTGTGCGACTCACAGCTGCTCGCTGGCCTTGCTTCTAAGTACTGGGTAAGACATGTTCTGAGTGTTAGAGACATACTGTGTATACAAGCAGAGGTAAGTGTTATGCCCAAGTCTCGTGGACCCCAAAGACCACCAAGGAGCCAGTTCCGATGAAAATGCAGCCTTTGTTAAAGCTCGAGCTCAGGCACACACTAATGCAATGATTCTCGAGTATAGAGCCCCCGAGCTCAGGGGAAGGAGGGTTTTTATTGGGGGTTGAACAAGGAGCAAGGAATTCCAGCTTGGCAGTTCTTTAAGTGAGGTTGAATAAAAATTACGGTTTAGCCCTCCGGATATAGTCAATCGGGTTTCATCACCTGATATTTGCTAAATGTCAATCACTCAGGAGATGTCTTATCCAGCTTAGGAGCAAAGCCAGCGACCAGCTGATTAGCTGTTGCTAGGAGGTGATGGCTAAATACTACCAGAGGTGAGTGGTGGAAGCACGTTTGTGGATTTTTCTCCGGGCTGTCCCTTGGGTAGGGGCTTTTATTGTCTTGTTCCTGGAACTGGTGAGCTATGGCCTAGTTCCTGGGACTGGTGACTTTTGGTGTGGGCACCAGGGTTTGGGGCGGGGGGAGAGTCAGGCCTGGTCCTCTCATTAGGAAAGAATAGAACTTTCATTTATTTTGTGGCGAGGGAGAGGCAAAGAGTTTTACTGTATAGCCTAGGGTGGCCTTAAATTTATGATCACCCTACCATGAACTTTTAGAGTTTGGGGATTACAGTTGTTCGCCACTGCACCCAGCTGACATTTGGATTTCGACTGTCACTGTGCCTTCAATATCAGTCACAGGCACAGTTTTGAAGCTTTGGGTGTATGACCCTTACGAAGACACTGAAACCTTTTCGGATGTATCTTTCAACTGTGCACGAGACACTGGACACCACTATGCACTAGATGCTGAGTCGGTGCTAGTAGCTATAATTCAGTTTGTGCCTTATTCACAATCTGGAAGGGGCCACACAAAACTCCACTTTAGACTGACCAAGGGCTTGAATATTTGTTCGGTAGCTGATGTCCCCAATGACATAGTTTTCGATGTTTAGAGAGGAAACAGATTTATAATTATTGGTATGGCTTTATCAATGATATGGCAGACAGGATCCAATGAACAATATTCTGTGTGTGGGGGCTTAAGTGATTTAAAAAAGTGAATTGCTGCTGCCATCTGCCCATTAAAAGGGAGAGCAAGAGGATGCTGGGAATGCTCTCCTCCCACCCCCATCCAGGAATGTGATCCCTATATTGTTCTGATGGAAACTATTCTGTTCTGGAATATACTTCAATGAGCTCTTAATCCCCTAATTAAACTGTTCTTCTGGATTATCCAAATACATGGTGTGGATGAAATGTTTTACAAGATTTTCCTTTAATAAATCCCATTGGGCTCCAACTGAAGTCTAATTAGTCGCTTTGACTGCTGTGTTGTACACAAAGATTCTAAAGCCAAATGCTGATACTAAAGTGTCCTCACTTTGCTAACAGCTTCAACCCTTGTTTTTTGGCAGCTGTTATTTACAGAGACAGATGGTGGATGGGGCCATCATCACAATGAGTTGTGTACCTGGAAGAAGAGAGAAAATGAATGCTCAAAGCAAGGATATTAATTAGCTCCCTAGAAAGTGGCTTTATGAATCGAATGAATCTTGTTTTCAAGAATTTAGCCATAGGTCACTTTATAAAGTTTAATTTGCACAGTGCTTATCTATGGGATGTGTTAGCTGGATTCTTTTACTTTCTCATCACTGCACACAAACAATTTAAAGTAGGAAGAATTTATTTTGGCTCACAGTTCCAGAGGCTTCTGTCTATGGCCACTTGGCTCTGTTTCCTCTAAGCTGTGGTGAGACAGGACATCCTGGAAAGAAGCATGTGGTAGAGGACAGGCTGTTCACTCCACAGTGGGAAGGAGGCAGAGAGTGACGGAACTGAGCCTCTCTTTTTCCAGGGCACACCCTGGATTTATTTCCTACTTTTTGCAGCTTCCCTACTCCCAACAGTCTTTTAATGTTTTCAGGGCAGCAATAGACTAACCTGTTGGTGAAAACAGAACCCTTGTGAACCAATTACTTCCTCCAAAGCGCCACCTCTGACCAAACCTTCAATGTGTGAGCCCGTTGAGTGTGGGACATCTTAACCAAACCATAACAAGACCCTTCTGGTCTCAAGCACCATTTAAATACTCTCCCTGTCAAATCACGGTGCCCTTCACTATAAAAGGCAAAACGATGCATTCAATTAAATTTATATTCAATTTCCAGTAATAGTTAATTTGGTGGTGTGAAAATTTCTTAATATTTCTGACTCTTTGGCCACTAAGTAGATGCAAAATAAACTTAGGAATACTATGTGAACACATTCTGATATGACAGCATATATAAAGCTGAAAAATACCAATTCTTGATGTATGCTTTTCCTCACTCAACTATTTCTACCTATCATCAAGTCCATTCTGCCGAATATTATAGACAGTTTTTAAGAGCTTCTTTAATCTGGAACTAATTAATAAACATATTAAACTTTGTTTATTTATTCACTTTACATTCCAATCAGAGCCCCTCCTTCCTCTCCTCCTGGTCACAACTTCCCTCCTTCTTTCCTCTCCCCCCATCCCTTCTCTTCTATTCCTCAGAAAGGAGAAGCCCCCAACTTACCCCAGCACATCGAGTCAAATCAGGACTGAGTGCATTCTCTTCCACAGTGTCCTGGCAAGGCAGCCCCTCCAGGAGCTGATGTAGAATGATTGGACGGGGGGCATCTGTGAATTTAAATAAGATATCATGATTTTGACTCTGAGCCAGGCATGGTGGTGCATGCCTGTAATCCCAGCACTCAGGGAAGCAGAGGCAGGTGGATCTCTGTGAGTTTGAGGCCAGCCTGGCCTATAGAGTTAATCCAGGACAGCAGGGCTACACCAAGAAACCCTCTCTTGAAAAACCAACCAACCAAAAAAAGAAAAAAAAATCCTACAAAACACAAAAATCAAAAAACAAAAATCCACCCCCTGCCCCCCCCAAAAAAACAAAACAAAACAAAACAAAAAACCCAAAAACAAACCAAAAAAAAGATTTGATTCTGGAAACATACATTCACACACACATGCATCTCCACTGTCATATGTGCTACTCTCTCTAACACACGTGTGCACACATACACACATACACATTCACACACACTGTCGTGTGTGCTTACCCCCTCACACACACGCACTCTCTCTCTCTCTCATACACACACACTGTCATGTGTACTCTTCTCTCGCTCTCTCACATACATACATACATGCTTGGGCGCTCGCGCGCGCGCGCGCGCACACACACACACACACACACACACACACACACACACAGAGAGAGAGAGAGAGAGAGAGAGAGAGAGAATGTAATTTGTTGCTCTGGTGACGAAAAAGATGTTACAACAAACAAGTAGTAAACAAAAAATGCTGCCACAAAAGTTTTTCTTTCTTTAACTTAAAAAACATGTTCAAGTGCACTATTTGAATTTAGCTAGGGAATTAGCAATGTCTTTCTCAATGGGTAACAGGACATGTGAAACTGATAAGTTCTAAAGTTATGTGATACAGATGTTTGTTCAGATTCAAAGTTACTCTGGGACAGTGGTTCTCAACCTGTGGATCCTGACCGATTTGGGGTCAAAGGACCGTTTAACGTCAGTGCTCAGGGATGATTGATGGAAGAAAAGAGCCACTGCAGGATGAATTTAGGTTTCTCAGCAGCAGGGAGATCAGCCTCTGAAGGACTGAACCCTGACAGCTTTCTAGAAGCTCTTTATATTGTTACACAAAAAAAGACAGCTTTAGCAAGCCAATTTCTGCACACCAAAAACCTTCTTCTCTGATCTAGTAGTTATCTCAGCCATAGGAGACTTCCTGGTTTGCCAGGCCCATCTCAAGACTAGGTTATTCGAAGACTCTGTGAATCCTTCTGAGAAAATAACCCCATGAAATCCCAGATATCAATCACCGACAAAAGGCTACTTCAAAGCTTAGGTGCCACCACTCCAGATTCCTGCCGGACGAAATGGTCCTGCAAAAGTTCTGCGACACTTTCACAGGGGTCACATGGCAGATAGCTTGCATATTAGATGTGTACGTTGTAATTTATAGCTAGCAAAATTACAGTTCTGAAGTAGCAACAAAAACAATTTCATGGTTCGGGGAGTTAGCGCAGCATGAAGAATGTATTAAAGGGTTGCCTCGTTAGGAAAGTTGAGAACTACTGTGCTAGGACTCCAAAAGCATTGTGGTATCATTGACTGGCTCACTTTCTTATTTATTGCCGACAAGATAAAGATACATTTGGACGGATTTGGGATTTTGATCATTAAAATAAACAATTAGATATTCTGGTTAGTGAATAATCCTTGATTCGGAGAGTCAACAGTGACACTTGACAGCAGAAATAGTATTGGAGAAGACAATTCTGAGATTGCACATAGCTTAAGGATGACCTTGAGGGGTGCTTTAGCATTGACACTTGTGGAAGAGAGAACCAGAAGGAGAAGAGCCTCAAGACAGACCCTAGATGAGTTAGCGCGTGGGAATCTCAGGAGAGAAAATGGCCCTTCAGTCCTGTTCTGGGTTAGCCAGACTTTTGAACCACCATGTAATGAATTGTTTGTTACCTTGGGAAGGGCTTGACCCTGGGTGAGATACCTTTCCCTAGGAGAGACCATCAGCTGAAGTTTTCCTTCCAGTAGCAACAAGAGACAAATTCTTCACTATAAAGGAGTGTGTACATATGACTGTGTGTGTATACGTACATGTGTGTGTGTGTGTGTGTGTGTGAGAGAGAGCGAGAGAGAGAGAGAGAGAATTAGATTGATAACAGAGTCTTACTCCTGTCCAGTTTGTGTGGTTCAACCTAGATGGCATAAAGGACTTTGAACAAAAGATGGCACTATAGTGCCATTCTGAGATGCTTTTCTGCAGCTCAAATTTCAGCAGTAAGAAAGTAAAATCATCTTATTGTCATAATGAAGAAAAACGGTAAGAAAGATGAGAGGCTCTTTTCATCTTTTCTGACTACAGAAATACTTTGAAGAGGTGACATGCAGATGTGTGTGTTTTTGCGTGTGTGCGCGTGTGTGCGTGTATTGTGAGTTTGCATGTGTGTGTGGTTTTGTGTGTGTATGTGGTGTGTGTGTGTGTGTGTGTGTGTGCATGTGCGGTGCATGTTGGCAGTGACAAAGGAGGTGTCAGATGGCAGAGCTGCCTCATCCTTCTTCATATCACTTTTCCCTTCCCTCCTTCATTCTTTCTTCTTTCCTCCTCTAAATATCTCCTTTTCCTTCCCTTTCCTCCAAAATTCCCCAAAAGCCCGAGTCTGGGCTCTAGGCTGATCATCACAGTAAGAGCAGGCTTCCTTTTGGGGAGTTTTGATAGATTTAGGAAACGTTATGCCTATGCACCTTGCAAAATTTAAGTACCATAGCTGTTAAAAACTCAACTCAGAGTTAAGGAATGAATGAAGATGCTGGGGAGGACTTGGAGTAAGTCTCAGAAGGTGACAGTTAATGCTGTGTTTGAGAAGCAGTTACAGCAGAGTGGTGAAGCCTGTGGATCTAGAGCTTTGAACATGTCTCTATTTGATCTTTACTGTTTCTCAGATGCTTGGACTCTGACACATACTTAATCCTTCTGTGTCTTTCAATATCCTCTTAACTGGAAGAATTAGTAAAGTTTATATATCATAGGTCTGCCTGATGAATGGCAGCCGACCAGTAAAAATGCTTACGGTCAGTTCATGACATGTTAGAGGGCTGGGTAAATGTTAGTGATTTTTAAAAAATAGCTGTCCAAAGTTCTTGAAAGTGTACGCTGTGTTTGAATTTGATCTGTCTAGGGAGCAAAGATGAACACAGTATCCTCATGAAACTCTTGAGATGGGGACTCATACCAGACACAAAATCAGAGCATATAGTTTTAATGCTGAAGGACAGGCATAGATTATGGGAGAACAAGAAAGGCATAAAATTCTCTGTGATGAGAAAGAGAACAGGGAATGCTTCCTGGGGAGATACCTCTTAAACTGAGCCATCAGAACATTAGTGTGGGGTGGACAACTAGGTCAGAGTGATGGACAGAAAGACAGGGAAGCCAAGACAAGATACTTGTGAGCTGGGGTTGACAGACTGTTTAGTATTGCCAAACTACAAAGTTGGAATTGGAAGCAGAAAGGGTGTAGGTGTTGAGGCTAGATCACATACTTCGTGGTGGCCCTGGTCACTGGCTGCCTGAAGCTGGCCTTGAACTTAAATCTTGCCCCAGGCCCACCACACTGGTCATCAAGCCTGTCCCTAAAACCCTAATCCCATTTAAGAAGGTATGTTCATGACTTAATAGCTTCCTAAAGACCACAGCTGTTAGCATCACACTCATGATTACAGATGAGAGGATGAACTGGTGCCTCTTACATGCTAGGCAAAGGTTCTTGTATTGCGTTACACCCCAAGCCTTCAACATATGTGTTTTGAGTTACACGTTTAAGCCGTAGCAGCTGAAGGATGTGTGAACAAAAGATGCTGGAATTCTCACTTGATTGGCACCTGGGCTGCGTGGGCTTTCCAGTGACAAGGCTCTGCATGAGTTACACATCCTCTTACATGTAACCTCTCCGCCATACTCTTGAAACTACCCTCCACAGACCCTTTCTTGCCAAATTCGGCTTTGGCACACTCGCTTCTTTTATCTGTTACTGGACAAGGTGACACCTTGGGTGCAGCCATCTCTAAACTGATCTTTTAAATGTGCACCAATCTCAATCCTCTTACAATGTGAGTAAGTGATTATTTTTGTTTTTACTCAGGTTTGAAAACTGCTTAAGCCTTAAGTATTTTGCCAAACTAACACGGATGTAAATTAGCATCCCATTTGATTTGTATCTTCTTAATTATGAATGTGATCAAGCATGCTAAAATCTATTTATTGGGCATTAGTATTTCTATTGACTTGTATAGCTTTTCCTTATTGATTTGTGAAATTCGTTTTACAGCAAGGAAATTAGCCCGCTGTCTGGTAAATGCACAGCCAAGATTCTCCTAAGCATTTTGTATTCATTTAACTTTTTTTTTTTATGGGTTCAGATTAATGTCTTTATTTTAGAGGTTCTGGGCCTCCATTGTTTTTGAAGTTTATTTCTTTTTATTATACATCTATGTTCATATATGTACGTATTTTGCCTGTGTATATATCTGTGCATATATGTATGTGTGTGTATTTTGCCTGTGTGTGTATGTGTGTGCAGTGCCCCTGTATTTGTTTGGATCCCCTGGAACAGAAGTTACAATGGTTGTTAACTACCATGTGCATGCTGGGAATTGAACCTGGGTTATCTAGGAAGAGCAGACCGTGCTCTTAACCACTGACCCGTCTCTCCAGCCGGAGTTATGGGTTTTATGTCAGGTTTGAAGAATGTTGTCCACTCCAGTTATGCTCTTATAAAACCACAGTAGGCTGACGATATCTTCGACTGTAAATGCTTTTAATACACCTGGCCTATCAAACAGTACAGCAATACGTTACACTGTGCGTGCGGTACTGTGCACCTTCATGACCACACGGCTGAGGGGGACCTACGGGACAGAGCCGCTGCCCGGCACCAAGGACAGTATTATATCACTTACGGTGGAGAACAAAATCCAGTATTTGAAACAGAATTTCTACTGAATGTGTATTAATTTCACTCTGTTAGGAAGTAGAAAAATTATGTCAAATGATAAGCCAGGAGCTTTTTGTGTTAGTCCATGCTTGTATATTATTTCTATACTTCACTTTTATTTTTGTTTGGTGTTTTGAGGGACTCATGAAACCTTGGCTGGTCTTAAGTATGCTCTGTAGCCAAAGATGGTTTTAGACCCCTGCGCTTTCTGAATTCTGAGATTACAGGCATGTGCTAGCTAATGTCTTTAATAAGTGAATTAAAATGTTCTGAAATGATTTTTTTTGTTTAAAACAAAACAATAAAGGATACAAAACATGGCCAGCTACCATCCCAACACCCAGACCAGCCAGTCTCTTATCACAGCAATTAATATAGTTAAGAAAAATTATATACTTAATGAGATTTTATAAAATTGATAGGATAGAATTTTAATGGTAAACACCTATATTTCTCATAAACACAGAGACCTCCCATCGGCATCTCCCAAGAGGCTTGCCTACCAGCACTTTCTTACATTCTTTCAAATAGAAGTGTAATTATAGACTTTGGGAAGGAAACACAGAAGAGAGAGTCTCAAACACTGAGTTGGTACAGGGTGTCTCAGCTCTGTGTTTAACCACTTGTCCTCAATTAAGTTAGAGCTTTATTCTCATTATTATTTATAAATGTAACACAATGTTTAATGAGTGTTAATGATGTTTAGTTTAATGTCCCATAAGCTGGAGCTTTCTACAAATGGCATATCAGCATGTTTAATTGTGTGAATGGAAAGTAAAAATAAATTCGTCTAAAGAATAAATAAAAAAAACGTAAACTTCTGTCACATACAAACCTTTTGAAAATGTATGCTCTATGTAGTTGCTTTGTCTTCCACTCAAAATAACATGAATTATTATTAAACATAAAATCGTGTGCTTAAAAATACCTCTGGAAATTATCTCATCATAACAAGCAACGAAATATATATAAAATGCCGCCCGGCAATTCCAAAGCTCTTGGTCGATTAGTCTGTCTTTTTCCTGCTCGCTGGAAACGACTACTTTTGCCCATAGCAAAGCTGCTTCCCTGTTTGTAAGAACTGGGCCTTTAATGCCTATCAATAATCGCTATGTGATTTTTGAAGAGCTATATCTATGCTAGACCTTCGGCTTACCTTTGTGTTGGGTGCAGGATCAGGTGTTACTCTTCCTGTGATAAAATGCCTGACAGAAGCAGCTCAAGAAAACACGGGTTGATTTTACCCATCACGGAGTGGAAGGCACAGTGGTTGGAGTAGGTATGTTTGTGGTAGTAGGAGCTTGAAGCTGTGTGGTGCTTTACAGAATGTAGGGATCTGGCCTAGAGCTGGAAACAGGACAGCCTTCAAAGCCCACTCCCGAGAGCCTTTTAATACCCGTGTTCAGAGGTCCTCACAGCTTCCCAAACAGTAAATTAAGTGTTCAAACACATGAACCTGTGAGAGGCATTTTTTTCTTTGTTTTAAAAATTAATTTATTTTTTTTAAATTCACTTTGTATCCCAATTGTAGCCCCCCTCCCTTGACCCCTCCCAATCCCTCTTTCCCTCTTTTCCACCCATGCCCCTCCCCAAGTCCATTGATAGGGGAGGTCCTCCTCCCCTTCCATCTGACCCTAGTCTATCAGGTCTCATCAGGACTGGCTGAATTGTCTTCCTCTGTGGCCTGGTAAGGCTGTTCCCCCCTCAGGGGGAGGTGATCAAAGAGACAGCCATTGAGTTCATATCAGAGATAGTTCCTGTTCCCCTTACTAGGAATTCCCACTTGAACACTGAGCTGCCATGGGCTACATATGTGCAGGGGTTCTAGGTTATCTCCATAGTTGGAGCATCATTTTCAGAAAGGATCCATGTGCCCAGATATTTCTTTTTATTTTTTCTCTCCTTGTGGAGCTCCTGTTCCCTCCAGGTCTTTCTATCTCCCCCTTCTTTCATAAGATTCTCTTCACTCTGCCCAAATTTTGCTATGGGTCTCAGCCTCTGCTTTGATACACTACAGGGTCAAGTCTTTCAGAGTCCCCCTGTGGTAGGCTCCTGTCCTGTGAGAGGCATTTTACGTTCGGGTTATGACAAGAGTTACTGCCTCTAGCCCTATACTGTGCACCACAGTTTCACTGTGATTGAGGTCCTCCTCTCGTGTATCTTTTCAACCCATGATGGGAACAAGCTCACCTCTCTATTGGTAACCAGTATCTGTTTTCAGGTCTGGATCACATATTATTAATTTTTTTTGTTATAGTTTTGTTCACGAAACCATTTTATTGAAAAATTAAAAGTGTAAGCAGTTTCTTAAAAATTCTGTGTGCTTTGCTGCAATATAATCGAAGAAATTAAGAAGCTCTTAATAGGTTCTATTAAAATTAGATCTTTGGTTCTCTGTTCTCTGTGTCTTTAAGGGACAGAAGATTATGAAGACAAAATTGAAGGTGTTTTTTTTTCTCTTTTTAGAACTTTACTTCAATGTAACTATGCATAAAACACACACTCATATTGGTTAATAGAATGCAATTATATTTAACTTCTACATAATGTTGTCCAGTAACTCAGTACATGGTTTAAAAAAAAAAAAAAACAGCCACTTTTGATGAGAACTGATAGACTAAGATCAGAAAGGAGAGGAGAACCTCCCCTATCAGTGGACTTGGGGAGGGGCATGCATGCAGAAAGGGGAGGGAGGGTGGGATCGGGAGGGGAGGAGGGAGGGGCTTATGGGGGGATACAAAATGAATAAAGTGTAATTAATAAAAAATTAAAAAAATAAAACGAGAATTCAATATAAAAAAAACAAAAAACAAAAAACAATTTGCAATCTGATTTATTTTTATCTATTACAAATGTATAAAAGATCCTCTATCAAATGCCGCAGAAGACAGCAGAACTTTGAGAAACACACCTTTGATTTGCTTCAGAAAAGTAGCGCTTATTTCAGTATAAAGATTGCTCTTTAAGGACATAAAAAGTTTTCTGAAAACTGGGATCTATAGACCCCTTTCAACACCTTCCTTGCTGTGTGTAAGAAGGCTATCCACACAGTGACTTCACACTAGTCCATGCTAGTCAGGGACGAAGTGAGGAAATATTTATTGAATTCCAGTATTCTGTTCAATCCTATCTAAAAACTATCTATCTAAAAACTATCAAGATCATCACCACTGTCTTCCTGGTGGTGATCTAGACAGTCACTCATCCTGGTCACCCAAAATGTCAGTGGGTTTTAAATTCTAGGATTTCAATTGAAGTCCAGATGAAACCTTTACATTGTACTTCTCATATTCCAGGCTTCCTAGAGGTAGACATATTGGTCATTAAATGTCTTATTGATTAGTTTTAGAAAAAGATAATGCATTTATCTTTCTTGGTAGACAGTTGTAGTACAAATGAGAAAGTTGTCTCTGATCCATTTTCTGGAATACAGAACCAGATGGCATTGTCTCTGGAACTGAAGAGGCTGTGATAGCTCACAAATCTCAGCAGGTGGCATTGCAAGATAAGCAATGCTGTCAGCTTTTAGGCTGGTCTACTTGTGGCTGTGGAGACCTGGATGCAGATTCAGAATCTTCCAGTAGACGGAGTTTCCCGCTTACGCCTACTGTGAGTTTTGCTAGGTGGGTCTGTGTTAAAGAAGATTCAGGGGATCCTTGTTCTTTCCATGGTCTGAAGCTGAGCACAGGGTGTTTTCTTGCAAGTGGCTAGTGGTCACAAAGATCCTTTTCACACTGATTTTGCTTTTGTATGAGTAGGTGTTGGTTGGAAGGACCTGCTGGCAAGGCCACAGTGAGCTGGAAGTCTGATGACAATGCTGTGATGGAGTTGAGCAGCAAGGAAGAACCATCTTTAATGGCTATCTAGCTTGTAGCAGGTACTAAGAGGAAAATTTTGACCTAATTGTTTTATTTGGTTTTCACAGTAATTCTATGTGTACGCTTTTATTGTTGTCTCCAATTCATAGATGAACAAACTAAGCCTTGGAGAGATTAAGGGTCTTTTTTAAAGCCACAAGACAAGAGTTTGTGTTGTTCAAACTTCTAGGAACAGAGCCCTAAAGCCCTGGGAGAATAGATAAGAATAGATAAGACTATGCTTAAAAAACATTATTTAGTAGTGACTGGCCATCACCAAAATTCACCTTTATTATTCAAAAAATTATTCAAAAAAGTTGGTGCGTGTAAATGTTCAAGAGATCTTTTATAAAAAGGGGTAGTATAGATATAAAACTGAGACTCAAAAGAATTACTCCCATTCAAGGTCACACCCAGCATAAGGAGAAACACAACGTAATAAAAGTCAGGCAATAAAAGCTTATTATATGGGATGGAATAAACTGATTGGATACAGCTGGAGTTCTCCAAGTGGTGCATCTCTTTGGGCTTTGCTTTCCAAGTCTTCTTAGATCAAATTTGTTGAAACAAATTTAACTCAATATGCCCAAAACATGCTGAGTGCCTGCCATTCTTTTTCTATTGTTATTTATCTAGTTTTGGCCACAACACCTTGCCTTTTGCCAAAAGATTAACCACAGTTATGCAAAACTACATTATGATCTGAAGTAAGGGCAGGAGCCTATTAGCCTCATACTGGCAGATTGTTAAAGAGTTTACCTTAAAGGAGACTATTGGAAAGCAGTTATTGAGGCTTGGTTACCGTGTTTATTTGCTGTGTGAATTTGAGCAAGAAACACCACACTTCTGGGCACCAGTTTTCTCCTTTGTTTTATTAGACCTCACTAACACAAGGTCTATGGATACACAGTCTGAGTTCTAATTGTGCTCTTTTACAGAAGGTCTGGCATCTAATAGGTGGTCAGTGAACATCAAAAGGAGGGAAACCAGTCTTTGAAGTAGTTGAAGTAATTTTATCATTCCATTTTCAGAAATAGGAAAATAGATGTAGGTCTCACCTTTCAGTGAAAATTTTTTTTATTGTAAATAGTTTTTTCCCCATTCAATATATTCTGATTATTTTTTCTTCCCCAACCCTTCTTAGATCTTCCTCACTCACTGCTGCCCCTATCCAAATCCGCACCCTTTTCCCCCCCTCTCATTAGACTACTAGCAGGCATCTAAATAATAATGATAACAATAATAATAAAAACAAATAAACAAACCAGAATATAGGAAACAACAACAACAACAAACAGATAAACAAATAGGAAAAAAAGAGCCAAAGAAAAAGAACAAGAAACACATACAGATACTGAGACACACACATTCGCACACACAGAAAACCCATAAAGAAACTGGAAATCAAAATAGACAAGCAAAATATCTGTAAGAAAAAGATAATTCCCAGACAAAGCATTGTGAGTTAAAAAAACAAAACAAACCAAAACAAACAAACAAAAAACAAACTCCACAAAAACCTCCAAAAATACCACTGAGCTCATTTTCTGTTGGCCATCTACGGCTGGGCATGGTTTGCATACCCAGTGAGACTCTGTTGAAGAGAACGAATTTTTTCTTTGTGAGTGGTTATCAGAGACAGCTTCTGAGCTAGGGATGGGATCTTGTGCCTATTTCTCCTCTCCGCATTGAGACCCCCCATCTAGCTTAGACTCCATCTGTACATGCTGCCTCAGTCTCTATGAGTTCTCATGAGCATCAGTTCTCTTGTGTCTAGAGACTTTATTTCCCTGGTGTCTTCCATTGCCACTGGGTCTGCACTACATTCTTTCTACCTCCTCTTCTGTGGAGTTGCTTGACCTACAGGGGAGGAATTTGATGGATAGCTACCAATACGAATTGACTGTTCTAAGGTCTCTCACACTCTGCACACTGTCAAGCTGTGGGTGTCTGTGTTTGTTCCCATCTATTACAGGAGGAAGCGTCTCTGTGATGGAAGATCAGGATCATAAGTACAGCAGAAGGTTGTGAGGAGTCATGTTATTGCTTTGTTCTATTGGAAAGACGCTAATATTTGTTTACCCCCTAGGTCCTTGCCTATCTTGCCTTAGGTTCTTGGACACCAGGGAAATGTCAGGTATGGGCTTAATCTTATAGAGTGGGCCTTAATTCCAGTTCTAGAGTTGTTGGTTACTCTCACAACTTTTGCGCCACTATTTTTCTAGCATATCTGGCATTATGCTAGATTCCGTTATAGAGAAAACGGTTTATAGCTGGGTTGGCATTTACCTTCATCTTCTGTGGCTGTGCAGAGCAACACATCATACCATGAGCACTAGTCAACAGGTGTGAAGGCTCCAGGTAGGCACCAGTTTGACATCTTTGTGTTCAGTGAGTTACATAGGTGTTGTCTTCAGCAATTGGTTCTTACCATTAGTTTTTAGAGAGCAACAAATAACCTTGGCAATAGCCTGGGTTGGTTGGGTGCTTCCACGGGGCCCCTTAGGCCAGTAATTCATTTAGATGGATTTATTTCTGGCCCTGGAGGTGCCATTGGTGACAGGAGATGTCTAGTTGGGGATTCTTCTCTGTTATTTGGTTATTCCAATTTAGATTTCTTTCACATATGTCTATATTTTAAGAAGCTTCTATTGTATCAGGTCTCCGTATGACTCCTCAAGTGTCCCTTATTTTAGCTGACCCTGCCCACATTTCCTCCCTTACCCTCTCTCTCTCTCCATGCCTGTTTGATCCTCCTGTTCTAGTTTTCCCCCACACTGGTCTATTCATAACTATTTGATTTCTCTTTCCTAGGGAGATCCTTCCTTCCCTGCTAGTTCCTTACTCTATGCCTTATTTCTGCAGCTATATAGATTGTAATCTGCTTACCTAAGGTTTAACAGTAGCATCCATATATAAACAAATACATACCACAATTGGCCTTTCTTTGAGTCTTGGGTTACCTCATTCAAGTTGATTTTTTTTTCTATCTCCACTCATTTACCTGCAGATTTCATGGTATCATTTTTAACAACTTAGGAATATTCCATTGTGTAAATCTACCACATTTGAAAATCCCTTATTCTGTTGATGGACATCTAGGTTGTTTCTAGTGTCTGGTTATTATAGATAGAGTAGCAGTGGATACAATTGGGCAAGTGTCTCTTTAGTAAGATGTAGGGTCTTTGGGTATACTCCCAAGAGTGGTACAGCTGGACCTGTAGGTAGACGTCTTCCCAGCTTCCTAAGGGGCTGCAGCACTGCTTTGTGTAGTGGCTGTACAAGCTGAGTTTCCCCAGCAAGGTATGTGTATTCCTCTTTCTTCACAGCCCTGCCAGCATGAGCTGTCATTACTTTATTGATCTTGGCAATTCTTACTGATGCAAAATGAAAAATCAAAGCAGTTTTGATTTGTATTTTCCTGACGACTAAGGATGTTGAAAATTTCTTTAGTGATTCTAAGGCATCTGTCTTTCCTATTTTGAGAACTTCCTGTTTAGATATGTTCTCCAGTTTTCAATTGGGTTATTTTTTTTCTCGATGCCCATTTGTTTGAGTTTTTAATATATTTTAGATATTAGGCCTCTATTAGAGGAGTAGTTGGTGAGGATTGTTTTCTGTTCTGTAGGCTGATGCTTTGTTCAAATGATGTCTTTTACCATACAGAAGCTTTTCAATTTCATGAGGTCCCATTCATTACTTGTTGATTGTAATGCTTGTGCTATGGTGTTCTGTTCAGAAGTTTTTTTTTTTTTCTTGTGCCAATAAGTTCAAGACTATTCCCGACTTTCTCTTCTATCAGGTTCAGTGTATCTACTATTTTTTTAAATTTATTCTTCTCTCGTGTAATACATCCTGACTGCAGCTTCCGCTCCCTTTATTCTTCCCAGTTACAACCCTCCAGTCTCCTATCCCTCTATATCCACTATTCCATTTCCCTTCAAAAGAGAGCGAGACAGTGTTGTTGGACTGAACATGGCATAATAAGACGAAATAAGCCTAGGCACAGACACTCATATCAAGACTGGATGAAGCAACCCAGTAGGAGAATAAAGGTCCTGAGAGCAGGTTAGGAGACCCTCAAAAGCTCCAAGCTAAAAAACCAAGAGAAGACCTAGTGCAGACCCATGCAGGCTTAATGATTGAAGCTTCAGTTTCTGAGCCCTGATAAGCCTTGCTTCGTTGATTTTGTGGGCTGTGTTGTCCTGGTGTCCTAGAACCCTTTTGCTCTTATGATTTCTAGTGATATTCTGCTAGGCTCATAGATGAGTGCTTAGCCCATTTGCCATCAGAGAGGCTTCCTCCAGCAGCTGATGGGAACAGATGCAGAGACCCACAGCCAAACATCACTCGAAGCTCGGGAACCTAGTATATCTGGTTTTACATTTATATCTTTGCTTATTTGGAGCTGAGTTTGTGCAGGGTGATAAGTATGGATAGAGATTGTTAATATGAAACTTCTTAACATTTATGTATCTGAAACAGATGGACCATGGATCTTCCGAATTCTGGCTTTGGAATGTATTGGATCTGAATTTTCCTATTGATAAAAATCACCTGATAAATAAATGATCTCAGTGGTTATTTGTAATCTAACCATCTTATACATTTAGGGCTATCATACTGGAAAGTGAAAGAAAATACAATTCTAGGTCATAATCCATGATCAAGATTAAATGGACACTTGGAACTCCCACTTGTTTATATATTCCTTCATACAGCATTATTCTTTTTTTATTTTTTTAATTTTTTTTTGTATTTTATTTTTTTCTTATCAGTTACATTTTATTAACTCTGTACCCCAGCCATGTCCCGATCCCTCATTCCCTCCCAGTCTCTCCCTCCCTCCCTCCTCTCCACCGTGCCCCTTGCCAAGTCCACTGATAGGGGGGACCTCCTCCCCATTCATCTGATCCTGTTTTATCAGGTATCTTCAGGACTGGCTGCAAAGTTCTCCTCTGTGGCCTAACAGGACTGCTCCTCCCTTGGGGGGTGGGGAGGCCAAAGAGCCAGTCATTGAGTTCCTGTTAGAAATAGTCCTTGTTCCCCTCACTATGGGAAACCAATTGGTTACTGAGCTACCACAGGCTACATCTGAGCAGAGGTTCTAGGTTACATTCATACATGGTCCTTGGTTGCATGTCAGTCTCAGAAAAGACCCTGTGCCCAGATATCTTTGGTCCTTGTGGAGCTCCTATCCTTTCCTCATCAGACTAACTCCCCTTCTTTCTTATGATTCCCTGTACTCTGCCAAAGGTTTGGTCATGAGTCTTTGCTTTGAAAACACTGCTAGTTAGAGTCTTTCCAATGCGCTCAGTAGACTCCTGTCATACGTTCAATGCACATCCCATCTGTCATTCTAGACGAGGATTGATCATCTTACCCCATGTCCACTCTCTTGATTATCTTTTTTAGGTGTACAGATTTCATTATGTTTATTATATCTTATAGGTCTATATAAGTGAGTATATACCGTGTTTGTCTTTCTCCTTCTGGGATATTTCACTCAGGATGATCTTTTCTAGGTCCCACCATTTGCCTGCAAATTTCATGATTTCCTCCTTTTTGATTATACAGCATTATTCTTCCGACATTTACTCTATACCAAAATTTTTGTTACATTTAATGGTAAATACAAAGATTAAACATGGTTCCTGGTTCCACCAAACCTAAGGAGTAGTGGAAGGTATAGGAAGTAGCAGCTATAAAATGGGCAGTTGGTACCATGACAAGGGAAGCAGAAGATGCTTTGAGGAAAAATGGAAAGAAGCCAAGCATGCTTCTGAAAGATGTGTCATGTAGCAAATAGAGAACTTGAACAAGCATAGAAATTAGCCAAGATAAGGGTTGGGCGAAAACTATGTCCTGAAATTATGGGATGTATAAAGGAGATTTTCTCCTGCACCTTTGCTCTACTTACCTGCAAGAAGATAATGATTTAAAGTACATCTTGGTGCACTGTTTTTTTGCTTTTAAATTTTAAAAATAGGGATGGGGGTTAGCTTGTGTTATTTAGCTGTATCTCCCTAAACATTCATATTGCCAAGAACCTGTGTCTAATGACATTATTTCCAGGTGTGTTATGATGATATTTTGGTTTGGGTTCTCCAGAACTAGGTCCCTGGTGAAGGATTCAAATGCAGTTAACTGAAAGATGGATAGAATATGGAGGGGAAACAGTGTATAAGAAAGAGAAGTCAGATACTTAACTCAAATCACAAATCCAGCTTGCACTATAGGCAACTGTTACTTACTCACCATGTCCTAGAAAACAATGTTCCAGCAATTTTTTTTTTTTTTTTTTTTTTGGTCAGTGCAGAGTGACCCAGGGTATTTGTAGTTTTTGGGAAGAGGCTCCCTCTCTCTCTCTCCCATGTTCTGGGTGTGAAGCCTGTGTATGGGAAGTTCATGCGGGTTCTGCCAGCCTGTGTGCAGCTCTCTAAGAAGACATGTACATTAGTGTGAATGTAAACAGTGAGGCATCAGAAGAGATATTGGGTAGAGTACTGACAATGAGTGCTACGCTTGACGCCTTAGCATCATGCCATGCGATGACTCCATGGAGTCATCGTACCCAGTAGCTGTTATTATAAAAAGATAAAGTTATTCAGAATGGAGAGCATGGGTTTGATGATTTATATGGAGGCCTCATGTCTGGTTCTAGTTCCAAAGAGATCAATCTAAAAATTTTTTCCCTTTCAAGTGTTTGGACTCTACAAAATAGCTTTATCATAGTTTTCACTATACCTGGTCCTAGCAGGAAGTACAACTCTACAGTTTCAGGGAGGGCCAGGATCATAGTATATAAATTAATACAAAAGAACATATGAGACTAATAGGCACATATTTCTGGTCACATGTATGTAGCACATACATGTGGCAGATAATGTATAAGAGTGTAAGATGTGACCCCAATCTTTCAGGAGCTAAAGGGAGAGTTTATAAATTCAGGACACACACACAGGAGATAGTTAACCACACTGGACTAAACACTGGCTATTTAAAATTGTGACATAAATACAATAATGCTTTTCCTAATGAGAAGAATCAATGTGGACCTAATCAGCAGGGGAGAGGAAAGGAAATGGGATTGAGCTAGACATTAAAGGATTGGCAGGAATTAAAAAGAACAACATTCCAAGTAAGTAAGTCACCGAAGGGAGAGGTAACTGAGAAGGGCACTCTCAGAAGACATGTATCGAAGATGGAGAAACTATATGTTCAGGAGGAGTAAGAAAGCATCTTCATGGTTCTATGTTTAGTGTATGAAGGGTCTCTGGATTCAGCTTTAATCGAGCATTCAATTTGTTTTTGAAGAATTTTCCACACAGTCATTTTCTACCTTTGTAAAGGTCATTGCCAGAAGAGGGATAACTAAGGGTCCAAGGAGGACAGATCTTAGCCCTTTGTCACCAGTGCATGCACTCATGCCATATAAAAATTATTATACTAGGGAAGATTACAAGCAGAATTCTAGGGGACAACTCAGCACTCAGTCTGGGTACTAATGAGACAGAGCACATGTCTGGAGTCCCGCTGGGGTGGGATACTACCTCTATCCCCCAGATGCTCCTTATGTTAAATGTATAGGGAGACAGGATTCATCTATGTAACTGTTATAACAGAAGATCCTTGGTCAACAGGCTGACTAGCAATCCCAGTTTGCCTGACAATGCTGTTTATGTTTTAGAACTGAAAGTTTATATCTTTGAGAACTCCTTATGTGTCATGCAAACTGAAAACATTAAGGAAACAGTTATTTAGAATTAAAATAGAGGCTTTCGAGGAGATCAGTGAATGGTCACACAGGTTGAGTTAACGCGGAGCCGCTGTGCAGTCACTGATCCAGAATAAAGTCAGGCAACAGAGGATGGAGGAGTTGCTCGAAGGTCATCAGGATCTGACTTTTCCTGTTCTCTACCCTGCCCTTGTTGAATCATAATGTTGTCCCCATTGATTACAGCCAATTTTATGACATGCTTAGGAGGTGGGGTCAGTGAGCTTCCTGTAGGGGTTGGTAGAAAGCTCTATGTCCAACATTGCCGTGCATTTGCATTTCAGGCTGGCACCTGGGATTTCAGGGACAGCTTTTTGATCATTGTGGTCAAAGGGTCTCCCTGAATTCACACACTGAACCTTAGTGAATAATACGGTAGAATCAGAAGGTGGGACATTTAGGAGATCAGTAAATAATAAAGGTAGGACCTTTAGGAGAGAAAGTTAAGGTCCATATCAGAGTTGGAGAAAAACACTAGGTCCCTTTTGCCCCTTCTATCTCTTATGCTATGTGAGGACACAGAATTCAAGGCACCATCTTGGAAGCAAACACTGGGCCCATGCCAGGTAGAGAACATGATGAAAGTTTGATCTTGGACTTCATTGCCTCCAAGAGGATGCAAACTAAATTCTTGTTCTTTAGCATAAGAACATACACTTTATAACACAATGATGCTAGCTGAAAAGATTTCCTAAGACTGATATATGAACAGAGAAGTAGCAGAATGCAGTTTCCTTGGTCTCTACAATTGTACAGACATGTATTGGTCTGTAACTGCTAGACAATGTTGTGAACACACTCTGATACAACTTGTTAACTTCTCTACACATTTATAGGTGATATCAGAAGACTGGCTAGACCCTCAGTATTCTATTTGGCAAAGGAACTTGTGACCCAGGAAGTAACTTGGTAAAAGACTCCTAAGTTTAGTAAGGCGTTTTTGAAACAACTTTGCCGTCAGAGGGTCCATTTCATTATCTAGTTGAGCTAGCTTGTTGTGACGGGGGAGGAAAGGATCTCCCTGATGACTGGAAACTGAGATTTATCTATTACAAAAAGAAGGGTCAAGGATCACTGTGGATGAGTGACAGAAAGAATGTCTGGGCCAGAGGCAGTAGAGGACTACTGGGAAATAGTGCCTTTTGGATACAACAGGGCAGTTTCACGTAGGAATTGTACATATAAAACCTATGCAAGCTCAAGTTGGATCAAACATCAAGTTACAGAGAGGGTTTGAGTATGAAATTTTATCCCTAGAAGAGAAGCTATCGGCAATTGACTGCTAATACAGGGAGAGTCAGTTTTCTTTAAGAGTGTAGCTCCTGGTAAATTGACTACATTCTTGTGTAAGGTCACACATCCAAGAGTGTTTGGGCAGCACAAATTGGACTTTATGAGTTTTTTTTTTTTAAAGAGGACATTAACTTGGGTGGGTAGAGAAGCAAGGTGGATATGGGAGGAATTGGGGGAAAGGTGTGAAAATAATAAAAAACACATTGGATGAAATTTTCAAACAACTAGTACAAAACCCACAATACTGGATTCTGGATTCTGATACACCAGTAACAACTCCTTCTTCCAATTGGGTTACAAATGTTCCCTGGTTCTTGAAGCATTGTGGATCTACTCAGACTATTCTACTCTCATTGTGTTGGGATATGCAGAGCACTTAACATTTAAAAGCATGAGTTTGATTATTTTTCCTTAAGAGGAAGAAGAAGGATTGTGGAGCACCAGATATAGGCTTGAGTACATGCTTTGTCTTTTGCTAGCAGTGGGTCTTGGATGAACCATCGGTCTTTGTGTATCTGTTTTCTTACCAGTAAAACCTCTAACTCTCAAGGCTTCGATGAGAGTCACATACAACAACAAATGGCAATGCTCTTCAGACTGAAAGGCCCTTTACAAGAATTTGCTACGGTGATTATTTCCACTTGCTACATTCTCGGGAGCTTGATAGTGCCTAAATGACATGGTCTGGTTTATGCTTCGCAGCTGTTCTGGTAGAGTTTACTCCACATGGGTGAACCGTTGACTCTGAGGGAATAGTTTACTTACTGTAGCATTGTAAGTGCTGCATATTGCATGAGGGCTGCCTCCCACCTAATGTAGAACACAGTCTTCATCATCTCAAGAGCCAGCTAGATGCCAGATGCCATATTATGTGTGCAGCAGAGAGAATCCAGGCCTGCTGTCTTGTGAAAATGTAATGGCAGGTACTTAATGTGGTTAAGGCTCGGGTGAGCAAGGCTGATCCGGGGACGTGTTGTTCTTAGTCCCTGTATAGACGTTCTTGGATGGCAGACTGTGTTTTTCACTTGGTTACTCATTGAGTTTCCTAAATCTGGTGGAGCCTTTTACTTGTTCTTCATTTAGGCCAATATAGTTCACTGGAGTGAATGTGTACTTTGGAAACACAACATTGGGTTTCAACCTTGCTTTTTAAAAATAGGCTATTTATGAGTTGCTATTTATTATCACCTCTAAACCTTTGTTTTTTCCACTCTCCAAATGTTGCTTTTTAGTTATTTTAATAGTAGATTTTTATATGCTATAGCATGATAGTGTGGTGTATTTTGTGTAATGATCAGATTAGAGTGAACAGTTATCATTTGTATCTCTTTAAACATAACAAATCAATTGTTGCATAATATACATATTTAAGAGGTCCAGTGTGATATTTCAATATGATATGAACTGATTAAATCAGTTCATTTCATCAACATAGCATTATTTCGTGTTTGACGCCTTTGGATTCCTTTTGTCTAGTCATTCATAAAAATATAGAATGTATTATCATGAGCTATAGTCACTTTATCTTGCATAGCAACAGAACTTAGGACTTTGACCTGCATTTTGATACTTGCTAACTAATGTCCTCGTGTTCTTCCCATTCCTCCTCACAGCTTCTAGAGATCATTAATCTGCATTCAAATGGACATTTTAAAAACTCCACACATCAAAAAGAATATGCCATATATGTTTTTTGTCTAGCTTGTTTCAATTACCAGAAAAATATCTTTCAGTTCCACATCTTTTGCTACACATTATAGGATTACCATTGCTTTTGTGGCTGACTAAATATTTCATTGTATATATTATCATTCTTGACTATTCGCTTTTAAAATACCCCACTGGAAAATTCTATTTTTCAGCCTACTGGAAAATTCTATCAAAATAATCACAGAACCCACCCATCCTCACCACCTTTTCTACAGTCCCCATGTAAGCTCTGTTCTTTATTTCACAACAGCTTCCACACTAGCATTTCCCTAACCCATATGGCTTCTATTCCACATGTTTCAAATAAAAGTCAAATTATGTATTCTATAACTTAAAGCTCCCAAACCTTCCCAGTTTTCTTAATACCTTTGATGAGGACATATACAATCAGATTCCTACAGGTAAGTAATACAGTGTCCTCACGAAAGAAATCCCAGAGAGTAGCTAACCTCTTCCACCAAGTGGGATGGAGTGAGAAGGTGCTACCATCTCCCATCCATTAAATAGAAAATAGCTCTCATCAGATATTGATCAGAGGTTTGGTATTGGGCTTCACAGACTCCAAAAGTGAGAAATAACTTTGTTATATGTAAATAACTTTGTTATATATAACTTTGTTGTATGTAGCATGTATATGTAACATATAACTTTGTTATATGATATTTTGTTATAACAGATAAAAATATGCTGTTGTTACTACGCAGATGCCTGAATTCTGGTTTAGATTCCCTTGAGACAGGATTTGCTGAGATAAGGGCTTAGAAAACTTGGATTTTCATCTTAGGTATGCTATTTGAAAAAAAAAATGTGTTTTAAAAGTGTTCTTTAAACACCAAGGTGTGATTAACTTTTTATTGTACAAAAAGAAAAAACAATCCAATTAACCCAAATTGACTCCTAAATTCCCAGTAGCTGTTTTGAAGGTTTACATATATACTTTGGCTTTTGGACTGGACTCATTAGCAAGGTACTTCCTACAGCGCTTGTAAAATTGTGTGTTTTCTAATATGGTGATTATCTGCAATAGTAAGATGAATCTGTACTTGACTCTAAAATCTTGTAAGCAATAACTGAAAAGACATTTTGTGTTTTCTTTGAAAAAAAATAATAGGGTTAAATGGAAGATTATGAGAGAGCTCTGTCTCTGGACAACTGTCCAGATTTGGAAATGAACTTATGGAACTAGTTTCAGATTTGGAATGATTTAATTACTGGAACAAAGTAATGCCTGATAGACAAAGTATGTCTGTCAGATATCTACCAATGTTTAGCATTCAGCCATCAAGTGTTTATTTACCCCTTTTCCCTAATTCAATTTCCCTTGTTAGGTTATGTTCAGGTTTGTGTTTTTCAGGAACTGTAAGGGAGCATATAGAGAAAATTTAATCCAGCAACATGTCTACTATGACAAGGGATCACATCCAAAGACCTAGGTGTGTGTAATCTGGCTGGAAGACAGACATGCGGTAGTACACATCTTTAATACTGAACAGTGATGCCTAAGGGGCAGAGTAAAGAATCAGAGAGATTTGAAAGAATGAGTCAGAGATAGGATATGTCCAACTCTCAAAAGAACAGACAGGAAGGAGAGGCTACTTAAAGGCAGTGCAGGAAGACAGAGGAGAGTTGTGTTTGGTGCAGTTCAGTTGAGTGCAGTTGAGTTGTGCAGTTGAGTTCCTGCAGTCAGTACAGCAATGCAGTTCAGTTCATGGAGCTCAGAGGCAGGTTTTTCCAAGCAGAGCAATCAAGTGAGAAGTTGAGAGAAGCCAGTTTGAGTAAGTCATCTTGGATAGGGATTTTGAGCCAGAACAGCTGAGTTGATCCAGCCAGCTAGAGTTCCAAAAGAACTAGAAAGGGTGAGCTTATTCAGCAGTACATCTTGGAGGCTAGAAACATTCTAAGCCTAGATTAACAGATGGAGGCTAGAAGCTGAAGCCTTCAAGGTCTGTGATTGCAGAAGATTAGATTGTATGGAGGCTAGAAGCAACATTTACAGAGTATGATTTATGATAGAATCAACGAATTTTAGTTTGATTTCTGTAAAATATTTAACAATATTTTAGGCAGTCTTCTTATTTCTAGACATTTTCTAGAAATAGGTTGGCTCAGTTGGATATATTCAGACACATAGGCTGTTTTATTTCAGAATGTTTACCATATACATAGTATATTTTCTGCTAGTCTTGGTAGGATGGATTTGTTTTCAGGCTTCAGTGAATGTATATGTCCATTCTGGATGCAGAAGTGCACGTAGTTTCAGAATATAAATATTGCCACAAGTGGTCCAAGAGTTGGAAAGTAATAATGTCTTTCATCCATTGCAATCTTATTTGAAAGGGTCTTTATTTTGATATTGAAAGACAAAACAATTCTATTTCCATATCACTCATTTTATGTAATATGTTCATATGAATCACATTAAGCAAATCTAATTCACTCTCCTGAGGGGTGATATTTGAAAGCATTTATCATTGGGTTTACTATGAGTACATTTTAGTTATTTGTACTTTCACACAAGTATTCCATGAATTATTTTACATCTGATAAATAATACATGATTGCAAAATGTGGTAGCCAGAACTCAAATCCAAGTTTTAATGATACATTTAGTGCCCTTTTCCCCAACAATCTTGTTCCTCAATGAAATAATACAGAAAAAACACCCAGTGTGCAGGAGAAGGGATTCAACTTTTACTAAAAGATCATGGTGAGAGCTTGGAGTAGTCCCCTTCTGAGCCTCATGGATCTCATTTGTAAGATGAAGAAATTAGCCATGATTTTTTTCTGTATTTACAATACGCCTGGACACTTACCACATGTGGAAATGAACTCATAGGACTAGTTTCAGATTTGGGATTACCTAATCACTGGAATATATCCATCTCATCCCAACAGTCTTCATTTTCAATGCACACAGACATTCTGAGCAGGACAAACTAAAAGGTTAGAGCTTGGTCTCGTGAATTTTCTGCTTAGATTCTACTTGTCCATATTAAAAAAAAATGTTATAGATCAGGTGTCAAATGCCCCTACCACGAAAGTCGCAGGTGTTAAATGTTTGATTGCTACTGATGGATTTAACAATTGACTCATGATGAATCTAACCTCATTAATAGCTTAACCCATCAATAGATTCAGTATTGGGATTTGGAATCATGGGACGGCATGTAAGTAAGTGGTAGTGTCTAGTCACGAGATTAACACCATGTCCTTCTACCACAATGCCTTACCACAGTCACGAAAGCAACGGAACCAGCTGATGACCGTGGGCTCAACTCTGTGAACCTGTAAGCAAAATAAATCATTCCTCCTGTGCATTGATTTATTGAGTGTTTTGATACAAAAGACAATGTGCTCAAAGGACAGCAAGGAAGGAAAATGGAAAAACAAGTGTGGTCTGTTGTTTTTTAAATAATAATTTCAAATGCAGAGGTCGTTGTATTTGGAAGGGACATTGGAAATAATTTGTTTCAATTATATTATCAAAATGCTAAGAACCTAAATTCTGGAGCAAAGGGGTTCATGAAATCTTGTACTTCACAGTGAATTAGAGATATTCAAGACCAGAATCCAGGCTTTCTGGATCCTAGCAAGCACATCTACTACCAACAACTGTGAACTTGGAAGTGCTTCTTCCTCAATTTCTGCCAACCAGGAAGTATATAGTTGTTGTACTGAGCGCACATGTGCATTCTTAGCTTTCTTGAATGCAAGCAGCAGAAATGTAGGATGAAACATTGTGCAGAAGTTGGGATGTGAAGTCATTTTTACTGGGATTATTGGATTGGGAACTTGATCATGCCACCTAAAGGCCCGGAAGAAAGCAAGCATGAGGGATTAGGAGAGTGGTGACAGCAGAGACTGAAAGAGCTGGAGGGGCAGAGGTCACCGAGGGGTCTGTCTGTATGAATCTGTATCTGTCTGTATGAATCTGTATCTGAATAATTAGCCTCTTGTATCTTCAAATTCTTTCTTTCTTTCTTTCTTTCTTTCTTTCTTTCTTTCTTTCTTTCTTTCTTTCTGAGCAAGAAACAGAATTATCTGGCATGGTACCAATATTTGCCTTGTTTCCATCTTCACTTTGCAGTTTTTATCATTTTGACCAGACAATCTTTATAAAAATGTGAGCCCTGACTTCACATCTATAGAATACTTCTTATATACTTATTGCCTCATATCTTCCTGGTCACTTCTTTATTCTAGCTATAACTATTGTGGGTGATTTCAGAAGCTCCTGTCTCAGTTTATGCTGTCAGGCTAAGTTATCATTTATTAAATGGTCATCATATCGAGTCTTCCACATGGATTTTAATATGCTCAAAACACGTATGTCGTAATAAATATGAAATGAGACAGGGACACATTTGTTCATATGTGAAGTATATCACAGTCCCCAGCCCAAAGTCAGTGCTTATGTAGTATCGTGTGTTATCTCATGGCTGCTTTGTCTGTCCACAGGCTTACATCATTAGTTTTGTGACCTATATAATGCATCTCAGTCATGAAATATTTTAATATAGTAACATGCTTTTGCTTTCCAGGCTGGCTCAGCATAAGTTTAAGAAAGTAAGAACATGTATTTCTCTGCATCTACTCTATCCACGGTAGAGGGGCACATTATTTTCCCCTTCTGTTTTTCCCTAGGCTGCTTTTAATGTCCTAGGGACAGGCCTTAATGCACTTTCTACAACTGAAGGGGGTTCAAGTGTTTCTTTATTCTCTTCTGGCTCGATATAGGAAGACTGTGCTTCTTTTTCATTTGAGGTGTGAAATTGAAGGTTAGATGCACACTTATTTAAATTCACTATACTTCAGAGTGGTAGATTCTGGAATTGAGTTGAGTCTGATTTCAAAACCAGAGTCAGACTCACTTTTTAAATAACTCTATATTGGGACAATTTGTTTCTTTTTAACACTTATGTTATATCCCTCAATATTACATTAAGTCACCCCTATTATCTGAAGAGTGCAGATGATTTTAATTTTCTTTTATTCAGAACAAGAGCAACTTACCAGATTGAAAGACATAGGAAAAAAAGAACCCAGGAAGTAAAGCTTACCAGAAAAATAAAGGAAGTTTTCTTGGAGTGGCTGTGAGTCAGAAACTTTTAATGAATCTTGTTGTATTGTTTACCAACCCAAGATCATCTTAGATGTCAGGAGACAGATACCTAGATGTCAGCTTGTAAAATAAATCTTTGGTGTGATAACAGAAGTATGAGGTGCTGAGATCCCTCTGTGCCAAGAGATAATGAGGTAGGACAGGGATAAGTTGGAAAAAGCACTGGTTACCAAAAGAGATAGCATTTTTTTTGTTGGTGTTAAATAAAATATTTATGAGGCTGGGAGTTGATTACCCATGATTTTAACAATTCAAGGATAAAAAATCTTTGATACATGTCCAAGGTGTTGGAGAAATTCATATAACTGTACCTTGCATAGAAATAATTCATCACCAGAGTTTGGAATGCATGCAAATTGTAATGGAATTAGAAAACATTTTGCAATGTTAAGGCATAGCAGTATAACATGTTGGAAGGATTAAAATATATCCTGTTGTCATAGACACCATTTCATCCTTTGTCAGTAGAGAATATTTGCTTAATTTTAGATTTAAATAACTTTTATTGAATACCTACCATATGGCAGATATGTTTATATTGGATTTCAAAGGGAATAATAATGAAACACATAAGGCATGGGCTATTGTTCCATTTCATAGATAAGGAAACTGTTGTGTAGGCTGCATTTAGATGCGCAGAGACAGTCAGGAAAATGAAAGTTGGGCTTGTTGTGACTCCCAAACTATCATCTTAAAAATATTGTTCTTTCATTTTGACAGTTCTGTCATATAATTTCTAACTCAAAATTGGGTCCTGGGTACTTGGTATGAGATCAGTTTCCTTAGTGGAGGAAACCAAGCAGTACATTATTCTGAATGGCGATGAGATGAGAGAGGAGAATATTATCCAAGTGTGCTCATGGATTGATTGCCTGAAACATTGCCCTCCTTACCATTGGTAAGAAAAGAACAGAACTCTCCATGAATTACGCATGCGATATGACTTCCTCACTTCACAGATGAGGGTTTAGGGGTGGATGAGGCTATTGTTTTAAATCTAAGGTTGGTAGATGATGAACTTGAATTATAAGAATCCCAGCTGGCTGGAGCGCAGTCTTATGTCTGTTCTCTGAACTACATGGGTGTAAGTACAATTAATTCTATTTCTAACGTTACAGTTCTTTTAAGTATTTGGTGGTGGTGCTTGGAGCATTCTCTTCTCTAAATCAAGTATCATTTCGTAATTCAAGCATTTTTGTTGTTGCAGTTTCCAGATACTTCATCATGCTTTAAGGGAATGTATAACTGGAGTGTGATGTGCGCAGACTCAGACAGATTTCACAGAAAAACAACAGGGAGGTTGTTCCAGCATCCAGCTCATCTTAAGAGTTTCAGTGGTCATAAAAGAAATGTCCTGTTTTCAGAAAGACAGACAGACAGATGGACAAACAGATGGATGGACAGACAGGCATACAACAGACAGAATAAAAGAGTTAAAACAATAGGGAGTCTAGAGCCGGTACCTTTGAGGCTAAGCGAGGCAAATGTAACATACACTGTGGAGGTAGTTGAAGTGTAGCTGGACTCTTAAAGTGATATAGAGGATGGTCTCACAATCACATATTGAAAACCTGCCCCACCCCCCCAAAAAGCCAGGCATAGTGGCTTATACCCATAATTCTCATTCTTGGGAGGCTGAGGTAGAAGGGTCATCACGAATTTAATTGGCCTATCTAGTAAATTCCAGGACAGTTTGGGATATAGAGTGACACATTGTTTAAAAAAACAGCATTGCCAAGAGGGAAAACAGAAAATGAAACAAACATTAACAAATGAACTACATATTACCCCTAGAAAGAGAAATATCAGAGCAATCTGAAAGAGATGCTAAAATAGATATATTGAAAAGATCAAAGAAACAAGGAGGTTCCACCATACAACAATGACATTTGCTCAACCGTGTCCATAGCAGTTTTATTTGTAATAGCCAGAATCTGGAAACAATCTAGAGGTCTCTCAACCAAAGAATAGATACAGAAATTGTGGTACATTTACACGATGGAAAACTACTCAGCCATTAAAAACAAGGAAATCATGAAAATTTCAGGCACATTTACACAGTGGAATACTACTCCGCCATTAAAAACAATTTCAGCCAAATGGATGGAACTAGAAAAGATTCTGAGTAGAAGTAACACAGATCCAGAAAGACATGGCATATACTCACTTATAAGCAGATTTTAGTCATATAGTACAGGATAGACATATCACAATGCACAGACCCCAAGAAGATAAGTAACAGGGAGGACACGTAAATCTCACTCAGAAGGGGAAATAGAATAGACAGAGGTAGTGGTTGTAAGAGCGGGGACAAGGTGGAAGAGGGATCACAGAGAGAAATAAGGGTGGACATCAGACCTGGTGAGACCAGGAGTGGGAGGCAGAAGGCCTGCAGAGAAAAGAGAAATGGTGGGTAGCAGCATCTCTGCGACAAGCTGCAGTCCTAAAGCAGAATAGGCCTCTGGGAAGATATGAGGGGAACTCTAGCTAACCCTCCTAGTAGCAGGGTCCATGGAAACTGAACATGACACCCTTTATCTAGACAAGACTCCTAGTGAACAGAAGAAGACACCAAGCCACCCACAAAACCCTCAATCCAAAATTTACCTTACCTACAAGACCTGCAGAGGCAGACAGAGCAGAGATTGAGGGAATGTGTGACCACATGCTGGGTCCACTCCTAAGACCCACCCCATCGAAGAGAGCCAACCTCTGTCACTATTAATGATACTCTGATATGCTTGCAGACATGCGTCAATCAGAGTTGTGCTCTTAGAGGCTCCACCTAGCAACCGCTCGAAACAGATACTGAGACTCACAGCCAAACACTGGGCCATGCATAGGGATTCTACTTGAAAAGAGGAGGGAAGGATAAATGGACCTAGAGGTGACAAAAGTTTGGTAGTGTTCCTTCTGTTTCTATTTTGTGGAATAGTGTGAAGAGAATTGGCTCTTCTTTGAAGGTCTGGTAGAATTCTGCGCTGAAACCATCTGGTCCTGGGCTTCTGTAAAGCAAAGGACACTGCCATCAGAACAAAACGACTATCTACAGACTGGGAAAGGATCTTCACCAACCTTATATCTGACAGAGGGCTAATATCCAGTATATATAAAGAACTAAAGAAGTTAAAAAGCAACAAATTTAAGTAATCCAATTAAAAAAATGGGAAACAGAACTAAACAGAGAATTCTCGATAGAGGAATATCGAATGGCAGAGAAACACTTAAAGAAGTGCTCAACGTCATTAATCATCAGGGAAATGCAAATCAAAACAACCCTGAAATTTCACCTTACATCCATCAGAATGGCTAAGATCAAAAACTCAAGTGACAGCACATGCTGGAGAGGTTGTGGAGAAAGGGGAACCCTCCTCCATTGCCGGTGGGAATGTAAAGTTGTACAACCACCCTGGAAATCAATCTGGCATTTTCTCAGACAATTAGGAATAGCGCTTTCTCAAGATCCAGCTATACCACTTCTAGGCATATATCCAAAAGAGGCTCAAGTACATAATAAGGATATTTGCTCAACCATGTTTATAGCAGCTTTATTTGTAATAGCCAGAAGCTGGAAACAACCAAGATGCCCCTCAACTGAGGAATGGATACAGAAAGTATGGTACATCTACACAATGGAATACTACCCAACAATAAAAAACAAGAAAATCATGAAATGTGCAGGTAAATGGTGGGAACTGGAAAGAATCATCCTGAGTGAGCTATCCGAGAAGCAGAAAGACACACACGGTATATACTCACTCATATAGACATATAATATAGGATAAACCTACTAAAATCTGTAAATCTAAAGAAACTAATCAAGAGGGAGAATTCTAGCTAAAATGCTCAATCCCCATCCAGAAAGGCAAAGAGGATGGACATCAGAAGAAGGAGAAAAAAGGAAACAAGTTAGGAATCTGCCACAGAGGGCCTCTGAAAAGCTCTGCCCTGCACTCTATCAAAGCAGATGTTGAGACTTATGGCCAAAATTTGGGCAGAAAGCAGGGAATCTTATGAAAGAAGTGGGAAATAGTAAGATCTGAAGAGGACAGGAGGTATACAAGGAGAGCAACAGAACCAAAAAAAAAAAAAAATCTGAGCACAAGGGTCTTTCCTGAGACTGATATTCCAACCAAGTACCATGCATGGAGATAACCTAGAACCCCTGCACAGATGTAGCCCATGGCAGCTCAGTGTCCAAGTGGGTTCCATAGTAATGGGAGCAGGGACTGCCTCTGATGTGAACTGATTGGCCTGCTCTTTGATCACCTCCCCCTGAGTGGGGAGCAGCCTTACCAGGCCACAGAGGAAGACAATGCAACCACTCCTGATGAGACCTAAAAGATTAGGATCAGAAGGAAGAAAAAGAAGACCTCCCCACCAGTGGACTTGGAGAGGGACATGTGTGGATAAATAGGAGGAAGGTAGGGATTGGGAGGGGAGGAGGGAGGGAACTACAGGGGGGATACAAAGTAAATAAAATATAATTAATAAAAAAATTAGAAAAAGATTCAGCTCAAGTTTCACCTCTTTGTCTGCCTCCTGACTCTCTTTTGTAGCTGAATTAATCCACCATGTCTTGAGACCTCATGTACAGAATCATATTTTTGTCATAATGCTCTTATAATGCTTTGAATCTTTCAGGCTATTTGCTTCCCTCTGTTATTCTTGAGAGCAAATGCTATTTCTTTTTCTTCTCTATTTTTTTCCATTCCATGCCTCCTCCAACCAAATATCTGACCAATATATCAAATCCCAAAAGTGTTTTCTGAAAAGAGAAATAGATAAAGGAATGATGGCTGACACAAAGAAAATGTCTCTTTTGAAATGTAAAATTGATTTTCTGTCTCACCTTGGAAATTTGATTTGCTACTCTCTGGACACAGAGAGCTAATCAAAGTGTGGGTATTTTCGGGCATGACTTCAAGTCCCAAACTCTAGTGTCTTAATTATGACTTTATAAGAAGCCCCGAGACAATTGTGGACCTTGAGCCTTTATTCCTCCCAAAAGTAAACAATGAGCACATTTGATTTAACCACAGAAGCAATTAACTCTCTGCCAGTGTGACAAACAGCTTTTAAGCTGTATTTATTGATACATAGATTTCACAAAACTGTGCTATTCCAAGACAAATGTCTATGCCTATAATCAAGACTTCTAAAGAACTGACAACTGTGATATGATGGAAGACATGGAGAAAAAGCAAGAGATCAGAAGTGATCTGGATGATACTTTGTGACCTTGATGCTCTTTTCTTTTTATTGACTTCCCAATCAAATAAAGTCTTTCATTTGGTCAACTCTCCTATAGTCTTGTTGTGAGAAAGCACCAGGACCACACACAACTTGGGGAGGACAAGGTTTATTTGGCCTACACTTCCACATTGAAGGCCATCATCAATGGAAGTCAAAGCAGTAACTCAGACAGAAACCTGGAGGCAGCAGCTAAGGCAGAGGCCGTGGAGGGATGCTTCATACTGGCTTGCTTCTCATGGCTTATTAAGCCCACTTACTTATAGCATCCAGGCCCACCAGCAAGGTGTGGCACTGCTCAGAGTGAACCGGGCTCTCCCACATCAATGATGAATCATGAAACTCTATCACAGGCTTTCCAATTGACTACTCTGGTTGTGGTTGTGGTTGTCAGTTGTGGTTCCTTCTTCCTAACGCGTCTAGCTTGTGTCAGGTTGACATGAAACTAGCCAGCACACATAGGCAATAAGTCTTTGACACTCTGTTTTAGCACATAAAGATGATCTACAGATGAAATAGTAGGAAAGAATGCTCTCACTTTATGTTTTTATCCATTATCACAAGATGCCACAGAAGAGGCTCTTCATTGATAATTCTTCCTCTCAATTCTGCCTTGTGTAATAAACATGATAGAGTAGGTAGCAGCTACAACTGTTAAGATTCCTGTATTTTTGGACTGAGTTTGAATTAAGGTTGCTCTACATTTAAATGTTTTATCTCACTTAATACTCACAAATTTTCTCCCACTCTAGGGATTAGAAGAGTCAGTTCATTTTCTAAAGTTATATACTATGTGGTGTGGTGAGGATCTAAAGAGCTAAGAATATGTATTGTTTTATTCAAATGCCTGGAATTTGCACTAATCATTAAAGATCAAATTGTCCTCCATTTTCAATAAAGTGAAGTCTAATATCACTAATATGGGCATGAAAGGACCTCTGGTACTGATAGCCACCTTCATCTCTTGCATTATATCCTTTCATTTCTTTTTATACATTGTTTTCTAGTACATAGAACTGGTTGTCATTCCCAGAGCCTTTTTTTTTTTATCTTTGCTCTTTCTCATGCTAATAATCTCTGTCAGGCATTCCCCACACTTCTTACTATTACATTCATATTTCTTAGTACCCAGGTAACACACTCAAATGTAGCATTCATATAAAAAAAGAGAATCTTTGAACTAATTTGTTCATGACAATTCCTTTAAATCTGCAAGCTGGGATAGAGAACGCTGACAAATTACTAATGCTCTGTATACCCTAAGACTGCATTCATCACTCATCTTAAGCATTTCTTTGCTTTCAATTAACCTGTGAATACTTTCAAAGAGGATAATGTCTTTAGAACTTGAGAGATTAGCAGAATGTCTTACAATTGTAGGAACTTAGTGAATACTCATGAGTGTGGGATAACGCAAAGTGCCCACTTAGGTCTATTGATGAAGATGTATGTATATAAATGTTTGCCTGCACAGATGTATGTGCGCTGTGTGGCATGCCTAGTGCCCATAAAGGTCAGAAGAGGCCATCAGATCCCCTGGAAGTGGAATTACAGACAGTTGAAGGGTGCTGGCTACTGAACTTAGGTTCTCTGAAAGATCAGCAGGTGCCCTTACTTGCTAATCCATTTTCCCCAGTCCCTGTTGGTATCATTTTGACAGGCGGAGTGAATAGGCTCAGCAGCGAGACGGGATTGAGGGACTCAGGCTGCACTTTTCTAATTTATTCACATTGTTTAGCACCCAGGTAACACGCTCAAATGTACTGACTGTCTTCAGTTTCCAGGCTTAATCCCTCTTGGCTGTGTAGTCATGATCACTACATTTGCTGGAGTGTTGTACTTCCCCTGACTAAAGGCTTTCGTGTCCCCATGCACATGTGTGTTATTAGACTGGGTCTGTTGGCCATTTGAGTACATCACTACCATGTATGTATACTTGGGCTTTATGTGTCCATGCTATGGAAGTTTTGCTTAGGTATTAGTTCTCATGTGGTTACCTGAACTGCTGATAGAGTAAATCTTTAAGTCTCTTACGTTCACCGACTCACACGGCCAGTAGTGAATGAACTTTTCTACCCACAAAACTGACAGCTGTTTAGCTTCAACTTACATACATTCTAGATAAGTAGAGATAATGAATTTGTAAATGTCTGTAGCATCTGTAGTTCCTGATGCTCTGTCCCAGTTCATGAAATCACACCCTTCTCCTGAAGATAAGAAAGTTTTGAATAGGTTCTTTGAGATTTTAAAATTTAAGGCTGATATTAACCCTCTTTTTGAACTGCATTAAGGTCAAGCATTTCTTATGACCATGGTCATTAGATGATGCCAGAGACACAAGAGAGTGTGAGAGAGCCCCTCAATACTTGAACAACTCCTTTTTGATGAAAATAAAAAACAGTTCTGCTTTGTATTTTGTAATGCAATGGGTTATGTACTCTGGAGAGATAGAGATGCCAATATAATAGCTAAGGAATCAAGGCATTCAAGAAATTAAGACACACATTTTTCCAAATAAGTCAGCATTTCTAAGTCTTGTTTTGGACAGGTTACTGTCTTCTTATGGGGATTTTATAATTAGATCATAGCTACTTCCTCTCCTCTTTCCTTGTCACTGATGGGCTCTGGTTGGATGCAGCCATGATTTGAGGAGTTTTATGTACAGTCTGAACACATAGGTCATAGATGCTCCTGTGAAGCTTGAGAAGATGGCATTATGACTTTGACTTCAGCAGGCTTCACAAATGGAAGACATCACCTTCCCAAGAGCAGTTTCAGTGTTTCCTTTGAAAAAGTGATCTTCCTTTAAGAGCAACATGCTTTGTCATGGTTTATAACAACAGGAAGAACTGAAAGTTACAGAACCCAGGAGGCAGAAAAGGGCTGTCTATTTGAGGAATAGCAAGAACTGATTTTATCCTCTGCTGCCAAGTGATGAAAAGGCATCTTGTAAAAGCTTTTAGTTGGCTTTTCTTTGTCCTAATCATGTTCGGGAATGTATCTAATGCATCTTGTATCTTTGAAAGAAAGAAAAAAAAAACATTTTAGAGAAGAATTGCCTTCATTTAAACAGATTTTATCTGACTTGAAGTTGGAGACATGAGCTTCTTGTGAAGTTCACAAATCCCCACCGAGCTACCAAGCAATGGGGACATAGAATGCTCTGATTGCAAGGTGGGAAGGATTCCACCCTCAAGTATGGACTTGAGTTTTCTCCTCGAAGGTGAGATACAATGGTTCCCCAATTTATGGAGGAAACATGGACAAAGGCACAAAAGTATTCTCAGGATTCCCTGTGTAATTTTATGTTTTTGTAGGTACTCCTCCTTCTCTCATCTCAGCCCCCAGGCCCTAGCCAGTATAATGAATGCTGCTTATGTTAATTCACTTTATATCCTGATTGTGGGCCTCTCCCTCTTATCCTCCTGGTCCCACCCTCTCTTCCTCTTCTCCCATCCCCTTCCCCCACTCCTTAGAAAGGGGGAGCCTCCTCCACAACCCACCCCAGCACATCAAGTCATATCAGGATTGAACACATCCCCTTCCCTTGTGGCCTGGTGAGGCAGTCCTGCCAGGGGTAAGTGATCAAAAAGCAGGCAACAGGGTCCAGATCAGAGACAGCTCCTACTCCCCTTACTAGGGAATCCACATGAAGCATGAGCTGCCCATTGGCTACATGTGTGTAGGGGGCCTAGATCTAGTCCATGCATGGTCCTTGGTTGGTGCTTCAGTCTCCTCAAGCTCCCCGGGTCTTGATTAGTTGACTCTTCTTGTGGAGCTCCTGTCCCCCCAGGTCTTTCTGTCCTTCTCCTGGCTCTTCCACAAGACTCCCTGCACTCCACCAAATGTTTAGCTGTGAGTTTCAGCATCTGATTTGGACTTGAGTTTTGTGCAAGGTGATAAATATGGATCTATTTGAATTTTTCTACATGTAAACATCAAGTTAGACTAGCACCATTTGTTGAAAATATTTATTTCCATTTTTATAGTTTTGGCTTCTTTGTCAAAAATCAAGTGTCCTTAGGTGTGTGTGTTTATTTCCTGGTCTTCAGTTCGATTCTATTGATCAGCCCGTCTATTTCTATGCCAACACCATGCAGTTTTTATTACTATTGCTCTGTAGTACAGCTTGAAAGCAGGGATGGAGATCCCTCCAGAAGCTCTTTTATTGTATAGGCTTGTTTTTAGCTATTCTGGGTTTTTTGTTTTTCCATATGAAATTTGAAATTGTTCTTTCAAGGTTTATAAAGGATTTAGTTGGAATTTTGATGGGGATTGCACTGAATATATAGATTGCTTTTGGTAAGAAGGGTGTTGTGACTATGTTAATTCTACTAATCCATGAGCATAGGGATCTTTCCATCTTCTGATATCTCCAGCATTGCCTCAGGTTGTTTTCTTTATTGCTACTAGTTCCATTTTTAGGTCTTGAACAGTTTTATTCATTTCCTTCTCCTGTTTGATTGTAGTTTCCTGTATTTCCTTAAGAGATTTATTCAATTCTTTTACCTGTTTGATTGCATTTTCCTGTTTTTCTTTGAGAGATTTATTTTCCTCCTTTAAGGTTTCTATCATTTTCATAACATCAGGTTTGAAATCTTTTTCTTCTGCTTTGGGTGTGGTTGTATCTCCAGGGCTTGCTGTGGTAGGACTGCTGGTTTCTGGTGCTGTCGTATGGCCCTGAGTTTTGCTGCTTGTGTTCTTAGGCAGCTAGCTATCTGTTTGTCTCTGGTGTTAGCAGGTCTGGTAGTCCCTCTTCTACGTTTTCACTGTCTGTGTCACAGGTGGGCCAGGCAGATCAGATTTTCATATATTGAATCACCCCTGCATGCCTAGGTTGAATGCTACTTGATCATGGTGGATGATATTTTTGATGTGTTCTTGGATTCGGTTTGCAAATGTTTTATTGAATATTTTTGCATCAATGTTCATAAGGGAAATTGGCCTGAAATTCTCTTTCTTCATTGGTATTTGTGAGGTTCAGGTATTATGGTGACTAGCCTCATAGAATGAGTTTGGCAATGTTCCTGTGTTCCTTCTGTTTCTTTTTTGGGGAATACTTTGAGGAGTTATTGGTATTAGCTCTTCTTTGAAAATCTGGTAGAATTCTTCACTGAAACAATTTGGCTTTGGGCTGTTTTGGTTGTTGTTGTTGTTGATGATGGAAGATTTCAATGACTGCTTCTATTTTCTTAGGGTTTATAGGACTATTTAACTTGACTTAACTTTGGAAGGTAGAATCTACCAAGAAAATAATCCATTTTCATTTAGATTTTTCAATTTTGTGGAGTATAGGCTTTTGAAGTAAGACCAAATGATTCTTTGGATTTCCTCAGTGTCTATTGTTATGTCTCCCTTTTCAATTTTTAATTTTGATGATTTGGATATTGTTTCTTTGCCTCTTAGCTTGGCTAAGGGTTTGTCTATCTTGTTGATTTTCTCAAAGAATCTGCTCTTAGTTTCATTAATTCTTTGTATTGTTCTCTTTTTTTTTTGTTTCTAATTTAATGATTTTATCCATGAGTTTGATTATTTCCTGCTGTCTACTTTTTTTGGGTGTGTTTACTTCTTTTTTTTTCTAGAGCTTTTTAGGTGTGAGCTCTTACTAATTTCTTTATGAAGGCACTTAATACTATGAACATTCCTATGAGCACTGCTTTCATCAAGCCCTATAAGTTTGGGTATGTTGTGCCTTAATTTTTATTGAATTCGAAGAAGTCTTTAATTTCTTAATTTCTTCCTGGACCCAGTGGTCACTGAGTAGAGAGTTGTTCAGTTTCCATAAGTTTTTAGGTTTTCTGTTGTTGCCGAAGTTCAGCTTTAATCCAAGGTGATTTGATAAGATACAAGGATTATTTTAATTTTCTTGTATTTGTTAAGTCCTACTTTTTGACCAAGTATTTGGTCAATTTTGGAGAAGGGTCTATGTGGTGTGAGAAGAAGGTGTATTCTTCTGTGGTTGGGTGAAAAGTGCTGTAGCTATCAGATCCATATGACTCATGGCATCTGTTGGTTTCATTATCTTTTCTATTTAGTTTCTATCTCAATGATCTGTCCATTTGTGAGAGTGAGATGTCGAAGTCTCCCCCTACTAGTGTGTGGGGATCAATGTGTGATTTAAGCTTTAATAATGTTTCTTTTACAAGTGTGGGTCCCTTTGCATTTGGAGCATATATTTTTAGAATTGAGATGTCCTCTTGGTGGATTTTTCCTTTGATGAGATTGAAGTGTCCTTCCCTATCTCTTTTGATTAATTTTGGTTAAAAGTCTATGTTATTAGCTATTAGGATGGCTACTCTAGTTTGCTTCTTGGGTCTGTTTGCTTGGAAAACCTTTTTCAAGCCTCTTCCTCTGAGTTTAAAGTCTATCTTGGTTCTTATATGCAGCAGAATGATGGGTCCTGTTTATACATCCATTCTGTTAGCCTGTGTCTTTTTTTTAAATGTTTTTAACTTTTATTAATTACACTTTATTCATTTTGTATCCCCCCATAAGCCCCTCCCTCCTCCCCTCCCATTCCCACCCTCCCCCCCTTCTGCATGCATGCCCCTCCCCAAGTCCACTGATAGGGGAGGTCCTCCTCTCCTTCTTTCTGATCTTAGTCTATCAGTTCTTATCAGAAGTGGCTTCATTGTCAGGGTTCTAGGTTATCTCCACGGATAGTCCTTGGTTGGAGTATGAGTCTCTGGGAAGTTCCCTGTGTTCAAATTTTCTTGTTCTGCTGCTCTCCTTGTGGAGTTCCTGTCCTCTCCAGCTCTTACTATTTCCCACTTCTTACATAAAATTCCATTCACTCTGCCTGCCAGTTGGCCATCAGGCTCAGCATCTGCTTTGACAGTCTGCACAGCAGAGGCTTTCAGGGGCCCTCTGTGGCAGGTTCCGAGGTTGTTTCCTGTTTTTTTCTTCTGGCTTTCAGAGGCCCTCTGTAGCAGGTTCCGAGGTTGTTTCCTGTTTTCTTTTTCTTCTGATGTCCATCTTCTTTGCCTTTCAGGATAGGGATTGAGCATTTTTAGTTAGGGTCCTCTCTTTTGCTTAGTTTGTTTAGATGTACAGATTTTAGTGGGTTCATGCTATGTTGTATGTTTATATGAGTGAGTATATACTGTGTGTGTCTTTTTGATTCTGGGACAACTCACTCAGGATGATCCTTTCCAGGTCCCACCATTTACCTGCAAATTTCATGATTTCCTTATTTTTCATTGCTGAGTAATACTCCATTGTATAGATGTACCACAGTTTCTGCATCCATTCTTCAATTAAGGGGCATCTGGGCTGTTTCCAGCTTCTGGCTATTACAAATAAAGCTGCTACAAACATGGTTGAGCAAATGTCCTTTTTGTGTACTTGAGCCTCTTTTGGGTATATGCCTAGGAGTGATATGGCTGGATCTTGAGGAAGTGCTATTCCTAGTTGTCTGAGAAAGCGCCAGATTGATTTCCAGAGTGGTTGTACAAGTTTACATTCCCACCAGCAGTGGAGAAGGGTTCCCCTTTCTCCACAACCTCTCCAGCATGTGTTGTCACTTGAGTTTTTGATCTTGGCCATTCTGATGGGTGTAAGGTGAAATCTCAGGGTTGTTTTGATTTGCATTTCCCTAATGGCTAATGAGGTTGAGCATTTCTTTAAGTGCTTATCTGCCATTCGGTATTCCTCTACAGAGAATTCTCTCTTTAGCTCTGTTCCCCATTTTTTAAGTGGATTACTTGGTTTGCTGCTTTTCAGCTTCTTTAGTTCTTTATATATACTGGATATGAGTCCTCTGTCAGATAAAGGGTTGGTGAAGATTCTTTCCCAATCTGTATAGCCTGTGTCTTTTTATTGGGGAGTTGAGTCCATTGATGTTGAGAGGTATTAGTGACCATGATTGTTAGTTACTTATATTTTGATATTGGTAGTGGTAGCGTGTTTGTGTTCTTATATTCTTTTGGTTTTGCTGTAGTTATTTATACCCTATATTCTCTGGAGTTGCCATTTTCCTTCTAGTATTTTCTGTAGGACTGGGTTTGTGCATAGATATTGTTTAAATTTGTTTTTGTCATGAAATATCTTGTTTTCCCCATCTATGGTGGTTGGAAATTTTGCTGGATATAGTAGTCTGAGCTAACATCTGTGGTCCCTTAGGGTGTGCAGGTCATCTTCCCAGGCCCTTCTGCCTTTTAGAGTCTCAATTGAGAAGTCAGGTGTGATTCTGATGGTTTGCCTTTATATGTTACTTGGCCTTTTTTCCTTGCTGCTTTTAATTTTTTTTCTTTGTACATTTAGTATTTTAATTATTATGCTGTGGGAGAAATTTCTTTTCTGGTCTAATATATTTGGTGTTCTGTAAGCTTCTTGAATGTTTAAAGGCATCACTTTCTTCAGGTTGGGGAAATTTTCTTCTATGATTTTATTGAAAATATTTTCTGGTTTTTGGAGCCAGGAATCTTCTCTTTCTTCTATTCTTATTATTTTTAAGTTTCATTTTTACAGCATGTAAATCCAAGGGATTTCTTAGATGTTTTATGTCCAGAATTTTTTTGATTTAATATTTTCTTTGACAGATATATCGATTTCTTCAAATGTATCTTCTATGCCTGAGACTGTCTCCTACATCTCTTGTATTCTGTTGGTGATGCTTACCTCAGTGGTTCCTGTTTTCTTTACTAAGTTTTTCATCTCTAGAATTTCCTCAGTTTACATTTTCTTTATTGATTGTATTTCCATTTTCAGGTATTGAACTGTTTTATTTATTTCCTTCACCTGTTTGATTGTATTTTTCTGTATTTCGTTAAGTGATTTGTTTCCTCTTTAAAAGACTCTATTTGATTCTATTTTTCTGTATTTCTTTGAGGAATTTATTTATTTCCTCTTTAAAGATCTCTATCATCTTCACAAGAATAGATTTAAGGACATTTTTCTGCTTTCAGCTGTGTTAGGATAGCCAGGGCTTGCTATATTAGGATGGCTGGGTTCTGGTGGTGGCTGGTTTTTGTTGCGTGTTTTCTTATGCTGGCCTTTAGCCATCTGGTTTTCTTTGCCATTGACCGGTTGTTCCTGGAGCCCCCTGGGCTTCTCAAGCATGTGGGGGGAGCCCTGGGTTGTGGGCTGGGGGCTGGATCTCTGCAAAAACCCTGCAGCTCTTCTATGCTGGTTGTGTCCCAGTTTAACCCATAGGCAGGGAATTAGGGTGTGGCTTTCTAACCTGTGCGATCCTGAGGTCCAGCAAGTCTCCTCAAGATGGCTTAGCAGAGCTGTGAACTGCTGGTTGGATCTGGGTGTCTCCGGATTCTGGAGTAGTCATCTGGATGATGGGACTAGCTGGGAGGTCTGGGGCTGGGAATGGTACGTATCTGGCAGCTGGACGCCCCTCCTTTCTCTGGAAAACATGAATGGAGGCTGGCATTTTGGAGTCGTCAGCAGCCCACCCTCTTGCTCACTCTGAAGTCACTGAACTTGTACTCAGACTCCTTGCACTCAAGGCACTGCCATCTGGGAAGGAGACTCTATATGCTCCCATTGCCTGGCAGGTCTCCACAGAGGGACTTGTAGAACGGAGGACAGGAGGTTGGGACTGTACCTGGTATTCAGGAGCTATCCTCAGGGAGGTGGGAGGAGTCTGGTGTCTAGAGGCTGGAGTCTTATGTCCAAACTTGTGCCATTTGAAACTTATATTCTTTAAATTAGTTTAGTTAACAATGGGTTTTCATACAGTAGTTTTTCTTTAAAGAAAACTTTTTCTTGATTCTTTGTGAGTTTCACATCATGCATGCCGGTCCCATTCATCTCCCCATCCTTTGGTATCTACCCTCTGCCCTTAAAACCTCCCATTCAAAATAAGAAACACACAAGCAAACAAAAGAAACAAAACAAAACAAAACAAAACATACAAAACACCTCATCGTGGAAGCTGCAGTATGTCACAGCATGTCAAACAATACGCCCCTCTGTCCACACATCTTCACTTGAGAATGTTTATTGCAATGGGTTATTGGTCTGGTTTGAGGGCTCTGGTTTCTGTGACGCTATCAGTACTGGCTCCTCACCTGGACTCCTCCTGTTATCCTGTTGTTGCCCTGTGTCATAGAGACACAGCAGCTTTGTATCAGCAGGACCGACCCTTTCATGTTCCCAACAATTCACACATGATGTAGATTTTGGGGTGGGCCAACTTAAAGCCCTGGATCTGGGTCTGCCTGGGAGCTGAGCTGGTTGTCCCGCTGGCTCTCCCTTATCTCATCATCGAGGTGAGCACTCTAGCACTGCTCTGGCTAGGCCACCCAATGCCACAATCGGCAGGAGGCAGGGTCAACTTTCCTTCTCTCATGCCCTCAGGCTGGATCACCTGCCCCCATGCCTCCAGAGCCAACTCCACTGTGGTGTCCATTGGAGGTGCTGTGTCCACTCTCCCAGTTGCATCAGCCAGCCAGGGGCCTGGGACAGCTCTCCCACTCTTACACTCTTGGGCCTGGCTCATCTGTGCCTTTGCTACCACATCCAGGTATACTGTGTTGCCCAGGCAAGGGGTGAGGGTGAGGTTGAGGGTGAGTGGAAGGCATCACATGCCCTCCCCGTGCACCCACTCCACCTCATGGCAGAGGAGTGGGGAAACCGGCTCACCTGCCCTCCCTCCATCAGGGCCGCCTATACTGTGCTGCCCAGGTGAAGTGCAGGGCCTGCTCTCCTGAGAAGATAGATCACTCTGAGACAGGGCCGCTCACCTGCTCTCATTACCCCAGGGCCAGCTCCACCAAGCGCCCCAAGCGGCTAGGGCTTCACTACCTCACGGCAGAGGGGCAGTGGGCCTAGCACTCCTGTGCCCTCACTCTCGGGCCGCTCAACCTTGCCGCTGCCATCAGGGCCTGCTTGACTGTGCTGCCAAGGTGAGGCCCAGGGCCCGGTCTGAGATATAATGAACACTTTCAGTAAAGCGGCAAGATACAAAACCAACACACTAAAATCAGTAGCTTCTATGTGCTCAGAGGCTACATAAGCTTCTGCTCTCTCGAAGATTCCCAGCAGCCACACTGAACAGCTCACACCCACCTGTAACTCCAGCTCCAGAGCACCTTTTCTGGGTTCTGCTGTGCAAGTGCACGCATACACAAGTACACACACACACACAAACACATACACACACACGGTTGTGGGGGGGACACGTGACATGAAAGTGCAGAGGACACTGAGAGGAGGAAGGAGGACTCAAGGGAGTTGAAGGAGAAAGGAGGTGGGGGAAACAAAGACAGAGAACAGATTATTGGAAATGCTAAAATGATACCCAGTACTTTGTATGCTAATTAAAAAATTAAAGGGTAAAAAACTAATCACACTATTGCAACTAGCCTAAACTGCCACCAATCACTGGAAAAAAAATTCAATTTGACGTTTTGATGAGGATGACGAAAACAGTGTAAAGACTACGTGGTTTAAGCTGGCTTTACTGGAAGACCCCTGGGGGAATCCTCAGGAGAGGTCCAGAATTTGAGTTGGCTTTGGAGGATGCTTTGGATTTAGATTTAGAGAGAGCAGGCATTGCTGCCTAAAGGTAGTACATTCAGTTTGGAGGCAACAGTATATACTGTTCATCTGGGGGAAACAATGAATTATTTAATATTTCTGGAATTATAGAGTGGGGAAACTTGACCCAGACTTAAATCTCTCCTGGCTGAGGAAGCTATACAAATAATACATACTTCTGGGATAATGCACACACAATTTGGAAAAGCTTGGGTTGTATTGTTTATTACTTAAATGGCCGGGTCTTATCTGTGGCTCACCATAATTTCTGCCCTCAGTCCAGACCATGATGTCAAACATTCTCCTTTTGTTTCTCTTTGGGTTCATCTTAGTCTTTCATGGTCTCCCAGAAATCTCTTTCTTCTAGCTGATATATTTACAGTTTTAGGATATTTTTGAGATTACTAAAATGTTCTTCCCCTTGTTTTAGATTTTCACTCCCCGCACCCAGAGGCACACTGAACTTTTTTTCTTGCTAATGTTGTCACTATTTCGTAACTAGTTTTGTTATCTTATTATGATAAAAGGCCATTCCTCTCCTCAACAAAAAAATTAACAAAATTAGATGATGAGAAATAAGAGCACCATATTCTTTTATTAATTTGTTCATTTATTCATTAAATAAACATTTGTTTTGTTGGGAAGTGTATCTATAGTGTTAAATAAAATATTTTATTCATGTCCTTGGGAGGCTCATATTTGCATTTGGGAGCTAGTCATTACATAGCTAATAATACAACAATCAATATTTAATCATAATGGTGGCAATTGCAATAATAAAAATATCCTAGAGTATTCTAAACCTAGCCTGGAATGGGCCGAAAAAGGCTTTTTGTTGATAAGTTCTACAGATGTTTTACTAAAATTTCTTCTCATTACCAGTTTGATATTTCACTGTATTTTGTTCAAAAGTTTATAGATAAAATTACATGTGTTCAATGTACACAACAGTATGTTCTGAAATATGTATACATATAAGATGATTTATATCCAGACAATGTGTGCATTACCTTAGTTACCATTTTTGTGGTAAGAATATTTTACAACCACTCTCACCATTTTTAAGAATAAAATATAATTACTGCATACTAACCATAGATCACAGTTTTTAATAGCTGTATAGAACTTATTTCTCCAAATGGAAATTTTGTCTTTTGACCAACATCTCTAAAAACCCCCTCACCAGCTACCCAATTCCCAGTAACTACTGTTCTGCTGTCTACTTCCATGAGATCAACTTTTTAAGAGTCTACATATGAGAGTGATCATAAAGCATTTGCCTTTTATGCCAAGCTCTCTGTACTTAACATAAACTCCTCCAGGTTTATCTATCTTGTCACAAATGACAGTTTCTTTTTTATGGCTGATTATTATTCAGTTGTGTAATAATTCCACATTTCTTTAGCCTTTCATCTATCAGTGGACACTTAGGTTGTTTCTAGACCTTGGATTTCATGAGTAATGCTTCAGTGGACATGGGAGAACTGGTCTCTCTTTTGTAGATTCAGTTTCATTTCTTCTGCATTTACATTCAACAGTGGAATTGCTGAATCTTTATGGTAGTTTATTTTTAGTTGTTTTTTTTTTTTTAACCATAATAGGTGAACCAGTTACCACCAGCGCTGTACAAGGCTCTCATTGCTTCATGTTCTCACTAGCATGTATGTACTGAACTTTTAGCAGTAGCCCTTGTAGCAGATATGAGGCTATATGCTATTGTGATTTTGATTTTGATTTTCTTCACGAAACAAGATGTGTTTGTATAACTGATAAATAAAGATATCTGGATTGTGACTAGGAATCAGCAAAAGAGAGAAGGAAAGAGAAAAGAGCACACCAGCCTGTAAAAAAAAAAAAAATCCTGTGAATTATACTAGTGTGAATGTAGAGAAGTACTTTCTAGAAATATAGAAGGATAAGTCACAAGACTATAAGATTAGCAGGATGTGGATAGAAAAAGAGGGGAGGTGCTGAGGATGAGTCACAGATTTCAGATTTCACTAGCCGGGTGCACGACAATGACAGAGATTGAGATAGTGATATTGAACACATGTTAGGTCTAGGTGGAAACCATTTGTAACAGCTTATTTTAAGTGCCAACTTCACCGGATTGAGGCATCTCTTGAAATACTGCTTTGGCTGTGTCTTAAAAGGTGTTTATAAAGTAGGCAGCCTTTGCTTTTTTTTAATTTTTATTAATTACACTTTATTCACTTTGTATCCCCCCACAAACTCCTCCCTCCTCCCCTGCCAACCCCACCTTCCCTCCCCTTTCTCCACCCATGCCCCTCCCTAAGTCTGCTGATAGGGGAGGTCTTCCTCTCCTTCCTTCTGATCCTAGTCTATCAGATATCATCAGGAGTGGCTGCATTGTCTTCCTCTGTGGTCTCGAAAGGCTGGTTCCCCCCACCACCTCAGGAGAAGGTGATCAAAGAGCAGGTCAATCAGTTCATATCAGAGGCAGTCCCTGTTCCCATTACTATGGAACCCACTTGGACACTGAGCTGCCATGGGCTACATCTGTGCAGGGGTTCTAGGTTATCTCCATGCATGGTCCTTCGTTGGAATATCAGTCTCAGGAAAGACCCCTGTGCTCAGATTTTTTTGGTTCTGTTGCTCTCCTTGTGGAGTTCCTGTCCTCTCCAGATCTTACTATTTCCCACTTCTTTCATAAGATTCTATGCATTCTACCCAACAGTTGGCCATAAGTCTCAGCATCTGCTTTGATAGTCTGCAGGGCAGAGCCTTTCAGAGGCCCTCTGTGGCAGGCTCCTAACTTGTTTCCTGTTTTCTTCTTGTTGTGGTACATCTACATAATGGAATATTACTCAGAAATGAAAAACAAAGAAATCATGAAATTTGCAGGTAAATGGTGGGACCTGGAAAGGATCATCCTGAGTGAGCTATCCCAGAAGCAGAAAGGCACACACGGTATATACTCACTCATATAGACATATAATATAGGATAAACCTACTACAATCTGTACAGCTAAAGAAACTAATCAAGAGGGAGGACTCTGGCTATAATGCTCAATCCCCATCCTAACAGCCTTTGCTTTTGAGCAGACTGCATGGGGAAGAGTTGTCTCTGCTTTGAGTGGGCACAATACCATTGCTGGTGACTCAGAGAACAAATTCAGAATACAGTTTGCATCTCCCTCTGGAGACTGGGGCATACTAATTTCCTATCTTCAGTTTAGAACTATAGAGCCTCCAGCCTCCAGAGCCTTCTCCACAATGCACTTGAACTGGAAGTAGAAGCCCAGGCTTTTGGTCTTGACATGAACATACTGTGAATATCCCTGAGTCTCCCGCTAGAAAATAACTTCTGAGGCTTCTTATAGCATGGAAATTTAGATCTTTTTAATTTTCTTTTTCCCAATTCACACACACACATACACCTTCAGCCCTTCAGACTATTTTATTATTACTGGGTCAACTTATTTTTGGAGATAACAAAATGAATCTCCTTTTCTTGCCAAACTGGTTATTGTTTTGTGTGTAGTTTGTAAAGGTCTTGGTTTTCATTTGTTTAGATTTTAAATAGTTATAATTTACCCACTCAAATAACACCAAACTGGGTAATTATCCTGACACAATAAAACAAATCAGGTACTTGTATTAATATTACTTTCTTAAAGATGCTCAGCTGATACTCATGTCTTATGAAGCCTATGCTTGTTGTGAGTGGTCATCTGGCATTTCCTCTCTGTCACCATGGAGATCTCCTTGGTCTGCAGGTATGGGAGGCATAATCATACATTGATTTCCTTTCTTGTTATTGTATTATTCAAAATATATATTCTATAAAGGCTCCACAAGGAAAGGTGTATCTGGAGGAAATAATTTGAAGCATTGCATACCAAACATTTTTATTCTATCATCACATATAAGAGATGAAAGTAGATTATTGTTAATTGCACCTTGTGGTAGAGGGGATATAGTAGGTATTAGATTCCCGAGCCTTTATAAAGAGACAGGCGGCAGAAAGGGACCAGTCTAACCTCAGCAGAAGGGACTGTTTATTTCAAGCAGTGAGGGGCAGACACTGCCATGGGAAAAGGGATGCCTGCCCATAGGGAATACTGGAGTTTATACATGGGGTTTGGAGAATAAAGAAGTTAAATGCAGCTACTTCTTGGAGTTATTTTTACAGATGAGGATGTTTTATCTTTAGGAACTGCATTGCTTTGGGTATCAAGATATAAATGGTTATGGGTGACTGACTTAGGTGGTGGCAGTGACTAGAATTTTAACATAGGGGGTTAAGGATTTCAGCAATGCTTAAGTAAACCAAAAATTCTTTGGTCAGGGCATGGAACAGCCTGTTCAAGATTTATGTCAACAGCAGGTAGGGTGTAGAATTCTCCATGGGAAATAACTTTCCCCATAGAATTTAAAACTGATGCTTTGCTCTAGTTCCCCTGAGAGTTCTTTCTGACTTAGAGTTACTAATTGCTGGGATGAAACACCATGACCAAAGCAACTTGGGGAGGAAGAGTTTATTTGGCTTACATTTCTACACCACAGTTCATCACCAAAGGAAGTCAGGAAGGAACTCAAGCAGGCCAAGAACCTGGAGACAGGAGCTGTTGCAGAGGCCATGGAGGAGTGTTGCTTACTAGTGCTCTCTCCGCGGGTTGCTCAGCCTGCATTCTTACAGAACTCAGCACCACTAGCTCAGCAATGATCCCATCCACAGTGGGCTGGGCCTCCCTCCATCATCAGTTAGTAGGACAATACCCCACAGGCTTACCTACAGCCCAACCTCAGAGCATTTCCTTAATTGAAGTTCTCTCCTCTCAGATGATCTCAGGTGTGTCAAGGTGACATAAAACTATCCAGCATACGTTTTCTTTTTTCCTCGAAAGAAGCCTGTCACGCCCTTTAGGGTATTTGTATAGGAAAGTTGAACCTTCAGTGAGTCTTTATTCTTAGAGCGCTGAGATCTCTTGTGGATTTATTTGGTATTTGTTTATTTTTAACAATCATTTTAGTTTTTCCTTAAGAACATAAAACTTTCAGTTCTTCAAAATGTTCTCTATTTTTAAAGTGTCCTTTGTGCATATTGTTCTCTCACTCCATAACTCCTAATATTTGTGTGTATGCTAAATAAAAAAAATCTTGTTTCTTGTTTTCTCCCTCTTCTGATGTCTATCCCATTTGCCTTTCTGACTGAGGATTGATCATCTTACCCAGGGTCCTCCTTTTTGCTTAGCTTCTTTAAGTGTGCAGATTTTAGTATGTTTATCCTATATTATATGTCTAATATCCACTTATAAGTGAGTATATACCATGTGTGTCTTTCTGCTTCTGGGATACCTCATTCAAGATGATCTTCTCTAGTTCCCACCATTTGCCTGCAAATTTCATGATTTCTTTGTTTTTAATTGCTGAGTAGTATTCCATTGTGTAAATGTACCACAATTTCTGTATCCATTCCTTAGTCGAGGGACATCTGGGTTATTTCCAGATTCTGGCTGTTATTAATAAAGCTGCTATGAATATGGTTGAGCAAATGTCCTTGTTGTATACTTGAGCATATTTTGGATATATGCCTAGGAGTGGTATAGCTGGATCTTGAGGAAGCACTATTTCTAAATAAGAAAGCACCAGATTGATTTCCAAAGTGCTTGTACAAGTTTACATTCCCACCAGCAATGGAGGAGGGTTCCTCTTTCTCCACATCCTCTCCAGCATGTGTTGTCACGTGAGTTTTTGATTTTAGCCATTTTGATGGGTATAAGGTGAAACCTCAGGGTCGTTTTGATTTGCATTTCTCTGATGACTAAGAAAGTTGAACATTTCTTAGTGTTTCTCTGCCATTTGATATTCCTCCACTGAGAATTCTCCGTTTAGCTCTGTACCCCAGTTTTTAATTGGATTACTTGAGTGTACCACAGAGGGTTTCTGAAAGACTCTACCCAGTTGGGTATCGAAGCAGAGGCTGAGACTTATAGCCAAACTTTGAGCAGAGTGCAGAGAATCTTATGAAGGAAGGGGGAGATGAAAAATCTGGAGGGAACAGGAGTTCTACAAGGAGAGCAACAGAATTAAAAAATCTGGGCACAGGGGTATTTTCTGAGACTGATACTCCAACCAAGGACCGTGAATGTAAATATCCTAGAATCCATGTGCAGATGTAGCCCATGGCAGCTCAGTGTCTAAGTGGGCTTCCTAGTAAGGGGAACAGGGACTGTCTGTGACATGAACTCAGTGGCTGGCTCTTGATGACTTCCCCCTGAGGGAGGAGCAGCCTTAACAGGCCACAGAGGAAGACAATGCAGCCAGTCCTGATGAGACCTGATAAGCAAGGGTCAGATGGAAGGGGCGGAGGACCTCCCCTATCAGTGGACGGGGGAGGGGCATGGAAGGAGATAAAGGAGGAAGGGTGGGAGTGAGAGGGCATTAAGGAAGGGGCTACAGCTGGGATACAAAGTGAATAAATTGTAATAAATAAATAAAAAATTAAAAAATCTTAGATTTTCATATTCTTTTTCCTTCCTGCCTTTTGAGGTAGATCCTCAACTTTGTGTTCTAATCCTGTACTGAATTTTTTATTACTATCAATATATTTCAAACATTCTAATTGTTATAATGTATACTCATTCCATTTTATTTTGATTTTATAATACATTTTATTACTTAATGTGTATGGGTGTTTTTCCTGCATGTATGTCTGTGCATCACGTTATTTGCAGTGCCTACAGAATCCAGAGGAAGGCGTGATCTCCTGGAGTGGAGTTACAGACAGTTGTGAGCTACCATGTAAATGATGGTGATTGAACCTCTGTCCTCTAAAAAATAAGTTGGTAGTTTTACCCACTGAGGCTATTCTAGTCTTCCCTTTATTTTCATTTTTCTTATGCATACATATTTTAAACAAAGTTTTTTTTTTTTTTTTTTTTTGCCACTGTCTGTCTTTCTGATATTTTTTGGAGACAAGGTTTCTCCAAAAACAGTAGTGACTGTTCTGGAACTTGCTCTGTAGATCAGGCTGGCCTCAAACCTACATAGATCCTCCTGACTCTGCCTCCCAAATGCTGGGTTTAAAGAAGTGTATCACATATTCACCCCCTTTATCTTTAATATATTTTTAATGGATGCAGTGCCTTCTTTTATCTTTTCAAACAATGATTGCTTTTGTTCTGGTTTAACTTCTGGCATGATTCATTTCCGTATTAAGTTGTTAATTTCTATAAACCTTAGCCTGTCTTTCATTTTTCTATTTCATATGTTTGGTAATTGTTGTTGATAATTCACATATAAGAGTATGCAATTAAAAATAACCCCTAATTACAACCTCTGTGCATTTGTGTAGGGCTTCCTGTGAGCTTTATTAGAGAAAGGTCTAGTTAAACTTTCATCAAGGGGTCCTTGCCATCACTGTCTTTAGGCTTCTCTCTTAGTTAGTGAGACTCTCATTAAAGAATCTTCCCATCTGCTGTGCCAGATGCCAGCAGGCTAAGTCATTAAGGAATGCCCTGTGGGTCATTCATAGAATGGAACAGAAAATATGAGATTACAGAAAGAGAACTTTGACTGTGAAGCACAGTTAGTGAAAGTCCCTGCAGGCCCTGCAGGAGGTCTGAAGTTGAGAGGGATTTCTGAATTTTCTGCCTTGGGTTGAAGGATGCTGGGCCTTTATCTTCATGCTAATCAGACACTGTGTAGACATTTGGACGTGTATGCTCTCTGTATCTAAGTTGTGGATCCAATGAATTATAGATTAAAACTATTTTAAAAACTATATTCATACTGACTTTTAAAAATGTTATTGTTTCTTTTTTCTTTATTATTATTAATTATTGTTATTATTATTTTACAATTTATTCACTTTGTATCCCGGGTGTAGCCTTCTTCCTCATCTCCTCCTAGTCCCATCCTCTCTCCCTCTTTTTCCCCTATCCCTTTCCCCTAGTCCACTGATAGGGGAAGTCCTCCTCCCCTACTGTCTGATCCTAGCCTATCAGGTCCCATCAGGACTGCCTGAATCCTCTTCCTCTGTGAGCTGGCTAGATCACCCCACCTGGGAGAAGTGATCAACGAACAGGCAACCTAGTTCATGTCAGAGATTGTCTCTTGTCCCCCTTACTAGAGGACTCACATGGAGACTGAGCTGTCTATGGGCTACATCTGAGTAGGGGGTCTAAGTCCTTTCTAGGCATGGTCTTTGGTTGCTGCATCAGAAGGGAAACCAGGATAGACACTGTGAGTGTAGTAACTGTGGTTCTCTGTACAAAAGATAGGTAAGATTTTGTTTTTGTTTTTGTGTTTTTGAGACAGTTTCTCTGTGTATTTTTGACTGTTCGATTTGCAGACCAGGCTGGCCTTGAACTCACAGTGATCCTCCTGTCTCAGTCTCACTGGATTAAAGGCATGTCCCAATGCATGTGGTGATAGATAAGGTTACTGTGGGAAATGACTCATGATTGTAGAACCTAAGCCCCCATGGTATTTTGTCTGCAAACTGGAGAACCAGGAAAGTAAATAGTGTAACCCAGCCTGAAGGGAGGCCTGAGAACCTGGTGTGTGGGTGTGGGAGGTTGCGGGGGTATCGGGCAATCTCTGAAGTCGGAGGCCTGAGAACTAGAAAAGCAGAAGGGCCTGTGGTGTAATTTGTGGCGTCCTTCAGAGCTCTGATGACTGAGAAGGAAGACAGACGCTCTCCAGGAGGAACTCCTGGTTTTTATTCTTTTTGTTCTATTTGTTCTTTCAATGGATTAGATGTCGCTCACCTACATTGGAATATTCTTTACCTGAACAATTGACCAAGTCCAAGTCTTTCCCAAAATGCTCCCATAGACACAGCCCATCAGAGTTATTTTACCAGTTATGTTCTCAGTCAAGTTGAAAGGTAAATTGACATTTGAAATGGGAATGTTATCTATGTAAGTTGAATTCTTTGCCATCTTCACTTCTGAAAATAATCTGACATATATGTATTAATGGACTATGTCCTTTCAATGAAACACTAAGTTCAGGAATTTAACGATGGTCTTTATTGTCACATAAACATTGCTTAAGTAGCAGTTCAGGCCACCGCTCTTTTCATATAAAATGCATGTGCGTTCCAGAGTGCTTTACTTCTGTTTGAACTTTGCTGAATCTTAATATTTACATCAAGGAATACTGTAGGCTTTGCATGTACAGAGGCTTTTACATATCATTCCGAAAACACTATGATACCACTCTTCACTTCCCCGTGTTGGAGGCAAGGCCAACCAGATTTTGACCATTTAAAACATTATTTCAAAAGCAAAGAAGAGAGAGGAGATGAAGAAGGAGAACTGGAAACGTTTGAGGAAGAGAGAGATTAATTTAAGGTAGGAAATTTGGGAGGAAAACAGTGTAGATTATTTAAACCCACATTTATTTGATTGAGAAAGTACCAGTGAATGCCCTGGTTGCATAAAAACTGCTCAACACTTAAGTGCTGAATGCAAATTAATTGCTCAACCCATCTGTTAATCATTTGAATTTGGCAATAAAAGTGATGTGTGAGGCATTTATCATCAATTGGAAAGCACATTTTTTTTCTAATGGATCTTTTATTCAAGCTTTATGTTTCTGTTGTGATTTTATTTTTCTAGTCACATAGAGCTTCTGATCCTTATTTGTAATTAGGATGATTCAAATGACAGAGTGGTGGTACTAGAAGTACTATTGCGATTGGCCTTCATTGATCAACAGAGCAGTCACTTTTAACCTCTTTAAATAATGCAAACCTTGATTAAATTAGGAGAAAAACTAATTAATATACTTTGATTTAAGAGAGCTGTTTACAGAGTTTGGAATTTGCATGGAAGCGTATGTGTATGTGCAATGGGGGAAATCTCATGGTTTAACCTGAGGATCCACATGTAGGTTTCCACTGAACATCCCTACAGAGATGCTTCCTTGACTTCAGACATGATGGGATTGATTGAGTCCACAGGAAGAAAATCAAAGGTAATGATACCTTTAATGATCAAACTTTATCTTAAGAAGGGAATCAGCCTTAAACTAGACAAAGGAGATCTCTGTGCAGGATCCTGTGTTTTGTCGATCCTGAAAGTACCACACATGTTAAAATACAACTCACTCTAGGGCACCTGGGTATCCTTCTCACTTAACATACAGTGGTCATTCCTGACACATTGCCATACTTCTTAAAGAGCCACCATTTTTAAGCCTCTGCACATCCCTTGTCCTATGTTCTCAGGCTTAAAATTTAGGTTTTGTGTTTGTCTCAATTTACATCAGAGACAGCTCTCTTGAAGAAAGGAAAGGTTGGCATAGTAGCAGCTGTAGGAAAGACAGAAGGCAAAATAATTGTTGTGTCAGATCTTTCCTCAGAGGTAGCATGAACGCTGTAGTGGTTCACCCCAAATGACATTGTGCCGTAATATTGCCCATTTCTAAGCCATTTTTCTATGCAGCATCCAGGGAAAGATACCATATATTTTAAATTCTGACTAGTCCAGTAATAAATATGCCAGGAATTTGTAGACATTTTAGCGGTTAGAATATTTTACCATTTTTTCCTAACTGAAGGTAATCTCTATATCTTTAATTAATTAAGAAAGTAATTTACTTTACACCCTGACTACAGTTTCCTCCCCTTTCTTACCTCCCAATCTTCCCCCTGACCTCCCCTCATTCACTTCCTCTCCTATGGATATCAACCTATCTCAGCATACCAAATCTCAGTAAGACTAGGAGCATCTTCTCCTACTGAGGCTAGATGAGGTAGTTTAGTTAGGAGAATGGGTCCCCAAGTCATCTTCTCTCTAATCCTAGTCTATCAGATCTCATCAGGACTGGCTTCATTGTCTTCATCCAATAGCTGTTTGGTCCACAAGTCTGATCTCTCAGGTGGTCTTCTGTATGTGCCAGAATTCCAAAGAAATAGGCTCAAATACCAGTGAAGAAATGAAATTGCCGGTGGGAGTGAGGGCAAGTAGGCAAAGAAAAAAAGCTTCCTTCTTCCAGGTCCTCTATGTAGACTGATACCAGAAGGTGTGTCTCAGATTTAAGGTGGATCTTTCCACCTCAGATGATCTAATAAAGACAAAAATTTCCTTATAGTTGTGCCCAGCTGCTTGTACTTTAGTTAAGTAAAGTTGAGAACCAGGAATGGCCATCACCATGTGACCATTGCCCATCAAGCTGTCATGACAAAGGAGAGGATCAGGCTAAGTTGCCCTCTCTACTGTCACCATCTCAAACACCTAGAACCTCAGGGCACACACATGCAAAAAGTTCTTTACTAATGAATCAAGCATATCTGAAAGACACACCAGAGTGAAGGGGAGATAAAGCCTGAAGTTCCAGATGGCATAGGCGTTCCTTTCCAGGCAAGAGGGCCTAGGTGAGCCAGGTAAACCTGTCTCTGCTGTTTGTGTCTGAACTGACTCACCTCTCTCAGATCTGCTGATTTACATGCACCTTTATAAGTTTCTCAGGCACATGAGCTCCCCTCAGGAAACTCTGCTTGTACCACATAAAGATGGGGGATAATGCCTTGGAACATCTAAATCTGTATTTTCTTGTAGTTTAAAATTGTATGTATATTGACGCTGGTGATCATAAAAGTGTTTTGAACGGGAGGTGGTAGCTACAAAGATAATACCTGGGCCTTGCTTATTTTCTTTACATAGACACCAAAGTAGAAGTTATAAACATAAACACTGTTTTTACCCATTTACTGAGAATTTTGCAAATTCTGCATTGAAGAAGAATATTTCTCGTGTTACCTAGGTTTGATCATGGATCTTATGAATTATAGTCTCCCTTAGTACTGGACTGAGCCTCATTTGGCTTTTATTGCCTATCCTTATTGATTACTGGTAAGAACCCTCTTCCATGCCTAAAGCAAAGGACTGGTATCAACTTGATCTGTTAGTTCTGATTAAAAATATTAATTTTCAGTCTCTTTCTGATAAAAGCTGTTGTTTGAGATGAAGAGAGGAGGGATGGCTGATTATACTGCAACACAAAAATATTGATGTCAACATGGTATTAGATATAATAAGTATGATGAGAATCTAGACTAATTTAGATTCATGTGGTGGTTAACATTGACTGTTACCTTTACATGTTCTAGAATCTTTTAGGAGATGAATGTCTTGGCGTGTCTGGGGGAATTTTTAGACTAGGCTAATTGAAATGAGAATTCTCACCTTAACTGTGAGTGGCTCCATTCCATGGGCTGGCATACTAGATGAAATAAAAAGTAGGAAGGAAACTGGGGACCAGCATGTATCTCTATTTCTCTGCTTTATGACTGTAAGCAGCTGCCCGAAGCTCCTGCTGGTGTGACATTCCTGCTATGATGGACTGTGTCTTCTGTGAGTGAACATAAACCCTGTTTTCCTCAGTTGAGCCTTGTTGGTGTTTTTTTTATAGCAAGAAGTAAAGTCACTGATACAATTTCTCACTTTGGAATGAAAGTCTCTCTTCTCTCCAATCATTAGAGTCTAACAATTAGAGTCTTATTGCTTTTGGATGTGTTAGCTTCATTTCTGAGTAGAATAGGGATTTCTCAAAGTTAGGGGTTCATGTTGTTTATGTCTGAAGCCAGAATTCAGAACCTTCACTAACCACTCGCTTTGCATTCAAAAAGCTGTAAAATTGAAGAAAATGAAAATAAAAATAGCCTCATTAATAGAGCCATGAAAACCCCTTATTAGGACAAAACTCTTGTAAATTATTTGGAACAATATTCTCAAATTCACATATTTTTTTCTACAAGTGTCCTCTTTGTCCTGGGCAGTTATATCTCAGGGTGTAGCTTTTCTGTGACCTTTTCATATCTGGTTCCACTCTGATCTCCTTTTGAAACCTACCAAAGTATCTGCAGCTTGAAGTTCATCATACTGTCAGGATCTCGTTTTAGGGATGACCTCCTTGAAGACTAATTTTAACCAGTTAAGCTGTCTTGATTATGCTGCATCGACCAAACAATTACACTGATAGTCAAAGACTTATTCATAGCTTCAAGGCAGCTTTTTATTTTAAACATATTGATTTGCTTCTATTTTCTCTCACTACCCACTGTCAATATTTGTTTTTTTGACTTGTATATTAATATCCCTTGGTATTTCTTCTAAAATTAATTCATACTCAGAAGGAAAATAGTTTTGGTCACATAGACAAAGCTGTCCGAATTGCTTCAGTAGGAACTGGTGGCCTGGCTATGTCAAATTAGATTTTGCTCTTGATAGTTGATTTGCCCTCTCTGCAGATCATGTGAGTTTACATACCTTCACATAGAGTTGATATAGACAAAGGCAACAACTCTAACCCGTCTGACAACAAAGGAAGGGTTTGTTGTTATAAAGGACAGGATGACTGTTTCAAAGGGTGCCCTTTAAATGGAGATGGTTCATATTGGCCTAGGAAAACCATCCGCATCTCACTGACATTGCTTTCTTCTTGTTCCAGGTGGTTCAGAATCCATTCTTAACAATGCATCCAAGGAAAGGTGTCCTTGGTGGGTAATTTCCTTTAACATTTGTAGGGCAAGGTCACAAATGGAGGTCCACATACCATGAATCTAAATATTTAAAAGCTATAAATGAAACTATGCCTGAATCTTGGCTCAGGTTTCTCTTCAAGGCTATGTTTCAGCATAAGCCTTAGTATTATTCATAACAGCCATGGGTTAAAATTATTTTAACCCTGAATTTTTTTTAGGTGAGCCTTGTCTCCACAGGCTATAGATCTGCTGGTGAAAGCAAGGTAAACATAAGCCTGAATTTAATTTGAGGCTAGATCGCCTCAAATCCAGAATAAAGACTAAACTGTTTAACACTGCAGGATTGAGGTGAATATTTCTCTTCAACGCTTGCTTTTTCCACTCAAGAATCAAGTTCTTAGTACTTTGGAAAGCCACACTACATGAACAGAAGGGGATAAACAGTTAGCTAGAGGATCTGGCTTCCTCTGATGCCCACTTTGGGTGAATGGTTACTGTCCCATGCAAACAGAAGCTCTTTCTCTATCTGCAAAGCAAAAGGCATGATTTGCTCTTTCTTCTGCTTTTATTTGCATTTATATGTCTCAGCTTTTGTCAGGAATAGAAAGAGGAGGAAAAATGTTGGCTTTTATAATTCTTTTTTTTTGTGGAAATTCGATCAATTTTATTTTTGTGCTGATTATACAAATATACATTTTAATAAATATGTAATAAAGTACACAAATACTTATCAAAATAAATGAATATAAAAGTAGAAACCCCTCAAATCAGTTACCTAATACCAAGTGGTAAGCCCTGATATCATATATATATATAGAAGCACACCATATAGACTGAGAAGGTTGTATTTATATATTTAGTACTATATATATATATATATGAATTTGAGAGAGAATAAAGTAGGAGGGGTATAGGAAGGTTTAGAGGGATGAAAGAAAAAATTAAAAAATAATGTACTTATGTTTTTAATTTAAAAGAATAAAAATATTAATAGAAGGATTAGAGAGATGGCTCAGTGGTTAAGAGAACTGTCTGTTCTTCCAGAGGTCCTAAGTTCAATTCCCAGCAACCTCATGGTAGCTCACAGCCATCTATATTTGGATCTGATGCTCTCTTCTGGCTTGCTGGTATACGTGCAGATAGAGCACTCATATACATAAAATAAATATATAATTATTCTTTAAAAATGCCTGTTCTTAAAAAAAAATCCAGTTTGACTAGCACCATTTGTTGAAGATGTTGTCTTTTTTCCATTGTATGGTTTTTGCAGAAACAAAACAAAACAAAACAAAACAACAACAACAACAAACCCCCAAACAGGCAATCATAGGTATGTGGCTTCATTTTTTTGTCTTTAATTTGATTCCATTGATCAACCAGTCTATTTCTATACTAGCATCATGCAGTTTTTATTACAATTGCTCTGTAATAGAACTTGAATTCAGGGATGGAAATACTTCCAGCATTTCTTTTGTTGTATAGAATTGTTTTAGCTATTTTGGGTGTTTTTTTGTCTGTTTGTTTTTCTATATAAAGTTTAAGTATTTATTCATTTATTCACTTAATGGTTTTATGTGTCTCTGTGTGCTTGAATGCATATGAGGACCTACTGAGGTCAGAAGAGTCACAAAATCCCATGGAACTGGAGTTTTAGATGTGATCCATGTGATGAATCATACCAGGGCCCTGGAGAGCCGCAGTGCTCTTAAGCATCAAACCATCTCCCTAGCCATCTTCTTTGGTTACTGACTGCTCAATAAGTTAATAAAATGCATAGTAAATATTTCTAATAAGAATAAAAAGAACAAGGATTTTTATTTTGATAGTTTTGGTTTACAGCACCACCAAATACCCTGGACATTTGATAGAAAGGTAGTTATGATGTCCAAGAACCTGAGTTCTGACGTTGTCCCAATCTGTGATTGTGGATTTCTGAATAACTGGGAGGCTGCCTCTTCAAAAAGCTCCAATTCCTTACTCATTTGGATGGTCTGAGCATGTGACTCAAAGGCCCCTTTTATTATAAGCAGTCATAAGGTTAGTGCTAACACAACTATTACCAGACTTTAGACAGCTCCCTCATCTCCTCCCATGCCCCTTCCCAAGTCCACTGATTGGGGAGGTCCTCCTCCCGTTCCATCTGACCCTAATCTATCAGGTCTCACCAGGACTGGCTGCATTGTCTTCCTCTGTGGCCAGGTCTTTCAGTTGCTTTGTTAAAGTAACACCTAGGTACTTTATGTTATTAGTGGCTATTCTGAAGGGGGTGGTTTCCTTAATTTCTTTCTTAGCCCTTTTGTTTTTCGTACACAGGAGGGCTACTGATGTTTTTGAGTTACTTTTTTTTTTGTAAAGTGTGTATTTCTAGCTTCTCTATCAAAAAACAGGTGTCCATTTATGTCTGGGTGGTCAATTCAATTCCATTGATCAACTTGTCTATTTTTATGCCAATACGATGCTGTTTTTCTATTACTATAGCTCTGTAGTACAGCTTGAAATCAGGGATGGTGATACTTTCAGCAGTTCTTTTATTGTTCAAGATTGTTTTAGCTAACCTGGGCTTTTTTTTTCCCTATATAAAGTTGAGAAATATCATTTCAAAGTGTGTAATAAATTGTGCTGAATTTTTTTTAAGGGAGTTGCATTGAATTTGTAGATTGCTTTTGGTAGGATGATCATTTTTAGTCTGTTAATTTTTCCTATCCATGAGCATGGGAGGTTGTTTTTTTCTTCTGGTATCTTCTCCAATTTCTTTCTTTAAAGACTTGAAGTTTTTGGCAAACAAGCCTTTTGCTTGCTTGGTTAAATTACCAGAAGGTATTTTATATTATCTGTGGCCATTGTGAAGGGTGGTTACTTCCTCAGTTCATTTGTCATTTGTATATAGGAGGAATACTAAGATTTTGAGTAAATCTTGTATCTAGCCACTTCACTGAAGTTGTTTACCAGCTGTAGGAGTTTCCTAGTAGAATTTTTAGGGTGACATATGTTAATCATATATCATATGCAAATAACAATATTTTAACTTCTTCACTTCCAATTTTCATCCCCTTAATCTCCTTCAGTTGTCTTTATTGTTCTAGTTAGAACTTCAAGTATGAAATGAAATAGATAAAAAGGGAGGGGACTTGTCTTATTCCTGATTTTAATAAAATTGTTTTGAGCTTCATTCCACTGAAGTTGATATTGGGTGTGGGCTTTCTATAAATTACCTTAATTATGGTTAGGTATGTCCCTTGTATCCTGACCTCCCTAGAATTTTATCATGAAGGGGTGTTGCGGTTTGTCAAAGGCTTTTCTTTTCTTTCATCTAATAAGATGATTATGTGTTTTTTCTTTCAGCTTGTTTATATAGTGGATTATATTTACTGTTTTTTTAAAAATTTATTTTATTTATTTATTTTGTATTTTGTATTCATTGGTGTTTTGCTTTCATGTATGTCCATGTGAAGGTGTCAGATTCCCTAGAACCGGAGTTGCAGACAGTTTTGAGCTGCCATGTGGGTGCTGGGGATTGAATCCTGGTCCTCTGGAAGAGCAGCCGGTGCTTTTAAGTACTGAGACATCTCTCCAGCCCCATGTTTACTGTTTTTTATATGTTGAACCATATATTCATCTCTGGGCACAGGTTAGTTGATGCTGTGGGTTTTTTTGTGGTGTTCTTGATCTCTCTGACTCCTACAATCTTTCTTTCTCTTCCATAGAGTTTCTAAGCTATACCTAACGTTTGGCTATGAGTCTCTGCATCTGTTTCCATCAGTTGCTGGATGAAGCCTCTCTGATGAAGATTATGCCAGGCTCCTGTCTATAAGTATAAAAGAATATCATTAGTAATCATTTTATTGACTTTTTGCCAGTCATACTTGGTTATGTCCAGAGTCTTTGGGCTGTCCTGCCTTTAGTTCCTGGCCATCAGGCAGTGTCAGGTATGGGCTCCTCTTGTGGCATGGGTCTCAAGTTGACCAATCATTCGTTGGCCACTTTTACATTTTTTTTTTAAACCTCAGCACATCTTGCAGGCAGGGCAAATTTTAGGTCAAAGGTATTGTGGCTGGATTGGTGTCCCAATCTCTTTACTGGAAGTCTTGCTTTGTTACAGGAGATGGCGAGTTCAGGCTCTGCATCCCCCATTGCTAAGATTCTTAGCTAGGGTCACCCTCATAGATTGCTTGGAGTTTCCATTGCATGAGGTTTCTACCTAGCCCTAAAAATTTTCCAAGTTCCAGTAGTTTCTCCCCAGTAATCTCTCCATCCACCTTCCTCCTACCTGATTCCTCATTTTCCTGTCACCATTCACCCAAGTCCACAAACAGACTCCATTGTCTTTCCCTTTCTCAGATAGATCCATGCGTCCTACATTGAGCTGTCTTCATTACTTAATTTCTCTGGGTCTGTGGATTGTAGCACCATTATCCTTTATTTTTCAGCTAAAATTCATTAAAAATGAATACATACCACGTTTGTTTTTATGGGTTCTGGTTACCTCACTCAGGATGATTTTTTTTCCAGTTCTTTTAATTTGCCTGCAAATTTCAGATGTTATTATTATTATTTTTTAATAGATGAGTAACACTCCATTGTGTAATTGTACCACAGTTTCTTTATCCATTCTTCTGTTGAGGGACATCTAGGTTATTTCTAGTTTCTGACTATTATGAACAAACTGCTATGAATATAGCTGAGCAAATATCATTGTGGCAGGATGGAGTGTCCTTTGGGTATATGCCCAGGAGTGATACAGCTGGATCTCGGGGTAGATCGATTTCTAGTTTTCTGAGAAAGTGCCATATTGATTTCCAAAGTAACTGCACAAGCTTTCACTCCCACCAGCAATGAAGGAGTGTTCACCACGCTGTACATCCTCATCAGCATGAGCTATAACTTTTGTTTTTGATCTTAGTCATTCTTATAGGTGTAAGATGGGATCTTAGAGTCATTTCAACTTGTGTTTTCTGATGGCTAAGGATGTTGAAGATTTCTCTAAGTTCTTCTTGGTCATTTGAGATTCCTTTGTTGTTAATTCTCTGTTTACATCTGCATCTCATTTTAAAAATTGGATTATTTGGTTTGATGTCTAGTTTTTTAAGACCTTTATGTATTTTGGATATTAGCCCTCTATTAGATGTGGAGTTGGTGACAATCTTTCCCATTCTGTAGGCTGCCATTTTGTCTTTTTTTTTTTTTTTAGGGAAGAGGGAGGAGAGCCAGGGAAGAGAGCAGAGGGGAGGCGGAGAAGGATGGCAACAGTGGGAAGAGGGGGTGGAGCCAATGGGAGTGAGGGTGGAGCGAAAACATCCACAGCAGGTGTGGCTCCACTGTCACCCTCCTTCTTGCCCTGAGTGGAGTGGTCCTTGGGTTAGCAGGGAGTTTCTGCTGCGTTTGGGGCTGGGACAAAGCAATGAAGCAGGGTGCTTAGAAGGGGAAGATCTGTGAATCTTCAGGAGATGGGCGCAGCGGAGCAGGGAAGGTTGCCACAGGAGTTACGCTGCAGAGCTGAGGATGAGACTAAGGAATTGGATCTAGGGAAACCCAGAGAGAAGAGCAGGTCTGGAGGAGTTTGTCTGGTTTCCTGGCAGGGGTGGTCCAGATCCGTATTATTGATACACTATTGTATGAGAGGCTCTTTTGTTTTTATCTATCGGTGGACCCAGGAATGGAGTTCGTACATGTTTTTATTTTAGACATCTGATTAATATAGATTCATTTCTTTCTTTTTTTTTTTTTTGGCCCCTTACTGTATTGAGATAATGCTTGTCCCTTTCCAAATTTAATGTTTGTTACCATGCTACATCAGAGAACTTTGCTGATGTGATTTTCCCAACAAGAACGATCAGATTTAAAGCAGCACTTTTAGCTACAATATGTTTTCTAACATAGTATTTTTATTGATTTATTGGGAGTTTCACATTATGCACCTCATCACACCTCTTTCCCAGTCATTCTATGTCCATTTCCCACCCTTGTGATGCCTCCCCCCACATACAAATAAAGATAAAATATATTTTTTTATTCTTTTTTTAACTTTTATTAATTACACTTTATTCATTTTGTATCCCCCCATAAGCCCCTCCCTCCTCCCCTCCTGTTCCCACCCTCCCCCCCCTTTCTGCATGCATGCCCCTCCCCAAGTCCACTGATAGGGGAGGTCCTCCTCTCCTTCTTTCTGATCTTAGTCTATCAGTTCTCATCAGAAGTGGCTGCATTGTCAGGGTTCTAGGTTATCTCCACGGATAGTCCTTGGTTGGAGTATGAGTCTCTGGGAAGTTCCCTGTGTTCAAATTATCTTGTTCTGTTGCTCTTCTTGTGGAGTTCCTATCCTCTCCAGCTCTTACTATTTCCCACTTCTTACATATTAAAAGTCCAGTTTGTGTTATTTTTATACTCATTGGAGCATGGTCAAACTTTCAGTGGCCCGTCCCGTAGATAGAACTGAATCGTTTTCCTGTACCCCCACCAGAAGTCATCAGTTTGGAGAGCTAACTTCAGCATCCTTACCACATTTTAAAAGGGTTCTCTTCGATGGCTTCATCTTTAGGCTGTTACTTTTTTGGAGGGGAGTTTAGCAGAGTGGAGGCTCTTTACAGTGGAAGCATGGAGCATGGTTTCTGGCAACAGCACAAGCCAGGAACACGGTCCCTGCCTGCAGTAGGACCACATACCCTCAAAGTCATCCTGGAAAATGGACATAAACTTGGCCTCACTTACATCAATATGGAGGCCGCACAGCTTTCTGACATCAACATGGCCTCCTGACATCAACATGATTTCAGGCTGTGCCACAGACTGTAGACAACCGCATGGCCTTTGGTGGTAACATGGCAGATGGACGTCAGCACAGACCCCAGCTGCAGTAGGACCACAGAGCCAGACATGGCCCTCAGAGGCAGTAGGAACCCAGATATCACCAAGGCCTCAGGTGGAAGTGCAGGTCACCCCCACCAGCCTGATCATACTCACCGCCTTCACATCTCAAGTTACGCCTCTCTCCACAGTGCATGCACCACTCTGATTCGCTATGTTGTTCAGCTCTCCATCACATATTTGTTCTTGATAGTGGTGCCTTCCGCTCACCCCACCAGGAGGGTTGGCATAACCATAGTGTGTTTTTAAATTAAGGTGGGTACTACATTGTTTTTAAACACTACTATTACACACTTAATAGCCTATAATATAGTGTAAGCATACATCTTTTTCTTTTAATCTTATTTTTTTCTTATCAGTTACATTTTATTAACTCTGTTTCCCAGCTGTATCCCGCTCCCTCATTCCCTCCCAATCCCACCCTCCCTCCCTCATCTCCACCCTGCCCCTTTCCAAATCCACGGATAGGGGAGGAACATCCTCCCCATTCATCTGACCCTGTTTTATCAGATATCTTCAGGACTGGCTACAAAGTCCTCCTCTGTGGCCTAACAGGACTGCTCCTCCCTTGCGGTGTGGGAGGTCAAAGAGCCAGCCATTGAGTTCCTGTTAGAAATAGTCCTTGTTCCCCTTACTATGGGAAATCAATTGGTTACTGAGCTACCACGGGCTACATCCGAGCAGAGGTTCTAGGTTATATCCATACATGGTTCTTGGTTGAATTGTCTCAGAAAAGTCCCTGTGCCTAGTTATATTTGGTCCTTGTGGAGCTCCTATCCTTTCCCCATCATACTAACTCTCCTTCTTTCATATGATTCCCTGTACTCTGACAAAGGTTTGGTTATGAGTCTTAGTATCTGCTTTGAAAACACTGCTAGGTAGAGTCTTTCAGATGCCTTCTGCAGTAGACTCCTGTCATAAGTTCAAGGCACATCCCATCTATCTTTCTAAATGAGGATTGATCATCTTACGCCGTGTCCACTTTCTTGATTATCTTCTTTAGGTGTGTAGATTTCATTATGTTTATCATATCTTGTAGGTCTATATAAGCGAGTATATACCATGTTTGTCTTTCTCCTTCTGGGATACTTCACTCAGAATGATCTTTTCTAGATCCCACCATTTGCCTGCAAATTTCATGATTTCCTCCTTTTTGATTGCTGAGTAGTATTCCATTGTGTAAAAATACCACAATTTCTGTACCCATTCCTCCGTTGATGGACATCTGGGTTGTTTCCAGGTTCTGGCTATTACAAATAAAGCTGCTATAAACATGGTTGAGCAAGTATCCCTTTTGTGTATTCGAGCAAATTTTGGGTATATACCTAGCAGTGGTATAGCTGGGTCTTGAGGAAGCACTATTCCTAATTGTCTGAGAAATCGCCAGATAGATTTCCAAAGTGGTTGTACCAGTTTACATTTCCACCAGCAGTGGAGGAGAGTTCCCCTTTCTCCACAACCTCTCCAGCATGTGTTGTCACTTGAGTTTTTCATCTTGGCCATTCTGATGGGTGTAAGCATACATCTTATAGTCACCAAGAAACCCAAAATTTATGTGAATCATTTAGTTGGAATATTTCCTTCTCTGTGGCAGCCTAGAACTGATCCCATATTGTGTCAGGTGTCTTGTACTTTGTTTTAGCTCATCCACATGTTACACACTCAGGCTTATAAACCTGAGCTAAGGTTTAGGACATGGCATGGGTTTTTTTCCCTAAAGGGATGAATAGGCTTTATGGGTTATGCAGTATAGTGAGCAAAACACCAGCCTGAACAACATTTAATTTACTAAGGCTGATGTTATATGACATGCTAAACAGCAAAAGCAAATCAGGCCAATCTGTTGGCTTTGCTATAGAAAGGTTCTTCTGTATTATCTGGACAGGCTCAATGTAGTTTATCACAAGAGTCCTTTCAAGAAGGAAAGGATGTCAGAAGAGAAGATGGGGCACTTTGAATGACATAATGTTTGCAGTGTACTCTTATGGAAGGCAAGCTTAGTAAATGGTATTTTGTCTTTTAAAGTCACATTTATCTCCATCTTTTAGTTCAGTGCTTGGTTATCTTATCAGGGCCTTCATATGTGTTAGTGTTGATTTCATAGCAGGTCTATAACTTACTCAAAAGTAGAAATGATGGCTTATGTTTTTAAAAAGAACACTTATCAGAGCTTATTATGTGGCCTCTGTCTTTGCTTTTTTTTTTTTTTTTGAGACAGGGTTTCTTTATGAAGCTTTGGTTGTTCTGGACCTGCTTTGCAGACCAGGCTGGCCTCGAACTCACAGAGCTCTACCTGCTTCTGCCTCCTGAGTGTTGGGATTAAAGGCCTGTGCTTTTAAGAAAGATTCATCCACTTTTATCTTAGGTGTATGAGGGTTTTGCACAAATGCTTGTGCACCACATTGGTGCCCAGTGTCTAAGGAGCCTAGAAGATGGTGTTGTACGCTCTGGAACTGGGGTTTTAGATGTAGGTGAGCCACCATGTGGGTGTGAGGATTCAAACATCTATCCTCCACAAGAGCAGCAAGCATTCTTAACTGCTAAGCTTTCTCTTCAGCCCTACTTAAAAAAAAAAAGAATCTCAGGACATTTCCTTGCAGTAGAAAGAAATAAGTGCTGACAGGGTAAGTTACTTCTGACGAATTTTGGGGGCAAAAGACGATGATCATTTTATGAGGTCCATTATGTTAAGCCTGAGTATGAGCAAATATGCCAAAGTCAGCATACTCACATGCCTACATTTATGAATATATGACACCATCTTGTAGACATTTTCAGATGTTATCTTGATTTTCTTTTGTATTATTATTTCATTGTTGTTATTGCCCACAAACAAGCATTATTCTGAGAGTCAGAGTTGCTTGAAAGGTTTTTAAACTGGTGTATATTTGAAAACTAAAGTGCATTTTCTAGGTACCTCAATGTTTAGATTTCTGAATTTTTAAAAATACTCTAAACTTCATAACTTATAAAAATTTATTTAGACAAGGAAGCCCAGCAGGCTCTGGGATGTCTTGATAATGAATTTGAATAAGTCAGATGGTGGCAAAATGGAAATTATACATTTGTTAACAACTGAGGTTGGAAAGGCATTTTGATTTACAATGCAGGCGGATTGCAATTTCACTTTCCACTGGGTAGGCAGAAAATGGGCTCCTGCTTCATTACATTGTGAGATTAGGGTTTGTGCTGAGTCCCCATCCAAGTGGACCAGAGTGAGTCAGTGAAGGATGACGTATCAAATTTCTTTCCAGGAAGCTTTCATCTCCTGTGGAGTCTGTTGCTCCTTCCAGGTTCTTGTCCCGCTGGATTATTTCTTCACCTCCTTAGAGGTTGGGTTGTGAGCAGGGACAATGGACATTTTAGATTTCCTCATGTGGCCAGTCCATGCTTATGAGTTCAGAGGGGAAAGAGGATTCTGATCGATTGTTCTTCTCAAGCCAGTTTCCGTGGCTAGCAAATCTACAGTTTCTAAAGATAGGAGGGAAAAGTTAGAGTAACAACATGCACCCACTGAACATTTCCTTCTCATGCTTGGTTGTTACCAGTCAATACTTGCTGCATGACAAATACCTTACAAAATTAGCTTCATTTTAAATAACAACAACAACAACAACAAGAACAACAAACTATGTGTTAAAGCCATGATGGCTGGGTCAGCAATTAGGCCTGGGATTGGTCAGATGGGAGCAGGCTTTGCTGGTCTTGGCTGCACTTCATATACATATGAAGTCAGTAGGTTTGGCTGGAGGATGGATGTTATAGCATGAAGTTCTTGGGAAAGATTGTCTTAGTTCCACATGCTCTATTTTCACCAGAGACTCTTATTTTACTGCATATTGATTTGTGGCAAGGATTCACAAGAGTAGGAGGATGTACTCAAAGACTCTCATGGCTCTGGCCAAGAGATACATAATATGGTGATTATGCTGGAGTTACTTAAAGCAAACCACTAGCCCAGAAAGACTAAGGGTGGAAAGATATGTTCTACCACTTAATGAAAGAACCCACAAATAACTGTGGTAGTGCTTATCTCTTACTATAAGGTTTTTGTAGTTTTATTTTATACACCTAGAAGCCTTGGCACCAACTTCCAGTCCTCTTTCTCCATGCTAGGGAGAGAACGTACACAAATCAGACTTCAGGAAAGCCACTGTAAACCTATATAGATAAACTTAGCTAGAATTGTATCCCTTGATTTAAAGCACTTTGTCCTTTATTGCCTCTTTCATCCTCGCAACAATTCTGTGATATGAAAGGGAAGATGCTATTTTCTTCCTTTTCTTGATTCAGTGCCTGAGACTCAGAGTGTTTAGATGATTGCTGTGAGTCTCATGACTACAGAAGAGGTTGACCTGGGATTTGAGTCTGGCCTATCTGACTGTAAATCCACCTCCCAATCTATTGTGCACATTGTCTCTAGCTGGCTAGCTTTTTTAAAGCTGACACTACACCTGATTGTGTTTCTCACATTGCAGTTTTAGCTCCAGGTCATAAGGGATGGCACAGTCTTGCCACAGAGTATTGAACAAGACACAGTAAAATATGGGGGTGTCCAAAGGCTGCCTCAGTCCTCTGCTTGTCACCTTCACCTTTCTTTCACTTTCCCTTTCCTTTGTCCTCATAGACTATGAAGATTTTGAATGAATGAACAGGATGGGTAGTGGATACTGTTGATATCTTATATTGATGGTTCTGAAGCAGACTCCCTGATAGAAGTCTAAAGATGCCATTTGATACTCATTAGACTTATTCTATTATTTTCAAAGTTCTAAATGGCACTGGAGGAATAAGCTCTAGGGACAGATACATTTTGGCCTTAATTTCTGATTTCCGTTTAATTATTCAGTACACATACATGCATGCATACATACATATATACATACATAAAATGGAGTTGGTTGTTTCAATTCAACATTAATTAAATAAAATAAAATAGCATATTTAAAGTGCTTCATCTAGAATATATTCTAGTTTTATATGCTTCCCAACTGAGGGATGCATTCATACGTGATAAAAATCCATCATTCTTTAATTCTAGCCTAAATTATATGAGAACAATCAAAATATAGTTTCCACCTTTTTCATTTAAAAGATCTTTTGTTTTAATAATTCCAGATTGATTCAACATATTAAGTTAATACAGCTGCTATTTATACATTGTGTTGGGCATTAGGGACTTCAAAAATATTTTAAAAAGTCTAAAATTAATCTTTATGCCAAAGTTCTTAACCTTCAAGGAGGGGGAATGTAACAAATGCATTACATTATAAATAGATGTAATATAAATTATATCCATAAATTTTCACATGCTCTCTGTGCTTGTTTAGAGTGGACTCTGGGTGCAAGGCAGGCCCCTTCTCTCATACTTAACTATGTTTAACTTTAGTCCACTGAGACTACTTGTCCTGAGACAGGCTGTCCTCTTGCTCCTGTGACAAAGAGAAAGAGAAACATTTGGGAAAAGAAGAATTTGCCTCTTCCAGAGATGTGGTACCTTATTTGTCCAGTGCGGAGTAGTCAGCTTTGAACATACAACCACCATCACCACCACCAACAACAACAAAATGGAGACAGCAGGTATTTATAAATATTTATGTCCATGCACACAGACAATATGAATGTGACAATAATCATCAAAGAAATAGGAGCTATCAGCTTGAGAGTGGGGGGCCCAGGAGGGGTTCCAGAGGCATGAGTATTGCATCCTTGAGAACATGTGGAAGGTGATCTTCTGCTGACAGAGGGCACTGTTGTTTACTCCATGGTTTAAAAATGCCTGTGATGGAAGTAGAAAGCTGGAAGCCTCACATACGAGGGAGATGCTCAGCCTGGAGCTCTCAGCTGGGAACACCAGCCTGCCTGCTTCAGTGGGCCTTTTCCAGTGTCTTCTGCCGGATTGCTTAAGAACCTGACTTTATGTTCTGCTATCTATCTGCTGCTTGCTGTTTGTTCTTTTACTTCTGCTGGCAATGCAATTAATATAATCTCTCCTTCAAAACTGAAAGTATGGCTATCATATTTTATTCTCTGAACAGAACAATAGATCATGGTACAAGTGACAACTGAGGGCTGGATAGGGTAGTTGGCTTTAATAGATGGACTGCATGCTCAGACAAAGGCCAAAAATGAAGGACTGAAAATGAGGAAATTGTGCATTTCTTGGGACACCTGAGAGAGTTGTAGTTTTGGAGAGCTTTTCCGTCATCACGTCTATGTTGAGTTGTCAAATTTGTATCTCTAGACCTATGTATTCTCTTTGAAAATGGCATATCAAACTGTTTTCTCAAATATATTTCAAACTCAGCTTGTACAAAGTATAATTTATCTTCTCTATCCTCAGACTTTATAGAGTTCTTCAACCATCTAGTTGTTGATGTTTCCCTTTAAGCTGCCCTTCCAAATACCTTCAAGTCATCTTTGACTCCTTTTTACATTCCATGTTCAATTAAACAGGAAAGCCACCTTCAAAATAAATCCAGAGTCCAATCATTATCAGCTTTATTCTTTACCAGCAACTTTCGCTTGACTCACTCTAGTATTGTCCTAACTAGGGTCTCTGCTTCTGTGTTTGTCTCATTCTTCTTTCATCTATTCCCAGGACAGGAAACATAGAAACTGATTTGTGTTTACTTTTCTGCTCATTCACAGATCATACGTTCCTTTTACTTAGGGTAAAAATGAAAATCCTTAAAACAACCTGTGAGATTCCATGTGATCTTACCCCACGTTGCTGGCCTCATCTGCTACTCTGGCCTCTTCTCTGCTTTGACACATTGGTCTCTACTTCTTCACAAGTTTTCAGAGGACATCCTGTCCAAGATCGACTGAACTGACAGTTTTTTTTCTGTCTATAATGGTGGCACTCTATGTGTTGGATAAGTATAAACCTGGGCAGTTCTACTCTTTCAAGCCCAGTTCCTTAAAAGGTATGCTCTGAATACCCACTGTTATCTCATAATTTGCCTCCTTTTCTCAACTGCATATTTCTTTGTCTTATTCTGCTTTGCTACCTAATTTAGCTTCTAATTTTAAAAATTTTGCTCTTCATGCATGCTTGTGTATGTGCTCATGCGTGCATGCATGTGCGCTTGTGTGTGTGTGCATGTTGGATATGTGGATATGCCACACATGTGGGACTGTATGTGGAGCAGATAGGCGGTCAAAATATTTGTTGAACAAATAAATGAATTATGAAGATATTTGGCTCCCTCACCTTCCTGTCCAACTTCTTTCTCTGTTTGTTCTAAACCAAATAACTCACTTTCACTAGCAACCCAATGCATTTTTTCGGACCATCTTAGTGTAGAAGAACATGATTGCTTATAAACAATCTAAGTATAATATGTAAAGTTAAAGCTAAAGTATTTGGAAGAAAGGAATATGGTAATATAAATATTAGTACCTTCCCTCCCCCCCTCGAATTTTCAGAGAAAAAGAAATGTCTGGGGAAAGTGATCATCTTTGGAGCTTGCTCAGCACAGGAATTGCCTTTCAGCTCTGCTTGAATAGGCTTTGTGGCTGCATCATTGTGATGGAAACCTTTGCCTTTTGCTTTTCAAATAATTCTTTGCAAAGTCTTAACCTGGCCCGCCATGTCCACTTACTTTTATGAAACAGGAAGCTGCCTAAAATGAAATTTCTTATCTCCAGATTCTGTTCCTCTGATTAATTTAGTGTTGGCATTTAAGCATGATTACATTCCCTTGGGAATCAGTGATGTTTTAGGCAATTTCATCTGTTTAATTTACATTTTGTTGAAAGACTTAAGAAGGCAACTGCTTTTTAAATCAAGATCCTCAAATGTCCATGCATCCTGATTATAGCTGATCTTTTTATTTTCATTATGCTTTCATGAGCTGAACTTATTAAAATATGAAAATAAAGGAAAGCAAATCCACCATGTCAAATAAAATGCACCGCTGCTCTCCGCTCTCAACATAGAGATATCTTTCCCATCGTGCCTCCATGCTGTTTAAATTAAATGTCAAATTTTGCACATGCACATCAAGAGACTTCATCAATGAGTGCAAAATTCTGTTTTACTTTGCTCTGAATCAAATTTAACTTAGTGCCTACTACCAATAAGACCATTATGTGGTAATATTGGATTTTAATATTGTACAGATCAAAGTGTTTTAAACTAATATTTCATGGTTGGTTACATTCCATCAATAATGGAAACAATAAGGATCTAAATACTATTATTCTATATTTCACAGTTTTCTTTTTTATCTTTTCACTTGTTATTATAAATTGAAACTGAAAAAGACAGAGAACCAAAACAACTTATTTATAGAGCTGAGGGAATGTTAAAGATTACTATACCTCTATTTTTCTCATTTTATTGCATTCTCTGATATTGGTATTAAGAGAACAAAAAACAAAGAGGAAGGAGAGCCTTCTAGTAGCAGGGCTCTGATATGTATCCTCCCAATTTTTATTACGTTAACTAAGTTAACTAATCCAATAATCTTTTTTTACATAATATTTTTATTGATTTTTGGGAATTTCATATCATCAAATTGTATTCATTTTATATATATATATATATATATATTCATTATATTCACTTTCAAGTCTTCTCGAATACCCCTTTCTGACTCCACAAAAAGGAAGGAGAAGAAGAAGAAGAGGAAGAGGAGGAGGAAGAAAAAGAGAAGGAAGAGGAAGAAGAAGAAAAATAAAAAGAGGAAGAAGGAGAAGAAGAAGGAGGAGGAGGAGGAGGAGGAGGAGGAGAAGGAGAAGAAGAAGAGAGAAAAAGTCCCATTTGTGCTGCCTATATGCTCAGTGGAGCATGGGCAAACTCTTAAAGGCCATCCCCTTAAAGAAAACTGAGTCCTTTCTCAACTGCATTGTCAACAGAACCCATAAGTTTGTGGAGAGCTACACTTAAGTATGCTTATCACAAATTTTAAGAGTTCTCGTAAATGGCTTCCTGTCTAGGCTGTACTCCACCCCACTGCACCCCAACAATCTTTTAATGAGGGCTTTGACCTATTCCAGTACTGAGAGTTGGACAAATATCAAAGAGTCAGACACAGGTTTGTGATTTGGAAATTAAATACACCCCCGCCCCCTAAAACACTCATGGGTTTCGTGAATGGTCCATAGGTGGTGATTAGAGGACTGGTGTCGTGAGTGAATGAGTCAGTTGATGGCCTCATAATCTGACAACCTTACTCATATGTGATATAAACCTGCAAAGGTATGGTTTCGTTTGGAAAAGCTGGTCACAGGCGTCTGTCATGGGGGCTATATTTTGCCCTGGGCCACTCTGTCTTTCTCTGCTTCCCAGAAGCATCTGTTTCATCACAGCCCCACTTCCTCTGTCACATTACCTCAGCAGAGGCCCAGAATCACAGAATGAGGGGTCATGGACCGAAAAACAGATGGCCTCACCCACCTCTCACCTTCAGTTTGTCTCAGCTATTTTGCTACATGAAATTAAAACGAACACATTTGACCCCGCTTTTAGAAATGATGTTTATATGCTTCTCGTCTATTCTTTTCTCAAAGTTCAGGTTTAAAGATGATACTCTGCTGTATAGCACCATCCTTCCATTTGCATAATATTTTAAGTATTCCAAGTATCAATAAGCAAACACGTTTGCATTTTTTTTTATAAATCTAATGTTGTAGTCCCCCAACATTTCTATGAGCAGATAGATTTCAAATATTTGATTAGGCCGTGATACTAATTACCTCAAGCCTTGACAGAAATAGCCTTTACCATAGGCCATCATACCATCTAGGAAATAGCACTTTTCATTATTGGTATGTAAATGTAATGGTTTTCTTTTAAAGGAAATACTACGTATATTGAGTTAATTACAGAAATATGGATTCGGCTTAGGTTAAGTCGCATGTTCTACTGTGGAAGAGCTTACAATATGTTTTTCAGTCATAGGAGCTGATTATAAATTCATATATTTATCCATGAAGGAAACATCAGTTAAATAGGATACAAGAAGATGAGGTAATCTTTTCCATGTGTTTCAGATACTAGAGCACTCTTAGCTTTGGGGTTGGTGGAGTCTAGCACTTTGATAAGCTCATTGACATTTTCCTGACAAGCTTAAAAGTTAGGCCAAATACAAAAGCTGCTTTGAAAAGGCCTAAAGTAGGCCGAGATAATCATCATAATTATCTTCTTTTGCTCTTCCTTCTCTCTCTTTTCATCTCCCCCCTCTTCTCCCCTTTCCTTTTTTCTCTCATGCATCTCATGCTGTTCATAAAATTGCAATGTAGCTGATTATATGTATATAATATTTAATATATATGTAACATATATCCAGAAATGTGTACGCATGGGCAGTAATAGCTCTCCAATTGTACTTAAGACCTTTTCACCAAAAGTCAACAAGAGGGAATTCACATCTGGTGATGGAAACCTAGCCAACTACCCAGAGCTCGTGAGGTCATGGATCTTGGAACAGAATCTATAGCTTCCACTTTACAAGACTGGTATTATTTAATAGAACAGTTAGAATAATATTTCTACACATTTTACTTAGTGATATCAATTATACTCTATATCCACCCAAGCTAGAGCAGTGGTTCGCGACCTTCCTAATGCTGCCACCATTTCATATAGATCCTTATGTTGGGGTGACCCCAACCATGAAATTATTTTGTTGATACTGCATAACTGTAATTTTACTACTGTTATGAATCATAGTATAAATATATGATGTGCAGGATATTTGATATACAACCTCAAAGATGTTGTGACCACAGACTGAGAATCATTGCTCTAGAGCTTTAGAGCTTTGACTTGTGTAAATTGTGGATCCAAATCTGGTACAAATGTCACCATGGCGTGAGATACTAATGCCAGTCACCACATTAGAGAGCATATAGCTCTCTACAAGATCTTTTTCACATCTAACCCCTACCACAGATTTGGAGGAAGGGTCCTTCAAACTACTCCTAAATTCTCCTTGAGGTTGCCTTCTTTCTCTGTTCCTGGCAATTTGTGTTTTTATATAAACATGGACAGGTAGTGTGGAGGAGAGTAAGTACTACTTGAAGAGATGTTTATTCAGTTTGCTTTGGATGAGACCTACAGTTGACCAGACACCACAAGGGGAAATCCAGCAAAAGAACCCCACTGCTGAGTCTAGCCTGTTTTACAGACTGTTAGATTGTGATAGAAGTGTCTGCAGTTTTAAGCTGCTTAGTCATGGCTGTGCGTTAGCCTGCAGTAGACAACTGATAAGTGGAGAAGATGCTTTTATACATAATAGGAAGTGTGTGACATATGTGGGAGAGGGGTAATGTGAATATGCCAGAAATTCTATAACAAATAGTCCTCTGCTATAGACAAAGACTAAACCTTATCACTGTGCTTCTTATATGCTACAGCATCTGCCAATGGACAGAGCTGAGACAGACAGACAGAAAATATCAGCTGTGGGATTGGCAGCTACAATGACAGTGACGGTTCTGGTAGTAGCTCATCTGTTAAATATACACAATTGAACATTCTGGCATCTGTAAAAATTCCCTCCTATGCCATCTGTGTTGTGGCTTTATAGCACATTCTATGCCAGTGGACTGAGAACTTTGTTTTCTCAGGCAGTTTGCAGCCTTTGATAGTAATTTATACTCAGAGAGATGAGTTTCTACCTTTTAATTTATAGCTGTCATGCCCTCATTTTGCATGAATTCTTTTTCTTAATTTGATTTCTGATAATAGAAGAAACAACACACAAAATTTAAAGTTTATGAAAGGGAACCACCAACTGTGATTACAGAGAAATTGCTCTCTGCATAGCAGAATTTTGTGGCTATTACCCAAACTGGGCATAATATGGCTGCCTGAAATAGAAATATACACACGTGTTAATATCAACTCACATTTCTAATAAACATGTGCATCACAAACACTTCTGTGCCAAAGATATCTTGCTGAGAAGAACACAGGAACAAACATTTTGTATGCCTTGGGTTTCTGGGGAAGAATATTCAGACCTCTAATTTGGTTCATTCAACAAAGATTTATTGGATATGTGTTCTGTGTCAAGTACTATGGATTTAGCCATTGCAGAGTTGACTATCACTTTTAGGGAAGCTACTGTCTGTAGCAAAGGATGCTGTCAGCATAATGGTGAACATATATTCTTGGGACTACAAAGATAAAGAAACGCCAGTGCAGACTGAAAGGAGATTTCAGCAATTATTTGCCAAATGTGGAAACCAAAGCCAATCGTCCAGCAGTGGAGGAAGGAACTGGCCAATTGAGGTTGAGTGGGGAGATTGATTTGGATAGATGAAATCAATTGTGAGAGAAGCAATTGTGGTCGGTGGAGTCAAGCATGAACAAACATGAGTAAAACATGGGCTTCAAGGGTATGTGTGTGTGTGTGTGGGGGGGCAAATGTTGAGCAATGAGCTGGATAAGCAAATGTGGTCCAGATGATAAATGGAATTTATAAGGCATCTCAAGCAGCTTGGAGTTAGCATGGCATTATGGGAAGTCATCTTGTCATTGGGCGTTTTAAACAGTACATGAATTTGTCAGCTAATTTGATTTGATTTCTTTCAGGATGTTATTAGAATTTAGAAAATGGTTAAAGACTAGTCAAAAGGCCATCACTGGAATCCAGGAAGTAAAAGAAGAACTTCAAAATTAAGGTCACTGGGAATGAAGAAAAGAGGACATTCAAAAAGATGTGGACCAGATGAGCTTAGCTTATGTAATCAAATATAAGACATGAAAGATGTGTTAAAACTAGTTATTTTGAAATGAACCCCTGCACAGATGTAGCCCATGGCAGTTCAATGTCCAAGTGGGTTACATAGTAATGGGAAGAGGGACTGCCTCTGACATAAACTGATTGGCCTGCTCTTTGATCACCTCCCCCTGAGGGGGGAGCAGCCTTAGCAGGCCACAGAGGATGACAATGCAGCCACTTTTGATGAGATCTGATAGACTAAGATCAGAAGGAAGGAAAGGGGAACCTCCCCTATCAGTGGACTTGGGAAGGGGCATGCATGAAGAAGGGGGAGGGAAGGTGGGATTAGGAGGGGAAGAGGGAGGGGTTTATGGGGGGATACAAAGTGAATAAAATGTAATTAATAAAAGTTAAAAAAAAAGATAACTGAGAGCTGTATAGGAGACAGACATGAGGGGAAGTGGCCACCTCTCTGTGTTTACAGGATCAGAAGAGTGATTGTCAGAAACCTGAGAAATACTAGAAGGATGACAGGGTTTATGACAAAGTCTCAGAGACAAGGTTCTGTGGTGATGAAGCCATGAGCATGACTGCCCTCTATTTGATGCCTTCCTGAAACTGCCTGTAAGATCACTGTTGCCCACCATTTGGAGTCTGCTTTGGGGACATAACTCAAGGTAAAGGGAAGAGAGTGGTCTGAATAGAGAAATGGGGGACACAGCACAGGAACATTTTGGATTCAGGAACCCCTGAAGCATGACAGGTGAATTCTGGGATTTGTGTATAAGGCCCAGAGTTGAGGGTGATCTTATTTATTGATATAGGGAAACTCAGGTCAAACTAGCCTATCATATTTTGGAGATAGGAAGCTTGTAAAAAATGAGTTTGGTTTTGGAGCTGTGTGTTTCATGTGCTTAAGGGATATTCATTTAGTAAACCTATCATGGGCAATCTCCATGAAGCTGGATGCCTGCCTATTTTCAGGGCAAAATATTTTGTCTCATTTTTGTATTTTAGATAGTACCAGCGATCTTGAAGATCTCTAAGCCAATCAAAAAATCTAAAATGTTTATTGTATTTAAATAAAACTAGAGCCATATGTCTCCAAAATGATGATTAAAGTACAATACAGTTTATTGCTTAAAAATCATCAATTTACCACATCATATTGAGTTGAAAAAGCATGATGAAATGAAAAAAAGTTAAGTTTGGAGCCAGACATAATGTAATTAGAGTATAAAGTCTGTAATTTACTTTCTGTGTATCTTTGGGCAAATAACACAAGAATATTATTTCTCTGAATCTTAGTTTACTGCTTTATTCATGGATTTGATGCGTTTGATAAGTCAAACGCCTCTGACACTGCCCTGGGGATGAAGTACAGGTACAATGAAGTTAAAGAAACACTAAGAAGATATTTTTTACCCCTGTGGTACTGACAATTAAACCTTTAAAACATTATTTTTGTTAGAATTATTTTAGTACTAGAATTCAATACTAAAATTACCTATAATAGAATTTTGGCTGAAGAATCATTTTTGACATGGTTGCATACATTTTATATGACTTTGTTAAATGCCAAATTAACATTTCCCATAAAACATAAGACAAGTAGATTTTGATTTTTTAAATTAGTTTTTCCAAATGAAATAGTTACAGCATGGCCAAATGTGCTTCCACTATCAAGTGGACTGTCTTAATCTGTCTCTCTCTCTTTCTCCCCTCTCTCTCAAAAACAACCCCACAAAAATAAAAATCAAAACCAAAGACCAATAAGACAAAAGGTGCAAAAAGAAAGCAACATAAAACAAAAGGTCCACAAAAGCATCACTGAGTTTGTATTCATTGGCCAACTACTCCCCGCATGGGGCCTGCGCTGAGTGTGGTTGGTAGACCCTGTGAGACTCCCTTAGAGAGAAGCTATTTTCCCTTTGCAGATAGTTTCTTGGTTGGGGAACCGAGAACACTCCTACTGTCACTATTGCTCACATCGCTTTTCTAACTGATGACCTCATTTTGTGTGGGCCCTTAGAAAACTGGGTGGGTGTGGTTAAATACTACGTCTCTGTGCTCTCGATGGATTATCCAGTATCGTGAGACGGAACCACGAAGGTCGTGGTGATTGTGAAAGTTTCTAGAGTTACGCTTTATACCTGTAGGAGGCATAAGGTTCCAAGGTTCTGGGGGCTACCTCACGAGCATCAGTTAAGTATTTCTACCAGTGTCTGTTTTTAAAGAAACATGTGCGAGTTCCACAGAAGTGAGGTTATTTGGGAGCATTAAGATAAACAATCAGGGCCGGTGAAAGGGTTGAGTGGGTAAGAGTGCTTGTCCGGTAAGACTAACAACTTGAGCTCAGTCCCAGGAGCAACAGTGGACGAAGAGATCTGACTTCTGAAAGCTGATTTCTGTGGTGGTTTAAATGAGAATGGTCCCCATATGAATATACGTTTGAATGCTTAGTCATTAGGAGTGGAACTGTTTGGGAAGGATTAGGAGGTGTGGCCTTGTTGGAAAGTGTGTTAATTGGTGTGGACTTTGGGGTTCAAAAAGTCCACATCAGGCCCAGTGCCTCTGCGGGCTGCCTGTGGATCAGGAGGAAAAGCTGTCAGATACTCTTCTGGCGTCATGCCTCTCTAACGCCTGCCATGATGATTATGGCCTCGCCCTCTAAACCCGCAAGCAAGCCCTCAATGAAATGCATTCTTTTATAAACGTCTCCCTGATCATGGACACCATGAACAAAAAACAGTAACTAACCTCCACATCTGTGTCATGCCATCTATGCTTGTGCATACACACACACACACACACACACACACACACGTAAATACATATAAAATGTTCAAAATAATGTTCAAATAAAAATTCTGTTTGCTAGGTTTCCAAAACAAGAAGAAAAGTTAAAGAAAATCTTCTACTCTAAGGCAAATGGAAGTTTCTTTAAAAAAATCTTGTTTGGAATGGGGGGCATCGAGGAGCAAGTTTTGAGTGACGGAATCCTGCTGAGGCTGGAGGTGAGAAAGCAAGGAAGCACACATTCCCTGTTGCCTTCTCTTTTGGTCTGGGGGAGTTGCCCTCACCATTTAGCAATGTCACGGTGTCTCCCAGTCTCCTCTGTTTCTTCTCGTCTACTAGACAGCTTTCTTCCTACCCCTCACCTCAGGCATGCCCCATTTTCTCACCTGTATTTCCTACTAACTCTGAGCAACAACACAGCCTACTCATGTCAACAAATTCCTCTTAAAACTGACAGTGACTTCTCACGTCTGTAGTCTTACTTCATTATATGAATGGCATGGTGCTTTCTGGGCTGGATTTCCCATGTTTCAATTCACCCGCCAGCCAGTGGTTGGTTGTATGGGATAAACACACTCACAGCCCATGTACTATAGCGAGGAAGGATGCCACTAGGCATGCATTCAGCGTGGGTGTGAGGGATGCTTGTGCAGTGGGAGTTGTGAGGGAGGTATGTGGTGACAGGCCTGTGTGTCTGAGTAGAGACAAACAGCATAGCAATTCTGAAAGGCACTGTGATTCATTCCTCTATTATTCTTCACCAAGAGGAAATAAAGGGGCTAAGGTGCACAGCTCTCGACATCTGAGAAATTACACTGAAGCAATACCACCCTCCAATTTTACTCCTCGGTACACTTTCTCAGAGGTAAAGGAATAGAAGGGTTCATAAACCAAGTGGAAAGGCTTGAATGATACAGTTTATCACATCAATTTAAAATATATAGTGAGAAGCAAGGAAAAGAAAATCCACAAGAAATATTTCATAAATATGTCTCACGGAGATTTGACGAGATGGCCTCTGATACCTAAGCTAAGAAGGCACCTGGATCTCAAACACAGAATCTCTCATAGAGATGCAAGAGCAAACCCACTCATCAGAGTTATAGCTCATTAATTAACCTAATGTGAAGTTTGGATTTTATATATGTTTCTTGGGCAGAAGACCCTATGGGGTATGAAGGATCCATACTGGATACCTGAAGTTTGGATAACTGTCTTTCAGCCCAGAGGCAATACAGTTAATTAATTTTTTACATTATTTTCATTTGCCAATGACAATAGTTTTATTCTGTGATGTGTTCTGTTTTATTTATCTCACCTTGAACATAGTTGATGAGTTACTTAGTAGTGATATTTATTTTGTGGATTCTGCTTATATTTTGTAAACTACTTGATGGGTTCTAGAATAAACTTAACACTTTTAATGGGTATCATCCGTTCTCTTTATTATACTTGTCTTCTGGAAAAAAAAAACCTCAATAGTGTCTACTGCAAAAGGCATCTGAAAGACTCTACCTAGCAGTGTTTCAAAGCAGACACTAAGACTCATAACCAAACCTTGGCAGAGTGCAAGGAATCATATGAAAGAAGGGGAGTTAGTATGATATGGAAAGGATAGGAGCTCTACAAGGACCAAATATATCTGGGCACAGGGTCTTTTCTGAGACTGACACTCAACCAAGGACCATCTATGGATATAACATAGAACTTCTGCTCGGATGTGGCCTGTGGTAGCTCAGTAACCAAGTAGTTTTCCAAAGTAAGGGGAACAAGGACTATTTCTAACAGGATCTCAAGGGCAGGCTGTTTGACCCCACCCCACCCCCCGGGGAGGAGCAGTCTGTTAGGCCACAGAGGAGGACTTTGCAGCCAGCCCTGAAGATACCTGATAAAACAGGGTCAAATGAACCTCCTCCCCTATCAGTGGACTTGGAAAGGGTCAGGGAGGGAGTGTGGGATTGGGGAGGGAATGAGGGAGCGGGATACAGCTGGGACACAGAGTTAACAAAATGTAACTAATAAAAATAAAATTAAAAAAACCCTCAATAGTATCAAGTAGTAAATATATAGCCCCCACAATACATGTACTGAGATAAAACCTCCATATATTTGATGCCCCTATTAGTCCTGAGAGGTAGCTGTAACTACCAAGTAGGAAGCAGAAACTAAGTTAACTCACAATTTTGGTAAAAATCATGAAGCAATAAATGACATTACTGGAATTTACATGAAGAAATCTGTTCTTTTTAATGTTACCAACACACACACACACACACACACACACACACACACACACACAGAGAGCTGCAAGGGAATCTATTTTATCTCTCTTCAGACATTTCTTTTCTTTCCAGAAATATTTTGGTCTTCTACTATACTAATATCTGCTATTAAGTAACAAAATATGAAATTATACTTTAGTTCTTAAAGAAAATCTTAGAAATTTCTGTTAAAAATAAAAATTCAGCTTCCACAAACACTATTTTTGTTAACATTAAAAAAAAAAAACCTATGTTATGACACACACTTGTAAGCCTCCCTGTGATGAGTTACCTTGCCTTCCAGAACATTCTTACATTATAGCATACAGAAGTGCAAAGAAAAACCCTGAAGGCCTTCCAAGGAGCGCCCTGTGCTTTAGCAGGTGGGACTGTGCAATCAGAGCCATAGGTTCACAAAACCATCTTCCTTTCTCACAGTTTGTGCTAGAGAAAGTGACAACAGTAAGGTGACATGTTTAATAAAAGGCAAAATTGCAGATACTGAGATAGAAAAACCAATGACAATCAAAACAGTAAAGAATACCTTAAAAATCAACATATTAACTGCAGAGAATCTTAACGCGTTGTGCCTCTGTCGCTAATATAGCCTTCTGTTACCCCGAGGACAGATGCTACAGACCCATTTGCACAGAACACTGAAGGTCACTCAGACAGGGACCATGACTCAGTTCTCCCACATCTTCATTACCTGACCCAGTGTTTCATACAGAAAACATCTCAAAAAATTAAAGAATTTCTTTAAAGAATTCCTAGCTGTTTTGCCATATCATTTCTTTCTATATTTCTTCAACTGGCTCCTAACTTCTGCTTTCCCTCCCTCAAATCCCTCCCCCCAAACTTATCACTCCTTAGAAAACCTTGATACTTGGTGAGAGGGTGCATTTAAAAATCAAGTTTTCTCTTCTTGCTCACTGTTATTGTAGATGGTGCTCTCACCACCGAACCAGTATAGAGGATGGAATACTTTCTAAATGTTATTAGGGTCAAAGGTATTAAGACCTGCCTCTTCAACAGTGCCAGGAATGAAAGGCAGCTTTTTCTAATAAGGCAGAAATGAGGCAGAGCATCTCAACTGCTGGCTCAGAAATGATATTAAAGAAAGTTACTCATGTAACTTGTCAACCTCTTGGTTTTTACTGTACAGTCCTTCCTAGTTTTCTGGGACATAAAAATGTGTCATTTAAAAGATATTAGATACATTTTTTCCAGTAGAACATGGTTAACGAGTCTCAGATACTGTAAAAAGTTGTGAAGCCTACAACTCTGCTGCTTCCAGTATTGCAAATTATCCATATGGAGCCAGAGGTAGCATGGATTATAATGTCTGGGTTAGCAAAGTATAAAATTGCTCTGTTTTATATGTTTTGGGTAATAAACTCACAAAATTAATTTGGAAATAAAAATGTTAGCAGGAGACATTTAGAGGCACAGCCTTCTCCACATATGTGTGTGTGTGTGTGTGTGTGTGTGTGTGTAGTAGGCAGCCTGAGAATAGGTAAACGGTGTGTCCAAATTCCTACAGTGATCTAAAGATTCATCCGTACTGCTGGGCTATTCATTCATGCGTACATTCACTCAACAAAGGCAATAAATAAGAACAAGCCCTAACTACTCCTAAAAATATCTTCTTTATCCCAAATGGTGTAATCTTCCCATTCAGTCAATTTTTGATTTTTGTTTTCCTTTGAAATTCCAAAGTATTCTGTTTTTGTGTGACAATGAAGATTCGATAGAAAGGCTCTCGCACTGAAGGCCTGGTCCCCTGCTGATGGTGCAAATGTAATACATGTTTCCAGAATTAAAACTGACTAGATCACAATTTCCCACAAGTCTTGTGAGAACTAAGTTCTGCCTTGTGAATTTTGGCTTTTTTCTGCCTTCTCTTTATAACTTTATTTTTCCTGTCCACTTGTTATGTGCCAAGTTTATTGTGCTAATTGAAGCGAACATTATGATTCATGTTTTTACATATGAAGAAATTGGAGAATAGAGAAACCATGAATCTATCAACCTGAAAAGTTCAAATTTGGTTTCATGGTACAAGTTCTTAGTTAAGGTTCTGCACAGAGTAGTGTGGGAGATATAAAATTATAGATTGACAAAATATCTTGGCACAGGGGTCTTTTCTGAGACAGATACTCCAACCAAGGACCATGCATGGATATAACCTAGAACTCCTGCTCAGATGTAGCCCATGGAAGGTCATTATCCAAGTGGGTGACTTAGTAAGGGGAACAGGGACTGTCTCTGACATGAACTCAGTGGCTGGCCCTTTGACCACCTCTGCCTGAGGGGAGAGCAGCCTTGCCAGGCCACAGAGGAGGACAATGTAGCCAGTCCTGATGAGACCTGATAAGCTAGGGTCAGATGGAAGGGGAGAAGGACCTCTCCTATCAGTGGACTTGGAGAGGGGCATGGGAGGAGATGAGGGAAGACAGGTGGGATTGGGAGGGGAGGAAGGAGGGGCTACAGCTTGGATACAAAGTGCATAAACTGCAATTAATATAAAAAAATTAAAAAAATTATAGGTTGAATATGACTAGTCTTGACTATTTTCTATTAGTTTGACCAAATTAATCCCATTGAGTTTTAGCTTGTTGGAAGACTGAAGTAGTAGTATTTACTTAAATTATTGCTTAAGGATTAAATAAATAAAATATCCATCATACACCTAGATCTAAAGAAATTCTGTCCTCTTTCCTTATTCCTCTTTTTAGAGACCCAGTGTGGTGTCTGTTAAGTCATTATAAACCAGAAGATCTTATATACCATTCATTAGTGTGAGTTCTTGTTTGTTATTTTGTACAGCTGTATAGCCTTTGAGATACATATGTATGTATGTATGTATATATATATATATGCATATACATATGTGTATACATGTAAAGTCACCATGAAACCTTTTGCATTCAGTATCTACCACATTGTGCTGTGCAGCATAACAAAAGAACTCACAGTATGGCTATACATACACAAACATACATACACACACACACATACATACATATATACAGACACATACACACATACTTTGATTTCATTCATCCTGTGTATTACACAATTATTTCCATTCTCTTTCTATTCATTGCTTTCTACATTTCTAATAAGCTCTTTTTCCTTTAATGTCTTAGTTTGGGTTTCTGTCACTATGATTAAACACCATGACAAAACCAAACCAAACCAAACCAAACCAAACCAAACCAAACCAAACCAAACCAAACCAAACCAAACCAAACCAAACCAAACCAAACTAAACCAAACTTATTCTTTCATGTTGCTATTTAACATCAAAGGAAATCAGGATAAGAACTCAAACAGGGCAGGAACTGAGAGGCAGGAGCTGATACAGAGGTCATTGAAGAGTGTTTCTTGCTCCCTATGGCTTGCTCAGCCTGCCTTTTTTTTTTTTTAATAGAACACAGAACCTCCAGTCCAGATATGGAAGCACTTACATAGGCTGGGTCCTCCCTCATCAATCACTAATTAAGAAAATGCTCTACAGAAGATCTTATGGAGGCATTTTCTCAGTTGAGATTTCCACCTTCCAATTCACTTCATATTGTGTCAAGGTGACATAAAACTATCCAGCAAAATGTGTTTCTCTTTTTCTTTTCAATGATACTTTTATGAGAGAAAAATACACAATTCTTGTCTTTCTGAGTTGGACTTGTTTTGCTTAACATGGTGGCATTCGGCTCCATTTCATACTCTGCAAACGATACCATTTTTTTTCATTTTTGGATGCTTAAGTGCACTATATGTGTTCAACACATTTCTTTATCCGTTTGTCTATGGGTGAGCGTGTAGATTAATCTGATAACTTATATATTGTGAATAATTAGAAGACCTGGAGGGTCTAGTCCTATTTTACTTATATTTCACAGTCACATTCAGATGATTCTATAACTCTTTTCTCCCATGTGTTAGGATTTCAATAATCACGGCCGGTACATCTATTTAGGAGTAGAAAGGAATGTCCTTTCATTCTGTAGGTCACCCGATTTCTGTCGATGTAGGAGCAGCAGGCAGGAAGGAATGGCTCCTCATTGTTTACTATGGTGTGCTGCGCAGCCCTGAAGTTGAGTGAGTTGGAATGGGCCATATGTCTGGCCATGTAATGATATTTTGTAGGTGGAGAAAACTGCTGTTTTCTTCAGTAGTATAGACAAAAGTATATACTTCCAAATTGCCACTGAAGTTATTTTAGTAATTTGCACTTATCTGAGCATGAGATAATGATCTTCATTTTGTCACATATATGGAGTCATTTCTGCAGCAAAATGCCCAAACCCCATACAATGAGCTATAACATCTGGTTTGCAGGATTTGACTCCTGCATATCTCATGTCTTTTATTCCTGTTCACTCACTAGTATGCAGTTTGGAACTGGGCCACATGAAACTATCATTATCCCTATCCCCAAGCCCATTTCACTCTTCCAAATCCATGGTTTTTATTGGTTGAGGTTCATTTATTTGGCTGTTTTGTGGCCAATCAAACTTTGCTGAAGTCTCATCTTATTCTTTAGAAACCTTTCCTTTGAATTTCCAGGAAGAGTTGGACACAGTTCTCCCAGCATTCTCCCAGCTCAGTGTGCCCAACAAGTGTAGAATTTCTCCATTCATTCAGCATGTGTACTATTGAGAGCTTCTAAGTAGTGATGAGCAAGACAGACATTTCCCTGCCATCCTAGAGCACACAGACCTAACAAATACTTAATGTCACTCTATATTCCTCTTTACCAGTTCTCTATACCAACTTGAATGACAAACAGCTTTCTTTTCTTTAATTTTTCCCTCAAGTACCTCACCAAAACATGCTATTGGTGATGCATTAACTTTTTTATGGATCTTTTCTGTTCTTTCTGATTTCTATCACAGGGAGTTTGTGACCTGTGAAAACACTGAGCTTTCACAACATTATATTTTAGAAGCCTTATATACTTACAGATATATTTTTTTATTAACTTAATCTCTTTGCTAGAGGTGGCTAATATCTCTGAGTTACTTTGGTTGTAAGTGTACATTAATTTGAATGTAAAGGATCTCAATATGTTTACCTTGATCTTTATGCTTTCATTATTCCCATTGCTATTATTAGTTGGCATATTTTATATATATTTATGTTAGATCATTGTTCTAAAAATCCACATATTTTCTATTCAGCTTTCCTCAATTCATGTTTGAAATGCATTTTGAATGGTGTTCAAAACCAAAAATCTTAATGATTGCACTAAATTGAGATCACAGTTTACTTCATCAACTCCAAAGGTTGAATAATTAAATTGCTTATTTGCATTTTTATCATCAGTATAAGCAATTCTGTGATTAACTTTTGAATCTGACTTTTTCCATATTTTGAATTCCTAGAGATATGATTAGTATCTGTCAAAATTCTTCATAGGCTCATAATTTACAATATTTCCCAAAGGTAAGAAACAATATATATTGTTCTTTATTAGAAAAGGTTCTATTAGATGTAATATGAAGCTGTGTAGCTTTATATAAAACTTAAGATATATAAAGCAGGAGCTGGAGAGATGGCTCAGAGGTTAAGAGCACTGGCTGTTTTTCCCAAGGTCATGAGTCCAATTCCCAGCAACTACATGATGGCTCATAACCATCTGTAATGAGAACTGGTGTTCTTGTCTGGTCTGCAGGTGTACATGCAGACAGAGCATTGGTTACATAATAAATACATGTTAAAAAAAGATATATAAAGCATGGTGCATGCTACCTTACCACTGTTATAAATAAAGTACCATATTTTACTTTAGACTTATATTAAAATTTTGTATATTTGGCTGTTAGTTGGTTTTCTTCCTTTGTAATTTGTTTTCTTTGAATCTCAATTTTCAATATTATATTAGTTTATAATGCTTTTAACACAATAATGTTATTTACCTGGATAATATTTCTTTCTATTGAGAGGAGCCAGGGTAGAAATGCAAGGCAGTAACTAGGAGACTGGAATTGAAGCAGACCATGGAGGAACAGTGTTTACTGGCTTGCTCCCTCTGGCTCGCTCACCGAATCTTTCTTTGATAACCCAGGCCCACCTGGGTTTGATAACCCAGGTAGTAGCCACAGTGGACTAGGCTTTCCTACATCAATGATTTATCATGTGATGTTTATCTTCTGGGCTTGGGTTACTTTGTTCAGAATAACTATTTCCAGCTCTATCCATTTACCCATGAATTACACAATTTCACTTTTCTTTACAGCTGAGTAACATTCCTTTGTGCATGTATACGTGAGTATGCATTTTATTGTTCCTCTTCATTACAATTAAGGAAGCGCAGTTATGTTGCTTATCAAGTTACAAAGCCTGCAAGCTTCTGTTGTATGTACTCGTATGCTTTAATGATCAGGAAATTCTGCTTCATTCTCTTTGCCAACAGTAATACAAACTTGATACTGAATGAAGTGCACTGAGAGGTCTGCTATATTCTCTTAAGCTTCTGCTGACAGAAGCAGATTAATTGCATGTTTTGAAATTTATATTCAGAAATGCACTATATAATGGAGAAGGATACAGTAGTTTATATTCTGTTGCTATGAAAAAAACACCATGACCAAGGGCAGTTTATGGAAGAAAGTTTGTTTTGGCCTTACAGTTGCAGATGGATGGACTAGAGTCAGTAGGTTAGGGAGGTGTGGCAGCTAGTGGCTTTCATGGTGGTGAAAGCAGGAGGTGGAGAGGTCACACCTGTACTGTAGACACAAAGCAGGCAGTACACACTGAAAGTAGGCTGAGAACCCTCAAAGTCTGCCACCCACGATGCACTATCACTAGTCAGGCTGGGTTACCACCTGAAATGCTACTGAAACAGACCACCAACTTTGAACCAAGCCGTCAAATATCTGAGCCTACAGGGTATGTCTCTACCTGAAGTCAACCTCCTCCAAGCCCCGCCTTTGCTGCCTCCTTTTCCTTCCCTCCCCCTCTTCACTGTCCTCTTTTCTTCAGCCTCTGTTCTCCCCCCTTTTCCTTCTTCATAAAGAAACTAATAAAAAAGTGTTTTAAGGAGAAACCAGTTTTAAATAAGTATGGCTGAAAAATATTTTAATATAATAGTCATAAAATCTTGATGGTGAGAGAAACCCATGAAATAATAATTTCATGAGTAAACCCATAAAATAATAATTTAAAAATTCCTAAAGATGTTTTGAACAGACAAAATCCATGTATTCTAAAAAAAAAATCATTATTCTTTGGTGCCTGGGAGACTGACTTGCTGTGGCTCTTACTCTTGGACAGGCAAAGATCACATTTAATATGTTTTCTAGCCAACATTCTGCATTCCAATACATTTAAAAAAATAGCACGTAACCTGTCTTTTTTTTTTTTTTTTGAACCTTCAATTATTTACTAACCCAAAACTTCAATGCATATGTCATCTCAAGCTTCTTTCTTGGATGCTACATGGCAGCTGGGCTTATGATCTCAGAGTCTCTTAAATAAATTTTGGTCACAGTTTGTATAATAATATAGGGGGAATGAGAGAATCCACTAACGTGTAAAATGAACTGTTGTGGGCCAACAAAAATAGAGAGGAATCTGTCCTAGATGGATGGGACCAGGATACACTTTTTAGCCTGCCCTATTCTTACCTTTTTATCTGCTTTACCAAGGTGACTATCTTACAGATGTTTGGGACCAGAACTTACCTGAAATAGATAAAAGTATTGGGAGGATTCTGAGAGATCTTACAGAAGTCCCCTGTGACACCATTGGTGTGCCCCTGCTTTGTAGTATTTGCTTCTCTCTATATTCCTGTCTTGTCTTGTGCTTGCTTCTACTGAGATATATATGTCTCTGGCTGACCATATTCAAAGCAGAAGATAGCAGTTAAGGCTGAGTCTACATGATCACACACTTTGGAATCAGATACAGTACTCTGAAGGACAAATACAAATGTTGCCTGGCTAGCCAATGGATTGCCTAACTTTGAGCTAGGTGCCACACATCTCTAAAAAATGGAGAAGAATTTACTATGGCTCCCTTTATATTATGCAATAATTATGGAAGATTCTCTGAGAAAGAATAAAAGGCCAGGCCAATTGACTATGTTAATTTAATCATTTAAATACTAATTTAATGAAATGAAATTAAGGAACAAATGTCTGTTATTGAATATGTGGTGTTTTGAATACGAATGATTCCATAGGCTTGCATCTTCAAATACTTAGTCACCAGGGAGCGGCAGTATTTGAAAGTAAGGATTAGGAGTTATGGCCTTGTTGGAGGACTTGTGTCAGTAGAGATGGGTTTTGAGGTTTCAAAAGCCCACGCCAAGCCTGGTGGTGTCTCTAGTTTGTCCTGTGGATCAGGATGTAGATCTTAGCTACTGCTCAAGCGCGGTGTGTGCCACCATGAGCCCCGTCACAATGATAATGGACTGAACCCATGAAAGAGTAGTCAAGTGTCCCTTAAATTCTGTCTTTTATAAGCCTTGTCTTGGTCGTGGTGTTTCTTCACAGTAATAGAACAGTAACTGTGCAGCCCAGTTTGGAGTCCTGTCTGGGCTACATAGCAAGTTCTGAGCCTGTTTGGGTTATAGTTTATAGTTTGGGTTATAGTTTCTCTCTGCCTCTGTGTCTACCTGCCTCTGAAGTAATACATAAAATTGTGGCATGCATAGGATAGAAATCAGTATAGTCAATGAGGTTAGAAATTCCACCACTTATCAATATGTACTAAGTATTATTTTTACTTCTGATCTCCTTTGTCATAATAATTAGCTACAAGGAAGACACTTTTAGCTCCTAGGTCCCTCACATCTCAATATAAAGATAAATATTAAACAATAAACAAAATGTGCAAAATGTGCAAATTATAATTCATAAGATGTAGCAAAGACACTAATTTTATTAGGCTGGCAGCATAGCTAAGTGGAAGAGGACTTGTCCAGTATATAACTTATAAGGTGGGGGGTACCTTTGAAGGTCCTGTACCAAAGTGTGCCACTAAGAAATTGTGCCATGCAACAGATATAGTGTAAGAGGTTTATTGGAGAGGGGAGAGCAAAAGGCTGCCTCAGAGTGGGGACATGGGAGAGAGATAGAGAAAGAGAAGCAGAGACAGTGACAGAGAGAATGAACAACAGAGGGGAAGGAGGATAGAAATACAGAGACAGTAAGAGAGAGAGAGAGAAGGAGAAAGGGAGAAAAGAGGAGGGAAAGAGTGAGTGAGAGGGGGAGGGGGAGGAAGAGGGAGAACATGAGAGATGGATAGATGGGAACTGGAGAGAGAGAAAGAGAGAGAAATGCAGACAGACAGACACAGAGAGGGGGAGAGAGGAAAAGAGAGAGAGAATGGGAGAGAGAAAGAGAGGGAACTGGGGGCAGGAGAGAGAACAGGGCAGATGGGGACCGAGAGAGAGATCCGGGCTATCTGGGGCTGTTTTGTGCACACACCTGTTGCACCAGGCTGCAGCTAGTGATGACATAAGCTGCTGCTAGGCCCTTGAGGGCAGGCCGGAGGAAATGCCTGATTGCTAACAATAACAACAGGTCCTGGGTTTGAGTATTATACATTTGTTTCCTGCTAACCAATAAACAGCCATTTACTAATAAGTATTCAAGCAAATATATAGATGAAAAAAAAAAAAGATCAGTCATATAAACTCAAGATTTTCCAAGCAGTGGAAATATCTGGAAAACAGACCTAGTTATAAGAATAAACTTAATGAATTTAAATAGCCCAAGTTATAGCTAGGTTTATTAAAGTGTGGATCCAGATTATAAAATAATCTAAAGGAAAATATATAAAGCTAAGGGTGGAATTAAAAGTTTAAGACAGTGTGATGGGTAATTTGATTGTCAGTTTGACAAGATCTAAATCACTTAGGAGACAAGCCTCACATGTATCAAGTGTGTTAGGAATGCTGAGATCCAAGTTAACCATTGTGAGAAGACCCACTTTTGTGGGCAACAAGATTCAATGGACTGGGCCCTGAACGGAATAGAATGAAGTAAGTGAATGGCTGAGAGCTAGCATTCATCATTGTTTGCCTCATAGGAGACTATGGATGGAATATGATTTATTGCCTTATCACCCAGTCCTGATGACTTCTCTGTCACCACGGACTCTGTCAGAAAACAGAGCCACGATAAACCCTTCCTGGGTGTTGGAGCAGGGAGATGGTCCAGTAGGTAAAGTGATTATTGGAGGTGAGGACAAGAGACTGAGTCTTCAGAACCCACATGAGAGACAGTGTGGTTTCACATTGGTAACCTCATCACTCCTGTAGTGAGAGGCTAATTGGAGACAAGAAAATCCATCAAGCTAGACTGGCATCCTTGGTGCCAAAAAACAACATAAGACTGTTTCACATAAGGCAAAAGGCAACGACTGAGGTTGTCCTCTGACCTCTGCTTTTGAGCACTGTCATGCTGGCACCCATTCTTAAACAAAAAACAAAACAAAACAAATAATGAATAAAGCACAAAGATATAGAAGATTTACTCATTAGTCATAGATTGCCATTTCTATTTTAGACATGTTCTCCAAGACTGGATATATATAAATATTAATAGTAAATACAGTGATCTGTATTAGGTCAATGAATCTGTGAAATAGTCCACCTTCCTTTTTTAATTTTAAATTTTCCACAATTTATTAATTATATATCTCAAGTGAAGCCCCCTCCCTCAACTCCCCCCAGTCCCACCCTCCCTTCCTCTTCCTCCCTATCCCATTCTTCTAGTCCACTGAAAGGGGGAGTCCACCATTGCCATCTGCCCATAGCTTGTTAAGTCTCATCAGGACGGCTTGGATCCTGTTCCTCTGTGGCCTGGCAAGACCACATTGCCAGAGCAAGTGATCGAAGAGCAGGGTTTCTAATTTGGACAAAAACGTGTTTCTCAGACCTCTCTTCTGATCTGCCGTTATCAAGGTTTTACACACACAGCCTGCAGAGATCAGCTCACAGTGCATACACAACCCTTTCCTCCAGCCTGAGTGTGGTCACATTTTTCAGGCAAAGTCTTAACACTTTGTTCTGCTCGTTCTCTTGTAACCTACCTTTCAATCCAATAGTCCTTCAGAATTTAATGTCCTTGCAGACTTCTCTTGAATTTCTCAGCTCTTGCCCTACATGTGCTGTGGCTGATTTGGGTACCCTTTAGGTGTGATCTCCTAACGTCATGCCCTTTTGTGTAACATAACCCTTACAGGGCGGCTTTCTTTCCCAATGTATGTAAAGCCCCTGAGAGAAGCAGAGTTTTATCTTTTTATTTCTAACATCTGATATGTGTATATATATATATAATATAAATTATATGTAATTATATATAAATTATATGTATATATATAAATAATATATAAAACATTCAAAGATGTTTAATTAACAAATTAACAATTAAGAAAATCTATGTATTTAAGACATACTTTTCTGTTGTTTGGTGTGTATACACATATATGCCGTTGGTGTTAGGGATTACCATCTATATTTTACATACTGGAAAACTGAGACTCAAGGGAGTTTGAGAATTTGTACTAAGCCATTCATAACTCTTCAGAGAAATGGGGATCCGAAGGCAGGTTTGCCTATGCTCTCTCCATTGCCCTAGTCAGCCTCTCAGCAATTACTAACTCCAACATATGTAATATATTTCCATTTCCTGAAGCTCAGATTAGCAGAAATAAACATTCTGACATAAGAGCATTCTAACATAATGACAGTTCTGTATGCATAGCCCCACAAACTGTCCTCCGACTGTCCTTTGATGGCAAATGGAAGCTTTGGAGGTTAACACTTGCATACTGATTTCTATTTACCAGGTCCTTTTTAATTGCTCAGAACATTTTTTTTAGCCTTAATAGCTCACAAAAACCTCTGCAAAAGTTACTATTGTTAGCTTATGCTAGGGTTCAGGGAGATGATGCAACTTGTTCAAGGTCACACCAACAGCGATGACGTGGAACTGAGATTTGAACTTATGAAAAGACTGTTTTGACCATCATGCTTTGTTATCTTTAATAGAGGTCTTTTTTTTTTTTTATTTAACCATTGTCTGGTCTCAGTTCTTCTGTTGAAGTGATCTGCGTGCTGAAGTGTGCGCCATTCAGCTAGGACAAGCACTGAAGGCATCTCTGTGGAATCTCATATTGCTGCTATTCTATGTTAATGGAAACCAATGGGTCACTCAGGGACACTGCTCAAGTCAGGAAGTAAAAAGTTGATTGTATAGTTTCCTTGTATAGCAAGTGTTCTTTTATCTACAGCAAATTGGTGATTTAAGACTACTGGTATATTCGATAAAATATTGGTGAGGCAAATTAACAATAACAAATTACCAGCTAGATGTTATTTGCATTGCATTCGGCATGGAGAGTAGAATAGTTCAAGATTAGGTTCTTTACTATTCCTGTGCGGTTTCAGTATAATCCTGACTAAATATGACTCAGATCTTGAATTGAGGCTCCAACAATGCCCAAGGGCATCAACTCTGCTAAGTATGCTTTATAGTTAAATAGGGCATCAGTATATCTACCAGTATCAGTGTCATTCAGAAGGTGGAGTATTAGAATCTAAAACAAATGTCTTGATACCCAGACAGAATTTAACCGAAATATTAATAATAATAAAAACTACCAGGAGCATTGCCGAAAACCAACAATCTCATAAGCCCCTGTGCAGCATCAGTCGAACCAAGATTAATGTTTTGTCTCTTTCATGGCATAGTTTTTCTGCTCCCTTTTACATTTGGAAAATGAATAAGGTTGTTACTGGGAAGGAAAATATTTCTGCTATAGGAAGGGCTGTGAGCATATAATTTGGGGATTCTCCAGCTTTTTTTTTTTTTTTTTACATGAAGATGTTAGTATTTATCCTGTGGACAATTTGGGGATGATGAGAAGACATAGGTGACAGGCCCTCTGATTTTTAATTCCAAATAGGAGATACTCAATACCTGTTTGTCTCTTTCTCTCTCACTCACTCATTATGGAGCTATCTTAAAGGTCGGTCATCATCAGTCCAAGTGTCATGAAATACTTCAGTTGCTTATAAAGGGACCAATGTATTTCAATCAACAAGGTCATGGTAATTCAAAGACATTGAAAAGAGTGGATAGTCCAAGTTTGGACTAATACTGAATTAATTAATACTAATTAATTAATTAATACTAATAATTAATTAAGTTTGAATTAGTACTGAATAGTTATAATTATTCCCAATGAAATCAAGGACCTTGGCACCAGCTTATCAGGAATCGGATGTTTAGGGAAGCCTAGTCAGATTAAAAATTTTCCTTGGAAACTACTGCCACGGACCGGCCCAGTCGGGCTCCCGGCGTCTGCGGGAGAACAAGGCTTTGGACAGGAAGACACGGTTTCGGCGATGAATTGACAGACAGAGACACCTTGATGGTTTTGGCTCTGGTGCAATTTTACTGAAGTCAAGCTAGTATTTTTATAGTGATCTCACAAGGAAGCACCTTAAAATTGGCATGCTTTCCAGAACATTCAGACTTTTACCAAGGATACAAAGTTTCTGTTTTAACATAGGGCAGTACCCACAAGAAATCTTTGCCTAGAAACTTTCTGATCAACGCAAACAAGAAACAAAAACCTCAAACTATGGTTTCATTATCACTGACTAGTGAAGAGGAAAGTCAGGAGCTGTAATAGTCCTCCGAGCCAAGTCGAACACCTGCCAAAGTCTAAACACACCTTTGTCAACCCTCCTCCCTTATGTCCTGCTAAAGATTTATGATCTTCCCTAGGAACAAGACGCTGAAGGGAGGGGTAAACTCGTGTCAGCTGTACTTCTCATGTTATTTTTTCTTAAGAAGGAGCCCATTATTTTTTCACTATTCTTAATGCCTATTAATACTAAATCTAATTTATTACTTTTCTTAAACTTATTCCTTTTACATTTTATTTTTATTAAAGCCTTTAATAATCTACTAATAATAAATTTCTTTATAAAATTAGTTGTGCTGTTTCAGGAGTCACAGAGAAAGATCAAAGAATTCAAAATTCCATTCCCAAGACCACGCCTGAAAAGCACAGAAATCTCAGAATACGTCTCTTTTCCAAGTGGGATGAATCTGCCAGGGACCTTCCGGGGAGCGAATTTCCGAAGAAAGCGTGTCTCCTACCCTGTAGCACAAGCTACTATGGCGACACTGGCGTGGGTGTGGCAAACTACTTCTCTTCCTCCATGCACTCCACTGTCACCATCATAGAAGAACTGAGTATGTCCATCACAGAGCTTTTTGGGGATGCTAGTCTCTAATTACTACAGCCTGCAATTGCTCCTCATTTCTTCTTCAAGTCTTCAGTGACCGTGAGGTCAAATGCTGACATTGCAGTTGCAAGACACCCAGAAATGTTATTTTCTCTTTTCTACATTGGAGGCAGAGAGGTAGTAATGTTAAAAAAAAAAAAAAAAAAGATCCAAAATACAGAAAGTACTCAAAACCTTTAAGAATACATAAATGTAAAGTATTCAGTCCTGTATAATGAGAGAAGCTCAAACTAATTATTTTAAAGTGTTAGTGATTTCTTACATTGCACTTGTTTTTATAACCAACCAATAATTAAGGTTGTGAATAGCAATAGATACATATCCCGCTGAATTATTACTAGAGCTTTAAAGTGTCTAGGAACTGCGGGTGAATGCGCTTTGTCTCCTGTCACCTCCCGAGCAGTGTTGACAGTAGATTATTTTCTTGTGTCGATTGCTCATTACTAATCTACACTGAAACAGTTTTTGTTTGTTTTAGTTTTCCGTTTTTGAGACAGGGTTTCTTTGTCTGTTTCCGACTGTCCTGGGACTCACTAACTCTGCAGACCAGGCTGACCATGAGCTCAGCGATTTCCCCGTCTCTGCTTCCTAGTAGCAGGACAAGTACACCACCACTGCCCAGCCTGTACTGAAAAGTTTTAAGCTTACTCCTAGCTATTGCTTTTATCGGATAAACTCTGGATTCACTTGGTCAAGTCAGTGAACTTGCTAATTTCCTTAACAGAAGTGCATGTAGCTTCTTATTCATTTGTCTCCTGTTATTTTTAACTGATAGCTTGGTTGGAACAGCAAGGCTAAATATAGACCTCTTTTCCCTTCTACTCACTTTTGATTCATTGTCTACACATAGCTATCAATTTTGATTGATTTCATGCTAGCGGAATCTTAACCCATCTGAGTCAGCATCATATTGTAGCAGCAAAAGGGTGTGCAGGGTGTATTGGGATATACTTCTACAGGGTATATCACTAAAATAGCTCTAGATTATCTGTCTCATAAAATCCATTCTCTTTCATTCTACATTTGAAGAAACAATTCTCCAACTATACTAACCTACTCTACTTGCGTGCTGGATACCATTGTTTGTAAATTTTAGAAAACTCTATACGCAACTAAACATATACGTATTATAGTTAGTGAAAAGAAAGTGAGATTTATTGACACTGCACCAAAAAGAACATCAAAAATGAATTTAAAAATAACTGCTTGCTAGAAAAAGAGAGTGTATACTTTTTATCACCTAGTTGGGACTGGAAATTCCCTCAGGAGAAGAAGAAAGTATTTGGTTTTGATGAACTTAGTATTGTTTCATTCTTTTAAGATAGAACAGCCTCATTTCTGGTCTGTACATCCATGTGTCCTCTTGGTTACATCTTTACCTTAGTCATATCATAGTCAGAACTGGGGTAGGGCCTGACCTTATCTCTTTTCTTAAATGATGGGTTGGATTATCTGATGTTACACAGCGATGTAACAGTGAGTAGCATTATGCAGTTGTGTGGCATTATGCAAGATTCAGAAAAACTGTGCCTCCCAACCCTGACATTTACAAACAATAAGAGCCTATGTACCATGAAGCCATGATGACTGGGAGGACACGAGGGAGGGAGCTACAACCAGGTACAAAGTGAATAAATTGCAATAATAATAATAATAAAAGAAACTAAAAGAAAAACATGTCTCTTCTGCTCAACCTTGGAGAGACAGGTAGCCATCACTTTCTACTTAGAAATGACCTCTTTTACTTCTTCAAAATTCAGCATGAAATAGTTGAGGTGGCACAGATACAGCGGAGTGAAAGCTGACAGAAAGCGAAAACTATCAGTTGCTTAATTCTATTTCAGTTATGACCTATTTACTAAGGCTTGAGCATAAGAAGAGTGTTACCTAATTTATGATCCCATGTCTTTTACTTACTCTTTACCTGCAGAAACCACTGAGCAGAGGGTAGAGGTAAAAAGTGAATCTGTGATTACTTTGAGTGAGTTTCAGAGGGGCCTTTGTTTTGAAATCCCCAAGAAGGCACTTCAATGAGGCGCTAACGATGGGAGGCGTAGTGATTATGAGTACAGTAAAATATCCACTTATTACTCTGCACATGTAAAATGTAGTAAATGAAGGAGGATTTAGTGTCCACATAGAAGATGGTGGCAGAGAGTTTGTTAGGGAAGGAGAGCATTAACACGAGTCACATGAGTTAGCTGTTTCTTTGGCAATGCAGGTGTTTCATGCAGAGTTGAAGACAATGGCATGCTGAAGAAAACATAGCCTCAACATTTGTTTCTTTCTTTGTTATGATTCTGAAATCTATTGACACGAGATTTCACTTTTTTAGTGTGTACTGTTTGCATGAAATTTCATTGTGACATATTCACACATGCATGTAGTACAATTTGATCCCATATATACCCAGTGACCCTCTGATCCCCTTTCTCTTTTGTTGGTCACATTCTTTTTCTTAATAGCTCCTTTTGATGTTCATGCCTCTTAAAAATGTCTTTTTTTTAATTTTATTTTTTTCTTATCAGTTACATTTTATTAACTCTGTATCCCAGCCGTGTCCCGATCCCTCATTCCCTCCCAGTCCCTCCCTCCCTCATCTCCACCGTGCCCCTTGCCAAGTCCACTAATAGGGGGGACCTCCTCCCCATTCATCTGATCCTGTTTTATCAGGTATCTTCAGGACTGGCTGCAAAGCCCTCCTCTGTGGCCTAACAGGACTGCTCCTCCCTTGGGGGGTGGGGAGGCCAAAGAGCCAGTCATTGAGTTCCTGTTAGAAATAGTCCTTGTTCCCCTCACTATGGGAAGCCAATTGGTTACTGAGCTACCACAGGCTACATCTGAGCAGAGGTTCTAGGTTACATTCATACATGGTCCTTGGTTGCATGTCAGTCTCAGAAAAGACCCTGTGCCCAGATATGTTTGGTCCTTGTGGAGCTCCTATCCTTTCCACATCAGACTAACTCCCCTTCTTTCTTATGATTCCCTGTACTCTGCCAAAGGTTTGGTCATGAGTCTTTGCTTTGAAAACACTGCTAGTTAGAGTTTTTCAAATGCGCTCAGTAGACTCCTGTCAATGTTTAACATGCATCCCATCTGTCTTTCTAAACGAGGATTGATCATCTTACCCCATGTCCGCTCTCTTGATTATCTTTTTTAGGTGTATAGATTTCATTATGTTTATCATATCTTATAGGTCTATATAAGTGAGTATATACCATGTTTGTCTTTCTCCTTCTGGGATATTTCACTCAGGATGATCTTTTCTAGGTCCCACCATTTCCCTGCAAATTTCATGATTTCCTCCTTTTTGATTGCTGAGTAGTATTCCATTGTGTAAAAATACCACAATTTCTGTACCCATTCCTCCGTTGATGGACATCTGGGTTGTTTCCAGGTTCTGGCTATTACAAATAAAGCTGCTATAAACATGGTTGAGGAAATATCTCTTTTGTGTACTTGAGCAAACTTTGGGTATATACCTAGCAGTGGTATAGCTGGGTCTTGAGGAAGCACTATTCCTAATTGTCTTAGAAAGCGCAGGATAGATTTCCAGAGTGGTTGAACCAGTTTACATTCCCACCAGCAGTGGAGGAGGGTTCCCCTTTCTCCACAACCTCTCCAGCATGTGTTGTCCCTTGAGTTTTTCATTTTGGCCATTCTGATGGGTGTAAGGTGATATCTCAGGGTTGTTTTGATTTGCATTTCCCTGATGGCTAATGAGGATGAGCATTTCTTTAAGTGTTTCTCTGCCATTCGATATTCCTCTGTCGGGAATTCTCTGTTTAGCTCTGTTCCCCATTTTTTAATTGGATTACTTGGTTTGCTGCTTTTCAGCTTCTTTAGTTCTTTGTATATACTCGATATTAGTCCTCTGTCAGATAAAGGGTTAGTGAAGATTCTTTCCCAATCTGTAGGCAGGCGTTTTGTTTTGATGACAGTGTCCTTTGCTTTACAGAAGCTGTTCAGTTTCATGAGGTCCCATTTATTGATTGTTGCTCTTAGAGCCTGTGCTGTTGGTGTTCTGTTCAGGAAGTTGTCTCCTGTGCCAATGAGTTCTAGGCTGTTCCCCACTTTTTTTTCCAACTGATTTAGAGTATCTGGTTTTATGTTGAGGTCCTTGATCCACTTTGACTTTAGTTTTGTGCAGGGTAATAAATATGGATCTATTTTCATTTTTCTGCATGTAGACATCTAGTTGGTCCAGCACCATTTGTTGAAGATGCTGTCTTTTTTCCATTGAATGGATTTGGCTTCTTTGTCAAATACCGAGTATTCATAGGTGTGTGGGTTTATTTCTGGGTCTTCTATGTGGTTCCATTGATCCTCCTTTCTGTTTCTATGCCAATACCATGCAGTTTTCATTACTGTTGCCCTGTAGTACAGCTTGAGATCGGGGATGGAGATACCTCCAGATGATCTGTTGTTGTACAGGATTGTTTTGGAGATTCTGGGTTTTTTGTTTCTCCATATGAAGCTGAGAATCTTTTTTTCAAGGTCTGTAAAGAATTGAGTTGGTATTTTGACGGGAATTGCATTGAATCTGTAGATTGCTTTTGGCAGGATGGCCATTTTCACAATGTTAATCCTACCAATCCATGAGCACAGGAGATCTTTCCATCTTCTGATATCTTCTTCGATTTCTTTCTTCAGAGACTTGAAGTTTTTCTCAAACAGGTCTTTCACTTGCTTGGTTAGAGTCACACCAAGGTACTTTATGTTATTAGTGGCTATTGTGAAGGGTGTTGTTTCCCTAATTTCTTTCTCAGCCTTTTTGTCTTTGGTATACAGGAGGGCTTCTGATTTTTTTGAGTTGATTTTGTATCCTGCCACTTTGCTGAAGGTGTTTATCAGCTGGAGGAGTCCTCTGGTTGAATTTTTGGGGTCACTCATGTATACTATCATATCATCTGCAAATAGTGACACTTTGACCTCTTCCTTTCCGATCTGTATCCCCTTGATCTCCTTTAGTTGTCTTATTGCTATGGCTAGGACTTCAAGTACTATGTTGAAGAGGTAGGGAGAGAGTGGGCAGCCTTGTCTTGTCCTTGATTTCAGTGGGATTGATTTAAGTTTCTCTCCATTGAGTTTGATGTTGGCTATAGGCTTGCTGTATATTGCCTTTACTATGTTTAGATATGTGCCTTGTATTCCTGATCTCTCCAAGACTTTAAACATGAATGGGTGTTGGACTTTGTCACATGCTTTTTCAGCATCTAAGGAGATGATCATGTGGTTTTTCTCCTTCAGTTTGTTTATGTGGTGGATTACATTGATGGATTTCCGTATGTTGAACCACCCTTGCATGCCTGGGATGAAGCCTACTTGGTCGTGGTGGATGTTATCTTTGATGTATTCTTGGATTCGGTTTGCAAACATTTTATTGAGTATTTTTGCATCAATGTTCATAAGAGAGATAGGTCTGAAGTTCTCTTTTTTTTTGTTGGGTCTTTGTGTGGTTTAGGTATCAGAGTGAGTGTTGCTTCATAGAATGAGTTTGGTAATGTACCTTCTGTTTCTATTTTGTGGAATAGTTTGAGGAGAATTGGTGTGAGCACTTCTTTGAAGGTCTGGTAGAATTCCGCGCTGAAACCATCTGGCCCAGGGCTTTTTTTGGAGGGGAGACTGTGAATGACTGCCTCAATTTCCTTGGGGGATATTGGGCTGTTCAGTCTTTCTACCTGATCTTGACTTAATGTTGGAAGATGGAATCTATCAAGAAAATTGTCCATTTCATTTAGATTTTCAAATTTTGTGGCATATAGGCTTTTGTAGTATGACCTAATGATTGTTTGAATTTCCTCTGTGTCTGTAGTTATGTCACCCTTTTCATCTCTGATTTTGTTGATTTGGATAGATTCTCTTTGCTTTTTAGTTAGTTTGACTAAGGGTTTGTCTATCTTGTTGATTTTCTCAAAGAACCAGCTTTTTGTTTCATTGATTCTTTGAATAGTTTTATTTGTTTCTAATTGATTGATTTCAGCCCTGAGTTTGATTATTTCCAGCCTTCTGCTCCTCTTGGGTGTATCTGCTTCTTTTTTTTCTAGGGTTTTCAGTTGGGCCATTAAGTTGTTTGTATGTGCTGTTACGAATTTCTTCTTGCAGGCACTTAGTGCTATAAATTTTCCCCTGAGCACTGCTTTCAATGTGTCCCATAAATTTGGGTATGTTGTGCCTTCATTTCATTGAATTCTAGGAAGTCTTTAATTTCTTTCTTTATTTCTTCCTTAACCCAGCTGTCGTTGAGTAACAGGTTGTTCAGTTTCCATGTATGTGTAGGCTGTTTGTTATTTCTGTTGTTGTTGAGGTCCAGCTTAAGTCCATGGTGGTCAGATAGATACTGATATTTCATACAAAAATACATACAAAGATATTTCAATCTTTTTGTATCTGTTGAGGCTTTCTTTATGACCAATTATATGGTCTATTTTGGAGAAGGTTCCATGCGGTGCTGAAAAGAAGGTATACTCTTTTGAGTTTGGATGAAAAGATCTGTAGACGTCTATTAGTTCCATTTGATTTAGGGTCTCTGTAAGTGTTTTTATTTCCCTATTTGTTTTCTGTCTAGTTGATCTGTCCCTTGGTGAGAGTGGAGTGTTGAAGTCTCCCACTATTAGGGTTTTAGGATCAATGTGTGATTTAAGCTTTAATATTGTTTCATTTACGAATGTAGGTGCTCTTGTATTTGGGGCATAGATATTCAAAATTGTGATGTCCTCTTGGTGGATTTTTCCTTTGATGAGAATATAGTGGCCGTCCTTATCTTTTTTGATTAACTTGGGTTGAAAGTCTATTTTATTTCATATTAGGATGGCTACTCCCGCTTGTTTTCTGGAACCATTTGCTTGAAAGACATTTTTCCAGCCCTTTACTCTGAGGTAGTGTTTATCTTTGTTGCATAGGTGTGTTTCTTGGATGCAACAGAATGTTGGATCCTGTTTCCTCAACCATTCTGTTAGTCTGTGTCTTTTAATTGGGGAGTTGAGTCCGTTGATGTTGATAGAAACTAGTGACCAACAATTGTTACTTATTTTAGTTGGTGGTGTCACTGAGTTTCATTGCTTGTATTCTTTTGGGTTTTTTTTTGTTGTGTAGTTATCTATTTCCTCTGTTTCCTTGGATGTAGTTGTTTTCTTTGGTTTGGAGTTTCCCTTCTAGTAACTTCTGTAAAGCTGGGTTACTATGCAGATATTGTTTAAATTTGGTTTTGTCATGGAATATTTTGAATTCTCCGTCTATATTGATTGAAAGTTTTGCTGGGTATAGTAGTCTGGGTTGGAATCTGTGGTCCCTTAAGGACTGTATGATTTCTGTCCAGGCCCTTCTGGCTTTCATAGTTTCTGTTGAGAAATCTGGTGTGATTCTGATAGGTCTACCTTCATATGTTACTTGGCCTTTTTCCCTTGCTGCTTTTAGAATTTTTTCTTTGTTTTGTAGGTTCAGTGTTTTGACTATGATGTGACGTGAAGAAATTTCTTTTCTGGTCTAGTCTACTTGGTGTTCTGTAGGCCTCTTGTATGTTTATGGCCATCTCCTTCTTTAAGTTGGGAAAGTTTTCTTCTATAATTTTCTTGAAAATATTTTCCAGACCTTTGAGCCTGATGTCTTCTTTTTCTTCTACTCCTATTATTCTTAGGTTTTGTCTTTTTTGGTGTCCTTGATTTCTTGGATGTTTTGTGTTTGGAATTTTTCTGATTTTATTTTTTCTTTGAGAGACGTGTCAATTTCCGCAAGTGTATCTTCGGCTCCTGAGATTCTTTCTTCCATCTCTTGTATTCTGTTGGTGATGCTTACCTTTGTGGTGCCTGATCTTTTCTCTATGTTCTCCAGCTCCTGGTTTTTCTCTATTTGTGTTTTCTTTATTGATTCTAATTCTGTTTTCATGTCTTGCACCATTTCCTTCATCTGTTTGAATGTGGACTCCTGCTTTTCAATGATAGCTTCTATTTTTTTGTCCTTTTCCTCTCTATGTATCACTAATTGTGCCTCTACTTCTTTGGGTATAATTGCCTGTATTTCTATGAGAGCTTTGTTTATTTCTTCTTTATTTGCCTTCATTTGTGTGGACATTTCTTTGAGAGCTTTGTGCATTTCTTCTCTGTTTGCCTCAATTTTCGTGGTCATTTCTCTGAGTGCACGATTTGTTTCCTCTTGGTTAGTCTCGATTTCTTTGGTTATTTCTCTGAGGGCTTTGTTCATTTCATCTCTATGGGCCTCTAATAGCTGGAGAAACATAGTTTTGAGGTCGTTTTCTTGTATATCTAGTGAATTGAAGTGTCCATTTTTTTGTGTGGTTGCTGGTGATATCATTATGTCCTGATTTTTGTTGGGAGTGTTCTTACGTCTGCCTCTAGCCATCTGGTTATTTATAATCCTCACTGGTTGTTCCTCGAGATTGTAGTTTGGGCTATGATCCTCTCTTTCTGTTTTCTGGACTGTTTTTTCAGGAAAATGAGAGAGGTTCACTGCTTTGGGGGTGTGCACTGTGTTTTCAGTTTTGCCTAAGTAAAGAATGTGATGCTGGCGCTATTCTCGTGCGCTTTTAGCGGGCGCAGTGTGCATGCGCGGATTGTCTGACTATTGCAGTGGCCTGCAAGCCACTATTACGCAGTTCTGACTGAGATCCAGGGATTGTTTGCCTGGATTACTCTGGTGGACCCGCAAGGCAGAGGCTTCAATGTCGCTATCCCAAGAATCCTTCTGATGCCCACACTAGGAGTGTGGGTGGCAGGGATCTCATCTGGTTGCTTCTGTGGAGAGGCCCTGGGTCTGGGGCAATCTCTCCCTAGAAGGCTCACTCACTCTCTTGCAGGACCAGTTGGAATGCACAGGGGTTCCCCTTGCTCACTACTCTCTGTTTTGGTCCTGCTGCGGAAGTGCACGGGTAGGCTAACAGTCAGCTCTGTGACACTGTGGCCGCAGGACTCGGTGTCCACCTTTCCTGTGTGCTGTCTCTTTGTTCTTTCCCTCTGCCAGGAGGGGTTGTGTTGACTGGTCCCTGGGTGGCACGGGAAAGAGTTAGGGTGAGTGTATTCAATCCCAGATCCCGGGCCCAGATCTCTCTGCCAGAAGCAGCCTAGCAGTAGAATCTATGTTTGCTGATCCCAAGAGAGTACCGGGTAGGGTTGAGTGTCCTCAGATCCAGAGCTTGGGTTTCTCTGCTAGGGGCCGCTGGAGAGAGGGTGCTGTGTCCTTGGCAGGCTGCCTCTCTGTCCTTCCCCTCTGACCTTCTCCTCTGCTAGGGCGAGCTTATGGAGGTGCTCTCAGGGGAGTGCCAGCAGGGGTTGGGGCTTCTCAGTGGGATCCTGAGCCCTGAGCAGGAGGCGTTTCTCTGCCGGGGGGGGGGGGGGGGGGGGGGGGGGGGGGGG
>NW_026596046.1:28457799-28525245 GCF_907164565.1 Psammomys obesus
GGGGGGGGGGGGGGGGGGGGGGGGGGCGCCGGTGATAGAACTTGCTGCTAGATCTTATTGTGCTGGACCCAGGAGAATCTCAGGACGCGTAGGATGACCACAGTCCCAGATCCCGAGCTGTAGTTTGTTTGCTAGGAGCAGCCCGCAGCACTGGAGTTCTGGCACTGTGAAGCCGCTCTGTGCCTCTTTATCCTTCCACTCCACTGCGGCAGGGTTATGGCGGCGTTTGGGGGAGTGCCCGAAAGGATTGGGTTTTCTCAGCCCCGATCTCGGGTTGGGGTACAGACAATGTGGTCTGTGGCAGATTCTGTTGGGCACCTCCTGCCTCCTCCGAAGAGGGAGTAGGGATTTTGAGCTGGACGCGCAGCTGCTATCCGCCTGCGGCGGGAGCTCAGTTGTGATGGCGGCAGGTACCTGCCGTGGTTGGAGAGACCTTCTAGGGAAAGACTGGGTGACCCGTGACCAGTCTGGCAACTTTCCTTCCCCGTGGGTTTTTTTTTTTGCGACTAGGACTCGCAGCCTTAGGCCCCCTTGTGCCCACCAATCAGCCTGGGAAATTGATCGTGATAAGCAGGCTTGCAGCACCAGCCCGGAGACCCAAAACCCGCGTTGCCGGGTTCTCTTTCGGGTTCTGGCTGGGCAGCCGAGAGTGGACCTGACCGATTCCCTTGCTGTGGGAGCCTCCCCTCACCTGGGAAACACGATCGATCGCTGTTGTTTTAGGGCCCAGAGTTCAGTCTCCTGGTCGCTGCACGGAGTGTGTTGTTCCGCTTCTCAGACACGGTGTTCTCCCGGTGCCACCATCTTGGCCCCTCCAAAAATGTCTAATATGGGAAACACATATTATATTTAGAAAGCTCTTGGTCTTACGAAATTCAATAGAATTTTATGACTAGGTATTGTGTTAACATTGTGGTTATGGATTAGGTACTAAACGGTTCTCTTGTAATGACTCCTTGAATGTTTAGATGAATTGTTATTAGACCTCTATCTTCAGTATTGGTGAATATGGCAAATCTACATCAATGTAATTTAGGGAATAAGTAAATCTGTAAGAATATTCCAGTAGACCTGGATAATTCTATATAGAACAAATAATATGTGTTCAAAGATCTTTTCAAGATGGCTGTTATGTCAAAGATCTTATATTAATCTATCGTAAATAATGACAAAAAATTGAATAAGTTAAAATAAGAGTGGTAGACAATAATATAATATTCTACTTCTGGGTATTTGTATGTTCAAGTTACAAAGGTCTTGGAATGTAAGCTGTGTAATTAATTTTTCCTTTGTTTACTTGACTAACAATCTCTTCTTAGTATTCTCTTTATAACAGTAATTTGTTTCTAGAGATTTAAGAACTCTCAGCTCAAGTTCTATAGTTGGGAAGAATTATCTGCCTGCTGGGGATAATTTGTGACTTAAATTATGCAAGATGGATCCAAGATTCACCCCTTGGAATTTTATTGGTTACTAATTGTTAAAGGAATGTGATAAACTCCTTTCTTCTGATTACAAATAATGTTTTTTCTCTCTCTCTTTCAGAGGATCAATTCTTTAGGTTTGGGTGTATACACAGATTGTTGAATGAGCTTCAATCAGGTGCCCATGTCTGTGGAGTATATAACCTGAGTACTTTGTAGCATTTTGAGCTTATTTAATTTTACCAAACAGCATTTATGATCACAAATTACATTTCAAGATATACAGTTTTCATGTCACATAATCACAAAAAGATAAATCTGAAGTGAGTTCATCTTATCACTTTAAGGCTAAATAGTAGGACCTCAGCCAATAAAATTTAGTGTTTCTTAAAGTTTGATTATCTTTCATTTGGGAATGTTACTGTCAGATGTATAACTACAAATAAACTTTTATCCATCTGTAGGCTATTTCTTTACTTTGGTGATTTGTTCCTTTTCTATGTAGAAGCCTTTCAGTTCATGAGGTTCTGTTTGCCAGAAGTTGGCAATAATTCCAAGTGGCTATAATGGATTCCACTGAGAGGATCTTTGTTCATCCCTCTGTCCCTAAGCCTGTTCCCTCCTTTTATCTTCTGGTTTCGAGTTTTAAGCATTACATGAGTGTCTGTGATTTATTTTGAACTAACTTACATTCAGGATGAGAGACGGAGATGCTCTTCATGCTTTTGCATGTACAAGCCCAGTTTTCCTAGCGTCATTTATGCAAAAAGCTGTCTTTTTCCTAGTGCATGTTTTCTTTGCAAAAAAAAAATAACTGTAGTAGCTACATAGACTTGAGTCTTTTATTTGATTCTATTGATCTATTTTAGTGCCTATATTACACTATATTCACTACCAATATTCTGTTGTACAATCGGAAGCCTGGCCTTGTTCTTTTTGCTTTGATTACTTTGTATATTCCAGGAATTTTTGTGTCCATATGATTCTTAAGATTTTTTTTTCTATTTTGGAATTTTGATAGGGATTGTATTGACTCTGTAGATTGGTTTTGGTAGAATAGTTATTTTCACAATATTGATTCTTCCAACACATTAGCATGAAAGCCTCAGATTTCTTTTCACCGAGGAGTGCCTCTGAGCATTGAGACCTTTGAAGAAGAGGGTATTTTTTTTACTGGGTTGAGTAGTTACTCTCAAGAAAGTAAACTGACTTCATAAAAATACAGTATATCAAATTTTAGAGGTACCTGGGTCATATTTTGGCCTAGAAAACCTAGATTGCATTAGCATTGAAGATAACAAGTGAGCTAGTGTTTGCAGTGTAGATTACAGGCATTGAAGTGCCCAATACAAGCTTCAGTGGAACTGGAAACTTTCCTCTGCTTTCATTCCTCTCCATATGGCTTTCTCCCCTCTAGTCTGAGCTCTTTCACTATTAATGCTTTGCCCATTATAGTCATCTTTCCAAAAATGCTCTTTCCTGTTTGAAAACTCTTAGTTACCTTTTTAGACTCAGATGACATAGCTGAAAAGTCTTCCTAAATTTTCTAGAGCAACTGCTGTATGCATAAACTATGTTTATTCCTGTACTCCCACAATTCCTTGTCAACTCTCTTCAACATTGCCTGTGTCTTCATTTAATTATGCATTTCTTTTACCAGACTTGATATCTTTTGGAGACAGGGTTATGCTTATTTACTCCAGTATTATCAGTGATCTTAAATTAAATAAATAGGGGGCCTTAGTCAGAGACTGTTTCTCTATTATGAGTTCTTACATAACAATACATTATAATGCATTTTGGCTTACTATAAATACAAGTCAAAATCTAATGTAGGAATGTATTCATAGCCAGGTATATTGGCTACTTGCTGTGATAAAATATCCTGACAAAAGCAATTAAATAAAGGGAAGATTTATTCTGACTCATATTTTGGGGTACAGTCCACTGTCCTCATAGTTGGGACAGTTTGAGAGAGCCGGTCATGTTGCACTTTCAGTTAGGAAGCACACGGAGAGGCCTGCTGGTGCTGGCCTGCTTTCTCCTTGTTATTCACGAATATGACTGCTATATGGTCAAAAGGACTTTCAAGTTTTTTCTATTGAAAACTGTTTAAAAGTGACATAAAATAATATTAAGGGGATTAGAGAGATGGCTTAAGAGACTTGATGCTTCTGCAGAAGATCCTGGTTTGGTTTTTAGGACTTGTATGATGCCTCAAAACCACCTGAAAGTTTAGTTCCAGGGAATGTGATTCCCTCCTCTCCATGGGCATTTGCTCATATGTGGTGCTTATATTATACTTAGGCAGATACACATACACCTTGAATAAACAAACAAACAAACAAACAAACAAACATGTCAAATTTTTAAAAATTCAGAAGACTGGCTTTTAACAAAAAGGCGGTTGAGAGAATGTGGAGTAAAAGGTAAGCTGCCTTGCTTTCATTCCTTGATATTAATTATTAAGCTTTATTTACAACTAATTCATTTCTCTAAAGTTTGCTGGATGCTTCATAAATTCTGGAATTCAAAGATGAATCATACACAGCCTCTTTTTTTCCTAAGGAACACAAAATGTAATTTGTAAAATTGAGAGAGTGCTAAAGATTGATGTGGGACAGGCTTTGTGGTTTGAGAATGTTGATTTAAAAAAGAAAACACACATACAAAACAGTAGGAGTCTGAAGATGAATAATAAACTCTTGTAAAAACAATGGAAGAGTTTATGAAAGAGCTATTCTTGGGATTTTGGGATAGACCTGAAAAATGATTAAGCTTTTCGTTAATTGGAGGAGTGTGTGTGTGTGTGTGTGTGTGTGTGTGTGTGTGCATGTGTGTGTTACAACATTCCCCAAACTCAGAGTAGGTTGCAGTATGGGGGATGTCAGTGTTATAATTGGAGCACATGGTTTGAGAACGGGGTCAGGAATAGCTGCAAAGAATGGGAATGCAGTTGGAGGATGGAGATGGGCTTGGAATATGGATACTTTCCAAAAGGTAAATGAAAGGGTTTGCAGCTTAGAGCTACATATTTTAAATGGACTGTGGATGGGTAGAAGGAAAGCCAGGAGGCTGAGATGTTCATAGGTGTCCACTAAAAGAAATTGTGGACTGAAGTCAGATAACGCTAACATCACATAGGGAGAACATGGCTGTGGGTGAGTGGAAAGGAATGAACAGAGTCGTTTCTCTGGCCACTGGGACTCTACTTGAGAGGGTGAGTCTTGTGGCGACACAGACAGGACCTCTGGTGTGTGTGAGAGCTTCTGACAAAGAGGAAATGAGAGTTCCCACAGTGGATGAGAGCTACACAGTGTTAAGGAAAGCCCTGAATCCAGAAATAGCACATGAGTAGCGAGCCCAGGCAGAAACTCTGAAAGAGATTCTTCTTAGACTCACTCTCTAATATTATGACACAGATAAAGTGACCGCGAGAGTGGTAGCTTGTGAGGAACTCTAAAAAGTATTTATTTTCTTTTTAAATTAAGATTCTTGGTGATCAGGAAAGCCAAGAGTAGAAAGGTAATTCGGACACATACCCAAGAGCACTTTTGATTCCTCCAGGCTGTGGAGATAGTATTTGCAGCCGCAGACTAGCACTGCCTTTGGCCTTTTCAATCTCAGGTGACATATGACAGTCACTTTAGTCTTTTAATAGTCTGAATAGAGGAACATTAGAAACAGTAGACATTTCCAAAGCACAACTTAGGCAACACTGGGGCTTTTATTTTATTCCTCAGTATTCAAAGGGCACTTCAGTTATAAGCCATGGAATACAGAGATATGAAATTGCATATAAACTCAGATGAATACAGTAAGGCTTAACTGAGACACCACGGATTTGGTGCTGGGAACACAAAGGACAGCAACATAGTCCCTGAGCTTAGGATAAGCTTTGTGTTCCAGAGAAGTGCGTTTGGGAGTCAGTGTCACAGGGCACAGCTTGTGTTTCCCTGGAGTCTTAGTGTGGAAATGGGATGCTATGGCTGAAGGCAGTGGGGTTTCAAACAGCTGTCCCCCATCAGTGTCACAAAAGCAGAGGGGAAGTGGAATTTCAGCACTGAAAAAATTTTAGACCCACACTGGGTTATTGGAATACATGTCCTCTAAGAATAGTTAATTTGACTTTTGCTCGCTCTGGCAGGTTCCTTCTTGGACATTAGAGTCTCAGAATCGGAACATGCCAATTTGTTTTCTCTTCGCTCTGCAAGCTTTACTTACTCTTCAGATGATAAAAATGCCAGGATGGATACATTTCAAGGAAATTAACAGTTAAAAATGTTGCCTGTTTAAAAATTAAAATTAATTTGCCCTGTGAGACGTGAGTCTCATTTTAATAGTGTCCTTAATAATTCAGGAGCTGTGAGATTTTTTTTTTTTCTGAAGCACATGCTGTGGCTTTTGGCTCTCTTTCTTGGGAACCAGCCTATGTAGAGCTGATACTGCACAGAATGAACTATCCTGGGGTCTGTTTGCCACTGCACTGTTGGGATATGGATATGGGAAGTACACCTTGGAAGGTTTTCAAGAAAGAATAGAGAGGGCTGTAGTTTTACTGTAATAACCTGTAGGTTTATTTCAGAGAAACAAGCTGCTGCTTCAAGGTATAGATGTGGTCTCATGTTTGTCTTACTTATATCTGAAAGAAAAAATACCGAATAAGATACAGCTATTTCCCTTCCATTCTCTGCCTCTACCGATACTTTTGGAGGCTGTAGGGTACTGGAGATTGAATTCAATGCCTCACTGTGCTGAGCACATGCTGTCCCACAGAACTACCCCAGCAGCTCCCAGACACTGGCCTTACAATCTATCATTTATCAGTTAATGCCCACTCTCTGATTTAGAGCTCCTTGAGATCAAGAAAGCATTTTATTTTTCTTGGTACTCCCGTTATTTCCTCATTTTCTGGCCATGCAAGGCCATTCTATAAATGTTTAATTCCTAAAATCTGGGTCTGAGAGAAAAATCAGTGCATGATTGGCCTGGTTACAGAATGTTTCTAGTATAAAGGGAAAACAACCTCTGTATGTGGTTCTCAGTGTTTTCGTTTAGTTTAACAACCTTTTCTTCCCATTTTATCCATATTCCATATTGTTAATAAGGCTTTTCAGGTAATTCTTACACTCCCATTTAGGAGTCCCTTTTGCCTTGTCCTTGCAGATCAGGGTTCTGCTGTTCTATCCAGTGCTTGCTCTTTTTTCCTTCCTTCCTTCCTTCCTTCCTTCCTTCCTTCCTTCCTTCCTTCCTTCCTTCCTTCCTCCTTCCTTCCTTCCTTCCTTCCTTCCTTCCTTCCTTCCTTCTTTCCTTTTTTCCTTTCTTTCTCTCTCCTTCTTTCTTCCTTTCAGTAGAAACCTCCGTTAGACACAGAACAGCCCATCATCACTGTATTATTTAGGCAGTGTCCTGAGAAGGTGCTACAGTCATTGTGAGTTGGCTATTTCTGACACATCAAAGTCATTAAACAAACCCTAATAAAATATTCTCACAAAGCTTCAGTTCAGAAACACAGATCTAGCAACACACATTCACGGAGTGGTTTATTAATTTCGTTCCCTTTGAAAAATGGTGATCCCGGCATGAGCTTTTCCTTCGTGGGGGAGCTGTCCCTTTTAATCAGCTTTCTTTCCTAGAAAATGTGCTCTTAGAAGTTGTGTTCAGTTTGTGATGCAAACAGAGTGAAACGTAGTGAAGAAGAAAAGGGCTGCCACACGGAAGATAGATTTGTTCTTCAGCTCCTTATGAATCATTGAAAGGAAAACATTTCAGTTGTCATTTCTGCTTAGGAGTGATGATGTGCTTCCGAACCTTTTCAACTCTGGTGGCAGCCTGAATACAAAGCCTTCTTTTGGGTATCTTTGAAAGACTTTAGAAAATACTAGGATTGATTTGTTTGGCCAATTAAAAACCCATTTCTTAACTAACACTTGGCATAAACATAGGCCACTAATGGGCATGTGACTATTCAGAGCAGAGCAGAGCAGAGCAGGTACACCACCTTTGGCTGCATTAACTTAGATGATGTTCAGGGTGAAGGCGGTGTTAGTGCTTTCCACTTACCTTCCCCATTCCCTCATCTTGGGTCAGTGCATTCATCTCCGGAAATGTGGCTTTAAGAAGAATAGAGCCTAGTCTTGGAGGAGGATGTCCAGACGCACATCATGATGGTGCTGTGGGGGGTACGTATAAGGTGGCATTAGTAAGGCTTCTGTGAGTCTTCTTGGGGGGACATAAATGTCTATTTATCTCAGATAGAGCTTCCACTATAGATCAGAGCAGCCAACCATTCCACTCAATTCTAGCTTAGTGAATCAGGAAGTTTCCTGGGGTTCCTTATATGAACACAGGTGAATCAAATGCAGCTCTATCACCAAAAAGCCCACTCCAACACAGACTGGGACTAAAGAATGTTGTATTCCTTGAACTCTGACTTGGAAATCTCCACTCTCCAGCAGATATTATTAGTTGTAAAACCTTGGGGAGGGGCCTTATGCATCTTACAAGTTTCAGGAACTTACTGAGATTTCTTAATTGGGTTTACTTTCTGAGATGTAAAGCTTCCTTCCAAGAAAGAAAGTATCTTCTATTTAGAAGAAATAGCTAAACAATATTTAAGAAACTAGACTTGTGTATTATAAAAGTACCTTATTCCATTTTCTGCCTTGAGAGAGGTCCTTCAAAAACACCAATAAACTAACAGTCAAAAAGGCATTTGGACACGAGTGAGTTCTATTCAGACTGACCCAAAGTTCTTCCAACTTTCTGGCCCCTTATATTTTTACATCCTGCTGAATTCATGGACTTATCAAGGGAGAGGTCCCTATTGTATTCCGTTATATCAAGCCTGGTCCTTTAGCTCCTCTTGGACCAGAACATGTCAGCACATTCTCCGAGATCCTTTTTATAGGTGTCTCCACAGGGTTTAGAGATAGCAGAAAGAATGTCGGTAAATAGGCCAGAGTATATATGCAATGTGATGCTGCTACTGCTCACTCTGTGACCTTGGAAAATTAATATTTCACAGGAGTTTATTTCCTTATGAATAAAATAAGTAAGATATGTCCTCATAGAATGGTTAGGACTTAATAATACAAGGATGTGTTTGGTTTGATATATAGAATATTTCCTTTCCTGGTTGAACTTACTATCAACATTTATGAGATGGCTGGAAAGCTTCCATACCTGCCATTTTCTGATGGCAGTGTCTGTATGTGTATGTGTGCATGTCCTGTATTCTTTTTATTCTCTAAAAGATTTTAGGTTCCAAGCAGCAGCACCACTCTGATACTCTATTTCTATTGCAGGGTCATTTCTTGTGAATTCTCAGCTGTTAAGGTCAACATGTATTGATTGCTGGTACTCCTAGGAACATTTCACTTTATGTGTGGTAGAATATTACTGAGATTTTGAAGTGGGAAATTCATGGCCCAGAGTTTGTGTGACATGTAGCACTACCAGACAGAGCTAGGATTCAAAGCTAAGTTACTAAGAACACAGATATTTAAGCGCTGAGGGCTTTATCTCAGCCTTTGTTTATAGTTCTGTTAGCTTGCAAAGATCCCTCCATGAAGCAGGTGCTTAGTGACAGCTTATTTATTTGGATTGGACTGAACCAAATGCTTATGCCATTGCTATCTTTTGCTTTCCTGTTTATAATTTATATGTACGCATCCTGACTTTATTAATAACTACCAAGGCTCATTTCCCAGGACACACATGAAAGTATCCCATCTGTATGCAAAAACATGTTCCCACATTTTAAAAGTGAAAAAATTGTAAAACACTTTCATTTAAACTCAGGAGCTATAGTAAATAGGACTTTTATGCCTTGCACTTTAAAAAGATTTGAGGAAATGCCAATATTGATCCATGCTGAGAAAATATTAATTAAGATAAATATATTACAATAGTGAGGTCAAGCTAGTCTCAGTTTTGGGAATTTTGGAATAGCTCTCTTTGGGTTTTATAAAACCCCACTTTACCTCAAGGACATCCATATTTAGAAAAAGATATTTATCTAGGCCTAATATATTTTGTTATACTAGTATATACCACATCACTTAATAGTTGGTAAGACTAAGCTTGCTTTCCTCCTGGCTCCAAATTTGGAGGTCATCCCTGGGAGATTGATTGAGAGAAAAACTTGTTGACTTCTATAAAGAGTAGATATAGGGATTAAATCTTTATTCTACATTTTGAAAAGCTTTTACCTGAGGAAAATCAAAACAACCCTGAGATTTCACCTTGTACCCATCAGAATGGCTAAGATCAAAAACTCAAGTGACAACACATGCTGGAGAGGATGTGGAAAAAGGGGAACCCCTTCATTGCTGGTGGGAATGTAAACTTGTACAACCACTTTGGAAATCAATCTGGTACTTTATCAGACAATTAGGAATAGTGCTTCCTCAAGATCCAGCTATACCACTTTAGGTATATATCTAAAATGTGTTCAAGTACATAACAAGGATTTTTGCTCAAAGATGTTCATGGTAGCTTTATTCATAATAGCCAGAATCTGCAAACAGACAAGATGTCCTTCAACTGGGGAATGGATGCAAAAATTGTGGTACATTTACAAAATGGAATACTGCTTAGCAGTTAAAGACAAGGAAATCATGAAATTTGCAGGCAAATGATGGAAACTAGAAAAGATAATCCTGAGTGAGGTATCCCAGAAGCAGAAAGATGTACATGGTATATACTCACTTATAAGTGGATATTAGACATATTATATAGGATAAACATACTAAAACCAGTACACTTAAAGAAGCTAAGCAAGAAGGAGGACCCTGGATAAGATGTTCAATCCTCATTCAGAAAGGCAAACGGGATGAGCATTGGAAGAATGTGAAAACAGGGAACAGGATAGGAGCCTACCACAGAGGGACTCTGAAAGACTCTACTCTGCAGGGTATTAAAAGGGATTCTGACACTTACAGCCAAAATTTGGGCAGAGTGCAGGAATCTTATGAAAGAAAGGGGAGATAGAAAGACCTGGAGGGGACAGGAGCTTAAACAAGGAGAGCAACAGAACCAAGACATCTGGTCACAGGGATCTTTTCTGAGACCGATACTCCAACCAGGAACCATGCATGGAGATAACCTAGAACCCCTGCACAGATGTAGCCCATGGCAGCTCAGTGTCCAAGTGGGTGTCCTAGTAAAGAGAACAGGGGCTGTTTCTGACCTGAACTCAGTGGCTGGCTCTTTGATCACCTCTCCCTGAGAAAGGACCAGCCTTACCAAGTCACAGAGGAAGACAATGCAACCAGTCCAGATGAGACCTAATATGCTGGGATCAGATGGAAGGGGAGAAGAACCGCCCCTATCAATGGACTGGGGAAAGGGAAGGAGAGGAGAAGAGAGAGGGAGGGCCGGATTGTGAGGAGAAAGGGAGGGGGCTACAGCTGGGATAAAAAGTGAATAAATTGTAATAAATTAAAAAGAGATTAAAAAAAAAGAAAACCTTTTACCTGGATTCTATGTGCCAATCTCCATTTCTTCAATTTCTTCTATACATTACCATTACAATGATTTTTTCTTAAAGTTTAATGAGATAATTTGCATGCTAAATGAACACTTGCTTACTCTCATTTATATAAAGTAAATCTCGGCCTTCACATATCTTCTACAACATGACTTCCTCTTTATTTAGGTCAAGTCATTACAAGGGCTTTCGTGAAGTTAGACATGGGTTGGATTCTTGGCTGTTGATTTTGAGCAGCTTAACTTTGGCAATTCCTGTTTCTTCATTTGAAAAAGCTATAGATAGTAGCACTTTCCATCTCACAGACCCACTGCAGAGAACAGATGATACACTGCATCTGTCCTGGGATTATAATTTATTCTATTGCTCAAATAATGTGTGATTTTACTGTTTATTACTCATGTTTTCCCTTAAACAAATTGGCTATTGAATAGCTAAAAAGAGGAACGGCAGAAGAGGACTGAGAAATGATTACTATTGGAGATTGTTGCACTTGAATTGATTGTGTTGGGTTTAGGTAACAGCCTTTGTATGGTTCAGTCTCTTTAATTATCGTGCTTCTTGCATTTCTACGTTTGTGGCACTGGGGCTGAAGCTGCCTCTGGCAGCAAGGTGGAAGAAAATGGTTCTGAAAGTGAGGCCTTTGACTATCCTTTGAATCTTCTCTCTTCTTAGCCAACTGGAAATGTGACTTTGGTCATTAGCATAGAGGTTGAGTGGTGAACTCATGGTCTAGTCTCTGGCTCCTAACTGGTTCCAGTGGTTCTCCTGATCCTTTCCACCTTCACTTTACCCATGTTCTACTGGTTAACATGGAAGCATCCCTTCCTGCCCCCATCATCTACAGTATGCTTTGCTTTGGTGACTATGAACCTCAGTACTAAGGGAGGACCATTGGCTTTGGGAATGACAGTGGAGGCTTTTCTTTACCTATACTGATGGTTCTTTATTTTTACCAGGTGGCTAGAGAATTATTTCTCTCTCTGCTGCTCTGAAGTAACAAATGGAAAGCAGAACATAATTTGATTTCTACATCTGGGATTTGAGCTTTTGGTATATTATCTGTTTGTCTTTTCTTTAAGTAGAAATACTGCACTCTTCTCCACTAAAAAGGTCCAGGCTTTTACATTTTGATTTTCCCCCAAAGGGGGTGCCTTTCCTGCCCTCAGTGGATGAGGATGAGCTCAGTCCAGATTAAACTTGATGTGCTAGGGTGGGTTGGTTAGAGGGACCTCCCCTTTTCTGAGAAGAGGAGAAAGGATAAAAGGAAAACGGTGAGAGGAAGGGAACAGAAGGAGAGGAGGGAACAGGCTACAATCCAGATGTAAAGTAAATATAATAAATTAAAAAAATAAATTAGGCTTTGTTTAATTTGTAACCCTGCCTGTATCACAGGAAAAGCCAAGCCAAAGGGACTCTTAACTCATTAGACTTACATCTCTTTGGGGGAAATAAATCATAAGCAATAAATATATCTAGTAATAACAAATAGTGTTTATAAAGATGGGGAAGATAATGGTGTATAGAGGGTGAAGAGGACAGACTTTAGGGAAAGGATGGTACATTTGATTTTAGCTGGAAGGCTGAGAACTGATGGAGAAAAAAAATAGAATCAAATATGCTCATTTGGTAGGCGCACTAAGTTTGAGATGATTATCAAATACCTTAATGCCGGCATCAGGTGTATGGCTAAATGCATGAGTCTGGAATTCTTGGGAGAAGACGGGGGAGAGAAACACAGATTCAGAGCTACTTGCATGTAGTAAACCAACGTCATAGTATGTGACAAAAGTATGAGCAGAGATCAAGAGCAGGGGAGTCACGTCAGAAGCCTGTGACTATTCACGACAGAGGGTGGGCCCCTGATAAAGACAGCTCTGTTCTATTCTATATGGTAGATTTTATTTACTATTATATGTTGTTATTAAAATGCTCCTTAAGTCTTGCCCTGGTCTCAGCTGTGTTAGGCTTTTGAAGAAGAAAGAGAACTCGTAGAAGAGAGCAGTAAAAAACAATATTGACAAATAAAAGGGTACAGACGAGGCAAGAAACATTTAGTATATTGAGGTGGAGTCAGCATTTTACAGCTTTCCTTTTCTTTCTGGAAATTTTCATTACTAACAAATTCAGAGAGCTTGAACAGTACCCTGTTACAGAAGATGTCAGGAGACTAGAGACACGGCTCAGGGGTTAAAAACATGGGCTGCTCTTCCAGAAGACTTGAGTTTGACTTATAGCACAATACAGGTGGCTTACAACCATCCGTAACTCAAATTCCCAAGATCTGAGCCTTCCTTTGGCTGCTGTAGGTCTCAGGCATGCATGTGGTACATGCATATGGTCAATGAAATAAAATATTTTTAAAGCTGTAAGATTTTTTTACAGTGAAAAGATTTTACAGTGAAAATAGATCACATGTTTTTCCTAATTGGTATCCTTAATGATTTCTCATTAGTTACATATTAAAACCCAAATAGTTCAACTTGGATCCTGTGTCTTCCACACCTGGTCCCTGTCATCATTTCTGTTGGCCTCTTCACCTGTCCCACTCTCCTTATACCTTATACATCAACTATTTTAGACTTTCTTTTTGAGAATGCTGATTTGCTTTTCTAGACTTTATTTTAAACAGTCTCTATCTGGAAAATGCCTCTTATTTCCTCATCATTTTTCTAATGTCACCCTTCATTCTAGTTTCAGCTTACCTATCACTTCATAGGCTTGGTTCAGGAGATTTGTAAATGGCCAGATCTACTTTCCGACTCCAAGGTGCCTGTAAACCTACCGCGGAAAGACACACACACTGCGGTGCTTGCGAAGTGCTTCCCCGTAGATTCCAAGGTGCAACAAGCGCTGTGCCGAGTCATCTTGGGACCTAGCACAGCTTCTGGAAATGGAAAGTACTCATTGCATATTTTTGAGAGAGAGAGAGAGAGAGAGAGAGAGAGAGAGAGAGAGAGAGCCAATCAATTAATATACAGACATCATCTCACTAACCCAGTACTATCAGGTACCTTTTTAGTACAAGGATTTGACTTGCTTCCTAAGTTATGTTTTATTTATTTATTTTTTCAGAATAATGTATTTCTTTACATATATATATCTAATTTTATTTATTTATTTGTCTATTTATTTATTTACAATTTATTCACTTCATATTGTAGCTGCCTCACTTATCTCTTCCTGTTCTCCCCTTCTCTCCTTCTTATCCCCCATCTGCCTCCACTAGTCCATTGAAGGGGGAGTCTTCCTTTCCTACTATCTGACCCTAGTCTATCAAATCTCATCAGGACTGCATGTATCCTCTTCTTCTGTGGGCTGACAAGGTAACCCCCTCGGGGGAAGTGATCAAAGAGCAGGCAACTGAGTTCATGTCAGAGACAGCCCCTGCTACCCTTACTAGGAAACCCACATGGAGACTGAGCTGCCATGGGCTCATCTGAGCAGGGGGTCTATGTCCTCTCCCTGTATTTCCAAAGAGGCAGAGACTAACAGAGCTCATGCATTTTGCAGAACCATTATGAGCCAATAGGAATGCTGTCATGAGTATTTGCATTTCGGGATGAAAAAGTACAGACAGAGCTGAGTTCTGTGTTGAGCAGTCCAGACAGCTTTGACTCAGAGCTGCTGAAGACCATTACTATCTTCCTGCTATGATGATTGATGGGGAAATCAAGCAGGAAGCACATTGCAAATCAGCAAACACAGAAAAGTACTTTCTCCATGAAAGTGAAAGATCAATGAGCGACAGCGAGTGTGTGTGCAGCTGCGGAAATGCTATTTGTTGTGTGGTTGCAGCCACACTCCACATAATCATGCACACATACATACGTGCAAGCACACACACGCATCGCAACAAAGGCTTAGCTGTTCATCAGGCTCTGCGATTCGATAAAGAATCTGGCACCTCTGTACAGCATTTTCAAGTTCATATTTTTAAGTTTATATTTTCCCCTGATAATTCTTACATTTAGTGTGTGACTGGGACAAACAGATGTGCTTAAGCTGGAAAAAAATATTAACCATTAGAAAGATTAAAGAATTTCTAGTGTGGCAGGGCTGATCTGTGCTTGAACCAGGTTTTGCACTAAATTTTCTGTTTTTGTGCCATGAAATGGAATCACCTCTCTAGAGCCGTGTCTCACATATTTTATAGTTTCATTGGGTCAGTAGCTTCTCATATATATATATAATATATAATATATATTATTCTCATATATATATTTACAACATAGTTTAAAAAATGGTTCTTTTTCAAAATTTTCATTTTACATTTATTAGAATCTATATTGATGAAATAATCATAAGCAAATGCATATAAATATATGTTTGAAATTTATACACAGCAAAATTAATGATAAATTGACAGGCATTTAAATAATACAGATATATATTGTTGAATACATATATGTAATATGTATTTGTATTACTCAGTAATAATTATGTGAGACATTTCCCTTACATATAATATAAAAAATAATAATCTATAGCAAAAAAGAAAGTTATACACAATCACAATAGTAGTTATAAAGTTGTTTTGGTTGTTATTAACAATAACCAAATTTAAGTTTGTTTGGTGACAAGAAAATCTGACCTTTACATAATTGGGAAGTTCAAGGTGCTTAGTGATTCCTTCAGTGTTGGCTATATTAGAGGTCCTGATAATCCTCTCCTGCTATTTTTCTTTCTTCTCCTCCTCCTTCCCTGCCTCTCAATTGCTTTCTTTTATTCCTCCATCCTTCCATTCTTCTTCTCTTTATAACCTGTTTTCTTGGTCTTGGCTTCATTTTTGGGTAAAGTTTTTTTTCCTGTGATTAGAAGTATGTTTGGAAGTTCAAAATTTACATAGGTCTTGTATTCACAGTCTTAGCAATAGCCCTCTTAGAATCCATATTCATTTTCTACAAAACACTAATCTGTTCTGCTTGGTTGCATGCTATTTTGTGAACAAATCTAGTTGAATAGTATACTCTGATCTAGTAGCTTAGTTCAGGAAACCATGCTTTGGTGCTGGAAATAAATCCTCCATTAATCACCCCCTCTCAAAACTAGATGTAGTAAGAAAGTATTCATCAAAGAGAAATTAGGTGCCATTGTGGAAACATTAATAAAGAATTTTGAGGGGGCAAATCCCAAAGGCACTACATTTTTTTTTTTCATTTCATTTAGTCTTGGCAGTTCTCAAGGTGGGTAAGATTATAGAAAGCTTGAGTTAGCTTTCCCATTCACTGTATAACTTTTGTTAGACCCACTTCTTTTCTCAACTGCAAGCAGAGGATGATGTTTCATGCTCATCTGCTGCATACAGCTTCTAAAGGAAAGCCCTTAGTGCTTTGGTGATGGCTGCATGTTTATATCCATAAGGGGTCTGATCTTCTCTAGGGTCTACGAATTCCCCTAGCCTTATTCTTGTTTATATTTACCACATCAAGCGTGTTCCCTGGTGGTATTTCAACATACCATATTAATGTGTATATTAATAGTAATCCAAAGTCATATAACCGGTATGCCATACACACAGAAACACACACACACACACACACACACACACACACACACACACACCCCAATTCCTTCTCTTTCACCATACACTGCGGTTTTCTTCTTCTTTTTTTTTAATCTTTTTTTTATTTTTTATTAATTACAGTTTATTCACTTTGTATCCCCCCATAAGCCCCTCTGTGTTTCTCTGTGGTAATGCAGAACTTGATCTGGAAGGATGCACTTCGAGTTGTGAATGCATAAACAATCTGGGGAGGACTATTTAGTGGTTAGGATATGCTCATGTGATGTTATCAAGTCAGTCCTCTGCTGTGCTTCAGAAAACCACAGTGTACTACGCTGTCATGGGCTACATCTGTGCAGGGGTTCTAGGTTATCTCCATGCATGGTCCTTGGTTAGAATATGATGTAGTCCATGACAGTGTAGTATCCAAGTGGGTTCCATAGCAATGGGAAGAGGGACTGCCTCTGACATAATCTGATTGGCCTGTTCTTTGATCTCCTCCCCCTGAGGGGGGAGCAGCCTTACCAGGCCACAGAAGATGACAATGCAGCCAGTCCTCATGGGATCTGATAGACTAAGATCAGAAGGAAGGAGAGGAGGACCTCCCCTATCAGTGGACTTGGGAGGGGCAAGCGAGAAGAAGAGGGAGGGAGGGTGGGGCTGGGAGGGGAGGAGGGAGGGGCTTATGGGGGGATACAAAGTGAATAAACTGTAATTAATAAAAAATAAAAAAAAGATTAAAAAAAAAGAAGAAAACCACAGTGTATGGTGAAAGAGAAGGAATTGGTGTGTGTGTGTGTGTGTGTGTGTGTGTGTGTGTGTGTGTTTCTGTGTGTATGGCATACCGGTTATATGACTTTGGATTACTATTAATATACACATTATTTTTTTTTTGTCACAGAAAAAGTGCAACGGTCTTTCTTCTTCCTCAATCACTGTTAAGAACAATGAGATTGTGGTCTAAGGGGCTCAGTATTGTTGGAAGACCCTACTATTAAGGTCGCAGTCTACCCTGTTCAGATAGCTCTCTGAGCTCTGTGCAAAATGGAGGACTCCGTTTCTCAACAGGCTTTCTCTTCTCTGCCTGACTTTATCTGGAGAGCATTTCTAAGCACAGACGCCTGATCTTGCTAGGAGGATGACTCTGCACAGAGCATCCTGTAAGCCCTTTGTGCCTTAGTATAGAGTCCTGCTCCTTCCCTAGGACCATATGTTAATTAGGTAATATGTTATGACCAATCAGACCTTTTCCCCTGTAAGCCTAAGAACATTTATATAGTTTTCCCCTAAAACAGAAAGATGACTCTCTGAAGTTGACTCCCAGAAGTCTTATCAGTCCTACTCACATCCATCAGAATCCCATTCATCTCTTTGTCCTTGTGAGCCGATGGCTAAAGACCTCTGGGGGAAGGGAGGACCACACAGGATAAAGACGGAGAGGCCGAGTCGTCTATTTTCACTATATATAGTGAATTTGGTTGATGCCCTGTCCAGAATCCTGTGATGGATCATTTATTTAGTTGTGGTATCTTTCCTCCAGCTATGGCTTCATTTACTTCTGGTGGCTAGGATCTGTGGCTCTTCTTTAGGAGACTGTTGCTTTGAAAAAATGCTGGAAGTTTATACAGCCCTCTGGAGGCTTTTAATAAATATCTGGCATATCAGCGGTTCTTCCTCAGTCTGGGCAGCATGGCTAGAGATAAAATCTCCTCTCCAGAGCTCTCCTGTTCGTTGAGAACTGTCTGAAACCTCACTTTATTTCACCTCTTTCTTGTTCCTCTATTTGTTTGTTTCAGATCTACTAGCCACTAATAATTAGTGTGTTTTCCTTGGTGGGGTGCTTTTGTAATTTTTTTTTTTTAAGATGGAGGAAGCTGATCTGAGACAATTTACTAGTATGTAACTTTAAGTTCTGTGACTTCTTCGTAAGCAGCTTATTTTTCCTTATTGAATCATTGCTGTTACAGCTGTAAAAGGTAACTTCTTTCTAAGAACCTTGAGAACATCTGCAGATAACTAGTATGGGGATGCCTTCTTGTTTTATGACATGGCAAAGCAGTCCAGACTAGAGAGTTCAAGCTGGTGTTCAGACACAACTCATTCTACGACCGAGCATTCCTTTTCAGTCCTAGTACTCATCATATCTCTATGTCTGTTCTATGATTCCATCACTTGCCCTTGCCCTACCCATGGGCTTTAACCTCTGGGCTTTTGTTCACAGACACTGTCCTTGAGGAAGACCCTTTGAAGCTATTTGTGGAAACACTTTTTGCCTCAGTGAGCAGGGACCTTCTGCCTCTCATTCCTAGAGTAGAGTACTATTAACAGCTTCCCAAGTGAGCATTGACAAGGCACATTTATTGTTTCAGATGAACTGCAGCAGGACAGCTGGGAGTTTGCCAGTGCAAGTTCCCACATACACGAGGTACTCAGATGCTTTGGCTCCAATTTGCTGCTGGCTTGTGGGAATATCGTACAGAGATGTGAGTGACTGTTTTAACACAGGGGGTTCCAGGTGGAAGGGCTTTCCAGAGAAATGCCTTGAGTGATCAGATATGGTCTGTGGGAAGATTAGAAAATTTGCCCTCTTCGTTCAGCTCTACACCTTGACAGCCAAATACCCATGCTGGCTCTGGGCTGTGACATGCTCTCTATGTAGCTCTGTGCAGGAAGTGACAGCTCTTGAGAAAAATCAGATGAGAAGAAAAGCAAAAGTTTTTCTTCTTCTTTTTTTTTTTTTTTCCAAGAAAGCAAACAGGGTTTGAAGGCTCTACACTTGCTATGAATAAAAAAAAATAGAAAGATTATAATAAAGAGTGTTGAATAGTAAGGAGTTTAAAGAGTCCTATAATCTGACTCTTCTAAGAAAATGAGATCCCCAGAGAAAATGGTTTTCTCCAAAGTCAAAGCTACTTAGTGGCAGAAAAGCGGCTACAGCATAAATCCAAACAGATGAACAAATATTTGTCTCAATATTTTCTCCTAACTGTTTGTTTTTAAAATATTTTATTTTATGCGTATGAATGTCTGTTAGCAAGTATATATGTGCACCACATACTATGTCTGGTGACCTTGCAGACTGGAAAGACATCATCACATCCACTGCCATTGGAGATATAGATGGTCGTTAGCTACCATGTGTGTGCTGGGGACTGAACTGGTCCTTTGTTTTCATTTTTTTTTTAATTTTTATTTTTTTAATATTAGTTACAGTTTGTTAACTCTGTATCCCTGCTGTATCCTGCTCCCTCTTTCCCTCCCAATCCCACCCTTTCTTCTCTCCTCCCTGCCCCTTTTCAAGTCCACTGATAGGGGAGAACCTCTTTTCCTTTCATCTGATACTGGTTTTTCAGGTGTCCTCAGGACTGGCTGCAAAGTCCTCCTCTGTGGCCTAGCAGGATTGCTCCTCCCTCACGGGGGAGGGGGGGAGGAGGTCAAAGATCCCGCCATTGAGTTCATGTCAGAAAGAGTCCCTGTTCCCCGTATTAGGGTACCACTTGGATACTGAGCTACCAAGGGCTAAATCTGAGTAGAGGTTCTAGGTTGCATCCATACATGGTCCTTGTTTGGCAAAATAGTCTCATAAAAGATCCCTGTGCCCAGATATATTTGGTCCTTGTGTAACTCCTGTCCTCTCCAGGTCATATTAACTCCCCCTCCCCTTTTTTTATTCCCTGCACTCTGCCAAAGGTTTGGTTATCAGTCTTTTTTTTTATTTTTTTATTATAATCTTTTATTTATTTTTTATTAATTACACTTTATTCATTTTGTATCCCCCCATAAGCCCCTCCCTCCTCCCCTGCCGATCCCACACTCCCTCCCCTTTCTGCATGCATGCCACTCCCCAAGTCCACTGATAGGGGAGGTTCTCCTCTCCTTTCTGATCTTAGTCTATCAGTTCTCATCAAAAGTGGCTGCATTGTCCTCTACTGTGGCCTGGTAAGGCTGCTCCCCCCCAGGGGGAGTGATCAAAGAGCAGGCCAATCAGATTATGTCAGAGGCAGTCCCTCTTCCCATTACTATGGAACCCACTTGGACACTGAACTGCCATGGGCTACACCTGTGCAGGGGTTCCAGGTCATCTCCACAAATAGTCCTTGGTTGGAGTATGAGTCTCTGGGAAGTTCCCTGTGTTCAAATTATCTTGTTCTGTTGCTCTGCTTGTGGAGTTCCCGTTCCCTCCAGCTCTTACTATTTCCCACTTCTTACATAAAATTCCATTCACTCTGCCCATCAGTTGGCCATCAGGCTCAGCATCTGCTTTGACAGTCTATACTGCAGAAGCTTTCAGAGGCCCTCTGTGGCAGGTTTCAAGGTGGTTTCCTGTTTTCTTCTGGCTTTCAGAGGCCCTCTGTAGCGGGTTCCGAGGTTGTTTCCTATTTTCGTTTTCTTCTGATGTCCATCCTCTTTGCCTTTTAGGATGGAGATTGAACATTTTAGTTAGGGTCCTCTCTTTTGCTTAGTTTGTTTAGATGTACAGCTTTTAGTGGGTTTATTCTATATTGTATGTTTATATGAGTGAGTATATACCGTGAGTGTCTTTTTGCTTCTGGGTCAATTCACTCAGGATGATCCTTTCCAGGTCCCACCATTTACCTGCAAATTTCATGATTTCCTTATTTTTCATTGCTGAGTAATACTCCATTGTATAGATGTACCACAGTTTCTGCATCCATTCTTCAGTTGAGGGGCATCTGGGTTGTTTCCAGCTTCTGGCTATTACAAATAAAGCTGCTACAAACATGGTTGAACAAATGTCCTTGTTGTGTACTTGCGCCTCTTTTGGGTATATGCCTAGGAGTGGTATGGCTGGATCTTGAGGAAGCGCTATTCCTAGTTGTCTGAGAAAGCGCCAGATTGATTTCCAGAGTGGTTGTACCAGTTTACATTCCCACCAGCAGTGGAGAAGGGTTCCCCTTTCTCCACAACCTCTCCAGCATGTGTTGTCCCTTGAGATTTTCATCTTGGCCATTCTGATGGGTGTAAGGTGAAATCTCAGGGTTGTTTTGATTTGCATTTCCCTAATGGCTAATGAGGTTGAGCATTTCTTTAAGTGCTTCTCTGCCATTCGATATTCCTCTGCAGAGAATTCTCTCTTTAGCTCTGTTCCCCATTTTTTAAGTGGATTACTTGGTTTGTTGCTTTTCAGCTTGTTTAGTTCTTTATATATATTGGATATGAGTCCTCTGTCAGATAGAGGGTTGGTGATGATTCTTTCCCAATCTGTAGGCAGTCGCTTTGTTTTGATGACAGTGTCCTTTGCTTTACAGAAGCTTTTCAATTTCATGAGGTCCCATTTATTGATTGTTGCTCTTAGAGCCTGTGCTGTTGGTGTTCTGTTCAGGAAGTTTTCTCCTGTACCAATGAGAAAAATATGGAACGCTTCACGAATTTGCGTGTCATCCTTGCGCAGGGGCCATGCTAATCTTCTCTGTATCGTTCCAATTTTAGTATATGTGCTGCCGAAGCGAGCACTGGTTATCAGTCTTAATATCTGCTTTGATACATTGCTAGGTAGAGTCTTTCAGAGGCTCTCTGCGGTAGGCTCCTGTCCTGTTACTTGTTCGCTCCTACATCCAATGTCCATCCCATTTGTCTTTCTAAGTGAGGAGATTGATCATCGTACCCTGGGTCCTCTTTCTTGTTTATCTTCTTTAGGTGTATAGATTTCAGTATGTTTATCTTATCTTATAAGTCTATATAAGTGAGTATATACCATGTGTGTCTTTCTGCTTTTGGGATACCTCACTCAGGATGATCATTTCTAGGTCCCACCATTTGCCTGCAAATTTCATGATCTCCTCATTTTTAATTGCTGAATAGTATTCCATTGTGTAAATGTACCACAATTTCTGTAACCATTCCTCAGTTGAGGGGCATCTGGGTTGTTTCCAGGTTCTGGCTATTATAAATATAGCTGCTACAAACATGGTTGAGCAAATGTCCTTGTTGTGTATTTGAGTATCTTTTGGATATATGCCTAGGAGTGGTATAGCTGGATCTTGAAGAAACACTATTCCTAATGTCTGCAGAAGCACCAGATTGATTTCCAAAGTGGTTGTACAAATTTGCATTCCCACCAGAAATGGAGGAGGGTTCCCCTTTCTCCACAACCTTTCCAGCATGTGCTGTCACTTGAGTTTTTGATCTTAGCCATTTTGATGGATGTAAGGTGAAATCTCAGGGTTTTTTTGATTTGAATCTCTTTGATGGCTAAGGACATTGAATATCTCTTTAAGTGTTTCTCTACCATTCTGTATTCCTCTACAGAGAATTCTCTGTTTGGCTCTGTACCCCATTTTTTAATTGGATTACTTGATTTGCTGCTTTTTAACTTCTTTAGCTCTTTATATATTCTGGATATCAGCCCTCTGTCAGATATAGGTTTGGTGAAGATCCTTTCCCAGTCTGTAGGCTGTTGTTTTGTTTTGATGATTATGTCTTTTGCTTTACAGAAGCTTTTCAGTTTTATGAGGTCCCATTTATTGATTGTTGCTCTTAGAGCCTATGCTGTTGTTGTTCTGTTCAGGAAGTTGTCTCCTGTGCCAATGAGTTCCAATGTCTTACCCACTTTTTCTTCTAACTGATTTAGTGTATCTGGTTTTATGTTGAGATCTTTGATCCACTTGGACTTTATGAACTGGTCCTTTGTAAGAATGGTACTTTCTATTAACCACTGAGCCATCTCTCCATATGGCTTAAATTTTTAATTCAGATGTATGGTTTTATATATATATATGTATATGTATAAAAACATTACATATAAATTATTTATTATATATGAATACATATATAATTTACTATGCAGTGTTTGTAATTGGAGTCTCTGCCACACACCAGCCTCCTGTGGAGCTACACAGTGTTCCCTGACCTTGATGATGTTTGAGGGATTGGACAAATAGCTTAAGCTCATGTAGCTAACACATCACTTAACCCTCCAGTTCTCTGGTTAGAAGATTCCCTCACTTGCTTTGCAAGTATGGTGCTACCTCCAGGATTTGTTAGCTGAGGTCTATCAGGATCATATATACAATTTTTGAGAAAGTAGAAGACTTGGATGGGGCTAGTTTCAGAAAGTTAGAACATAATATCTGAGGAAGTGTCCATGGTGCCCCATTCTGCAGGAAGAAATAAGTTAATGACATTCTTTTCTTCTTTTTTTTTTAAAGAAAGAGTTACTTATATTTATACATATTAATTTTTTCTTATTTTAGTGTTATGACATGCATGGTGTGTATTGCAACATGCATGTAAGGATCAGAGGACACCTTTGTGGAGTTAGCTCTTTCCTTCCATCTTTACATAGGTTCTGGGAATTGAACTCAGGTCCTCATTCTTGAGGCAAGTGCCTTTACCTGTTGGGCTTTACCTCCAGCTCTAGTTTTTTATTTTTATGTGTGTGTGTGTCTGTGTGAATGTAAACCATGTGTGTATAGGTGCCGTGGAGACCAGAAATTTGGTTTAGATCCTGGAAGCAGAGTTAGAGCCCATTAAGGGCTGCCCAAAAGTGGTCCTGGCAACCAAACTCAGGTTCTCTGGGAAAGGAGAACACACAGCCATTTCTTCAGCCCCCATCAATAATGTTCTTTAAGACAATGATCTAATTTATGATCACAAACAATAGTATTCATTTCCAGTTCAAAGTAGATTTATAAAATTCAATAGTACTATTAAAATATTTTTCTCTAATGTCTGCAGAAGGAAGGACATGCCAAGTGACCCATGTGTGAGCATACAATACTTTGGCTTAGGTTCTTACAGGTTTTGAGGCCAAAACAAGTTTGAACTGTGGAATGAGAAAAGGAAAATCAATTTAGTCTTTCGGGATCAAAAGACTTATAGTCCTATCCACAGGGAAACTGACAAATTTTGCATTAGAATGTAACTTTATTTTCTGAATGGATTCACCGTGACAGAAAATGCAATGCTTTCTCTATGAGACCACTAATAACAGATGAGAATATGTAAACACTACCTGAGCATTAAGCAGTAGCTTTGTAAGCATGAAACAGGAGATGCGTAGAAATTGGAAAACAAGGATTCTTGATAAACCAAATTGCCCTAAGGATAAAGAAGAAAACGAACACAAGTAGTTAGGAGAAAGATGAAAGTGGCTTCAATGTGCTTTTTATGTTATGATGAAAAGCCTCATGTTGCTATTAAATTATAGTATTAATTTAGAACATTTGAATAACAAACTTGAAAAGAACTATAATAATGCTGGTATATTACCATCATAAGCTTTTGATGTGTGTTTTTAATCTTCTTCTGTATGTGTTCTTTTCTATAATGACATTTGTATGTACAATTTCATACAATGGGTTTTCTAATGAAAATAATAGCAGAAGCATTTCCTAGGTTATTATATGATTTCCATAAAAGTGATTTCTAATTAGTCCCTGTAGCTTCTGAGAAGATACATAGTAATTTATAATCCTTTCTATGCCACTGAACATTTAGATTGTAGTGTGAGGAACATTAAATTTTTATCATATATTTGACATTTCTTGACATATCTTTTCTTGATATTTTTTAGTTTTGAGATTAAAATATAATTTCCACATTTCTCCTTACCCTTTCCTCCCTCCAAATCCTCCCGCATACACCTTCCTGCTTGCCTGCAAATATATGGTGTCTTTTATTTTTTATTAATTATGTTACATGCATACATGTATGTGCATATACATATACTTCTAAGTATAACCTGCTCAGTCCATATAATATTACCTGTATGTCTGTTCTCAGGGCTGTCCAGCAGGTATTGGCTAACCCATTGGTATTTTTAAAAATCAGGTAATGTCATCAACAATGTTTATGCATCGTCTGAATTGAAACCATCATTGCATTCCTTATGCAGACTTGGCTGGTGATGTGTTCTAAACTCCATTTGCCATCACTTTCTTTGTCATTTTACGTTTGTATTCATAGATACGATTGAGTTAGGCAGGTGCAGCATGGGCCTGCTCTTAGGAAAGCTCCTGGCAGCTCTACCAGATGGGCTTGAGTTTAGGACTTCTGCTCCCTTCTCCAATGGGCATAAAGCAGATGAGCGATTAAATACTGAATTCTGAGGGCGAATCTGCATATATCTTAAAAATGGAAAGGTCATTTGAATGACTTATTGCCTAGGCCAAAGTTAGTGTAAATTTATATAGACACATATGAGCTTAAGACTGTGGCAACATTTTTCTTCCTTTAACATCTTTTAAAAATAGTGAGCTCCTTCAAAAGTTGGTAGGAGAGGCTTACTGCTGGCCTGTGTATGTGCACACAGGCAAATCATTGTTGTATGATGTCATTCATTCGGTGGGTCCCAAGCCCTGAGCTGATGACCACTTTCTGAAGAACAGAAAATAACTACCAGCCCTACCCACGTGGACAGAACTCAAAATTCTAGGTAACTTTTTTGTTATGTACAGGCTTAGATTAGGGAAAGAGACATAGTAGAGAGAGAATCACAAACTTAATTCTAAGTTCTGTTGTTTATTTGTTGATATCAGGAAATTTCTCAAGCTTCCTGGAAGCCACTTCTATCATCCATAATAAAAAGTTCAATATCCATCTATTACGGGGTTCTACATTGTCTCTCATGTGGTAAGTGATCAGTAAATGGCAGCCATTATCCTACCTTGCTCTGCTGACTCAGAGTTGCTGCCCCATGTGCATTGCTTCTGTGCTTGAGATGCTTCTCAAAAGAAAGATAAAACATTGTGTCGGTTGCCAAATCAGAAAGTCTAGACTAGGTTATGCTGCCTGAAGATGTATGAACGTGTCCATACTTGAAAATTATTCCACAACATCTTTGTGAATTCAGTTGAATTATTTGTAATAGTGTCATTGCTGGGGAGGAAGCTTCGAATCTGAGCTCATGTTTAGAACTCTGTTGATTTAAGTGCTGCCAAAACACGTCTTTGGATATAGCTTTGAGAAATCCCATTTGCAGAAGAAGAAGTGGCATGCGTTAGGCAATACCGTGAAACAAAATGGAAGCTGCTAGATTTCTCCAAATAGGTTTTTTTTAATTTATTTTTTATATATTACAATTTATTCACTTTGTATCCCATCTGTAGCCCCCTCCCTTGTCTCCTCCTAATCCAACCCTCCCTCTTTCTTCTCCTCCCATACCCCACCCACAGCCCATTGATAGGAGAGGTCTTCCTCTTTTATCTGACCCTAGCCTATCAGGTCTCATCAAGACAGGCTGAATTGTCTTCCTATCTTCCTCTGCAGCCAGTCCTGATCAGACTTAATAGGCTAGGCTCAGGATAGGTTTAAAAAATCTTGAAGTGGGATGTGGGTGACAGATTCATGTGCTTGGAAGATTTTCATTTAGGGTCCAAGCAGCTCTTTCTTTCTTTCTTTTTTTTTTCTTTCTTTTTTTTTAATTTTATTTTTCTTTTTAGTTACATTTTGTTAACTCTGTGTCCCAGCTGTATCCCGCTCCCTCATTCCCTCCCCAACCCCACACTCCCTCCCTGGTCTCCTCCCTGCCCCTTTCCAAGTCCACTGATAGGGGAGGACCTCCTCCCCTTTCATTTGACCCTGTTTTATCAGGTATCTTCAGGGCTGGCTGTAGAGTCCTCCTTTGTGACCTAACAGGACTGCTCCTCCCCGGGGGGGGGGGTAGAGTCAAGGAGCCTGACCTTGAGATCCTGTTAGAAATATTCCTTGTTCCCCTTACTTTGGAAAACTACTTGGTTATTGAGCTACCACGGGCCACATCCGAGCAGAAGTTCTAGGTTATATCCATAGATGGTCCTTGGTTGAGTGTCAGTCTCAGAAAAGACCCTGTGCCCAGATATATTTGGTCCTTGTAGAGCTCCTATCCTTTCCATGTCATACTAACTCCCCTTCTTTCATATGATTCCCTGCACTCTGCCGAGGGTTTGGTTATGAGTCTTAGTGTCTGCTTTGAAACATTGCTAGGTAGAGTCTTTCAGATGCCTTTTGTGGTAGATTCCTGTCATACCTTCAATGCACATCCCATTTGTCTTTCTAAATAAGGATTGATCATCATCGCCCATGTCCACTTTCTTGATTATCTTCTTTAGGTGTGTAGATTTCATTATGTTTATCATATCTTGTAGGTCTATATAAGCGAGTATATACCAAGTTTGTCTTTCTCCTTCTGGGATACTTCACTCAGAATGATCTTTTAGATCCCACCACTTGCCTGCAAATTTCATGATTTCCTCCTTTTTGATTGCTGAGTAGTATTCCATTGTGTAAAAATACCACAATTTCTGTATCCATTCCTCCGTTGATGGACATCTGGGTTGTTTCCAAGTTCTGGCTATTACAAATAAAGCTGCTACAAACATGGTTGAACAAATGTCCTTGTTGTGTACTTGAGCAAATTTTGGGTATATACCTAGGAGTGGTATAGCTGGGTCTTGAGGTAGCACTACTCCTAGTTGTCTGAGAAAGCGCCAGATTGACTTCCAGAGTGGTTGAACCAGTTTACATTCCCACCAGCAATGGAGGAGGGTTCCCTTTTCTCCACAACCTCTCCAGCATGTGCTATCACTTGAGTTTTTCATCTTGGCCATTCTGATGGGTGTAAGGTGAAATCTCAGGGTCGTTTTGATTTGCATTTCCCTAATGGCTAATGAGGTTGAGCATTTCTTTAAGTGTTTCTCTGCCATTCGATGTTCCTCTTTTGAGAATTCTCTGTTTAGCTCTGTTCCCCATTTTTTAAGTGGATTACTTGGTTTGTTGCTTTTCTGCTTCTTTAGTTCTTTATATATACTTGATATTAGCCCTCTGTCAGATAAAGGGTTGGTGAAGATTCTTTCCCAATCTGTAGGCTGTCTATTTGTTTTGATGACAGTGTCTTTTGCTTTACAGAAGCTTTTCAGTTTCATGAGGTCCCATTTATTGATTGTTGCTCTTAGAGCCTGTGCTGTTGGTGTTCTGTTCAGGAAGTTGTCTCCTGTGCCAATGAGTTCTAGGCTGTTTCCCACTTTTTTTTCCAACTGATTTAGAGTATCTGGTTTTATGTTGAGGTCCTTGATCCACTTTGACTTTAGTTTTGTGCAGGGTGATAAATATGGATCTATTTTCATTTTTCTGCATGTAGACATCCAGTTGGTCCAGCACCATTTGTTGAAGATGCTGTCTTTTTTCCATTGAATGGATTTGGCTTCTTTGTCAAATATTGAGTATTCATAGGTGTGTGGGTTTATTTCTGGGTCTTCTGTGCGGTTCCATTGATCCTCCTTTCTGTTTCTATGCCAATACCATGCAGTTTTTATTACTGTTGCCCTGTAGTACAGCTTGAGATCGGGAATGGAGATACCTCCAGATGATCTGTTGTTGTACAGGATCGTTTTGGAGATTCTGGGTGTTTTGTTTCTCCATATGAAGCTGAGAATCTTTTTTTCAAGGTCTGTAAAGAATTGAGTTGGTATTTTGATGGGAATTGCATTGAATCTGTAGATTGCTTTTGGCAGGATGGCCATTTTCACAATGTTAATCCTACCAATCCATGAGCACGGGAGATCTTTCCATCTTCTGAGATCTTCTTCAATTTCTTTCTTCAAAGACTTGAAGTTTTTCTCAAACAGGTCTTTCACTTGCTTGGTTAGAGTCACACCAAGGTATTTTATGTTATTAGTGGCTATTGTGAAGGGTGTTGTTTCCCTAATTTCTTTCTCAGCCTTTTTGTCTTTGGTATACAAGAGGGCTTCTGATTTTTTTGAGTTGATTTTGTATCCTGCCACTTTGCTGAAGGTGTTTATCAGCTGAAGAAGTTCTCTGGTTGAATCTTTGGGGTCGCTCATGTATACTATCATATCATCTGCAAATAGTGACACTTTGACCTCTTCCTTTCCGATTTGTATCCCCTTGATCTCCTTTAGTTGTCTTATTGCTCTGGCTAGGACTTCAAGTACAATGTTGAAGAGATATGGAGAGAGTGGGCAGCCTTGTCTTGTCCCTGATTTTAGTGGGATTGATTTAAGTTTCTCTCCATTGAGTTTGATGTTGGCTATAGGCTTGCTGTATATTGCCTTTACTATCTTTAGGTATGTGCCTTGTATCCCTGATCTCTCCAAGACTTTAAACATAAATGGGTGTTGGACTTTGTCAAATGCTTTTTCAGCATCTAAGGAGATGATCATGTGGTTTTTCTCCTTCATTTTGTTTATGTGGTGGATTACATTGATGGATTTTCGTATGTTGAACCACCCTTGCATTCCTGGGATGAAGCCTACTTGGTCATGGTGGATGATATCTTTGATGTGTTCTTGGATTCGGTTTGCAAGTATTTTATTGAGTATTTTTGCATCAATGTTCATAAGAGAGATAGGTCTGAAGTTCTCTTTTTTTTGTTGGATCTTTGTGTGGTTTAGGTATCAAAGTGACTATGGCTTCATAGAATGAGTTTGGTAGTGTTCCTTCTATTTCTATTTTGTGGAATAGTTTGAGGAGAATTGGTGTTAGTACTTCTTTGAAGGTCTTGTAGAATTATGCGCTGAAGCCATCTGGTCCAGGGCTTTTTTTGGAGGGGAGACTGTTAATGACTGCTTCAATTTCCTTGGGAGATATAGGCCTATTCAGTCTTTCTACCTGATCTTGACTTAATTTTGGTAGATGGAATCTGTCAAGAAAGTTATCCATTTCGTTTAGATTTTCAAATTTTGTGCCATATAGGCTTTTGTAGTATGACCTAATAATCGTTTGGATTTCCTCAGTGTCTGTAGTTATGTCCCCATTTTCCTTTCTGATTTTGCTGATTTGTATGGTTTCTCTCTGCTTTTTAGTTAGTTTGGCTAAGGGTTTGTCTATCTTGTTGATTTTCTCAAAGAACCAGCTTTTTGTTTCATTGATTCTTTGGATAATTTTATTTGTTTCTAATTGATTGATTTCTGCCCTTACTTTGATTATTTCCAGCCTTCTGCTCCTCTTGGGTGTATCTGCTTCTTTTTTTTCTAGGTTTTTCGGTTGGGCCATTAAGTTGTTTGTATGTGATGTTACGGATTTCTTCTTGTAGGCACTTAGTGCTATAAATTTTCCTCTGAGCACTGCTTTCAATGTGTCCCATAAATTTGGGTATGTTGTGCCTTCATTTTCATTGAATTCTAGAAAGTCTTTAATTTCTTTCTTTATTTCTTCCTTGACCCAGCTGTCATTGAGTAGTAAGTTGTTCAGTTTCCATGTGCGTGTCGGCTTTTTGTTGTTTCTGTTGTTGTTGATGTCCAGCTTTAGTCCATTGTGGTCAGATAGTATACAAGGGATTATTTCAATCCTTTTGTATCTGTTGAGGCTTGCTTTGTGACCAACTATATGGTCTATTTTGGAGAAGGTTCCATGTGGTGCTGAAAAGAAGGTGTACTCTTTTGAGTTTGGGTGAAAAGATCTGTAAACGTCTATTAGGTCCATTTGATTTAGGGATTCTGTGAGTGCTTTTATTTCCCTATTTGGTGTCTGTCTGGTTGATCTGTCCCTTGATGAGAGTGGGGTGTTGAAGTCTCCCACTATTAAGGTATTAGGATCATTGTATGATTTAAGCTTTAATATTGTTTCATTTACGAATGTAGGTGCTCTTGTATTTGGGGCATAGATATTCAAAATTGTGATGTCCTCTTGTTGGATTTTTCCTTTGATGAGAATATAGTGGCCCTCCTTATCTTTTTTGATTAACTTCAGATGAAAGTCTATTTTATTAGATATTAGGATGGCTACTCCAGCTTGTTTTCTGGAACCATTTGCTTGAAAAACATTTTTCCAGCCCTTTACTCTGAGGTAGTGTTTATCTTTGTTGCATAGGTGTGTTTCTTGGATGCAACAGAATGTTGGGTCTTGTTTCTGTAACCATTCTGTTAGCCTGTGTCTTTTTATTGGTGATTTGAGTCCATTAATATTGATAGATAATATTGACCAATGCATGTTAGTTCCTTTTGTAATGGAGTCGATGATCTTACCTTGTTTCATTGCTTGTTTTCTTTTCATTTTTGTTGGGATATTATCTGTATGCCCTGTTTTCTTGGGTGAATTCGTTTTCGTTGGATTGGAGTTTTCCTTCTAGTATCTTCTGTAGGGTTGGTTTGCTGTATAGATATTGCGTAAATTTGGTTTTGTCATGGAATATTTTGTTTTCTCCATCTATGTTGATTGAAAGCTTTGCAGGGTATAGTAGTCTGGGTTGACATTTGTGATCTCTTAGAGTCTCCATGATGCTTGCCCAGGCCCTTCTGGCTTTCATAGTTTCTGATGAGAAGTCTGGTGTGATTCTGATAGGTCTACCTTCATATGTTACTTGGCCTTTTCCCCTTGCTGCTTTTAATATCTTTTCTTTGTTCTGTAGATTTAGTGTTTTGACTATGATGTGACGTGATGTGTTTCTTTTCTGGTCTAGTCTATTTGGTGTTCTGTAGGCCTCTTGTATATTTATGGACATCTCTTTCTTTAAGTTGGGAAAATTTTCTTCTATGATTTTCTTGAAAATATTTTCTGGACCTTGGAGCCTGGAGTCTTCTTTTTCATCAATTCCTATTATTCTTAGATTTTGTCTTTTCATAGCATCCTTGATTTCTTGGATATTTTGTGATTGGAATTTTTCTGATTTTACTTTTTCTTTGAGAGAAGTATCAATTTCTGCAAGTGTGTCTTCAGCTCCAGAGATTCTCTCTTCCATCTCTTGTATTCTGTTGGTGATGCTTACTTTTGTGGTTCCTGATCTTTTCTCAAAGTTCTCCAGCTCAAGAGTTTTCTCATTTTGTGTTTTCTTTATTGATTCTAATTCTGTTTTCATGCCTTGCACCATTTCTTCCATGTGTTTGAATTTGGATTCCTATCTCTCTACGATGGACTCTATTTCTTTGTTCATTTCCTTTTTGTATGCCACTAATTTTTTCTCTACTTGTGCCTCTATTTGTTTGGCTATGTTTGCCTGTGTTTCTTTAAGGGTTTTGTCTATTTCTTCTTTCTTTATCTCCAATTGACTGGCCAACTCTTTGAAAGATTTGTTCATTTCCTCCTTACGAGCCTCAAATAATTGAGCAAGCATGGCTTTAAGGTCATTTTCCTGTGCTTCTGATGAATTGGAGTATCCATCGATTTTGGGGTTTGCTGGTGAAGTCATGATGTCCTGATTTATGTTGGAAGTGTTCTTTCGCCTACCCCTGGCCATTGGCTTATCTGAGACCTTCCCTGTTTGTTTTTGGATTCTGCCGATCAGACTGGTACTGTCTTTCTCTCGAGTCTGGAGAATTCTTCAGGAAGTTGAGAGAGGTCCCGTGTCCTTAGCGTGTGCTGAGGACTAGCTGTACCTGTGGGAGGAAAGTACGCAGGCGCAAACAGAGGCAAATGCAAGCGTGCGTGTGTGTGTATATGTGTGTGTGTGTGTGTGTAAGTGGGCGTGGGCGTGTGTCTCAAGGGACAGAGTGATGGCTAATGTTGAACCCTTGAGTGTGTGGGAGGGGCTCTGCAATGTATATGTCGCAGGCGCTAGTGATGATCGCAGCGCGATTTCTGGCATTAACTGCCTTAAATCCTCAATTAGACCCACAGAGCAGGAACTTAAATGTTCCAAGTGCCCCTCTGTTTCCCAAAGTGGGTATATGGGTGGGAGGGGGTTCGATGCCTGGCTTCTGTTTTAGCAGGACCCAGGATCAGTGGAGCTGCAGATTCTCAAGGGTTCACTCACTTACAGGCAGGTCACTTGGCAGAGAACGGGGTATCTAGGCTCTCTGCTCTCTGGTTTGGCCCTGCTTCTTTGATGTGCTCCGCCAGTTCCGTGCTGTTGTCACTGCCAGGTTATGAGGTCTTGCTGCAGCTGGAGATTTCAGGGTGGTCACGTCAGTGGGAATCGGGGTAACCAGCCTTTCTGTTCTCTGGTTTGGCCCTGGTTAGTCTTAAACTGGAGGGCTGATGTGCCCCACCAGCTCAGTGCTGCTCCACTGCCAGGTTAGAAAGTCCCGCTGTAACTGGAGACTGGGTTGCTAGAACAGATGCTTTCTGGGAAGTCCTGGGGTCTCTTTACTGTGCTCTCCAAGCTTCGGAGGCCCAGCGCCTGGTGTGTCTAGCTTGTATGGCGTTTCTGTCTGGTTTTGGTGAGTATATAGCGTATTCTCTGTCACTGTGGGATTGGGCGGGCCGTACCGTCAGTGATCGCGATCCTGCGGAGCTAGTATGGCGTCTAGCAGACTCGGGCCCTGGGAGGATGGTGCAGCCGCCGCGCGTGAATCTGGGGCTCCGAGACACAGTACTGCTGGCCTTTGCCGATAAAGGACTTGGGGCTCAGCCTCAGTGGCTGCAGGCCCCAGGCAGTTAGGTCTGCGCTGAGAAAGGCGAGTCCGCTGTGCCGAGGAGGAGGGAGGTCTGGGGGAGGGGAGTGCCGAGAGATCATAGGATCGTTTCTCACCTTCCCCAAACAAGTCCCTGGGTGACCCGAGACCAAGGTTTTCACCTTCTGGGATGTTCCCTGTTGTTTAGAAAGTCTCTCCGTTGTTTCCCTGGCTTCAGAAGTTCTTCCACTTATCAACTCAGAACTTTATCTCTTCCACAGCTCGGAAACTGTGTGTGCTAGTCGCCATCTTGGCTCTGCCCCCCCTGGTATATGTCATAATTAAGTTTATCTGTCAACTCAACACAGCCTAGAGTCATCTGAGAATGGACTTTCAAGTGAAGGATTGTCCAGATCATCCTGACATATGTACATGTATATGGCAGGGGAGGTTGTTGAGACTAATAGTTGATCTGGAAGGGCTCAGACCACTATGGGAGGCACCATTCTCCAAGCAGGTGGTCCTGAGCTATATAAAAAGCCTACCTGGTATAATGGGTCTGTTAGAGAACTAGAAAAGAGCATTCTGCTTGGGCTTAATTTTTTGCTTGAATTCCAACCTCAGTAATGGACTATGAGAATGAGTGAAAACCAAATAAATTCTGTCCTTCTTTCAGTTGATTTTGCTCAGTGTGGTTTCTCACAAAACAAATAATAAGCAAACAAACAAAACAGGAAGGAAAGTGGAAGAGTGTGGAAGCAGAATAGCCACATGTTTTATAAATTTTGATTATTAGATACAAATTATTCTACAAAATTTTAGTTAAATTTTTGATGTGTGATTCAGAAGAAATGTGGTATCTATGCTTTCTTTCTTTTTAAATTTAATTTATTTATATATTTATTTGTTACAATTTATTCACTTTGTATCCCCATTGTAGCCCCTCCCTTGTCTCCTCTCAGTCCACCCACCCTCCCTCTTCTCCACTTAGTCCCCTGGTAGGGGAGGACCTCCTCCCCTTCTATCTGACCCCAGCTTTTCAGGTCTCATCAAGGTTGGCCCCATCATTTTCCTCTGTGGCCTGGTAAGGCTGCTCTCCCCGGAGGGAGGTGCTTTCATGCTGCTTTCTTAAATTTTTTCATAATTATCAAGGACCAACAAATGTAGTCAAAATTATGAAGGTTCATTTAAATCACGACATGATTATTCATTTATTGCTATAACAAATCCTTCATTACTTCTCTTGAGAACAGTGTTCCTACTTCATTTATTTTCTGCCTTATAAATGCTCATAATTTTATTAACTCTGAATCTTTATTCAGAATTATTTGTTTAGAGTGTTCCAGGCCAAGAAAAATAGCATCTTCTGGACATGACAGGATTGATTCATTCATGAATCATAGCAGCTATGACTTTCTGCATGAGACCTGTACAAGACTGGCTAGTCAACATTGCAGCATAGGGAAGGGCTAGCTACGAGTCCCCTAACTGAGGGACTGTGGCAGCTGATGGAATCAACGGGAGGGAGAGTCAGTTTTCTTTAATGATGTGATCTCTGGTAGGTTGGCCATGCTCTATTGATGGCCCTAAACCCATGGGCAGAAAAACTGGAAACTGGGCTAGAAGGGGCAGGAGTCATACATTTGGAAGGAGGTGAAAAAGTAGGGGATAGATATGAGAGGTGTTAGGGGAGAAATATAGTGTGGATATAAAAATATATTGTAAGTATATAGACATTTCTCAAAGAATTAATAAGAATATTGTAAGTAGTTTTTCCCCCTGCCCTAAGCTTCCAGAATACTGACTCATGAGACTCAGTTATTATTTACAAATACCTCGGCTATGTAGCTAGGCTCTTCTCTGACTAGTTTATAACTTAAAATAACCCATTTATACTGAATTACATTCTGACACATGACTGGTTTACTGAGCTCAGGCCCCGTGCATCCTGTCCTCACATCTTCCAGTGACTCCCATGTGCCTGGCTCAATCCCAGAATCCCTTCTGCCTGCTGGATGTCCCATCTATTTTCTGCCTCAGCTATAGGGCATAGGTTTTAATGGACAGATATTGCATCCATACAATACATAAGAGATTCCTTCTACATAAAAAAAGAATTTTCTAGTCTAGTCCCCATTTTTCAATAGTTCATTCAAATGGTGTGTTTTACAGGTATCCTTCCTTGATCCAAACACTAAAAATTAGCCTTTCATTTAGTTATTGAAGAAATAAACATTTAAAACAATAAGGCATTTTAGTTGACTCATAACCAGGTAGTGTACAACAGGAACTGAGCTGGAGATGAAAACTGATCATTTTCAATTAGCTCCATTCTACTGGGAGACAGAAAAGAGGGAAGAATATCTTATTAACTGTTAAAGAAGTATCTTAAAATACTGTGGTGGTTTGGAGCACAAAATAATAATAAAAAAATCTAGCCAGTCTATTGACCAGAACACATATCTGAATCTTCTCCAACTCCAGACCCTGGAACTATTTTAGATTATTCATATTATAGTGGCTAGGCTCAGATGCCATACATCCTAAAAAACCAAGAGAAAAGCTTATGTCACTTTTCTAAATTAGAAGGTGCATAACATCACTTCTGCCATTGTATATTGTAAGGCCTTTGCAAAGGTCCACTCAGGTTTGGGAAGTAGCGACAGATTTTACACAAATGGTGAGAATATTAGAGCCAGCATTTTAATCAGTGGGAGCTAAAACTGTGATCATCTTAGAGAATACAATGGACTATTTGCCCCATGGTAATTTCTCTATGCTTAGTCATTGTACTCCAGAAGGAAAGCCTTAAAGCGCAAAACATTCAGGATTTTGTTTTCAACATTCAAAAGAATTGGGGTCCCTGGAGAGTTGATTCTGAAGCTCTGCCTGGAAGAAGGGATTTCTGAAGGATAAGCTTGGTTGGCGGTAGCTGGGAAGTGAAGGAGCCTAGAAGCCATAGACTGAGAGAAGGAAGGGCTAACCAAGACCTGCCTGGGGTTACCTAATAAGGGATGATAAACTAAAGCTTGTTTATCCTAATTTAGGAGTAAATAATTAATTACATGATAAAATAATGAAATTTGCTAAAGTTTTGTTTGTTAAGCTTAAGTAATCAGTCTGAATAAATAAATAGTTAAGCTTTAAACTTTATTGATTATGCTTTATTTACACATAAATATGAATAGACTTAAGTCTGATGGCTTGTGACAGAAATTTAATAGTTTTTAGGGAGGGCATGATAGCACAAAGCATGACGGGAACATCCAAGCTGTTTTAATTTCCCCCTGAGACTTAGACTAAAGGATAAGATAATAGTTTGGTTCTTTGGACTTCTAGTCAATCTTTTGTTATTTCCATCATTTAGAGATTCAATTTGCAACACTACTAAGAGTCTAAAATGTGTTTATGGAAACCTGAGTTTTAATTCCCTCTTCAATACTTAATAGCAGAGTGAATTAAGAAAAAATATTGGCTTTGAAATCTCAGTTATCGCTAACATGGGACTCATAAAAATATTATTCTAAGAACTTATTGAGGATTAAATGTCATGACGCTGTGAAGTGCATGCTTGGTACAGTTTCCAGAGCCTAGGAAGTACTCAGTGGATAAATGAGAGGCATTGCATTACAATTACGTTCATGAATTTTCTTGAGCATTTGTCCTGCAAATGCTAGTATAGTTTCCTTCTTGCGAGATTCTGCACAGGAAATTCTAGATAGATACTATCATCCTCCAGGTGGACCTCTTATCCTGCAAAATCATTCCCATGCAGACTTAGAAGGGGGAAAAAAAACAGCGAGCAGAAGCTTCTGTGACAAGAATTGCTTTGGTCAAAGAGTGGTTAGAAGAATCCCAGTCCAAATTACTGAGATGTGTACAAGAGCCCTCTAGTGTGCTTGAGTGCTCCTCCATGCCTCACTTAATTTGAAGTGCCAGACGGCTATGTTGCTTGCATTGTGATGAGAATGGTAATGAGGGTGTAGTTAATAGTCTCCTTTTTTTTTTTTTTTTTTTTTTTTTTTTAGTTTCTGCTGTCCATTATGACTACGAGAGGCTCTAAGCTTCTGGACTTTTCTGTGGGCTCAGCACTTAATACTTAAAACCAATTACAACTTAAAAAGCGTACAAGGTATAGAGTTGAAGGTAAAGGTGGGGTAGGGAAGAGATAAACATCTTCTTCCTTTGACCATCCGTGTGATCCTAGTCAAATGCTGTCAGATCCTTGTCTGCTGTGAGTCCATTTTCTCATCTAAAAAATGAGATTACCAAACTTGTGTTGTAGAGCTGTGAGAACTAAGTACAGGGCTAAGCAAAGAGCTTGTGGGGTCAGTTAATGCTATTTCTCCTTGTTTCTCAGCCTTTTATTGGACAGTTTTTTCATCACTTCTGCATAAAATAGAAATTCGACCCAGAACCCATATGGAGTTGGCAGTTGTCAAGTCTGAACTACTTCTCTTGGTTGTTTAGACTCCTTTCTTATTTTCTGCTGGATGCTGAGAAAGGTTTAAAAAATCTGATTCTTCCTTCTTAGCCAGGGTGCTGATTTGCAAAAGTTTGGAAGAAGATCATAAATATTCAGTTCACGGACAGTAGCATGTTGAGTGACTACTGTCAGTTTTATAGGAGTTTGGAGTAGATAATGAAGCTAGTGGTAGTAGGAAAAAAGTCTAGATTTCAGGTTTGGAGTAGGGTTGGGTTTGGTGGGCAGCCTGAAGCTTTTCCTCAGGCTGCACTTTACAATGGTATTTCTTCCTGAACGCCCACCTTGACAGCCAGCCCAAGAATTGGCTTTTTCTTAAATTACTCAAAGCCTCTCATTGAGCTATAACTTCATATATGAATCCACCTCTCTTTCCCTCTCTCCTCCCTGTCCCTGGCTTGTGAATGGCATGTATACCCATCAATCTTTTGATGCTGAGCCAAGTTTTATGTTTGATTATGGATCCACAAGGCCAAGTTCTTTTGTTCCCAAAGGAAGATCTTCCAATGTGGTGAAACTATGAAAGCCACAGAACAGGAAACTAATTCTCCAGGTAACATGTTAAGTCGTAAAGTACCATGTTAATGGTAGAACTGGGATAAGGACAAGACAGTCTTTGTGCATGTGTTATATTGTGTTTGTGTGTGTGTGTATGTAAACATGTATGAGCCCTCAGTGACCGACCAGAGATTGACTGCATACACACACACGCGCACACACACACATACATATGCACACACTCGCGAGTGCCCTCTCTCTCTCACACACAGATTGATTGATTGACTGATTGCTAGTTACCCTATGAAAGCATCTCTCACTGACCTGCAGCTATCTTCTTAGCCTAGAACCTTTTTTGGTGATGCATAGATGGAATTTTCTTCTGTGATGCTGTGGTTTTAATTCAGATGAATTGAAGTTCTACTGTTTTCCTGGCAAGCACTATCATATTGCTGAGTTACTTCTGAAGACCTATAGCATCTGGTATGAATTATTCTTTAGTAGCTAGTTGTCTGTGAATGAGTACATAGATGCTTGATGTGGTTTCCAGACAGCCAACCTTACTGTTCATAGAAACTCAATCTGTACTTTTTCTGACATGTGTGCGCACACTGATAAATCTCTTAGGTGTCACCATACTGCATCCTGGCAACTCAGGCAATATTCATTTATCACCCATCCCTTTCTTCAAAATGTTATCAACCACTGCTTGTTGAGATATTTGAGCTGGGTGAATCCCCATCTTGGTTGATTCCATGAACGTCCATTGGTTTTAGACCAATAGAAACCAAGGGTCATCTTCTAACTGGAGGGATAGCTCCTTATATAAAGCATTTTTGCTATATTCTTCTATATAAAAATACTATGTTCTTTCTTTTTTTCCTGAAGGCTCATGGAGGTACCTACTAAGCCTCTTCATTAAACTGCTGAAAAAAAGTGACTACTTTTATGGAACGGATTGTATATTACAAAATTGCTACAGTGGGCTGCTCAGCAGAGTTGGCCCAGCCAGCATAAGGCATGAAATTGCTGGGCTGATTCCTTTGCTGGAATGACATCTGGGTAACTGCCCTCAACAGCCTTTCAGCGGGGGAGATCATTACTGCTCTTATATCACCCTTGAGTCCTCTGACCTCGTGATCATTCATAAGCAATGATACTGTGCTTTTCATCACTTAGTAAGTCATGTAAATTGCCCTAAACTGCCATAAAGTGAGATGCAATGCTCTCGGACATTTGCAAAAAAGCCTCTTAGTTTATTCAAGATTTTCTTCTTTCTCTCTTCCTCTGAAAGACTAAAACAAATTTATCCAGCTTATAAGCAAAGAGAATTGACTTTGGGAAGTTGTCAGTCATGAATGCCTCAAGGAAAAAGTTAAGGTTACATTGCCAAGAAATGAAACAGTGGAACATCACAATTAGAGGTGTGAAGTCCAGGCATGAAATGCAATTGTTTCACTGATTTTTGCAGTACTCGCCACCTGGCTATTTCAAAACTGTCCATCAGCATCCATGACATTAAAGAAAAATGAGCAGTTTCTTTTCTTTTTCTTTCTTCTTTTTTAGTATGTATTATTATGTGATTTATTAGTACTTAGTGAATAGAGAACCTACCACATACAGCTTCAAAAATCAGAGCCAAAGAAGCTAACACACACTGTGTTCAGAGCATGATTATCTCTCCTGCCGGAAGCTGTTTTAGATTTCTCCAGTTGTTCTGTGACTATGGTGAGTGTTCTAACCAGAACCTCAGAAGGCATTTGGTATTCACCTTGTTGTATTTGGAAATATGTGCAAAGCCTTCTCTGACACAAAAGCTCCCCATTTTAAAGAACATTTTGGTACAGTTTGGTATGACATTTGTGCTTCTGTCTACTCTGAAATTTCTGAAATGAGTAATCCTGTATAATAAGTGCCATTCTGGTCCAGTAATCCATTCTCTGCTTTGTTTAACAAGCCTTTGCTAGAATGAAAATGCCTGGAGAAAGAGATGGTTTGGAGAAGAATCTGTTGTGTTGACAGTCTGCCAAGGCCAAGCCTGCAGCCTGCTGTGGATGGAAGCAACCCTAAGGAGTTCTTAAGCTCATGTAGGATTTTGTGTTTAAGATCCTTACTAAAATTGATTGGACACAGGGGTAGCTGTCTTATTTTGGAGAAGCCTTAGAACCTCCAAAATCAACTGAAATGGTTAATCACCACAATGTGTAGCATTTTTTTTTGTTTTTCTTTCCTTATTTATTCATTGACGAATATATCAGTATGTTTGGTCTAGGTTACAAGGATGCAATACACTTGAACAGTCATGAACAGAGATTTCTGGTCCAGATATTAAAAGCAGAAGAGTAAAATTTGGATTTTTTTCTGTCTAGTTTTGGCAGAAAAATACTGCATAGCTTGTAATCTTATTTTTGTTCTGCTAAATTTGCAATGTTCAAAAGCAGTGGTGCAAAATTACACATTAAAAGTTTTTAAACATGTTTTGAAAAAGGAGCTGACCTCTGAAAGGAGAAAACAAATCAAGCCTATCATGCATATGCTTGAGGTCTTAGTTATAAAATAAACCTTTATTCTTCTAATTCATATGGTTTTCTATAACATGAGTCATAATTTATGAAGAGTAGCACTATTTGATTGACCTGCACTTTAATCACCTCCCCCTGAGGGGGGAGAAGCCTTATCAGGCCACAGAAGATGACAATACAGCCACTCCTGAGGTGATCTGATAGACTAAGATCAGAAGGAAGGAGAGGAGGACCTCCCCTATCAGTGGACTTGGGGAGGGACATGTGTGAAGAAGGGGGAGGGAGGGTGGGACTGGGAGGGAGGAGGGAGGGGCTTATGAGGGGATACAAAGTGAATAAAGTGTAATTAATAAAAAAAAAGCATAATGAAGAATTGTGCCAGAATTTTTGATAATGTGTAGCATTTTAATGAAGGAAAGGATAAGTGGGTTGGGACAAATGACTTTTCTTGTTTTAGGACTGACTTCTGTTTATTGATGAGCAATAGCAACCCAGGCACTTAGAGTGTTTTATTTCTAATTCCACAGGTATCTTAAAGATAATAGTTTCAAAATTCATCTTCCCTGTTGTAAGCACTGAGGATTACGGAAGACCAATAAATTGCCCTCATGTACTGTACTTGTATTCAGAAGCAGAATGTCCAACCTTGCTAAGAATGTCTAGATCCAAAGTGGGTGCTTTGCCTGACACATTTCTCTCTCTCTCTCTCTCTCTCTCTCTCTCTCTCTCTCTCTCTCTCCCTCTCTCTTCTCCAGGTCTCTCTCTCTCTGAAGTGACAAAAATCTCTGCAAAATTTATTCTACAAAAGAGAGCAAGACATAAGACAGAAAGATGAGAACACTCCAAGAGTCGCTGAGACCAGAGCTGAGTTGGGAGCATACAAGCAGGCAGGGCATGCCAGTCTTGATAGATGACTGCCATTCCATCTTGTGTGACATGGCTTTGCTGAACAGGCTGAGTTTATTAAGTTGCACAGCTCAGTCAGGTGTTTTATTACCAGTATCAGTGTAATTTATATGTAAAAACACAATCAGTTTCCTTTGCCTTACAAGAAATCTGACAGGAAAAAAAAGTGACAGATGGCAGGTAGAATGTTTCCCAATTGTAGTGTGGATCATGGAAAATTGGACAGGTGGTCTATATTGGTATTTCTGGCAGAAATCATAGGAGGCGGGAGCTATACTCCAATGCCCCATTCATCCTGTTCTTCAGAATTCGCTGTCTTTGGTGGAGGGAGGCTGTTAAAGATTGACTGATGTTGAAATATGCCAGCTTGTAATCAGGGATTGACAGGACTCCCATGTACCACTCATGGGCACTGAATTACTTGAAGCTACTGTGTTCTAATCAGAGGTCATGATCCCCTCCCACTCCTGAGCAGAGTTTTAAGATTTGGCAATGTAGTACTACAGTTATATTGAAGAAAAGATTATTTTTATTCCACACGATGGTAATTCTTATGTGAGAAAAAAGATGCTCTATGTTCTAGGTGCCTGCTAGAAGGACTCTTTGGACTGGCAGATAAGAAACTGCATGAGAGAACACTTTATAGTCAAGGTTTTCCAGCTGGAATGACTTGTGAATAAAGTCAGTGGCCCAGATTCGGTGAAAGATTTGCTCTCTCAAGCATTTAGCATCTCTCAGCCTCAGGCATAGATAGAGGCTTATCATAGAGAAGTGATCAGGATCCTGACTTGGACGTCTTAAAAAGTAGAGTAATGGAAAGCAAAGCATGCCAATGTAGGAAAGTTTGATGACGGTGATGATGGGCTGTTAAGGAGAGCTCCCTTAGTCCATGTCCCTCTTGGACTCTAATCACTGATGCCCTTGTTCCCACCTTAACCCTACTGTATGTTAGAAAACCCATGTTACATACCTCCATAGGGAAGCCTCTTATTGCTGTCTTCTATTCTAGCCAATTGGTTCATTGGCCTATGTGAACACTAACATTTCTTCCAATGGACTAAGTTAAAAATGAGGCCATTGTGTTAAGGTTTTTGATATTGAAAAGATAGACTAAGATGTCTCTTTCCTTATCATTTTAAACAAGGGTTCAGGAGTAAAAACCTGGGCAGATTGTTATTGACATTATCCTGAAAGCCTTTTGTTTTAGGTTTGGATTATAGTCTTAGCTAATTTCTATACAGTAACAATGAATGTGTTACAATGAAGTTATAGTTCCTTAGGTTCTGCATGTCTTGCAGTATATTTTGCAAGACTCTTAAATGCAGGGGCAGGATACAGTCTGTTAATGTGGCAGAAGCTCTGACATTAGCTACCCACTAGGCTTCAACAGCCAGGAATGCAACAAATCTGTTTGTCTTTAGAATGATTACGGAGCCACTAGGAGAGCTGAGCAGCAGAAACAGAAGAGACTGACTTCAGAACTAGAGAATGTGGCCCCCATGACAACCTTCCCTACTTCAAAGGTTTCATGAGTAAGTCTACACAGCCACACATTGGGGAGGAGAGTGGGCGAGTCTGAGTTTCTTAAATGATATGAAAGGATGCACGCTATTTCTTAAACACCATGGACTGAGCTCATTTGCTAAGACCAGAAAATATAGTTTGCAACCTATTTCCTAAAAAAAAAAAAAAACGGAAAGAAAGCAATCTTTTTAGCTGTTTAGTCTGGAAAATGAACTAATTCTCAACAGACTTTGCTGTCAGTGCTAGCTAACGGAACACAGATTTAATATAAAGGAGATGCACAGCATGAGGAAAAGTATTAGACTTATCCCAACCAACCCATTTCTTTTTCTTCAGTTTTAAAAATGGAAATACCATATGGTTCCATGAGATAAAGCATTTTTAGCACTGATATGTATATATATATATATATATATATATATATATATATATATAGTCTTTTTTTTGATCAATTGATTTTTGAAATTTGTTTGTACTTTTATTACCATTAACTGATTCTGTATGACTATGAAGCCAGAGTGCTGGTGCCAGCAGACAGAGGATTTAACCAAAGGGAACTTAAAGCAAATTCAACTAATAGCTTACTAGGATTTTTTCCTGAATATTAAAATATAAATATTCCTTTAAGGAGAGTGCCAGGTACATTATCTGCTGAGAATTCATGTAAAATAAAAATATGAGGCTGTGGTAGGGCAGAGAAGTGAATCTCTTCTTCCTTCACACCCCAGATGTAATCCATGCTGAAGCACAATGCTGGCCAATTTGCAACCTCCATGCAGAGACAAATCTTTCCCTGAGAACAATGATGAGAGACAGGGTCTTCTCCAAATTGTACACCAGATCCCCCAGGCCCACTGTGATTCTGCAGTAGCCTTTTGTGTAGAAGGCCAAAGGAAAATCAAAATAATTTAATTCTGAGAGTTACCTGGTAGTGGACATGGGTAGAGATAGGCAGCAGGTTAAAATAGGGAAAGAGAGATTAGAAGAGGACTGGGGAGGGAGTTCAAGAATCTTTGGGAGCCAGGAGTGATGGCACACACCTGTAATCCCAGCACTAGGGAAGACAGAGGCAGGTGGATATCTGCGAGTTGAAGGCCAGCCTGGTCTACAAAGTGAGTCCAGGACAGCCAAGGCTACAAAGAGAAACCCTGTCTCAAAAAACCCCCACCATCCACCAAGAATCTGTGGGTAAAATGGTGGGGAGTGGCCAAGCTCCTCTTTTACCAACATGCTCCTTTGTTTCATCTTTTGTCACTTAGGTCAATTAAAGAATTTCAAGATGGTAGCTGTAGGGCACTAAACTTCAAGGACTTGGGCCCCACTCACTGTGAAGCCTGGGCTTCTCCACAAAATTAGGCCCCATTTAAAGATCTGCCTTTCAGTGTGATGAAGAACCAGGTTATGCAAAGAAAGAGGCAGCAAATTAAAGCAGTTGTGGGTCCTGGGAAAGCACTCACCATTAGAGAATTGGCTCGACACACTGGACAGAGCACCTGAGCCTTACTTGTATAGTGAATCCTTATCTACCAAATGGAGAATCTGATAACATAAATATCTCTGTGGATAAGAGTTCAAGGACATGTAGTAAACAGTAGCAGAGGAGACTCACTTAGAAAACGTTTTTATTGAAAATACATTCCTTTCACATACAATGTATCCTGAGCACAGTTTCTTCTCCCCCCACTTCTCCCAGTTCTTCTAGCCCCTAGATCTACTCACTCTCCATTTCTTCTTCAGAAAAGATCAGGCCTCCAAGAGTAGATAGCTAAACAGGAAAAAATAAGATACAATAAGACAAGTCAAGAACCCTCATATAGAGGCTGGACAAGGCAACCCAATAGTAAGGGGAAAAGAATCCCAAGGTCAGGCAAACGAGTAAGAAGACACCAGCTCCCACCTCACTTTTAGCCTGTAAAATGTCCTTAGTCTTTTTCTATGTTTTTAGCCATTTGAAGGGCCAGTGTCAGGGTCTCTTAGACCCTGGATGTGTTGGAGTTTTCATGTATTAGTGAATCAAAAATCTGACACAGAAGGAAATGCACTTGAAAGCTGCTTTTTCATAGAGCTCCAGAATGCTCACAGAGCTGCAGAAACTCACTTTGGGATGAAGTTGAGTGCCCTAAAGGTGCCGCCGATGCTGTAAAAGGATGCCAGGTTTTCAGTGAGCTGAGTGAGCTGCATAGCACAATGTGGCATTTTCTTTCCTATTAATTGTACATTGTAGTAGCCAAAGCCTTTCTCTTGTGCACTTGCTTTTTTATCTGCTCACATTTGCATGGCAGAAACACATCTTCACTGCTGGACATATCTCCATCTTATGGAAATTCTATTAAGAACAAATCATTCTTTTTGAAGAGAAGAGTCATTTGAAATGAGTCCCTTTAACTGACATCTGGTGTAGCATTAAACATAGTTCCGTTCTGGCTGAGAAAGCTACAATCACAGAAGCTAGGAATTGATTCCAGATCCAGTTTTAGCTGTAGGTAGTTTGAAGCCCAACAGATGGCGACAGTAGCTCATTAATGAAGCTCAGGCACAAGCCTGTGTGTTTCAGATTTTGTAATGTATTATTTATGAATGGAAATTAACTTTGAAATCTTCTTAGTGTGCCCCCAGCAATATAAGCAGTGAATGTGGATTTAAAAAAATACAATGTAACAAATAGACTTTTTAACCAATTACATAAATTATGATGTCTGCTGTCTGGTACTTTAGAGTTATATGCATTTGATTTTATTATTATGATTATTAATATTAAAAAATTCTTCCGCTTCCCAGAGAGTCCTGAGAGAAAAACTAAATGATGAAATAGCCAATGGGAAGGTCTGTCATCCTGTTGATTCTTTGTTGCTGATTAAAAGGTAATTTTTAGTACTCGCCACAGAATTTGTTGTGCCAGACTCAGATGCAGGAGTCAGTCATAGAAAGAGCCCTGATTTTGGAGCCAGGTAGATCTGAATCTCAGTTCCTTTTTGGCCCTTTGGAAATGATGTGGTTCTTGGAGGGTTACTTTAGTTTCATGAATATTAGATTTTTAATCTGGAAAATGGGTTTATGCACCTTTTTGCGTTGTAGAGGAATTTATAGTGGTATCATAAACTCAGTTGTAAACATTCAGGAAACAATAGATTCAGTACTATTTCAGACATACTTCTGGGACAAAGGTATTTCAGACACCCTTTGTTTGTGGTAGTAGATGAGAGAATTTCAAGTGAGAATTTGCCTGAAGTAAATACTAAAATATCAATTAGAAAAAAAATGACTAAAGAATTATATTTAATTATACAAGGTAATTATAGTCTTAGAAATGTCATATGAGCATGGATGACAGACACCACAAGTTACTGTGGTTTTGAAAAACAGAATCTTATTAACATAATATTACAAATAAAACCAACATGTTAGAATAACATATATGTTTTGCCTCAGGGTAGAGTAACCCCCTATTGAACTTAGGAATATTGGCTTCCTCAAATGCATGCTTGGGTGGCATCATTGTTTACTTAATCCACTGTAAAAAGAGTTTTTTTTTTTTTTTTTTTGAGGGTTAAATGAACTAGTACAAAAGGATCTTGGGCTGGTGTTATATACTTTTGTGATGTTGTCATGTGTTTCTGTGTTTCCATATTGAGGCTGAGAGCTTTGGGGTTAGACGATCTAGGGTAGATTCCTGTTCTATCACATAAAGGCCATGTGCTTTGGATAAATGACTGCCTTACCCTTCTCTTCAGTTTAACCTTGACCATCATGAGATAGATGGCTGCACCCGCTTGCCAGAGACTTCCCCTCAGCATTGATATACTCTGAGTAATGTAGAGTTGTGCAGACAGGGGCTGAAGGTGCTTTGCCAAGGAAAGCCATGCCAAAGGAGTCCTGATGTGGCTGTGTAGAGAAGAGCAACGGTGGAGGAGGAAGGAAATATGCTAAGAACAATTGCAGGGTCCCCAAAATGTAGGATGCAGCAGTTACCTCTCATTTCTCCAACAAGAAAGATTTGAAGGGAAAAGAGTATATTCTAAAGTAACCCAGGGAACAATGAAAAGAACTGGGCCATTGTCAGAGGCAGTGTGACCAGGGAGACCTGTGTGGGGAGTCTAGACGGTACCTAAAACCGAGGCTTTGGCAAAAGTCACCACGTAGCTGCCTCTTTCCCCAGTCTTCTGTAGGAACCGAAGAGCAAGAGCCCATGGAACTGTACGTACCATGGTTCTGCTTGGGATTTAGTTGATTGTTGTTACTTATGATTTTTGTAATCCCACTTTGTTTATATTGAGCTATGTTTTCGGTTACAGTCATGACATTTCAGGTGTTTCTAGGAGAGGTAGGGGTGGCAGCATTGATATCAATGGTCACATGCCATGCGATTGATGCGCCTATGTTTACATGCTTATAACATGCTGTTTACATGTTTATAACGTACAAGGTGGCATGCATATGCTTGTTGAGAACACGTTGTTATTATATCTTATCTGTTGCTGTGATAAAATATCCTTTAAGTGATAAAATACACTTTAAAAAGAAATCTCAGGGAGAGAGGATTTATCTTGGCTTATGGCTCCAAGTGGATACAATTCATCATGGATGAAAGGCAGGAGTTGAAAACTGGCAGGACATGTTACATAGGAGCACAAAAAAGCAGAGAGTGAACAGGGAATATTGCTTGGCCTCTAGAACCTTAAGAACTGGCCCCAGTATGGCCCACTTCCTCCAGTGAGGTTCTGCCTACGGAAAATTCGACAAATTTTCTAAACAGCACCAACAGGTGGGACCAAGTGTTCAGAAATGTGAACCTATAGGAAACTGTTGTACAGAACTTTTCTCCAAGTTCAAACATTTCGTCCTGGATTAGGCTAGGGAAGGCTCAGAATGTTTTACAATGAAAGATTCTACAGTGGAGGGAGGTTGCTTAAGACTCAGAAAGTCCCTGACAGTTAGCAGGGACTATTCAAAGTACAGTAAGGACTTCTGCCAATCTGCTTGCAAGGTGTGCAGAGAGCTCCAGGTTTGTGCATTGATTTTTGAGTATTACCAATGCTAGGGTGGGCTTTCTGATGATGTAGTTATCCTGCTCTGTAAGTAACCCTTCTCCCACACACCCACAGTTAACTACAAAAGCTCATGGGTCCTCCAAGTTGCACTTTCGTACAATCATTTCTTTGGTTTGTGGCAATGGTTCTCAACCTTCCTACTGCTTCTACCCTTTAATACGATTCCTCATGTTGTGGTGACCCCCAACCATAAAATTACTTGTGTTGCTACTTCATAACTGTATGTTTGCTTCTTATATATGCGGCAGTGTAAATATCTGTCACAAAGGATATCTGATATCTGGCACATATGAAAGTGTTGTTCACCCCCAAAGGGGTCATGATCCACATGTTGAGAACCACTGGTCTGTGGTCTGTGCTCCAACTCAGGTGAATAGATACTTGTCTAGGAAAAGTAAGTGACATAACAGGAGCATTTCACGTTCAAATTATAACAAATCGCTGGGTCTTGAGTTCCGTTGTTCAAATGTGCACAAAATGCTACAATAAAATAAGATGTCTTTTGTTTTAGATCTTGATTTAGCCATCTACTGGTGGTGAGCACAAGTTGAGAGAAAACCAAATCTGAGTGACAGAGCAAAGAAAAGCAAAAGAAAAAAGTAATTTGGGGGTGGGGGAAGATATTGACTCCAGGTTCAAGAAAATATCAGTAGCGGTGTAATGAAGGCTGCAATAAAGGGAACCCTTGGACCAACAGAGAGTTCACAGAGAGTCCTGGGAGTTTTGGCCAGCAGCTCTGTGGGGGCATAGCAGGTTTTGGTGCAGGAAGGGTTCTAGCTTTGCTTACAACAGAAAATAGCAGTGGGAGAAGGGGAATTCCAATTCTATTTGCTTGCTCAAGAAAATATTCATTAAGTAACATATTTGTCCCAATGCACTGTGTTAGGTGATGAGATAAGATCCATAATAGATATGATTAATCTATAAGAATCAGTTAGATTCCAACCTGTATCCTAGTATCACAGAACTTAGAAATTAATAAGAATGAGTTTTATCAATAGTTTCTTTCTTCTCATGTCTATATTTATACTTCTATTTCACCCTGAAACATAATAAATTTAGTTTTCGTAGAAAATTATGTCAATTAAATAAAAAAAGGAATATATGAATAGAAGAAAAGCTGTGCCCCATTCCTGGGAGGGAATTCTCATTATTACAAAGACAGAAATTTCCCTCAGAGGTAAAAACTTTATAGGTTCAGAAATAGATTTAAATTAATTTAGAAAATATTTAAAAATATTTAAAAAGACCGACTAAATACATCTAAATCCTTAAGACTTAGCAAAAGTATTACGATAATGAGAAAATAAATCAATATTGAATTTATTTTGGGCATTTGAATACCAGTGTTAAGTGGAATTTATACTACATAATCAGAGGTATCAAAAGAATTAAGTATTTCTTTGAGAATATGCCTAAATCTATGAAGAAATGGGATAGTGCATTTACTTCAATTTTGGTTGTAATGGAAGAAATATTTGAAAGAAAGTAAAATATAGAAAACTAAACACATGACATTCATAACTAATAAAAACTTGCTTATTGAACATACAATGCTCAGTAACTTTTAAATCATAATAATGAACAGATTGTAAAATATTTATACATCTCCTAAGCTTTTTCCCCCATCCTTTCTCATCCGCCAGCTCAAAGTGTGGTCCTCAGGCAAGCAATGTTGGCATCAGCTGGACCTTGTTAGACATGCAAGATCTTGGACTTGACCTCACATCTTAACTGAATCAGAATTTTCCCCATGATATGACTCAGAGTGATTCTACTATGTAGTTAAACTTGCAAAACTTTATGCTAAATAACCTATTAAGAAAACGAAAGCATAAAATCACTTAACATTTTGTCAAAGATCATGAATTCATAGAAAAAAAATGGACTTAAGATGTCAATTCACTTAAATGGAGTCTGTGTCATTCACCTGGTTGACACACAATGACTGAACACCTGTATGTGCCTACGGAGCAGGGTGAAGAACAGTGTGGTCTGTATTTCTCATCTTCGCTGGTCCTGTTCTGCTGTGCTTTTCCATTGACATTTTTTCAGCATTAGTGTGCTTCAGTGAAATGCACAGAAAGAACTGAGGTGAATGATATGGTAAACAAATATCTTAACTCACATCCTTTCTCCACATCCTCTCCAGCATGTGTTGTCACTTGAGTTTTTTATCTTAACCATTCTGATGGGTGTAAGGTGAAATCTCAGGGTCGTTTTGGTTTGCATTTCCCTGATGACTAAGGACATTGAACACTTAAAATGCTCAAGTATACAACAAGAACATTTGCTCAACCATGTACATAGCAGCTTTATTAATAATAGCCAGAATCTGGAAACAACCCAGATGTCCCTCAGTTGAGGAATGGATACAGAAATTGTGGTACATTTATATAATGGAATACTACTCAGCAATTAAAGACAAGGAAATCATAACATTTGCAGGCAAATGGTGGGAACTAGGAAAGGTCATCCTGAGTGAGGCATCCCAGAAGCAGAAAGACACACATAGTATATACTCAATTATAAGTGGATATTAGACATTTAATATAGGTTAAACATACTAAAATCTATACATCTAAAGAAGCTAAGCAAGAAGGAGGACCCTGGGTAAGATGAACAATCCTCAATCAGAAAGGCAAATGGGACAGACATAAGAAGAGGGAGAAACCAAGGAACAGGACAAAAGCCTACCACAGAGTGCCTATGAATGACTCTACCCAGCAGATGCTGAGACTCATAGCCAAACTTTAGGAAGAGTACAAGGAATCTCATAAAAGAAGGGGGAGATAGAAAGACTTGGAAGGGACTGGAGCTCCATAAGGAGAGCAGCAGAACCAAAAAATCAGGGCACAGGGTTCTTTTCTAAGACTGATGCTCCAACCAAGGACCATGCATGAAGATAACCTAGAACACCCGCACAGATGTAGCCCATGGCAGCTCAGTGTCCAAGTGGGATCCCTGGTGGTGGAAACAGGGACTGTCTCTGACATGAACTCAGTGGCTGGCTCTTTGATCAACCCTCCCCTCCCCATAGGGGAGCAACCTCACCAGGCCACAGAGGAAAACAATGCAATCAGTCTAGATGAGATCTGATAGGCTAGGGTCAGACAGAAGGGGACTTGGGGAGGGGCATGGGAAGAGATGAGGGAGGTAGGGTGGGATTGGAAGGAGACAAGGGAGGGGGCTAAAGCTGGGATACAAAGTGAATAAACTGTCATTAATAAAAAAGTAAGCAAATTAAAAAAATCACTCAAACATTTAAAATAAAAAGATATGTCATCTGTGAGATGGCTCAGTTGGTCACGTGATTTGCTTCAGAATCCATGTAACAAAAGCTGAGCCTGAGGCAGATGCTTATAATCCCAGGTCTGGTGACATGGCTGTAAGATGATTCCTGGGGCTCCCAGGTTGGCCAGTCTAGCTTACTTTGTGATCTTTAGAGCGGTGATAGAACCTGTTCCAAAACCCAGTACAGATGGTACCTGAGGAATTACTCCTAAAATAGGTAAACAAGAGCGGTTAGGGCTCTCCTTCACGTTGTACAGTAGAGCATGAGCTGTCCTGCCTGCCTCAGCAGCCTTAACTTCTGGGAACCCACTTATGCCTTTGGTTCTAAACGCTCTGACCTAGAGCCTCCTGGATAAACAGAGCTGCACTGCAGTTCTGAGTGCAGACTTTACATTCTGCTCACATTTTCCATGAGCATGTCTCAGCCAGGTGGACTCCTCTTCCTCTTGGCTGAGTCTTTTAAGCAGTCTGCTTTCTCTCAGGCATCCTCTGCACATTGCTCTGATGTCCTACACTTCCAAGCTTCACTTTTTTTTTTTTTTTACCTTAGCTTTTTCTCTATTTCAATTCCATGCTTTTCTCCTCCTGTCGACTTTAAGTTAATTGGGCATGACTGTTTTTAAAAAATCTTTGTTCGCTTTCAGGACCCAATTGTTATCTGATACAGCAAGTGACATTAATCACTGCTTGTGTAAAGCAAGCATGACAGTGTTTGTATGTTGCAATTTTCTTAGTTTTCTGTATCAAGATTAATACCACCTTTCCAAGTCTTCTTCCCAGTGGCTGGAGACGTCCTTTCTCATCTCTGAATTTTACTTCTTTGTCTTCTGCATCTTTGTGCTCTTGGGCTTTGACACAGGACCTGTTAAAATTTTCATACTTAGCAGAGTAAAGTGTTTTAGGCCTATAATCTCAGCTACTCGGGAGGCTGAGGATTACTACTTGAACCCAGGAATTTGAGATGAGCTAGGGCAGTACAGTGAGATCTCATTTCAAACAACAAAAATTACAACAAAACAGAAATAAGAAAAACTTCCCAAATAGTACATATGTAATACGAGCATTCCTGAAGGAGTAAAATTGTGTAAAACATGGAAAGCTGTAACATCTTAGTAAGTTCAAGTTCACTTATCTAACCATTTTAGCAAATTCGTCAGGACTGCATTCATCCTTACATTGTGTTATTTGTGTCAATCTTAAATATGCTTTTACTTATAGAGCACCTCCTATATGCTGATAAACGATGGTAGACATGACTGAGCACACTGATAAGCAGGAAGATTCTATCCTAGAAGGTGATGGGGGCATCTGTCCTTTTGACCAGCTAATCAGCAAAGGTGTTACCGAGCAGCTGTCAGGAAGTTAGCTTTTGAGGGAAGAGAGATTTAGGAAGGGATTTGAAGTAAAAATGATAAATTAAAGCTATTCAAGTGGTACCTAAGGACATTTCCAGAATTGTGTAATCCCCTCAAAAACTGATTTACTTGCCTGTAAATCGGGTCCACTTTGTGCATACATTGCATTCACAGCCCATTAACTGTCTAGTCTCAATATTACAGTTATAGGTAGTCAAGAAGAGACTTAAATTCAGCCCCTAAAATTTGGAGTGTAACTACAATCAGCCTATGAATTCACACCACAGGCTTTCATCAAACCTCTCCCTGATTGGCTGCATAGAAGAAGCAGAGTTGAGGAGCTGGCTGGTAATGAGAATGGAGCAGGGTCTAGCTGAAGGGGTCTGTATGTATGAAAGAGCTGAGAAAGGAGAACCTGACCTCTGATTCCTGAGGCCCAGCCTAGCTACAGACTGCCTTGACTCCCTGCAACAGCAAGATCCACGAGAAGAGTCTTGGCAATGGTCCATCCAGTATTTGTGGAGCTTAGGAAAATGGAAACCGGAAACTTTGTTCCAGACCAATGACTCATTGCAGTGAATCATCCCACGCAAAGCTGTCTGAGAAAAAAGAAAAAAGCTATGCGACGCACTGCAGTTTCCAATTTTAATGCCACTATGATAAACGGATATTCAGTGGAAATGTGGGAAAGACAGAGGAAAGGAATAATGAGTGAGCAGCGGAGAGGCTTTACTGACGCCATGGGGATACTCTGATCATGCTGCCACTGAGGGTCATGTCTGGATCCATTGTCCTACTGCAGCTGCAGCCTGCATTGATGTCCATAGCTTATGTTACCACTAAAGGCCATTCTGAAGTCTTAGATCTGTGTTCCTTCTGCCTCTTGATTATAGAGGACTAGATGAAATTGTTCCTGTTGTAGACATAAATGCAATGAGCTTTGCTCTGTTTTAATTTACAAAATTTCTATTGTATTTTTTTATTTTATTTTTTTCCAGTTTTTTAAATTTTTTAAATATTAGTTACAGTTTGTTAACGCTGTATTCCTGCTGTATCCCGCTCCCTATTTCTCTCCCAATCCCACCCTCCCTCATCTCCTCCCTGCCCCTTTCCAAGTCCACTGATAAGGGAGAACCTCCTCCCCTTTCATCTGATACTGGTTTATCAGGTATCCTCAGGACTGGCTGCAAAGTCCTCCTCTGTGGCCCAGCAAGGCTGCTCCTCCCTTAGGAGGCGGGGGGGGGGGGGAGGGTGTCAAAGAGCCCGCCATTGAGTTCATGTCAGAAACAGTCCCTCTTCCCCTTATTAGGATACCCACTTGGATACTGAGCTACCATGGGCTACATCCGAGCAGAGGTTCTAGGTTGCATCCATACATGGTCCTTGTTTGGAGAAACGGTCTCATAAAAGACCCCTGTGCCCTGATATATTTTGTTCTTGTGGAGCTCCTGTTCTCTCCAGGTCATATTAACTCTCCCTTATTTTGTGATTCCCTGCACTCTGCCAAAGGTTTGGTTATGAGTCTTAATATCTGCTTTGATATACTGCTAAGTAGTTAGGTCAAATAACAGGACAGGAGCCTACCACAGAGGGCCTCCAAAATTTCTATTTTATTTAACTTACTATTTCTTTTTGTTTTATAAGTGACTCAGGGAACTATATTCTTTGGAAACCACTTCTTTTCACTTACAAAAATGGAAAGGCTCTGTGACTTCATATAATGTGCTCATTAGCCACAATGAGGTTGCGCTGTCCCTGAGATGGGCTCACTCATGAGGCATCAGGGTTTCACCTCGTAGGCCTCAGGCACAGATGACTGAATTCATGTTTTCACAATAACAATAAAAACAAGAGCTAAGTCATTGAGACTGCTTGTGGAAAGTTGAAACTTAGTTTTTAATTTGTAAATTTTAAAATGGGTTTCCATCAAAGTAAATGAGTAGCACTCGAAAACTAAGTCAGCCCAGAATTTGAAATCCTGGACCTACCAGGTAAACTTGCTTAATTTTAGATTTTTTTAATTTTATTTAATTGACTGATTAACTAATTTAATGGGATTGTTGTTGGTATAATGTGTGTTTTTTTTTTTAAATGTATACACCTTACCCTTCTTCATTCAAATACTGATTTCTTTCCCACCCCACCCCCAACTCTCTGGTTTCAATCCGGATATTGCATTGTGATACTCATTCTAAGCATCCTGTCTCAACTTTTGTGTAAACAGGAACAAAATAAAGCAACTGGACACAATGTTGAGCAGGGAGGAGCCAGAGAACAAGAAAGAGGGGAGAAGCCAAAAGACAGGAGAAAAGTGGGAGGAGAAGGAGGGAAAGGGGTGAGAAGAGAGCTAGGAGAGCAGAGCTGGAGGAGAGATCTTGGAGGACATGGAGCATGAACCAGACCTAAGATTTCACAAAAAACAAGTATAATGTGGGAAATCTAAATGTTAGGAAACTGAGGGCTTGGAGGTTTAGGAGGGAATACATATTGCCCAGCATTGTGTTCTAGGTTTTCTAAAAACTCAGTCTCTGTGTGGTGATTTGGTTACACAGCTGCTGAAGATTAACAGTAGATAAATCAATAGTAAATATTAAAAACCCATTACAACAGATTGTCTTTAACAGAGTATTACTGTGTAAGCAATACTGGCTTGGTATTTGCTATGGAGCCCAACTTAGCTTTAAACGCAGTAATTCTCCTGTCTCAGCTCCCATGTACTGGAATTAGAGGAATGTGCCACCAAGTATGGTTTAAGTTTCTTATTTATAAGTAATTATTAATTAACTAATTAAAAAGTGTAGTTTATGCACAAAATAGAAAAAAAACACCAAGAAATTCTGTCACCTTGTCAACATTTTATAAGCTTAGCTGATATTACCACTTTCTCCCACTCATTTCATTTTCTATTAATCGCTCTTAACTGCTCATGCTTAGTCTAAAAGGTGTACATTGTAAGAATATACAGATAATGATGCAACATTAAATCTATTATTATTATTTACACTTTATTTACTTTGTATCCTGGTTGTGGCCCCGTCTCTCTTCTCCTCCCAATCCCACTCTCCCTCCCTTTTCTCCTCCTATGCCCCTCCCCTAGTCCATTGATAGGCGATGTCTTCCTCCCCTTCTATCTGACCCTAGCCTATCAGGTCTCATCAGGACTGATTGCAATGTCCTCCTCTGTAGCCTGGTAAGGCTGCATCCTCAAGGGGAGGTGATCAAAGATCCTGCCACTGAGTTCATGCCAGAGACAGCTCCCATACCCAGTTCAAGGGACTGAACCCCCACACCCTACTTAGAGACTGAGTCTACAGGCTACATCTGAGCAGTGGTTTTAGGCCCTCTCCATGCATGGTCCTTGGTTATAGTATCATTCTCTGCAGGGCCCTTAGGGCCCAGTTTTTGAATGAGGTAACCCAGAAGCCAAAAGACACACATGGTATATACTCACTTATCAGTGGTTATTAGACATATAATATAGGATAAACATACTAAAATCTATACTCCTAAAGAAACTAAACAACAAGTAAAACCCTAGGGAAGATGCTCAATCCTCATTCAGAAGGACAAACTCAATAGACATCAGAAGCAGGAGAAGACAGGGAACAGGACAGGAGCCTACCACAGAGGGCCTCTGAAAGACTCTACTGATGGAGGTATCGAAGCAGAGGCTGAGACTCATAACCAAACTTTGGGCAGAGGACATGGAATTTTATGAAAGAAGGGGGAGATAGAAAGACCTGGAGGGGACAGGGCCTCCAAATGTGTCAGCCATTTTGATTAGTGTTTAACGTGACATGGTCTTCTCCTACATGAAATACCTCTTCCTTCTCTCTTTTTTTGCTTCCTACTGGAGATGTATTCCTTCATTATCTGACTTGGCTGTCTTAAGTCTCACACTTTAGATATAAACTCTTTTTCCTCTTCCTTGCCATTGATCTGAAGAAATGGCTACCTTATTGTGGCTGAGATCTGCTGTTTTATAATCTCTTGTCTTCTTTGTATCCAACATTGATTAATATTGGCAACTGTATTAAAATTGGGAACTAATTTAAATTCTTTTCTCATTTTTGTTTTTCTATTTTTAAATTAAATTTTATTTTTTATATTAATTACAGTTTATTTACTTTGTATCCCAACTGTAACCCCTTCCCTCATTCCCTCCCAATCCCACCCTCCCTCCCTCATCTCCTCCCTGCCCCTCTCTAAGGTCACTGATAGGGCATGTCCTCCTCCCCTTCCATCTGGCCCTAGCTTATCAGGTCTCATCAGGACTGGCTGCAATGTCCTCCTCTGTGGCCTAGCAAGGCTGCTCCTCCCTCAAGGAGGGGGGAGTCAAAGAGCCAGCCACTGGTTTTTCTCTTTTTTAATTTTAACTTTTCCTTCAGAATTTATTCATTATATATCCCAGTTGAAGCCCCCTCCCTCAACTCCCCCAGTCCTATACTCCCTCTCTCTTCCCCTCATCCCCTTCCCCTAGTCCACTGAAAGGGGGAGTTCTCCACTATTGCCATCTGCCCAAAGCTTGTCTCATCAGGACTGCCTGGATTCTCTTCCTCTGTGGCCTGGCAAGGCTGCATCATCAGGGACACGTGATAAAAGAGAAGTCAACTGAGTTCATAATGGAGGCAGCACCGGAATCTCTCACTCAGAGACACATGGAGACTGAGCTGCCAATTGGCCACATCTAAGCAGAGAGTCTAGGTCCTCTCCATGCATGGTCCTCTGATGGTGCATCATTCTCTTCAGGGCTCAGACATTTTGGTTTTATAGATTTCCTTGTGGGGTTCCTGTCCCCTCCATGTCCCTCTATTCCCACTCCTCTCTTCTTCCATAAGGCTCCCTGTGCTCTGTCCAAAGTTTGGCCCTGAGTCTCAGGATCTGCTTTGATTCCCTGTTGGGTGAATCCTTTCAGATGACTCTCTATAGTAGGGCCCATCCTGTTTCCTCTCTTCCACCACTTCTGGTATCTATCCTGTTTGCCATTCTGAATGAGATTTAAGCATCCTCCCTAGGGCCCTCCATAGTGGGTCTGTAGATGGCTATCTTATATTATACAGCTAATATCTGCTTATAAGTGAGTGTATATTATGCCTGTTTTTCTGTTTTTGGGTTACCTCACTCAGGATGATATTTTCTAGTTCCATCCATTTGCCTGCAATTTTCATGATATCCTTGTTTTTAATAGCTGAGTAGTATTCCATTGTGCAAATCTATCATAATTTCTGTATCCATTCTTCAGTTGAAGGACATCTAGGTTGTTTCAGTATTCTGGCTATTACAAATACGGCTGCTATGAACATAGTTAAGCAAATGTCCTTATTGAATGGTGGGTATATGCCCAGGAATGGTATAGCTGGATCTTGAGGTAGTGCTAGTCCCAATTTTCTAAGAAAGCTCCAGATTGATTTCCAAAGTGGTTGTACAAGTTTGCACTCCAAACAGCAATGGAGGAAGGTTCCCCTTTCTCCACAACCTCTCCAGCATGTGTTCTCACTTGAGCTTTTTATCTTAGCCATTCTGATAGGTGTAAGATGGAATCTCAGAGTTGTTTTGATTTGCATTTCCCTGATGACAAAGGACATTGAGCATTTCTTTAAGTGTTTTTCTGCCATTTTATATTCCTGTGTTGAGGATTCTCTGCTTAGCTCTGTACTCCATTTTATAATTGGATCATTTGGTTTGTTGGTTTGTGTTTGTTTCTTAAGTTCTTTATATATTCTTCCTCATTTCCTCCCATGCCCGTCTCATTATTTTTGCCTATGTCCTAGTTCGTACTGCCATTCTGGATAACTTCAAGCTGCTCCTGTGTCTTTTGGTATGCTACTGCGTTGAGAGTAGGGCCCCCATCTTCTTACAATGAAGATGCTCATTCGATGTAATGCTTGCTACCCGATTTTATTGCCCTATCCTCTTCATGGCGTCTTTACTTTCAAACTCTTATTCCACTGCATGACAACCTCTTAACGACTATTTGCTCTGTTTGTTTTGTGTCTGAAACTCCTGGGGAGTCTGCCAACAATGTCCTTTTTTCCATTGTCATCTACTGTCTATTTCACTTCCATCTCTATAAGGCAACTCGCATGTATGACACACATGACATTTGTTATGTCAGTATCCTTTGCACTTCTGAGCAATATTTCTTATTCATCAAGATATCTTCTTCTTGACTGTTACTTTCATGTCTCTTCCTCTTATTATCTTAGGAAACTCATACCCAGGTGGAAAAGCCATCTTACCCTCCATCTTCCTGACCTTCTGGTCTGCAATTGCTCCTTTAGGATGGTTGGTTCAGTTCTGTGATTATGTTGTTGTTACTCTAGATACATCCACCACTCTTGAAGTACTAACTGCTTCTGTTTTACCTCTTTTGGTGTTCTTTGTTGGGGTTGCATGACCTTTCCTGTCTACCTTCCTCCATAGTTTCTTTTCATCTTCTTAGTCCTTCTGTCATTCTTTTTTTCTTCCAATTATAAATATTCCCTTCCTCAGTTCAAAAATACATAGAAGTAAAAAAAAAAAAACTGTGACATTTAAAACAAACATTTGCAGAATATTCAATTCTGTGAATTAATTCAGAAACCTCATATCTTGAAGATAAATGGTAGGACTTGGGATAAAATGGTAAAAAACAAAGCCTTAAAAATAAAATGGTAGCTTTGTCCACGTGGGGTTTGTCTAAGACAATGGTTCTCAACTTTCCTAAGGCTGCAACCTTTAATACCTTCATGTGTGGTGATCTCCCAACCATAAAAATTTCCATTGCTTTTCATTGCTGTATTTTTTCTACTGTGTGAATAATAATGTACGTATCTTATATGCAAGCTCTCTGATATGTGACACTCCTCCTCCAAAATAGTCTCTACCCACACGTTGAGAACCTCTGGTCTAAGAACTGGTCTTCAGTCATTCCAAGGTAACAATACACAGCTACATCTTATTCCTGATGGTTCAGTGCTATTTAGATAGGGATCTGTTAACTTCAACCATATAGAGCTTCCCATTATCCCTGTGTATCTTTAACACCCCCCTTTCCAAGATTTAGCTCACATGTTACTTGTTCTCTGAATTATATTTGTTATCTTTTCATAAAGCTGGCCATTCCAAACACTGTGTACCCTTTCAAACAAGTTAATAGAGGCAGATGGAACACATAATTTATTATATTTTATTATTAACAGGTCACTGTTATTGGACCAGAAACTCCATAGGAACATAATCATACTTACATATCTTTGTAGCTCATTGCCTAGGTGGCTCAAGAAATGCTTAATAAACTTTTCAAGCTAATAGAATACATGTTGCTTTTGAGTATTAAGTTAAAAAATACCTTTAGTATAAATCAGCCCATGCACTAAAACTGCATTTTTATGTGTTTATCCAAATAGCTGTAGTTTCCCACAAGCTGTCTTCTTCTAATTAAGTAAAATTTCACTTTAAGTACATTAGGTATGTGTGATGGAGGAGTAAACCTCTTCAATCCCTGTGTGCTGCTCTTTGGACAATGGGTAGTTTTACACGCAGTTCTTAAGTTCTCCCAGTACTAAGAAGAGGTTGTTCAATTCACACACAATATGTAATCATAGTTTTTCTTACATGGGGAAAGCTTTTGTAACTACTTCACTAGAGGAGTTTTTTTTTTTCTTTACTTCTTCTTTTTTGTTTTTTGTTTTTTTTTTTTGAACAAATTTCTAACACTAAGCTTAAGAAGTAGTTTTCTCTTTACTTTTTGTGATGCTGGGAATTGAACTCACAGCCTTTTACATATTAGGCAAACCTTATATCCCCAGGCTAAAAAATACACCTCATTACTTACGAACAACTGGTGGCACTCCTTTGTTGAAAGGGAAGTTGCTTTCTTAACTCTTTTTTTTTTTTTTTTTGTCCTTAGGCTAGTCAGTTATATATTTTGACTGTTCTTTGTTTGGTCTTTTCTTAGGAATTCCTAGAGTCAGTGGACATCATGAGAACAGAACAAAGGGCTTTGTATACCTTCAACTGTGGAACAAGCTCAACAGGAAAATATCATGCTTAGAAAGAACAGGGGTCTTGGGAACAAGAAAGCAGTTTTCTGGGTAATCTTATCATCTCTGGCTGTATTTTCTTCATCTGGAAATGGGACGGCTACGTGTCTCTTGCACTTATGGAAAAGATAAAACACAGCAACACACTGAAGAGACCTGATGTGTAGCCAGTGCTTTACAGTTGCCACTATGCACACTGAGAGAGATTTTTAATGTTTGAAATTCCTTACTTTCACTATGTGTTTCATATCTTTCTACTGAACACCAACAGACTATGACAATTCTCTCATGTGTATCAACCTCAGCTCACTTCTTCTGCAGTATCAGGTTCACTTGGAAGGTACTGCCCTTGTGGATGCTCATAGCCCTTACAGATGAAGATGTGGAAAGTGTTTCCTGAGCTTAATGCACTCATGTAATAGTGCCAATGATTACAGCTGGCGTTTTCTACTTGAAGTCAGAAACTGTAATATGTTCTGTATATTTTGAGTAGTTTGTCTTGCTTAAGTTTTGTGCCAATTCTGTAAGGTGGCTGGAGATTATTTCACTCTCCATTTAAAGATGTGAGAATGATCTTGGTGTTCTGATAGTATAGCCAATGTCCTTTTGTTATTATAACATTGAGAAGTAGGCTATACTCACTCCAGTTTGTTGGTTTCTTCACAATCAATGGCATTTTCAGGTTCAGAAATTTAACTTGGCTGTAAGTCTCAGCATCTGCTTTGATAGTCTGCAGGGCAGAACCTTTCAGAGGCCTCTGTGGCAGGCTCCTAACTTGTTCCCTGTTTTCTCCTTCTTCTGATGTCCATACTCTTTGCCTTTCAGGATGGGGACTGAGCATTTTAGTCAGAGTCCTCCCTCTTGATTAGTTTCTTTAGGTGTACAGATTTTAGTAGGTTTATCCTATATTAAGTGAGTGAGTATATACTGTGTGTCTTTCTGCTTCTGGGATAGCTCACTCAGGATGATCTTTTCCAGATCCCACCATTTATCTGCAAATCTCATGATTTCTTTGTTTTTTATTCCTGAGTAGTATTCCATTGTGTAGATGTACCATACTTGGGCAGAATGCAGGGAATCTTATGAAGCAAGTGGGAAACAGTAAGATCTGGAGAGGACAGAAGCTCCACAAGGAGAACAACAGAAGCAAAAATCTGAGCACAGGGGTCCTCCCTGAGACTGATACTCCAACCAAGCACCATGCATGGAGATAACATAGAACCCCTGCACAGATGTGGCCCATGACAGTTGTGTCTCCGAGTAGGTTCCATAGTAATTGCAACAGTAATTGCAATTCCATAGTAATTGACCATCTCTGACATGAACTGATTGGCCTGCTCTCTGATCACCTCCCCCTGAGGGGGGATCAGCCTTACCAGGTCACAGAGGAAGGCAGTGCAGCCACTCCTGATGAGACCTAACAGACTAGGATCAGAAGGAAGGAAAAGAAGACCTCTCCTACCAGTGGACTTGGGGAGGGACATGCATGGAGAAGGGGGAGGAAGAAAGGTATTGGGAGGGGAGGATGGAGGGAGCTACAGGAGGGATACAAAGTGAATAAAGTGTAATTAATAAAAAAATAAAAAAAATAACCCACAAAAAATTAAAAAAAATAAATTTAACTTGACAAATTCTAGCTCTGGTTTGTTTGTAGAATCCCTGACCTTAGTAGAGGTCCTTACCATTGATTTATCATTCCTATCTGAGACTTAAAAGGAACTTGGGTCAGTATCTGAACATTGAACATTTCCCCTAGTTTTCCGTTTGCTAAATGACACATTATGCAATTGCTGACTAGTTAACTCACTTGCCATTTACATGTGTAATCTCTAGACCTTCAGGTTGTAATAGAGGCTAAAACCCTCTCAGTTTTGTCTTTGAGGGATTCTGAGTTAAATGGAGCATAGTAGAGACAATGGGAATTTGTTGTGTTCTGTGACGTCAGCAGACATCAAAATGTTGTTCTGAGAGTACAAGGCCAATCTGTGAAATGGTTCTAAGCAAGACAAAATTTTTCTAGTCTTTGACGAACACAGTTCATTTTTAGTGAATACAGAGAGAATGTGGGGAACAAGGTTCATCAGCCTATTCTGAACTATGAAGTATTGAGGAAGAGGGGCTACAACAAACAGGCAAGTCAAGTATCTGGAAGATGGGCAAAGGCTGAACAATTGGTGATTGGTGAGATATCTGGTCTGGAAAGCTCCACCCACTAAGAAATTCTACATAAGCCCAGCTGTCTATATAAGTTCCCGGCTGTCTTCTCCTGGGAGCAGAGGCTCTAGAGTCATCCCTTCAAACCATGGGATTTGTCCCTCCCAATAAATCTCTTTAGTGGGATTTGTTGCCTGGAAGAAGTTAAGCAAAGGAGTGAAGAAGGAAAGAAGAGAAGCAGGTGTGAGGCTCCCGAGCTCCTTAGCTCAGCTGGGGATATCCTTACTTAGCAGCTGTGAAATTGAAGAAGAAGAAGTTAAGAGGAGCTCTGAAGCACTCCTCAGGGCTGAGCCAGGGCTATCATCCCTCAGGGCTGCAACCTCTGCTGAGGAGGTTCTTGGGCTTCTATGTCTCAAGATACCCTTCCATTGGGACACTGTCCCACCTCAGAGCTGTGTGGTTCCTGGGCTCCAGACTACCTTTCCATCTGAGTAGGGAAGCCAACAGTCAGATCATGATGAACATAATTCACGTTGTGGAAGGGAAGCGATCATTGATGGGCTTGGAAATAATAGTCGGAGTTCAGATGGATCTACCTTGTGAGAACTTGGAGGAAGGTATGGGTAATCTATGATGAAGACACTGGGTGCCTGATCCTAATTAAGAGTGCCTAATTTGAGAGAAATGTTATAAGAAATCAAGATAATAGCTTGGCAAGTATTGATGGAGTGAGGTATATTCTGTACTCTGATGAATGATAGAATATAGAATGATAGGGTGATAGAATGCAATGTTCTGAGATCTCAGTAGGGATGTCTTCACCTTGTGAACAGTAATCTAATTTCAGAGGAGAATATTGACCGATAATGAAGATATTATCTATTTTACGTGCATGGGTATTTTGTAGATATACATGTGTGTACATCTACCTTATTTGTACCCGCTGCCTGCACAGACCAGAAGAAGGTGAAGCATTCCTTTGGATTGGAGTTAGAGATGATTGTGAGCCGCTCTATATGGGTGCAATGAATTGAATTCTTGTCCTCTGGAAGAGCACTTTTCACTACTGAGCCATCTCTCGAGCTCTTACTGCAATTTTGGGCATATAGCACTGTGTCTGGAAAAATCAGAATGAAGCAGAGTCAAACAATTTGAATTATTAAACAAACTATCTTGAGGATTAAACTGCATATTTGTATAGTGCTTTATAGGTTATTGAACATTTTTAATGAATCTCAGGGAAAAGCTATTCTTTGTAAACAGAGGACTCAGGCCTAGGTTTTTGGATCACAAGGCTGGTTGTTTACCCAGTTGAATGCATCTTTTGACATTTTAAAATTTTATTTATTTTTACTGGACAAGTCAGACCACATAGATGACTTTGATTTAAATTTCTAAAAAAATTGTTAAGCATGTCTTTACTGACTTTTGTTCTTTAACAAGAAGACATCAATATTAATGACAACAACAGAAACAAAAAATCCTAAAAAGCTTTCCAAACTATAATTCTAAAGGTTCACATTTAAGGCCTTCCAGATGGACATAGCTAGAGAGGCAACTTGAGATTTTTTTTTTCATGATTTTTCTCATGTATTCGAATGGGATGGAATCAAACAATGCAGGCATGCCACAATGCCAGTGTTTGAAAGCCACTTTAGAATTTGTAAGCACAGCATTTTGGGGGATGAACTCCAACCTGGAATCACTGTCTCAATTCTCTTTGACGTGAAAGCTACAGTTTTATGGTATTTGGGTTGTGAACATGTATTTTCAGGACTTTTATAAGAACTCCGTGTTATGTTTTGAAGATGAATGCCAGGAGGAAATAGTGTATGCCAAATCATTTGCGATTCATTGATATACAACAAAGTGAAATCTATTGATGTTCGTGTGTGTGTGTGTGTGTGTGTGTGTGTGTTTCAATTGAAAGGGAATTATCTTAGCCCAAGACACTGCCTAGAAGTCATTTAGCTGATACATGCAGTATCAGCTCTGCCATAGTAACAAAGATTTCTGGTGTGTGTGTGCAAAGTGTAAATTACTGAAATTCATAGACAGAGTGTCTTAGGGGTTTATTGCTTTGAAGAGACACCATAATTCTTTTTTTTTTTTTTTTTTGCTAGTGGTTATGTTTTACTTATAATTTTTTATTTTTATATTAATTACAGGTAATTTACCTTGTATACCACCTGTAGCTCCCTCCCTCATCCCTCCCAGTCCCATCCTCCTTCCCTCATCTCCTCCCTGCCTTTCTAAGTCCACTGATAGGGGAGGTCCTCCTCCCCTTTCATCTGACCTAGTTTATCAGGTCTCATCAGGACTGGCTGCAATGACCTCCTCTGTGGCCTAGCAAGGCTGCTCCTCCCTTGGGGTGAGGTCAAAGAAAAACATTCAACTGGGGCTGGTTTACAGTTTCGGAGGGTTAGTCCATTTTCATCATGGCAGGGCACATGTGGACAGACAAGGTGATGGAGAAGTACCTGAGAGTTCTGCATATGAATCCACAGGCAGCAGAAAGCCAGAGACACAGGGACTGGTTTGGGCTTTTGAAACCCCAAACCCTACCCCAAGTGGCACACTTTCTTCAAAAAGACCAGACTTACTCCAACAATGGCACACCTACTTACTTGTCTTCCTACCTACACTGTTTATTGTGTTTTTTGACAAATAGAAGTCACTGAAAACATCACTGGACAAAAGAAGTCTTTAGGATCTAAAAATCAAATTAGCAGTAGTTGAGTATTTATTTGGAAAATGTTTAAAAAATATATAATTAGCAGATGGGCAGCTTGGGCCTTATGTGGGTCCTCTATTGAGGGAGGTGGGGTCTGCATCAGACAGGGACTCACTAGCCAGCTTTTTTTTAATCACTTTCCTCTGGTGGGACTGCCTTGCCAGACTCAGTTCTGATGCAATTTGATGACCTGGGTGGATGGGAAAGGGAAAAGGGGAGGGTGGAGCGAGAGGGAGGGAAGGTGGGAATGGGAGGGGAGAAGAGATGGGGCTACAAGGATGTAAAGTGGATGAAAAATACGACATACTACAATACAGTAATACATAATTAACATTCCAAAACATTTACTCATTAAAGAATAGGCATAGTCGGAGTTGTTGAATCACTTTCACTACCCAAGTTTAGAACACTTAAATCACCCCTCCCCCAACTCTATATCCATTGGCAGTTGATGATATTCATGTGCCTCCTACATCACCTTAAGGCATACAAATCTTTATTTTGTCAGACTTGGCAGGAATGATTTGTAGGAAGGCTATGTATAATGAAGTCAGGAAAGCAAAAGGCAAGACCTGAGGTAGGATTGTGGTATCCACTTTTGTAGGTATTTTAAGATCTTTGGCAATTAATTATTAACTTGTTTATTTATGTATACCCTGACCACAGTTTCCCCTTCCTCTTCTCCTATTCACTTATTTATTTATTTACATCCTGCCCAGTTTTCTCTCCCTCCTCTTTTCCCAGTCCATCCCCTTATACCTCCTTTCCATCTACTACTCCACCTCCATTTCTCTTCAGCATAGGAAAGGCCTCTCATGGATATTAAACAACCATGGCAAATCAAGTTGCAGTAAGACTAGGCACCTCCTCTCTTCTTCAGGCTGAATATGAGGAAACCCAGTAAGGAAAAAAGTCCCAAAAGCAGACAACAGAGTCACAGGCAGCCCCTGCTCCTGCTTAGGAGTCCCACAAAAGAGACCTGTAAAGGAATTTTATTCCAGGAACATGGCTGCTGTGGCAAGGGATCACATCCAAAGACCAAGGTCTGTGATCCAGCTAGAATGCAATCACACCCTTACTTAGTACACATTTCTAATCACTGTGGCTGGAATTTAATCCTAAAAGATTTGACAGAATGGGTCAGAGACAGGATATACCCAAATCTCAGAGAACAGATAGGAAAGAGAAGCTCCTTAAGAGTAGGAGAGAGAGAGAGAGAGAGAGAGAGAGAGAGAGAGAGAGAGAGAGAGAGA
>NW_026596046.1:28525255-28529140 GCF_907164565.1 Psammomys obesus
AGAGAGAGAGAGAGAGAGAGAGAGAGAGAGAGAGAGAGAGAGAGAGATATGCAGGGAGTTTGTAGAAGACAGTACAGTAGAGTTCAGGAGTACAGTACAGATTAGCACAGTTAGGTGCAGTTCAGTTAAGTTCATGCAGTTCAGTTTGTGGAGTCCAGAGGCATTTTTTTTCTAAGCAGAATAATTCAGCGAGAAGTGGAGATATGTCAATTTGAAACAGTTAGTTTAGAAAACAGTTTTGAGCCAGAATAGCTGAGTTGGGCCAGCCAGCCATAGTTCAGAAAGAACAGCAAAGGATGAGTTTATTCAGCAGTACGTCTTGGAGGCTCAAAACATTCTAGGCTCAGCTTAGCAGACAAAAGCTGCATGGTATTGGCATAAAAACAGATAGGTTGATCCATGGAATTGAATAAAAGACCCAGAAAAGTGGTTCACACACCTATGGACATTTGATTTTTGACAAAGAAGCCAAAATTATACAATGGGAAGAAAAAAGAATGCATATTCAACAAATGGTGCTGGCCTAATTGAATGTCTGCATGTAGAAAAATGCAAGTAGAACCATATCTATTACCTGTAACTCTGGGTTTTTCACATGCACCCCCTTTCTAGAAATAATGACTCTGAGACTTAATTATTTAAAAATAAATGCCTATGCCATAAGTTTTGGTTCATTCCTTGACTAGCTCATAACTAATTTTAACTGTTTTTTTTTTTTTTTTTTTTTTTTTTTTTGTCTATTCTGTGTGTGCTACATGGCTGCGTACCTCTCCTTAGTTTCATGTGTCAGTCTTCATCAGGGTCTGGGGTGAATCTCTCCATTCTCTATCTCATAGTTCATCTTTCTCTGCCGGAACTCCCACCTCCTATTTTCTGTCTCAGCTAATAAGCCATCAGGTTTTTATTGAAGAGTGATGCTTCCATACAGTACAAGAAGTTCTCTCTACAATCACCCTGCACAAAACTCAAGTCCCAGTGGATCAAAGATCTCACAGAAAACAAGAAACACTTAGGAACTCCACAAAGAGAACAACAGAGCAAATACACCTGAGCCCCAGGGGTCCTGCAGAGACTAATACTCCAACCAAGGACCACACATGGAGAGGACCTAGACTCCCTGTTCAGAGGAAGCCCATAGGGTTTCCAAGTGGGTTCCCTAGTAAGGGGAACCAGAGCTGTCTCTGACATGCACTCAGTGGTCAGTTATTTGATGACATCTCCCTTGGGGGAGGGTGCAGCCTTGCCCGGCCACAGAGGAAAATGATGGAGCCAGCCTTGATGAGACCTGATAGATGGGTCAGATAAAAGGGGAGGAGGTCCTCCCCTACCAGGGGACTAGGGAAAGGGCATGGGAGGAAGAAGGAGGGTGGGTGGGATTAGAAGGAGATGAGAGAGGGGGCTGCAGTGAGGATACAAAGTGAATGCAATCTAATAAATAAATAAATAAAAATTTAAACTGACATATCTGTTCAGTTTGTGAAATGTACTACGCATTCTATCAATATAGTGAATTACCTATTTCATATATATATATATATATATATATATATATATATATATATATATTTCAGATACACTAAACTGAATAGAAGAAAGATGGGGAATAACCTGGAACACACACAGGAGACAAGTTCCTGAATTGGATACCAATTGTGCAACCAGTAAGATTGACAATTAATAAGTGGAACCTCTGAAACCGAAAAGCTTCTGTAATGCAAAGGACATCATCAAAAGGACAAAATAGCAGTATATAGAATGGGAAAAGATCTTCACCAACACCGTATCTGACAGAAGGCTGATATCCAAACATGTAAAAAACTCAAGAAACTAGACGTCAACAAACCAAATAACCCAATTTAAAATGGGGTACAGATGGAAACAAAGAACCCTCAACAGAGGAATCTCAAATGGTTGCTAAACACAAATAAATGTTCAAAATGCTTATCTATCAGGGATATGGAATCAAAACAACCCTGAGATCCCATTTTAAACTTCTCAAAATGACAAAGAACAGTAACACTAGTGACTGTTCATGCTGGGAAGAATGTAGAACAAGGGGAACACTACTCCATTGCTAGTGGGAGTGCAAACTAGTAGAGCTAGTTGGAAATCAATATGACAGTTTTTCAGAAAATTGGGACTCCATCTACCTCAAGACCTAGCTATAGCACTCCTGGGCATATACCCAAAGATGTTTGGCTTTTAATCTAGTTGAGAGTAGAAGCTTTTGGGATTTAAATTTTTAAGAATTTTATTGACAGTTGGAGCTAAAGCTCAGTAAAGTGCTTGTTGTTCAGGCATGAAGACCCGAGTTAGAACCTGAATACCCACCCACCTGAAAGCTGGGTATGGTGGCACATGCTTTTAACTCTGGCTCCAGAGGATAAGATGCTCTTTTCTTGCCTACACAAGCATATGTGAGAATGTGCACATGCACACATACACATAAATAAAAATAAAATGAGTCATAAAAAATAATTTAAAGCCAGGCATTAAAGTACATGCCTTTAATCCAGTACTCAGGATGCAGAGGCAGGTGGATCTCTGTGAGTTTGAAGTGGCTAGCTAGCTTCATCTACAGAATGAGTTCCAGGCCAGCCAAGGCACAGAGAACCCTTGTCTCAAACAAACAAACAAACAAACAAACAAACAAACAAAAACCAAACCAATTCAAAACAAAACAAAACAAAACAAAACAACAGAATTCAGTAAAGGTCATCACAATGATTTGGTCAGAGTGTTTCTCCAAGTTAAGTATAACACAATAATTTGCACTGTATTTTATATATTAAGGATTCTTATTAAATTCATATGAAAACCAAAATAACAGGAATGCAAATATGGTAAGGAAACTTAAATGGTTAAATTAGTAATGCAACTGAAATAAGTAAATGAGAACACAGAGTTGGTAAGAAAAATAGATCACTTAGCAACATAAATTTGGACTCATATATCAACAATTACTTCCCCGCACAAATGGTCCACCTGTTCCAACTAAATGATAGCTATTTTTAGGCTGGATTAAGAAACACAATTAACACATTTAAATTTAAGAATTTTATAAGAATATTTCTTTTAATAAAAGACTAGAGAGTGTACATTGTGTACAACTGCATGGAAGTGGTTTTGTAAATATGAACGTTATGATTCTGTTTACATCGCTCATACATATGAAACTACTCAGTGGCTCAGGGCCTCCCAGGGAAAAGTGACAATACTGTGCAACTGCCGGTTCTTGGTAGATATACAGATTTGAGCACACGTGTGCCTAATTATCACCCTTATCTAGGTCACAACTTGAAAGTAAGCACAGTATGCTTACTGTGATGCCAAGCTCAGATAAACTTAGACACTTTTAAGCCATCCATTGTACAAAGCAAATTTTGGATATAAAAATAGAGGTATTCACTCCAAAACATAGGACATAATAACAAAATAAATACCAAGATAAATGCAGTAAAGTATTAGGTGAGGAAAAAAATGAAAGGGAACACAGCTGAAGAAAGATGATCAATAAATCTAATGTGAGTTCTTTACAAAGAATAATAAAATTGACAAACTACTGGTATCCTGCTAAGAATAAAATTGGGAGATACACATAAACAATTTCAAATGAATGAATAGAATTTTATTTTCTGCAAAGTGACAAGAAGTTTAAAACGTTTACAGCAATAAATTTATACAGAATAAAGTAATTCCTTCAAAAATATTACAACTTACGTAATTTGAGAGAGATAAAGTAGAAATTATGAATTGTCCCAGGATTGTTAAAAATATAGAGTCCATAACTGAAAATCTCAAAAAGAGGGGTTGAATTAGTCAGGTTACTTCCTTCATAAACTAACTAACTAACTAACTAACTAACTAACTAACTAACTAACTAAC
>NW_026596046.1:28529150-28532406 GCF_907164565.1 Psammomys obesus
AACTAACTAACTAACTAACTAACTAACTAACTAACTAACTAACTAACTAACTAACAACTAATTATTTAGGTTATATATATATATATCAAATATATGAATATGATATATAAATACATAATGTTTAGGTTATAAATAATTTTGAACATTTTAAAATGAAAGTTTTAAAAAAGGGAAAATTCTTCAACTTACTACACAGAACAGTGCAAATATGATGTAGTGTATTTAGTAGTGGCCTTGAGTTTCCTTCATTTGGGAAAGATGGCCGAGCTCTACTGGTCCAACCCCAAACTCAAATTGGCATTTGCTGCTCATCCACTCAAGGACAGACCTTTGGGGCACTGGTCCCTTGTCTGTCCCATTAGATCACTAGATTGTAATGGTCATTACATATGGCATAGGTCTGAACTAGAAATCAGCATGGGTTAAATGCAGGTAGTTCCAAAATGCTTCTCTGATGGATTTGTGTCAACCTTGTTCCAGCAAAGCAAAAATAAGAGAATGATGGTAACTTCAACAAAGACATTGGTATTTATCAGCTTTTAATATCCAGGGATGAGACTGCCCTCCACTGCAGGTGGCTTCTAATTGTATTAGGGCTGAATCATAATCATAAATTTTTTAATGAGAAGCTCTCATTTGTATTCACAGTTTATGTATTTACTTATCAGCATTCCCTGAGAATGTTTCATTCTTTCTTTCTTTCTTTTTTTTTTTTTTTTTTTTTTGGTTTTTCGAGACAGGTTTTCTCCATGTACCCTTGGCTGTCCTAGAATTCTCTTTGTAGACTAGGCTGGCCTTGAACTCAGGAATCTGCCCATCTCTGCCTCCCAATTGCTGGGATAAAAGGTCTGTGTCACCAATGCCCGACAAAAAAGTTTAATTCTCAAGTTCTTTCACATGAAATGGGGAAAATAATATTTCCTATGTTATGGGAAAGAGAATTAAAGAAGCTACTAGATGAGGAACTCAAGTGTGGGGAATTAGCAGAGGAGTAATAGAATACTTGTTTTCATTATTATCATTCATTATTTCAATGTCATCATGTCCACCACGCAGAGTTAGTTTCAAGATTTGAATGAAGATTCTTTCCCAATCTGTAGGCTGTCGTTTTGTTTTGATGACAGTGTCCTTTGCTTTACAGAAGCTTTTCAGTTTCATGAGGTCCCATTTATTGATTGTTGCTCTTAGAGCCTGTGCTGTTGGTGTTCTGTTCAGAAAGTTGTCTCCTGTGCCAATGAGTTCTAGGCTGTTCCCCACTTTCTCGTCTAACAGATTTAGAGTATCTGGTTTTATGTTGAGGTCTTTGATCCACTTGGACTTTAATTTTGTGCAGGATGATAAATATAAATCTATTTTCATTTTTCTGCATGTGGACATCCAGTTGGACCAGCACCATTTGTTGAAGATGCTGTCTTTTTTTCATTGAATGGTTTTGGCTTCTTTGTCAAAAATCGAGTATTCATAGGTGTGTGGGTTTATTTCTGGGTCTTCTATGCGGTTCCATTGATCCTCCTTTCTGTTTTTATGCCAATACCATGCAGTTTTTATTACTATTGCTCTGTAGTACAACTTGAGATCGGGGATGGAGATACCTCCAGATGATCTGTTGTTGTACAGGATCGTTTTGGAGATTCTGGGTTTTTGTTTCTCCATATGAAGCTGAGAATCTTTTTTTCAAGGTCTGTAAAGAATTGAGTTGGTATTTTGACGGGAATTGCACTGAATCTGTAGATTGCTTTTGGCAGGATGGCCATTTTCACAATGTTAATCCTACCAATCCATGAGCACGGGAGATCTTTCCATCTTCTGATATCTTCTTCAATTTCTTTCTTCAGAGACTTGAAGTTTTTCTCAAACAGGTCTTTCACTTGCTTGGTTAGTGTCACTCCAAGGTACTTTATGTTATTAGTGGCTATTGTGAAGGGTGTTGTTTCCCTAATTTCTTTCTCGGCCCTTTTGTCTTTGGTATACAGGAGGGCTTCTGATTTTTTTGAGTTGATTTTGTATCCTGCCACTTTGCTGAAGGTGTTTATCAGCTGGAGGAGTCCTCTGGTTGAATTCTTGGGGTCGCTCATATATACTATCATATCATCTGCGAATTGTGACACTTTGACCTCTTCCTTTCCGATTTGTATCCCCTTGATCTCCTTTAGTTGTCTTATTGCTCTGGCTAGGACTTCAAGTACTATGTTGAAGAGGTATGGCGAGAGTGGGCAGCCTTGTCTTGTTCCTGATTTCAGTGGGATTGATTTAAGTTTCTCTCCATTGAGTTTGATGTTGGCTATAGGCTTGCTGTATATTGCCTTTACTATGTTTAGATATGTGCCTTGTATCCCTGATCTCTCCAAGACTTTAAACATGAACGGGTGTTGGACTTTGTCAAATGCTTTTTCAGCATCTAAGGAGATGATCATGTGGTTTTTCTCCTTCAGTTTGTTTATGTGGTGGATTGCAAGCATATACAAAGAACTAAAGAAGCTGAAAAGCAGCAAACCAAGTAATCCAATTAAAAAATGGGGAACAGAGCTAAACAGAGAATTCTCAACAGAGGAATATTGAATGGCAGAGAAACACTTAAAGAAATGCTCAACCTCATTAGCCATTGGGAAATGCAAATCAAAACGACCCTGAGATATCACCTTACACCCATCAGAATGGCCAAGATGAAAAACTCAAGTGATAACACATGCTGGAGAGGTTGTGGAGAAAGGGGAACCCTCCTCCACCTCTGGTGGCAATGTAAACTGGTACAACCACTCTGGAAATCTATCTGGCGCTTTCTAAGACAATTAGGAATAGTGCTTCCTCAAGACCCAGCTATACCACTGCTAGGTATTTACCCAAAGTTTGCTCAAGTACACAAAAGGGATACTTGCTCAACCATGTTTATAGCAGCTTTATTTGTAATAGCCAGAACCTGGAAACAACCCAGATGTCCATCAACAGAGGAATGGGTACAGAAATTGTGGCGTTTTTACACAATGGAATACTACTCAGCAATCAAAAAGGAGGAAATCATGAAATTTGCAGGCAAATGGTGGGATCTAGAAAAGATCATCCTGAGTGAAATATCCCAGAAGGAGAAAGACAAACACGGTATATACTCACTCACTTATATAGACCTATAAGATGTGATAAGCATAATGAAATCTATACACCTAAAAAAGATAATCAAGAGAGCGGACATGGGGTAAGATTATCAATCCTCATTTAGAAAGACAGATGGGATGCGCATTGAACATATGACAGGAGTCTA
>NW_026596046.1:28537406-28550188 GCF_907164565.1 Psammomys obesus
CAAAGACTCATGACCAAACCTTTGGCAGAGTACAGGGAATCATAAGAAAGAAGGGGAGTTAGTCTGATGAGGAAAGGATAGGAGCTCCACAAGGACCAAAGATATCTAGGCACAGGGTCTTTTCTGAGACTGACATGCAACCAAGGACCATGTATGAATGTAACCTAGAACCTCTGCTCAGATGTAGCCTGTGGTAGCTCAGTAACCAATTGGTTTCCCATAGTGAGGGGAACAAGGACTATTTCTAACAGGAACTCAATGACTGGCTCTTTGGCCTCCCCACCCCCCAAGGGAGGAGCAGTCCTGTTAGGCCACAGAGGAGGGCTTTGCATCCAGTCCTGAAGATACCTGATAAAACAGGATCAGATGAATGGGGAGGAGGTCCCCCCTATCAGTGGACTTGGAAAGGGGCAAGGTGGAGATGAGGGAGGGAGGGAGGGAGGTACTGGGAGGGAATGAGGGCGGGACACGGCTGGGATACAGAGTTAATAAAACGTAACTGATAAGAAAAAAAATAAAATTAAAAAAATATCAATTCTAACATCAAAAAAAAAAAAAGATTTGAATGAAGCAACTTAGATGAGGCAACAACAAGGAGTTTTGGGATATGGAAAGGACATAATGATATGTCTCCCTAAAGGAAGTATCAAGCTGGGATCTGACAGAATGAAATAGTTTAGTGATTATAACAAAATTTTGAATTATAAAGTAAGAAGTCCTTTAACTTATTCACACATTCATTTTACAACTCTATTTGAGGACTGACTACGTTTTAGAATAATAGAGTAGTTAAGTGAATGGAATCTGGAGTAAGGGTTTCTGTGTTTAAATTTTGAGTTTGTATTTCTTCCTTACCTGAACTGTGTGAAATTCTAAAGGCTGCTTAAGTTCTTGTGAGATTATTTATAATCTTTAACTTATTAATAAGCTTAATAAATTAATACATTTCTAAGAATGTTTTTCATAATGTCTATGCTAGTCACCAAATTAATTGAAAGTTGCAAAATAGTATTTTATTATTTGTTAAAAGAAAAATAATTAAAATAACTTATACTATACCTTTGCTGTGAAAATTAAATCAGTTCACATTTAAACAGTTCAGGTAATTTATTCAATATATTCAAATAATGTTGTCTTCAATAAATATTAGTTGATGTTATAACTGGCTTATTTATGATCTTGGCTTTGGAGGAGTATTAACAAAACACACATGTAGGGGTATAGTGGTATAAGCTGTGATGTAAAATATAATAATGTGTCCTTAAATTGATGTGAGAACTTCAGTACAGGTAAGAGAGTGGGGACAGAAAAGAACAAACATCTACTGGAAGTGCTGCTGATGTCAGAGAGCTGCATGGCTGCAGGACTGGAGGAGGTGAGCAGGATGAGTAGGTGCTGGTTCTTGTTAGCACTTGGACTGAAATACTGAGACTTGTTGCTATCTTTGGTGTAAATTCACATGAGTGACTGTAGGAAAGAGTGCCAAAGAGTCAGAGAAGTAAGAAAACTTTTCAGAAAAGGTTTAGGAGTGAAGAGTCCAAGGAGCTGTATGCGTTATACACATGGAAATCAAAGACACATATAATAGAAAATTATTTATTAACTATATTGATAAAGAGCACAACATTTAAAACAGTGTGACATTCAATTTAAGGAGCTGTGAGTAACTTTTTTGCTTAGTGTTGTGTGTCAGGCCATAGGCTACTTAATCTATAGCCTTGCATTTGTCAGAGTTGGGTAAACTTCATGTTTCAAATGTCTATCATAACACTTGGCATGTAGCAGGAGATTACTACATTCCTTCTGACTGACTGAATGGGTATCATAAATTTTCTTTTTTTATAGGCTTTATTTTTTTAATACTACAGTTTATTCACTTTGTATCTTAGCCCACTCCCCCATTCCCTCCCAATCTCACTCTCCCTCCCTCTTCTTCTCCTATGCCCCTCCCCCATTCCAATGATAGGGATGTCCTCCTCCCCTTCCATCTGACCATAGTCTATCAAGTCTCATCAGGACTGGCTGCATTGTCTTCCTCTGTGGACTGGTAAGGCTGCTCCCCCCTCAGGTGGAGGTGATCGAAGAGCCAGCTCATGAGTTCATGTCAGAGATGATCCCTGGTCCTATTAGTGGGGAACCTTTTGGATACTGAGCTGCCTTGGGCTACTTCTGTGCAAGGGTTCTAAGTTATCTCCATGCATGGTCCTTGTTTGGAGTATCAGTCTCAGAAAAGACCCCTGTTCCCAGATTTTTTGGTTCTGCTTTCCCCTTGTGGAGCTCCTTTTCCCTCCAGGTCTTTCTATTTCCCCCTTCTTTCTTAAGATTCCCCGCACTCTGCCCAAAGTTTGGCTATGCATCTCAGTATATGTTTTGATACCCTGCTGGGTGGATTTTTTCAGAGGCCCTCTGTGGTAGGCTCCTGTCCTGTTCCCTCTTTTCTCCCTCTTCTGATAAATTTTCTTGAGCTTAAGAAGAGTAGTAACTGTTTTCTGAAGGCTCTGTTGGGTCTGGTGGAGTTTCTGAGCAAAGTCTTGAATAACCCTAATGGTGCTCTCATGAAGATTGGTCTTGCAGGAGAGATAAAAAGTACAAGTAAAGAAGGGGAAGGTAAGGTATTGCAGTAGGCAGTGGGAGTAAAGGAAATCTCAGAGGCAGACATGTGAAAAGCAGATATGGGGACATTAAATCAAGCCATTATGCACAGCAAAACTGGAAAGATTACCTGAATGCAAACAGTTCTTTTAACATTTGACGTTCACAAGTCCTTTTCTCACAGACTGTTTCTTCCATCAGTGCCTTCTACAGCTGATTAAATACAGGACAGAAAATGGAATACACCAGCCTGGCATTTTTCTGAATCGAAGCTCTTGTCATGGAATGAGAGTTGCCATTTGTTATTAAAACACCCTTGCTCACGCCTCCTATCAGTAAAATAACTCACACTTAAGCCCTTTGGGGATTCACTTTGTCCTTCACAACACAGCCTGCAAATTAGCCGTAATCTCATCATTTATCTCTGTGGTAATGTGCTCATTTTATTTATACTCCATAAGCAATTAAAATCTCTTTAAACAACACTGTTCGGATGACAGGTGTGTGGCTGACACTCTGACATGTGACGAGTGACATAAATCATCTGATGAGCAAAGTGTCTTCTGACTTGAATGTCTTTAGTTCCAGCAGACAGAACCCCAGGCAGAGCAACAGGCCCATTCTTTACAAGAGCCTCCGTTTAACTAAGGGCCTTTTATCTACTACAGCTCTGAAACCTTGACAGTTGAGCTAGTTGGAGACAACTTGGAGATTTTTCATGTGTCCTCTGTAAGCCAGCAATGGTTCATCCCTTCCCTTTGTCCCATGAATATTTTTAGTGGCTTTCCAATGGGGTATAGAACAGATTGACAACCTGAATTCCATCAGTTCCCTTGGACTTGACACCATGTATTTCTTCTCCCTCAAGTACACCCACCTCCTTCCAAACTTCCAAAAGCCTGATAACTTTTACACACATCACATGGTTGGCTGTTCCCTGAACATGTCATATCTATGTCCCTGAACATGAGGCTCCCTCAATAACCGGTTTTCATCATGTGTTCTCTGTGTAGTAGAATTTGTAGCATAAATTTTTAGGCAGATGGCTCAAATTTTCACATATTATAGCATGCTGAGAAAAAAAATTTCCCACTGGAAACTGTTTTAATATTCACACTGTTATGTATTAATTTCATTGGACTTGAAGAATACATTGAGAAAGAAAATGAAACGTGGTTATAGCATATTCATACACTTACAGCCACTTACACTTCTCTTGTGATTGATTTACTACTTTTAAAAATTGTGGTTTTAGAATATAATCACTATGAATTTCTAACTTGATATATATTAAAATCTCCAACCATGATTTCTTTTTTTTGTGTGTGTGTGAAACTGTTAGGGACTGAACACAAAAGTCTTAACATATGCTAAGTAAATGTTCTACCACGGAGGAAAATCCCTAATCCTCATGATTGCAATTTTACTACAAAGTTATTGTTTCTTTACACATAGTTGAATAATAATGTTAAATCTATGCAATTATGATTTTAACACACTTTATTGCTCATTTTCCTAGCAGGTAACATCTTTCATTTTTCATAGTTCTGATGTGTTTCCATATCAGTTATCATTTTGATTGTTGTAAAATTGTTAACTATAACTTCTTTGGGTTCTCTTTGTTTTTGTTACTTTTTCTATCTTCTAATTTTACATACCACATTCCCTAAAGACATCTACAAGCATTATGTTCTAGATCTTATTTATTTGAGCTAATCTCAAAGTCTCTGCTTTTTTGTTTCCTTTAACCCAGAGCCTTGTATAAACAAGGCAAGCACTCTACCACTGAGAAATATAAGTAGTTCTTTTACCTTTTTAATTTTTTACATTTTATTTTGAAACAGAGTGTCACTAATTTTCCCAGGCTGGCTTGCAACTCTCTATTTAGTTAGGAAGGTACTTGAACTTTCCTTACCCTCCTGAGTATGGGATTATAGACATGTACAGCTATGCTTGGTATAAGGCTCAGACTTCCTATGTGAGTTTAGCCTAACTACATTACTTTTATTAATGTTAAATTTAAGCTGTTTTATAAAGTAGTATGTGAACTCTCCAGTAATAACTTTGATAATCTCAATTAAACATTTAAAAAGAATTTTTTTATTTTGTCTTTTCCCCTTTCTTGTGGTGTTAATAATGTGCTTGTTGCCCTTGAAGCCTTTTGGGGGACTCCTTATCTTCATACTCAAGCTCACTAACCTACTTTCTGTGTGGTCCATCTTGTCATTCATCCAATCTATTGAACTCCTTATTTTAAGGACTACAGTTTTCTTGATGCTCATTGCGCTTGTTCATCTTTCTTACTATCTTCCTTTAAAAATATTTATCCTTTTTTCATATAATACACCCTGGTCATAACTTCCCCTCACTCCACTCCTTCCATTCCCATCATCTCCACTTTCACCTGGATCTACTCCTCCTGTTTCCTTCAGAAAAAAGCAGTCTTCCCAGGGATATCAACTGAACATTGCAAAACAAGACATTATAAGGTCAGGCACAAACCCTTACATCAAGGCTAGACAAGCCAACCCAATAGGAGAAAAAGGGTCCCAAGAGCAGGCAAAAGTGTCAGAGACAGTGCCAACATGAGGGAGTAAGTCAGGAGTCCTCCTAAAACATCAAGCCAACAAACACGACATATTAAGATGATTATAAGGCTTATTGAAAATAATTTTGATTAGTTTGCTAATATGGCTTTAAATGTTTGTAGATTTTTTTTCAGTTGGTTGCTCTCCTCTTGTTAAGTTCATATTCTCTAAGCATTTTGTGGTCTTTCTTGGCAAGTGAATATTTCTTTTGATGCTTCAACTGGTTTATTAGTAGGGTCTAGGTGCAAGGAGGAATGTAATCTCAAAGCATATGACCCTCTCTTGATCTTTTCTGGCATTTTCCTCGTGCCTTTCCAGGAGCCCCACTACCCATCCATATTGTGAGTACATTGCAATCTTTTTTTTATATTTACATTTTTTAATTAAACTTTTATTAATTACACTTTATTCATTTTGTATCCCCCATAAGCCCCTCCCTCCTCCCCTCCCAGTCCCACCCTCTTCCCTTCTTTCTGCATGTATGCCTCTCCCCATGTTCACTGATTGGGGAGGTCCTCCTCTCTTTCTTTCTGATCTTAGTCTATCAGTTCTCATCAGAAGTGGCTGCATTGTCAGGGTTCTAGGTTATCTCCACGGATAGTCCTTGGTTGGAGTATGAGTCTCTGGGAAGTTCCCTGTGTTCAAATTTTCTGGTTCTGTTGCTCTCCTTGTGGAGTTCCTATCCTCTCCAGCTCTTACTATTTCCTACTTCTTACATAAAATTCCATTCACTCTGCCATCAGGCTCAGCATCTGCTTTCACAGTCTGCATGGCAGAGGCTTTCAGAGGCCCTCTGTTTCAGGTTCTGAGGTTGTTTCCTGTTTTCTTCTTCTGGAAATCAATCTGGCACTTTCTCAGACAACTAGGAATAGCGCTTCCTCAATATCCAGCTATACCACTCCTAGGCATATACCCAAAAGAGGTTCAAGTACACAAAAAGGACATTTGCTCAACCATGTTTGTAGCAGCTTTATTTGTAATAGCCAGAAGCTGGAAACAGCCCAGATGCCCCTCAACTGAAGAATGGATGCAGAAACTGTGGTACATCTATACAATGGAATATTACTCAGCAATGAAAAATAAGGAAATCATGAAATTTGCAGGTAAATGGTGGGACCTGGAAAGGATCATTCTGAGTGAGTTGTCCCAGAAGCAAAATGACACACACAGTATATACTCACTCATATAAACATACAACATAGAATAAATCCACTAAAATCTGTACATTGTAATCTTTTTTATATCATTACCCACAGGCACTTTCATCTAGGCAGACTCAAAGCTGTTTTTTTTTTTTTTTTGGCTTGACTTGGATTTTTCAACAATTATTATTATTTTATTTTATTTTTTACAATTTATTCATTTTATATCCCGATTGTAGCCCCCTCCCTCAACTCCCAATCCCACCCTTCTTTCCTCTTCCCCCAATCTCCTGCCTCTAGTCCACTGAAAGGGGAAGTTCTTCTCCCCAGCCATCTGTCCCTAGCTCATCAAGTCTCATCAGGACTGCCTGGGTTCTCTTCCTTTGTGGCCTGGCAAGGCCACATTGCCAGGGTTAAGTGATGAAAGAGCAGGCAACTGAGTTCATGACAGAGGCAGCTCCTGCTCCCCTTACTCAGGTATTCACATGGAGACTGAGCTGCCTATTGGTTACATCTGAGCAGGGGGTTTAGGTCCTATCCATGCATGCTTCTTAGTTGGTGCATCAGTCTCTGCAGGACTTTGTTGATCTCCTTGTGGAGCCCCTGCCCCCTCTGTGTCCTTCCATCCTTCCCCCTCTTCTTCCATAAGATTCCCTGTGTTGTGCCCAAAGTTTGGCATCCACTTTGATTCCCTGTTGGGTAGAGTCTTTCAGAGGACCCTTTATAGTAGGCTCCCATTCTGTTCCCTCTCTTCCACTGCTTTTGGTATTTATACTATTTGTCATTCTGAGTGAGATTTAAACATCCTTCCTAGGATCCCCTTGTTGTTTAGGTCTGTAGATTTTAGTATGGTTTAACATGGTTTTCCTATATTATACGGCTGATATCTGTTTATAAGTTGAGTATATCCCATGCATGTCTCAAAGCTTTTAAATCATTCACTGAACCTCCTAGTTTCATTGTGAAGTTGTTAGGCCCAGTTTATAGATGAAGCAATGAAATGATCAAGAAACCTTCTCAAGGCCATGGGGAAGGTAGAACTAGAAGCCATGTTTCAGGTTCTCTATATCCATAGTAATCTGTGGATGAATGGGAGGGATCCACGTGGAGAAAGAAATTATAAGAATGATGATGTACAAGTAAAGGTTTGGGAGCTATCACTGTGCTTCTAGGAGAAATGCCTGCAAAGAAAAGCAGCATCAAATGGGAGTCACCATAATAAAGGAAGAGGGGAGAGCCTACGCACCTCCCGGTTCTGAGTGATTAACACCTGGGCCTTTCCAATAGACAAAGGACATGGCACATTTTTAGGATTTTCAGGTAGAGCTTCTATCCTGACAAAATTTCTTCTCCTATTTCAGTTTAAAGTGATCAGACATTCAGTGTCACAAAATCTGAGAAATGAATATAGCACTTTGAAGAGTATTTAATTCAAGAATGAAGGAAGTAATTCTTCATATATAATTTTGGTCACACTATGAAGGAAAGTCCACATCATTAGAAACATGTAGTACTTCATACAGTGGGGGATGGGAACGCTATAACATTGTGAGATTCTGTGTTTGAAAATGATAATGATACAGTGGGAGTTAGACTGAATGATCAGAGATAATGATAGGCCATCAGAGAGGAATTTAAAAATTAATCCAGAGACTAATCTATGGTCTCCTGCAGAGGCCATCTATTCTCTGTGACCTTCCTTGTTCCTCCCTTGCTGATAATGTTTAAAGCCCAAATTCTCAAAAAATCCCTGCTTTTCAATTTCTAAAAAATTATAGTAGGCAACCCTTTGGCCAAGCATCTGGTCAATCATTTGACACATTTCCCATCCATCTCATGCACTGTCACTGGAATGTATTCAGCTTTGACTCACTTCAGGGAAATTCTCTCAAGAGTTTCTACCCCAGAGCCATATCTCACCATTCATGCCATTTAGGGCTCAGTCATAGCCATCTATCAAGAGATTCTCAATTAATTTTGCTGAAGCTAAAAGTCACTTATAATTACAGCCTTCTTATCAGAATATGTCTTCCTTATCTTTTACTATCCTGTGCTTCATTGTTGGCTCTGCTATCATGGGTGCCATTATTTTATTGGTTAGCCTTAGTTCTGTACCTCCTAGCTCAAAATGATTAATGACTGCTCTTCCTCAATAAACAAAGGACACGAGTGGGCTTTTTAGAATTCTCACGTAGAGCTTCTATACTGACATTATTTTTTCCTCAGTGTCTTAGGAACAGCTACTTCAGTGAAGTCTGAAGTGATCAGACTTTTCAGTGTCATGGAAGCTGATAAATGATGGCTCTGATTTCTAGCTGATCATTAGTTCTAGGGAAGCTCATGGTTCTGGAAACAGTTCTATTAGTTAAATGGGTTATTTTTAGGCTGTAATTATTATAAGAAATATGTAGTAGTTATTACATTTCTATAATTCATTTGTTTTATTAATGAGCACAGGTTAGAAACCTAGCTCCTTTAGAAAATGACAGAATGAACAAGATTGGTGTGATGTTGAGTTCTCTCTATTTAACAATGGTAACATCAAATCCATTTCATTAGGACATTTGGGGAATTCAGGAGGCAATGGTGATAAAACTAGCAGATTTTCTGATTAATGATATATAGTCAATAATAATGACTTCCATTAAGTCCAAAAAAACATGTGCTCTGGACCTGACTTCCATTAAGTCCAAAAAAACATGTGCTCTGGACCTTTTTATTACATGTTATTTTGTATATCAACCATCATGTGATACAAAGATAAGTAATTCAGTTTAGAAGAGACAAACACAGAAGCACTATTCTCTGTAACAGGTACAAAAAATAAAAGATAAATCCACCGGTAGCTTAGCAGAGGTGGTCACCACTCCTGTCTGGAGTACTTTTTGTTGAGCAGGTGATAGGGGGTCTTAGCTTTTTTAAATTAACTTTTTATTTTTTTAATATTAGTTACAGTTTATTAACTTTGTATTCCAGCTGTAGCCTGCTCCCTCATTCCCTCCCAATCCCACCCTCCTTCCCTCATCTTCTTCCTACCCCCTTCTAAGTCCAGTGATAGGGGAGGACCTCCTCCTCTTTCATCTGACCCTAGCTAATCAGGGATCTTCAGGCCTGGCTGCAAAGTCTTTCTCTGTGGCCTAGCAGGGCTGCTCCTCCCTTGGGTGTGGGGAGGGGAAAGGTCAAAGAGCCAGCCATTGAGTTCATGTCAGAAATAGTCCCTGTTCCCCTTACTAGGATACCCACTTGGAGACTGAGCTACCATGGGCTACATCTGAGCAGGGGTTCTAGGTTATATCCATACATGGTCCTTGGTTGCAGAAACAGCCTCACAAAAGACCCCTGTGCCCAGATATATTTAGTCCTTTATCAGTGGACTTGGAACTTTCAAAAATAAAACACTGCAGTGCCTAAGGGAACATTGCAGAGGAGAAGGCACAAATATTCAGAGTCATAGCGTTTGCTGTGAGAGTGTATCTCCTAGTAATGTCAGAAGCTCTACCCATGAAATCTCACCAACATGACTGGCCTAAAGTGAGCTGGATTTAATAGCTTTATCTAAAAATGGCAACTTCAGACCCATTTCATCAAGATCATTTGAGAATTCATGAGGCAGTCCCACAAAAAATCAAACTTAATTGGTTTAAAGAGTGCCAGACCACTGGGAAGCACTATTCCTTGGGGAGGTGTTTTGGGGTTAGTGATGATTGTTCTTAACTATATCTCAAATAAACTAAAATTCAAGTGTCTGGGCACACCTGTGAGAAATGTTTGTAAGCTAAATTTGAAGTGGGAAGACCTAACCTAGATTTGTATCTTTTGAGGTGTGAAGACTCATCTTAAATATGGACCATACCTTCTGGTGGTGGATTTTGTAAAAGACATGGAAGAAGGAAGCTATTTCTTCATGGGTATTAGAGCCTACTTCTTCAGGATTCTAGCATATGTGAAGACCAACTGTGACACCCAGCCTCAAGGACTGAACAACTACTTGATTCTTGGACTCTCTTTGGTAGATCACTGTTGGACTAGCTGGATCACAGCCAGTGAGTAATAAATCCCACATATATATAAATTCATCATCATCATATCTATATATATTCATTAATTCATTCATTCAATCACTCACTCATTCATTCATCCTATCACTTCTATTCCTCTAGAGAACTCTTACTAACACAGAGCTGTATAGGAAGGCTAGGTGAAAGCAAGGTAACCATTACCTTTCATACAAGCCAGCAAACAACATTCTTTCATGGCTTCTGTTTTACATTCCTGCCTTGAATTTTGTCAATGGTAGATTTTAATTTGTAAAATGAAATAAACCCTCCCCCCTCCTTTTTTTTTAGGTTGCTTTCTATTGTTAGAGTGTATAATTACAGCAATAAAGGAAATAAAAAATAAAGGATGGCACATGCCTGTAATTCCAGAACCCAGGGAGGTAGAGGCAGGCAGATTGCTGTGAGTTCAAAAGGCCAGTCTGGCCTACAAAGCAAGCCCAGGACATCCAAAGCTACAGAGAAACCCTGTCTCAAAAAGACAGTAAGCCAGCAAACAAGCAAATAAACAAATGAAACTAGAACAATAGGGATTTGTATGAAATGGACTATGAAACATTCCAAGCCTTTAGACTCTAGAAATGAGTTGAAAACTACTGAGTTCTATTTTTCTGTAAGAATGAAACTCAAGAACGTGTTCGGCAAAAGCCACTTTGCTTCCGCGTTCTACTCACTGTCTTGCTTTCTTTTTCTGCTTCCTTGAGATACTCATTCTAATAAGATCTTGTATGGCATAAAGACAACTTCTGATTCATTGCAAGACTGATCTTTTCAATTTCTAGGACTGGTGAGGGTTTATCAAGCTTTAAAATAGAAACTGAAACTACACATTTTTTATGGATAATTAATTCACCCTTACAAAATAGGATTTATGCAAAGTAAGAAATCCAATTCAAGGTGTAGCCTCATTTTTTTTCAATGGACCAAGGTAACATTTTTTTTCTCTTTCAACTTATGGTTTTGAAAGGAGTTCAATAAAGTAGTTCAATAGTATGTCAGGACAAAGGATAACCAGGGAACATAAGCTTCTGTGGCACACAAATTTCTATAACATTTATTCTCTTTCGGAGTCTTTTCCATTGAGACGTTGTCAACTGTATTATTAAGAGCCCAAGGAAATATCTAGGTCTACATTTTCTTTCAAGCAATAGAAGAAGCCAAGCTTCTTAAACATAATTATCACAAAAGATTTGCTAGGATAGCCAATTGATGGCTCTTCAAATTTAGAAAGGACTGAGTCATCTCCCTAGTATCCCAATGTCTTAGAAGGCAGAATGGAAGACGTATCAGATGATGAGTCTCAAATAGTGCACAGATACATGGCAAACAGTCATGGGCATGGGAAGTTAGAGACTATGGCAAATCCATACTCCAGAGACCGCAGGAAGTGCAGGGGAGGGCTGAGGTATTACTCTTTAAGACATCAGGAGATTCTATTCATCTTTTGGGAGAGACAATGAGTTACATAGTTCCAAAGACTATTGTTCAGTGGTGGGATGAGCATTTCAGGTTTAGTATCATAGTTATGAACACTTCTTTCTTTCTGAATGTTTACAGGCAAGAGTAGCAGCATTGTAAATGTAACACAAGGTAGCCTAAAGTAATCCCTCAGTTCTGGAGGCTGGTTTGAGGTCTCCTTGGTCAAGGAAGGAGTTATTTAACTACAGAAAGTTGGTAGATAAGATGACTGGTATGTGAACAGTAGGGTAGCAGATTACACATTTACCATTCCATATGAACTTGTTAAAGGTGTCATTCCAGCGGCAGAACAGCATCTTTGCAAAATCTGCCAGATTTGTGTTGTAAAGGAAATAAATACATTACTAGAAATAAATTACATTTTGTAATAACTAAATGACATAGTAAACTTTTTTCTTTTTTTTAATTTTATTTTTTTCTTATCAGTTACATTTTATTAACTCTGTATCCCAGCCGTGTCCCGATCCCTCATTCCCTCCCAGTCCCTCCCTCCCTCCCTCGTCTCCACCACCGTGCCCCTTGCCAAGTCCACTAATAGGGGGGACCTCCTCCCCATTCATCTGATCCTGTTTTATCAGGTATCTTCAGGACTGGCTGCAAAGCTCTCCTCTGTGGCCTAACAGGACTGCTCCTCCCTTGGAGGGTGGGGAGGCCAAAGAGCCAGTCATTGAGTTCCTGTTAGAAATAGTCCTTGTTCCCCTCACTATGGGAAACCAATTGGTTACTGAGCTACCACAGGCTACATCTGAGCAGAGGTTCTAGGTTACATTCATACATGGTCCTTGGTTGCATGTCAGTCTCAGAAAAGACCCTGTGCCCAGATATCTTTGGTCCTTGTGGAGCTCCTATCCTTTCCTCATCAGACTAACTCACCTTCTATCTTATGATTCCCTGTACTCTGCCAAAGGTTTGGTCATGAGTCTTTG
>NW_026596046.1:28553188-28560317 GCF_907164565.1 Psammomys obesus
TAGACTCCTGTCATATGTTCAATGCGCATCCCATCTGTCTTTCTAAACGAGGATTGATAATCTTATCCCATGTCTGCTCTCTTGATTATCTTTTTTAGGTGTATAGATTTCATTATGTTTATCATATCTTATAGGTCTATATGAGTGAGTATATACCGTGTTTGTCTTTCTCCTTCTGGGATATTTCACTCAGGATGATCTTTTCTAGATCCCACCATTTGCCTGCAAATTTCATGATTTCCTCCTTTTTGATTGCTGAGTAGTATTCCATTGTGTAAAAATGCCACAATTTCTGTACCCATTCCTCTGTTGATGGACATCTGGGTTGTTTCCAGGTTCTGGCTATTACAAATAATGCTGCTATACTCACCTTCCATGTAATCACCAAGTTGTCAGGCTCTGTTCCTAGTCCTTCCACAGCTGTGGGATTCTGATCTGGTTCTGGAAATGAAGTAGTCCCGCACGAGTAAGCTTTGGTTCTCTGAGAGGCATAGAAACCTCTTCTGTTTTAGGTCAGGCCCCTGTGTTCTAGCCTTACCTGCGGCTTTTGTAAGATACTGCTCAGATGCCTCGCTGGGCACACTCCTTCCAATGCTGTTCTCCGCCATGATTTGGAAGGAGTAGTTCACATATGGAGATAGCTTCAGTTGGGCTGTAGTCTGAGTTCCAGAAACTTCAGCCTGGTGGTGCCATAATCCTGCCTCATGAATTGCATCTTCATATTCAATGATGAATCCTAGTCACAACACCACACATACCATAAACCAAAGATAGTGAGTTTAGTCAGTATAAGGACAGGTTGCCAGAGATAACTCATGGCAAGCAAGAGTAGCAAGACACAAGTGATTTTTCAGAAAAAAAAAAAAATCCTGTTAGGATATTCTGAGTTCAATATTTAAGCACATGAACTATTTGGCATTTCCCCCCTATCATGCTAAGTTCAACTTAGTTAAAACTGACCTAATACATACATGAAAAGGTGATCAATTATTGTCATAAAAAGGAGTAACAGTAACAGTTTTTTACCAGGAAGATTGATAGCAATCAAATGTTTAATATTTTGTTGAGTGTGGCACATTTCAGACCTCCTACGAAATTGATGCATTTCTATACAGGACAACTGCAAATATATAATAATTTTTTAACATACATAGTCTTTAAGGAATTGTACTTCTAGCAATTGAATTTGAGCAAATGTGCTTACCCATGTAGTGTAAAGACACATGCAAAAGAATCCACCTTGCTGCATGATTTTCAGTTGAAGCAACCTATTTACAAACAAGCTAAATGCTTGCCAGTGTGGCATACGTAGCAAAATATGGTACACACACACTGTGGAACATTCTGTATCTGTTATCAAGGAGGATGTTCTTTAAGTGTATCATCACATGAAACTGAGCAGGATACAGCAGAGTACATGCTTGGTGCTACATCTCTTTAACAATACAAAGACTGGCTAGATCATACACACTGGATTTCCTGTTAGAAGGTACACACTGGTTAATAGTGGTGTGGCCAGGGGAGCTTGCAGTCACAAGAGGGAGGAAGACATACCTTTCAGGTACTTTCTCTATTGCTAGAATGTTGTGGTCTGCCATATTTTACCTTTGCAAAAAATTAGGTATCATGCCTGAATGAAATTGGCTTGAGGTACTTTATATTTTCTACATTAGGTTACTATATCATAGTGTGATAATGCCATGCCTCTGCAAAGCATTTCTGTATATATCTTAGTGTTGTGGTTCCTTCTAAACGCATGTGGGAGACACCCCCTGCCCTGCTAAAACATAAATAAATAAGTCAATAAATAAAAAAAAAAAACTTTTTTCACTGAGACTTAAGAGCAGTGAATACATCCTCCTATAGGTGTCATTTGCAGTTTGTACTTCTTCATTGTGTGGGATTGGTATCCAGGAATCATTTCCCTAAAAGTTGCTGCAGTGGTGCAAAATAATGTTTTATCTTTTCTTTTTGTTGTTTTTTTTGTAGTGTATTTAGTTTCAAAACCTTAAGTGTACTGAAGAGTACGAATTCTTCAGGTTACTCAAAGTCCCCGATTGCAAGGTTTTTTTTTTTTTTTAAAGTTTTAATACAGTATCTCTTATATAGGTTATCACTGAATATGACATCTTTCTAAACATTTTCAGGGAAATAACTGAAAAATAAACAAATGGTATATCTCCTTTCATGTCAGGGGATGGAGACTGACACAGATTATAGCTATGAGAAAGGCAAGAAGTTACAGAAGATCTGTGTGCCTTAATTCAATTATTTGTCAAATAAATACTGATTCTGCTTTTCTGAGATGTGCCAAGAAAAACATATATACATATCTTATATATGTATAATTTACATATAAATATATTTAAATAAATATATATAAAAGTATATACTATATAATCTATGTAAAGTAAAATTATATATATATATATATATATATATATATATATATATATATATATATACCAATGTACAGTTTATAGGGTGTAGGCTAACAAGTATATTTTACGTAAAGTTAGACTTTGCAAATTAGGTGAGTTTCTGGAAGATTTAGGGTATTACTTTTAGAATGTATGAGCCTGGAGATTCATTATCAACACAGTATGTGGTTTTGCCTTGGGAGAGTTGAATCTGAATTTGTTGATGCTAAAATATTAGTTTAGAGGATTCGTGTTGTACATTCTGTCTTGGCTTATGTGTTGCATTAGAGTTTGTCTTGCCAATCATACTGGTTTTCATGTTTTTCCTTACTTGATGCCAACCTCACATTCCCACATTTAAGTGGATGTTCTATACCATAGTTAGCAGTGGTAAATTAGTCATAATTAGTTAAGAAAACAAAAATATAGTTTTAGTCATATATTTCCTGGCACCTAGGAAGTGATGTTTAAATAGTGGTTGTTGTAGAATAGTGGAAATAATAGTTTTGTTGCAGTTGAAGCAAAGATATAAAGCAGCAATTATGGAAATAGTGAATATTATAGAAGTAGCCATTTTTTTTTCTTAATTTGTTGCTTCCAACAAACCCATTACCTCTGTGTTAGTGTGAGAAGTCATAATTTCTTATTGAAGTTTTTGTTCTTTTCTCCTCTACCTCATCCTAGAGTCTTACCAACAAAACCTTCTCCAAAGCCCAAGTCCTGGCTCCTATCATGCTCCTGAGTACAATCCTCAGTACTTTATCCTTAGATATATTGAAGTTCTTAGCATTCTTCCTTCCTTCAAAAAGTTTCTGCCTGACCTCAGAAGTAGCCATCTGAATGTTTTCATTCTCACAAAGTTCTATGTAAAGAAACATACACAATTTGCTTATAAATATTTACGCATATGACTGGAGCACCCTAAAGAGTGCCAAGTAGCCTCTTAAATATCTTGGATCCTATATGTTAGGGTAGGTATAAGACAGAAATTAGCTGTTTCAAGTCACCTCCTTTTCCTAACCCACTTAGACTCAGAGGTCTTTCCATCTCTGAGAGCTTGATGTTTTTAATTTGCAAGCCCTATTGTCATTTCTGTCACCTTAGAAAAAAAGCATTAAGAAGAGGTCATTGGCAAATTACTGAGCCTAGATGAACAATTTGCTCTTAATTAAAAAGTCTGATGAGACTCTCTCTGGGAAATGAACTCATTCAAATGGGACATAATTTAAGCTCATCCACTCAGGATATTTTCTCTCTGTTTTTTCCTCACCGTGTACATGAAATTTTTATTTAGTTTTATGATATAAATTGGTTTTGACAGGAGCAAATTTTTTTCCATTCAGACCATAAAATTATTATGTTGTGTGAGTTAACATTGTGTTTTCCCTGCAGAAAAATAATGAGTACCACTCTCCCTAGAGTGATTGTCTGGCAGCAAAGGAGAATCTGACAAAATTATTTTTGCTGTAGTATCAGGATGGTAAGGATGCCTCCTATTTCTGAATACATAGGACTCTTAACTCAGAAGGCCATAGAGCTCAAGCCTGACTCTGTCATTTAACAGTTGAGTAACGCTGGGAAAATACCTGGAACATGGTTTCCTCATCTGTTAAAAAAAATCCCTGTCTTATATTGATAGCTCTCCTAATAATCAAATGACTTGGTAGTTTGCAATAGATAGAATGTGAACATGAGAGCTCAAGCCTGACTCTGTCACTTAACAGTTGAGTAACGCTGGGAAAATACCTGGAACATAGTTTCCTCATCTGTTAAAAAAAATCCCTGTCTTATATTGATAGCTCTCCTAATAATCAAATGACTTGGTAGTTTGCAATAGATAGAATGTGAACATGATGAAATATAAACATTGGCATCAGTTGTCAATCTTGATGCTGTCTACAGTTGACACACTGAAAGAAATTATTTCTTACCCGAGATTCTGCCGAACAATAAGTCTACCAGCCAATGGAAATAGTAACTAGGCAGATTGTCATTATGGTGGAAAGTCAAGACTAACTTCTCTCTTGTATTCCCCAGCATAAAATGAGCACACAGCCCAGAAGGTTGAGGAAAATGACCAGAATCACAGTTAGGGGAGCAGTAGGATAGGAGCCTTCATTTCCTCTTCTTTTTATATATATTCACTTCTATCATTATTAAACAATTAGTACCTTAACTTGATACAAACAGATATAAAAGAAGAAGCAGGAAGACGCTTGAAGGATTTTTCATCTGCCCTTGGAAATTTGCTTTCACTTGTTAGAGGTGATGCAAAAGAGACCTTTGACTGAACTGAAATGGAATATCAAGTTCTGAAACACAGGGAATTTTCATACTTGACTTTCTTCCAGCTGTGTTAAATTAGTAGATCAATAAATAAATATCATTTTGGAACAGTGTTCTGCAAATAATATTCCAGGGAACACTTGTTTCAGGAAATCTGCTCTAATGATGAAGATGCTTGCTGGATTGCTGCCACTCTTGAGGAGTCACAGTACATGCTGGCATCTTAAGAGCTCCAAAGCAATGGCACAGCAAAGAAACTAAAAGGGGATACTCTTTTATACTGCTAGTGGAAGTATAAGCAAGTACAGTGACTTTGGAAATCAGTCTGGAGGGTCTTCAATAAATTAAAAATTAAATTAACCAATAAACTCAGCTACACTGCTCTTGGGCCTAAATCCAAATAAATCTACATCCTATGTAGAGAAACTTGCATATTCATGCTTACTGCAGCCTTACTCACTACAGCTAAGAAAGCAGTCTGTATATTCCTCAAATGAAGAACATGGAAGTAAAATGCGGTAAATATACACAGTAGAATTTTATTCAGCAAGAAAGAAAAATGGAACCTTGAAATTTGAATGTAAATGGATAAAACCAGAAAAATATATTTAGTGAGGTAAATGAGCCATAGAAAAGACAAACTATGACTGTTTTATCTCATGTGAATATCAAAGACCTCAGCATAAAACTATATAAGCTCATTCTTATCTGGAAGTAGGGAATAGCCTTGAACACTTTGGCACAAAAAACCCCCAAACAAACAAACAAACACACACCTCCTTCCTGAACAGAACACCAACAGCTCAGATACTAAGATCTATGAGCAATAAATGGGACCTCATGAAACGGAAAAGCTTCTGTAGGGTAAAGGACACTTTCAGTAGGACAAAATGGCAGCCTACAGAATGGGAAAAGATCTCCACCAACTCTGCATCTGAGAGAGGGCTGATATCTAAAATACATAAAGAACTCAAGAAAATAGGCATCAACTAACCTAATGACACAATTTAAAAATGGGGTACAGATCTAAACAGAGAATTCTCCACAGAGGAATATGGAATGGCCAAAAGCACTTAAAGAAATGTTCAACATCCTTAGTCATCAGGAAAATGCAAATCAAAACAACTCTGCAGTTCAATTTTACACCAGTTAGAAAGGACTATGTTAAAACAAAACAAAACAAACAAACAAAGAAACAACACAAACAACAGCTCATTCTGGAAAGTATGTAGAGCAAGGGGAACATTCCTCCATTGTTGGTGGGAGTGCAAACTTGTATAACCACTTTGGAAATAAATCTGTCCTTTTCTGAGAAAATTGGGAATAGTTCTACCAAAAGACCCAGCTATACCACTCCAGAGCATATAACCAAAAGATGCTCCACCATACCACAAAGACACATCATCAACTTTGTTCATAGCACCTTTACTTATAAGAAACAAAAATTGGAAACAACCTATATGTCCCTCAAACAAAGACTGGATAAAGAAAATGTGGTATGGTATGGAAAGGATAGGAGCTCTACAAGGACCAAACATATCTGGGCACAGGGTCTTTTCTGAGACTGACATTCAACCAAGGACCATCTATGGATATAACCTAGAACTTCTGCTCGGATGTGGCCCGTGGTAGCTCAGTAACCAAGTAGTTTTCCAAAGTAAGGGGAACACGGACTATTTCTAATAGGATCTCAAGGGCAGGCTGTTTGACCCCCCCCCCGGGGAGGAGCAGTCTGTTAGGCCACAGAGGAGGACTTTGCAGCCAGCCCTGAAGATACCTGATAAAACAGGGTCAAAATCAGTGGACTTAGAAAGGGGCAGGGAGGAGACCAGGGAGGGAGTGTGGGGTTGGGGAGGGAATGAGGGAGCGGGATACAGCTGGGACACAGAGTTAACAAAATGTAACTAAAAAGAAAAAAATAATAAAAAAATAAAAAAAAAGAAAATGTGGTATATTTACACAGAGAAGTATTTCTCAAGTAGTAAAAATAATCACATCACAAAAGTTGCAAAGACACTCACGGTATATACTCACTCATATAAACATACAATATAGAATAAACCCACTAAAATCTGTACATCTAAACAAACTAAGCAAAAGAGAGGACCCTAACTAAAATGTTCAATCCCCATCCTGAAAGGCAAAGAGGATGGACATCAGAAGAAAATGAAAATAGGAAACAACCTCGGAACCCGCTACAGAGGGCCTCTGAAAGCCAGAAGAAAACAGGAAACAACCTTGAAACCTGCCACAGAGGGCCTCTGAAAGCTTCTGCAGTATAGACTGTCAAAGCAGATGCTGAGCCTGATGGCCAACTGATGGGCAGAGTGAATGGAATTTTATGTAAGAAGTGGGAAATAGTAAGAGCTGGAGGGAACGGGAACTCCACAAGCAGAGCAACAGAACAAGATAATTTGAACACA
>NW_026596046.1:28563317-28565884 GCF_907164565.1 Psammomys obesus
AGGCCACAGTAGAGGACAATGCAGCCACTTTTGATGAGAACTGATAGACTAAGATCAGAAAGAAGGAGAGGAGGACCTCCCCTATCAGTGGACTTGGGGAGTGGCATGCATGCAGAAAGGGGAGGGAGGGTGGGATCGGCAGGGGAGGAGGGAGGGGCTCATGGGGGGATACAAAATGAATAAAGTGTAATTAATAAAAAAAATAAAAGATTTAAAAAAAAAAGTTGCAGGCAAATGAATAGATCTAGAAAAGACTATCCTGAGTGAGGTAACACAGACCCAGAAAGACAAACATGCTATGTACTCACTTTTAAGTGGATATTGGCCATAAAATACAGGATAACGGTGCTACAATTCATAGACCCAAAGAAGTTATGCAACAAAGAGGAACCAAGACTCGACACTTGAATCTCACTAAGAAGGAGAAAATAGAATAGATACCAGGCATGGATGGATGGAGGGAACTGTAGGAGGATGGGGTTGGTGAGGGGAGTAGGAGAAATTGACTTGTTTGGAAGATAAAGGGAGAGAATACTGGGAGAGAGAGAATGGAATCAAAAGGTGTCATCTCTGAGATAAACTAGAAACCTAAGACAATGGAAACTCTTAGGAATCTATGAGTGTGATTCTAGCTAAGACTTCTAGCAATGGGGGATATAAAACCTGAGATATATAACCTATTGCAAACAAAAATGATTTCTAATTGTGGGATTGGAACAACAACCCAGACACAAAACCTTCAATCCACAATTTGTCCTACCTGCAATATACACTAGAATAAAGATAGAACAGAATTTGAGGGAATGGCCAATAAATGACTGGCCTAGTTTTAGACCCACCGCAAGAGAGAGCCCACTCTGACACTACTAAGGATTTTCTTCTATATTTGCATTCAGGTGCCTAGTATAACTCCTCTGAGAGGATTCACCTAGTAATCGATGAAAACAGATGCAGAGACCCACAGTCAAACATTAGGCACAGCCTGGGGAATTGTGTGGAAGAGAGGGAGGAAGAATTGAAGGTGCCAGAGAGGACAAGGACACAAGAAAACCTACAGAAACGGAACCACCAAACATGTGTCAGACAGAACTGAACCCTCTGAACATGTGTAACAGTTGTGCCACTTTATCTTCATGTGGGGCCCCTAACAGCAGGAGTAGGAGATTTCTCTTACTTTGTTGCTTGCCCTTGGATCCCTTTCCCTTAATTGGACTGCCTTGTCTTTCCTCAGTAGAAGACATGCCAAGTCCTACTGAAAATTAACATGTCAAGGTGAGCAGATATCCTTGGAAGGCATCCTCTTTCTGAGGAGAAAGAGAGGATGGGAAGATGAAGAGGATGAGAGGGAGGGGCCGAGAAAAGAAGAGTGAGGGAAAGGTGCATTTGGATATGAAGTAAATTAATTATTTACAAAGTATTTTATTGTTATTTTTAAACTATGTTATGCATATGTCTGTTCATGGGTTTGTGCATAAAGTACAATGCCTGTGAAAGCTAGAAGAGGGCATCAGAGTGCTAGGAACTAGAGCTTCAAATGACTGTGAGCCATCTATCCTGGGTGCATGAGGTAAACTCAGGTCTTCTGGAAGATCAGTATATACTGCTAATTCCCAAGCCATGTCTCAAAACACTAAACATAGTATTTTATTTACAAATAAAAATCCCAAGCAAGAATTATAGATGAGAATAACTTCTATTGGTATTGAGGCTCTGTTGGCAGTGGATAACTTCTGTGGAGGAAGAATCATTCTGTATTGAAGATATGGTCACTGTTAGGTTTCCATGGTCCAGTGGGTGGCTCCACACGCATGAATCTGTGTCCAGAACTAACTGGATATAGAGGCTTATCAACAAAACATACATAAAGTTAGGAAAGGAGTGTCTGGGTAATGTGGTAAGAAAGTGTTTGTGGAATAGAAGGTAGTACAACTATGTTTCATTGTATACATTTATGAAATTCTCAAAAATAAAGAACCACTACATTTTAGTGTCTTTGGTATAGGAACTTACACTACAGGCTACAAAAGAGAAAAATAAACACGAATTCAGCTATGGAACCTTTGACCTGCAATATTTCCTGCCTGCAAGATATGATACGGCAACAGTGGCCGAGAACATGTGGGAGTGGTCAACCAATTCTGGTTATTTTTTGAGACAGGGTTTTTCTGTGTAGCCTTGGCTGGCCTCAAACTCACAGGGATCTGCCTGCCTCTGCCTCCCCAAGTATAGGATTACAGGCATCTATCACTGTGCCCAGCTTCAATGTCTGATTTGACTTAAAGCCTATTCCATGACACAGAACCCATATGCAACACTGCTTGGTTGATCAGGAACCAGAGTTTAGATTGCCCTGAGATCCAGAGTAAAACTAAATACTACTGATTTTTAAAAAAGTATCAATAAAATGACTCCTAATGATCTTATGCTACACTAATGGATCAGTGCCTTATTCAGCCATTATTGTAGAACTTTTCTCCTGTAGCAGATGGAAACAAGTGCAGAGACCTACAGCCAGACATTACACACACACACACACACACACACACACACACACACACACACACACA
>NW_026596046.1:28565894-28584770 GCF_907164565.1 Psammomys obesus
ACACACACACACACACACACACACACACACACACACACACACACACAGTACTTGGATCACATGGCTCTAAATTGGATATATCCATTAAATCAATCCTCTCAGTGCTGAGTGAAATCCAGTGAAGAAGAGAAGAAAAGAATATAAGAGCCAGAAAAGGTGGAGGATACCATGAGAACAAGCTCTGAATCAGCTGAGAAGACACTGAAGCATCAAGCACAGGACCTACATGGTTCTCTCTGTAATATATTATAGCTTTCCCTTGAGTATTTTTATGAGACTCCTAAATGTGTGAACAAGAGGGCCTCTGTTGCTGGAATCTTCGCTGCTTTTTAGGTTCTTTTATCTAGCTCCACACTTCCAAACCTCCAAGAGTAGGTAGGAAAGAATGAAGGTTAGAGGGGAATGGGAGGGTCAACATCATTAGACTACTTCCTGCTCATTAGGGGCATTGAGTTTCTGAGCTTGATCGTCATTGTCAGGGTATTTCCAACCAGCAACCAGTAATCCAGCAAACGAAATCAAAGAGCAACCAGCAACACCAGCAGGAGCAAGCAAGGGCAGCAGCAACAGGGAGAGCAGCAGCAGGGTGAGCAGCAAGCAATATAACCCCTCTCAGGGCTCTTGAATTTATCTCTCTCTGAAGAGTCCCCAGAGTTCCAAATGTAAACTAACCTCAACTGGCAAAGTCACACTGCTGCCAGAGCACTAGGCAAATCATAGTCAGCTGCTGTGGAGAATATGAAGTAGCACCATATTCCACACCTGGGATTAAAACAAAAACATATTCCCATAACATTTTTGTGTTTTTAAAGAAACCAAAAATTCTCACTACAGCTCTCATTTTCCTGATTTTGGGGGCTGTTTCCTTCTTTTGGGTTGCCTTATACAGCCTCAATACAATGTTTTTTTGTTTTTTGTTTTTTTTTTAGTTTTGTTTTTGCTTCATCTCATTATATTTTTATTTTGTCATGTTTGTGGTTGTTATCTCTTAGAAGCCTGTTGTCTTCTAATGAGAGAGAGACAGACAGAGAAAGAAAGAGAGAGATCAGATGGGGAGGAACTGGGAGGAGCAAAGGGAGGAGAAACTGTAATTAGGATAGTGTATAAGGGGAAAAGTCTATTCTCAACAAAGGGGAAATAATAGAAAAATTAATTAAAAATTCAGTTTGAAAATATGCTGTAAGGTCAAGTTTTTTTTTTTTTTTTATTGTTTTCCACTGGTGTGTTTTAAGAATCAAGCTTGATAACAGAAAATATTTGTTTGGTTTTTTTTTTAAGTCTTCTAGAGTCCAGTTGCCAAAGTCTCTCTCTGTTTTGGCAAGTTCCAGGATCCAGGGTAGGATTGGGACAGGATGAGGAATTCCTGTGTTCACTTTATCTCGTCAGTTACTGAGCTTAGGCAACTGATCAACAATTGATCACTAAAAATGTTGAAAGACAAAGAAATAGGGGAGGGAGCCCAGGATTCCCTTTCTAGAAATAGGGACTAAACTGCTACTAAGGAGGAAAACATTAACTTGTCACCTTTTTTTTTTTTTCTTCTGAATCCAGGATTGTAAATGTGGCGTCTAGATAAAACTGCAAAGGGTTGTTAAAAGGAGCTCTTTGTTGTATACTTGAGTATATTTTGGATATATGCTAGGAGTGGTATAGCTGGATCTTGAGGTAGCACTATCCCTAATTTTCTGAGAAAGCACTACATTGATTTTCAAAGTTGTTGTACAAGTTTACATTCCCACCAGAAATGGAGGAGGGTTCCCCTTTCTCCACAGCCTCTCCAGCATGTGTTGTCATTTGAGTTCTTGATCTTAGCCATTCTGATGGGTGTAAGGTGAAATCTCAGGGTCTTTTTGATTTGCATTTTCCTGATAACTAAGGACATTGGGCATTTAATATGCTCAAGTATACAACAAGGGCATTTGCTCAGTCATGTTTACAGCAGCTTTATTCATAATAGCGAGAATCAGATGTCTCTAAACAGAGGAATGGATAAAGAAATTGTGGTACATTTACACAACGGCATACTACCCAACAATTCAAAAGAAGGAAGTCATGAAATTTGCAGGCAAATTTGCAGGTGGGAACTAGGAAAGATCATCCTGAGTGAAGTAATCCAGAAGCAGAAAGACACATATAGTATTTACTCACTTATAAGTGGATATTAGACATATAATATAGGATAAACATACTAAAATCTGTACACCTAAAGAAGCTAAGAAAAGATGAGGACCCTGGATAAGATGATCAGTCATCACTCAGAAAGGAAAAGAGGATGGACATTTGAAGAGGGAGAAAACAGGAAACAGGACAGGAGCCTACCACAGAGGGCCTCTGAAAGACTCTACCCAGAACTGTATCAAAGCAGATGCTGAGACTCATAACCAAACTTTGGGCAGAGTGCAGGGAATCTTATGAAAGAAGGGGGAGATAGAAAGTCCTGGAGAGGACAGCGGTTCAATAAGGAGAGCAACAGAAAGAAAAATTTGGGCACAGAGGTCTTTTCTGAGATTGATACTCCAACCTAGGACCATGCACGGCAATAAGCTTAGAACCACTGCACAGATGTAGCCCATGGCAGCTCAGTATCCAAGTGGTTTCTTTAGTAATGGACACAGGGACTGTCTCCTTCATGAATGCAGTGTCTGGCTCTTTGATCACCTCCCTCGGAAGTGATCACAGAGGAAGACAATGCAGCCAGGCCTGATGAGACCTGATAGGCTAGGGTCAGAGGGAAGAGAAAGAGGACTTTCCCTATCAGTGGACTTGGGGAGGGGCATAGAAGAAGATGAGAGAGGGAGGGTGAGATTGGGAGGGGACAAGGGAGGGGGATACAGCTGGGATACAAAGTGAATTAAGTGTAATTAATAAAAAATTAATGAATTAAAAAAACCCAAGAAAATAATGAATTTTGTAGGCAAATGGTGGGAACTAGAAAAGATGATCCTGAGTAAAAAATATCCCAGAAGCAGAAAGACACACATGGTATATACTCACTTAAAGTGGATATTAGACATATAATATAGCATAAAATAAAAACTGTACATACTAAAATCTGTACACCTAAAGAACCTAAGCAAGAAGGAGGGCCATGGTAAGATGCTCAATCTTCATTCAGAAAAGCAAACGGGACAGACATTTGAAGAGGGAAAAAACAGGGAATAGGAGATGAGCCACAGAAGGCCTCTGAAAGACTCTACCCAGCAGGGTATTAAAGTAGATGCTGAGACTCATAGTCATACTTTGGCAGATTGCAGGGAATCTTATGAAAGAAGAGGGGAATAGAATGACTTGGAGAGGACAGGAGTTCCAAAACCAGAAATCTGGGCACAGGGGTCTTTTCTGAGACTGGTATCCCAACCATTCATGAAGATAATTAGAACCTCTGCACAGATGTAGCTCTTGGCAGCTCAGGTTCCAAGTGGGTATCCTAGTAAGGGGACCAGGATCTGGCTCTTTTGAACACCTCCCCCTGAGGTGGGGGCAGTCTTACCAGGCTACAGGGAAAGACAATGCAGCCAATCCTGATTAGACCTGGTAGGCTAGAGTCAAATAGAAGGGGAGGAGGACCTCCCCTATCAGTGGACTGGGGGATGGGCATGGGAGAAGCAGAAGGAGGGAAGGCAGGATTAGGAGGGTATGAGGGAAGAATACAAAGTAAATTAATTGTAATAGGCCTCCACAGGCTAAAGCAAACTTTTTCTGCCTATCTTAGGCTAATAGTTAGATCCAGAATCTGCTAACTTGTTTGTAAATTGGTAAGAAAAAAAAAAAAAAACAAAAAAACAAGGAGAGCAACAGAACAAGATAATTTGAACACAGGGAACTTCCCAGAAAATCATACTCCAACCAAGGACTATTCGTGGAGATGACCTGGAACCCCTGCACAGGTGTAGCCCATGGCAGTTCAGTGTCCAAGTGGGTTCCATAGTAATGGGAAGAGGGACTGCCTCTGACATAATCTGATTGGCCTGCTCTTTGATCACCTCCCCCTGAGTGGGGAGCAGCCTTACCAGGCCACAGAAGAGGACAATGCAGCCACTTTTGATGAGAACTGATAGACTAAGATCAGAAAGGAGAGGAGGACCTCCCCTATCAGTGGACTTGGGGAGTGGCATGCATGCAGAAAGGGGAGGGAGGGTGGGATCGGGAGGGGAGTAGGGAGGGGCTTATGGGGGGATACAAAATGAATAAAGTGTAATTAATAAAAAATTAAAAAAATAAATTATAAAACCTGTTACAAGAAAAACAAATAAAAGTAATAATTCATACTCAAAAAAAAAAAAAAGAAGAAAGTAAGCAAAGGACCATTCATGCACACAAGCTCAAGGAAAAAGGTATATGACTTCACCAAGTTCCTATAAGCTTATATATGAGATGTTGATTTTAGCTGGCATCTCTTCTGCACAAACTGGCAGGTTTACGCTGCCAGTTCCATGGTATCAACCCATATCTACACATAGAAAAGCAATCAGACATATAGACATATGAACCTACCCAGGGAGAAGTAGCAGAGAGAACTCTGCCTCTGTCTCACTAACCTTTTTCTTCTACTACCAGGTTTTGGGGCATTGAAAGGGAGATAGAAATGTTTAATAACACTAAATAAAGTAGGTTTGTTAAAAAATCATGGTTAATAGGGAGGATGTTCTTGAGCTTGGGATGAAGTTGGAAGGGAAAATAGCATTAAGGATATTTATAATCAATTTTAAGAATGGGGGATGATGAGTGAAAATCACCGTATATGCTTAAAATGGTGGTCCACAATCTGTGGACTGCAACCCCTCCACGGGCTCACATGACTCTGTTACAGAGGTTGCATATCAGAAATCCTGCATATCAGATGCTTACATTATGATTCATAATGGCAGCAAAATTACAGTTATGGATTAACTTAAATGATTCTATGGTTGGAGGTTACCACAACATAAGAAACTGTATTAAAGGGTTTTATCATTAGAAAGTGGTTCTCAAACCCATCCTTATAAGGAATCTACACTACTTCCTTGACCCTGTGAACTGGCTGACTGAAGTTTCTTGAGGAAATCTCCTATCTGCAGTATTCTGAGTCCACAATGGTCTAGAAAGGCCCGAGTAACAACTTTGTTGGAAATATGTCCTTGTATAGTGCTGAGGATAATCTTGCACACTATTTATTCTAGAAAGTCAAATTTTCCTTTATCTCTCAAAAACATGTACTAGAGAGCTGGGCTCTTAGAACACGCTGGGGAGGACAGCATGGAAGTTGTGCTAAAGGAATTTCTGTCTCCTTACATGAACTGTCTGAAAGAAATCTGGCTCTTTCAGCTGTGCCCAAAGCTAGGCATTCATTGCCTCTTCAGAGAGTCACTGAAATGTGCTCTGTTCTGTGATTGCTTAGGTCTTCTCTCTGCTCTTGGGTAAACTGACTCCATGTCAATGTCTTATTTAGTATTTTTCTTTAGTCTTTTGATTATTTGTCTTTTCCCCTTGGTTCTCAATATTTCAATGTGCACTACTCGATATTTTGTGCACCTGTGGAATCTCCTTCATGTGTCATCAGGATGAAGCACATGGGAGCTGTTATCATTGGTTTTTGGAACTGAGCGTGGCATCCTGTGATCTGAAATTAAGTCAGCTGTTCCGAAGTCACAATGTCGATTTCTACTGAGTGTACTGTCAGCTTTGTCTAGGGCCTTTTCCATACAAATGACAATTAGTTAATATCTTAATCATTGTGCACTTGTCTTTTTGGTTTTTCAGGGGCTTAGTGTATTGTTTACATTCATCTTCATTAAATTTCATTATGGTAATCGCTCTTGTCTGACATGACTGTAGAGTAAATTGATTTTGTCCTCAATAGAAACCCCTGAGGTGATTTGATAACCTTGCCTTCTCTTTTTTTCAGCTGTTCATAGAAACACTCCCCCACCCCACCAACACCCCTTCACACTTGATTATATAGGGTACAAAGAAACAGTGTGAAGAGAACTTATCAAGTGCAGCAGTAAGTACAGTCATCCATTTATACATCACCCCACATTATCACACTGTAGTAACAGAACTGCCTGATGTGTCTATGTGAGATCTTGTTCAAACATTGGTTTAGTGTAGTCCTTGTCTCCCAATCTTATAGCAAGTTCAGTTAAGAATTGTTTTAAATGTTTTTATTATTATGAACAGTATTTTAAAATACTTTTTAAAAACTTCAAATTCTCCTTCTGCTTTCTCATATATTGGTGTACTCAGAGCCTGTTTTGTATATTTCTATATACTGGAAAATTATAACATCTGATATGTGTGTTTGTGTGTGCGTATGTGTGTGGTGTGAGTGTGAGTGAATGCAGTACCTTGAAGATGAGGACTTAGATCAGTTAGCAAAAGTATTTAGAAAATTTTGATTTTTGTAGGTCCTTTAGAATTATTTTTATCCATAGACTCATTTATATTCACACCCACATTCAGATACTGAATTGTCCATGTTTCAAAGATGACAACTCATCTTTGTCTCCATCAACAGCTTTAAACTACACTGGCAGTGCAAATGGAGGGATGGATGGATGCACGGCTGATGGAAAGTTATTCCTTTCAAGTTCCCAACTGTCAAACTTCCTTACCCACCTCAAATCCCCTATGCATGAGGATGAAAAATGCTCAGATTTCACTTCTGAGGGTCTCTAATCAGCTGTTTTCCATTTTTTTCTCAGGCAAGATTTAATGAAATGAAAAAAAAAATGTGATGTTTGAGTGTGAAGACTTGTGTTCAGATCCTGGCTCTGAACTGACTAGTTGATGCTGATGGGTTTGCGCAAGTTATTTATTTTATCTTTGTAACCATAACAAACAATAATGCTGATGGAGAGTGCTGCTGAGACCACGAAGTGAGGTGGTGTATGCTAAGACCTATCAGAGTCAGTGGCATATGCAAAGGGCAAAATAAATGTCTGTTTTCTGTTCTTTTCTTCTCGTAGCAGGACACATACCCACAGAAATAGGGTCCCAAACAATGCAGTGCCAAGTGTGTGGATCAGGGATCAGAAATAAAAAAGGCCAAAGCAAGCTGATGACTGGGCCAAATTTCTAGAAAGTACAGTATCTTATACACTCTTAGTAAATGGAAAAAAAAATGGCCAAAGTCAGCAGAGAGCTAAGTCAAACAATGTTGACAAAGAGAACACAGGACACCGCAGACACAGCTGCCTTAGAACTGATATCACAGCCTAGGGAGAAGAGTCAGGTCCCCAGAAACTGTAACCTTGACTCCTTGGAGGTACTGACTCCAGATTTAGGCAAGCCTTGCTAAGTCCATCCCTGGACAAGATTCAGAACTAAAGTTCCCTTTGTCCTTTCATGAGGGCCTCTCAGAAAGTTTTAAGTCAATCTGGCTTCCCACAAAAGCAAATTGATAGTTCTAGGCAAAATTAATTAAAACATCAGTCTAAGTAGATTCATTATTATTAATCACATTTCATAATTGCTATGTTTTATGAACAGTAATAAAATTCACATAAGCTGATATAAACAACCACTATTATAATTACACATTAAAATCTGCCCCTACCCAGAGTCCCCTGTTTATCTTGTTTACAGAGAACAGTCAGGGTTTGGATTTGCAGTTTGATTAAAATTCCTTTGCTCTGCTTCTGCTATCCTCTTAGAACTTTCGCTGTTTCTTCTCTTCCCATATAAGGCATCTTATTTTTATTGATTTAATAACACATCATCTACCTCAGTGTATAAGTATTTATCATTATAATTTTATGTGCTGATAAAAGTCCCATCATTATAATGTCCATGAATATCTAAATATGGTACCTAAATTTGTACTAAATATTTTATGAAATAAGATTTAAAATTTTCAAATAGCATGACAAAACCTCCCCAAATATTAATTGCCTTTTCTACAACAATATTAGTCTCTCAGTAGTGGAATAAATTACAAAGGGAGAATACAAATGAATGATGTAGGGTTCTGAATACCAGATAAGGAGGTACTATTTTATTTTTCAAATAATGAAACATAATTAAAATCCTGTGGAAGGTTTTGTAGTATGCTTTGAGAAAATTTAATTCTCATTTAATATAGGTAAACAATTCAGGGCAGTTAGGCTTAGACATTTTGTCTAAATGATAGAAATGATGTGGAAAGAAGATGTCAAATATGAATGTTGTTACAAAATAGAGTTCCATTTATATAATTACTAAGCATATGCCCAATAGCTATGGTGTCCCTAGTAGATTGACAGATATCAAGGATCCCTCAATGAACAAGCTATGTGTTTTGTCTTCCTTTGAAGGATGGATAATGTAAATGAGATAGCAAAATTCAGGAGTAGAGACAAAAATGATATAAATAAACTAATGGAGTATAAGAGTATTAAAGGAACAAATAGAAGATCAGTTTTACCTCTCAATTATGATCAAGGATTGGTGTAAACATTTTCCATAATATTTTGTGTGAAATTGAAGTCTCAAACTATTTCTGGCTCCTAGGAATTTTGAATGATTATTTTCATTGTGCCTCTATGCTTTTGCATCACCAAATTTGAATTGAAAACAATAACATTCAGTAGAGATTTTTTTTAAAGATTAAGTTTATTTACTTTACACCTCAAGGGTGCCCTCTTCATCCTCTTCTTCCTGTCCCTCCTTCCTCCTCCTTCTCCTTCCTCTCTCTTTTCCCCCAGAAAGGGAAACCCCTCCCCCTGCCAACCCTCCACAGCACATCAAGTCACATCAGGACTGAGTATATCCTCATCCACTGAGGCCAGGCAACGCAGCCCTGCCAGAGGGAAGTGATCAAAAACAAGCAACAAAGTCCATGTTTGAAACAGTACCTCTCCCTTCTCACCAGGTGACCCACATAAAGACCATGCCACCCTTTGGCCATATATGTTCAGTGGGCCTGGGTCCAGAGCATGCATGTTTCTTAGTTGATATCTCAGTCTCTATAAGCCCCCGTGGGTCTGGGTTAGTTGTATCTGTTTGTCTTCTTGTGGGATTCCTGTCCCATTCAGGTCCTTCTATTTTTCCTCCAACACTTCCACAAGACCCCCAGAACTCAGCTTCATGCTTGGCTGCAAGTCAGTAGACATTTTAAAAAAGTATCCTCGCACCCTAGCATAGTACAATTTGTAACCACCTCTTACTCTTTTAGCATTGTTTAGAACATGTGCATGTATGGATGTTTCCTACTTTTGTTTATATATATATATTGAATATACTGATAGAATGCTTGGCATGCAGTAAATGCTCTACTATTGCCTGTTGAAATGTCATGATTATATCCATGCTACAATGACCTGTTGTCATTCTTTGCTTTCCTTCTCTACACAGGCTTAACAATACCTTTAAAGAAAACTTTCATGACTTACAAATCTATAAACTACTCTACTGTTCTATGAATTCTGCCCACCTTGGTCAAGGTTCAAAGTGTTTTTAAAAAATAAAGTAGGGCATTTTGTATTTAGTTATATTTTGTATATGTAACTCATTTGCTAAATATTGGTCCCTGGCTAGCATTCATGTAACAGCTTCCCATATGAATGTTAAACAGGCAGTGATGATGGTCTATAATTACAGTGCTTGAAATGATTGGAAATAAATTGGCACTCCAATTATAGATGCATGAAAGAGGCGCCAGTATATCACATTCAGTCCATTAATTTCTAAAGTGGTTCAGGACATCTCAGTGTTTCGATGACATTACTTATTCACAGCTGCAGTTGATTCACTCAGAATTCTGATACTTCAAAATTTTGCAAGTTGAAGGAGTCTTCTCTTTTGCCTAAATATCCCAGTTATTCTTTCCCCAAAGAGAGAGACAAGGAAAAATAGAGAAAATGGAGAGAGAGAGAGGGAGATCTTTAAATTCTGCACATAGGATTTGAAATGACTGGAGCAACAATTTCTGGGTAGACATTATTTTCATCCCTTTTATATAAAGAATGAAAATTTTGTCTTTAATATAGTCTAAAATCCTAAACTTATCCAATTCTGTCAAAATAAAATTAAGGATGAAGCACTCATGGTCTTTGAGTTTTCAGTGTTTATATGGTTGTCTATTTGAGTTAGACATAAAATACAACTTTTCCATGAAAGTAATACAAAAATAATGCTCTTTTAATTTTCCAAATTGTCACTGTGATATACATAGTTGAACATAAACATTTTGTAGACGTGAATGGGCTCTATTTATAGTTGTCACTAGAGAGGACACTCATAATTAAACTTTGTTTATATTCCCCCTCTTTCCTTTCGTTACTTCACAGGAAGCTATTTAACTTCTAAATATTTATATAACTTCTAACGTTTTTCTTTTTCTGATTTCCAACATTATTCCTTTGTGTTTTAAAAGATGCTTGCTATACACAATACTTTTTCAAATTAAAATGTGAAACTTATTTGTCACTACATTTTATGTATGTTCTGTAGTTGTCTATTGGGCCCATGTGGTCCAGGGTACATTTAATTCTCCTGTCCTTTTTTGATTTTCCTTTCTGTATTTTTGGCTGAAAATGGGGTGGTGAAGGCCCTATTTATTTTTGTATTTGAGTCTATATATTCTCTTTGCTTTATTACTGTTTTCTTTGTATATTTGGATACTTCAAATATGAGTGATACCCATTAGAATTTTTATGTCTTCTTGCTAAAATGACTCTTTTATTATAAGCATCCTATTTTCATTGTTTTTGTTTAAAGTCTTCCACCAAATAAACTTAACTATTCTATCTTTCTTTTGGGCTTCATTTGTATGAAATAGCTTATGTGTGCTCTTAGCAATAATGAGTTTCTTGAAGCAGTATGTAGTTGCGTCTTGTTAAAATGACTTATTGTATGAATTTAATCCATTTACATTTAAGATAATGATTAAAAACCAAAGTCTTATAGTTATTTTAAAAATATTTTCTCAGCTTTCTTTCATTTATTTCACTTTCTCATGGCCATCCTCTCTAGGGAAGTGATTCACTCTGTGGTTGTTCCCATACTTACTGTTTTTGCTTTGTTTCTTATAGATATTCGCTATGTGGTTACCATAATGCATATTCACTCCATCATTTTAAATACTGAGACATTTTCAAATGGTAAAAAAATAGTAATAGGAACATAAAACTAGGATAGAAAAAGCATAATAATAAAATTTGTCAGGTTCTGTTCTTATATACATTTTAAACATTTGATATCTGATTTTATCTTTCCATATTTTCTTTCTTAACGTATTAGCATACTGATTATTATAAAACGCTATTTTCAGTATTTACTAAATATATTAACTAGAGGAATATGCAATGGGAGAGATACAAAGAGATGGGGTTGAGGAGAGCGTAGAGGGAGGAATAATCAACAAGAGGAGTTACTTTGTTAATCAAATAAAATCCTTTAATTGTGTATATAGTTTCTCCTAGAAGTGAGTTTAAACCTTCCCATGTTTTCTTCATATGTGTTTAGCATGTTTTAGGGATATGCATTTTCTCAATTTTTGTTTGTGAATGTATACCTGTTTGTATCTATAGAACATCTCTGTTAGGACTGAGGTTGAGGTATGTCTGCAATATTTAGAAATGATGAGAGTGTGTTATAAGGTAAAGTACATAAAGAATGTGTGAAGAGGTATGGATTTGTGATAAGTAAATAGGCACTAGAGGATCTTATCTGTGGAGATTACAAACAACAAAAATCAACTAGGGAACAAGTGAAGAGTAATAATAGTAATTGAATTACAATAAAAGATACAAATTGAAAAGGAAGAAGTCAAAGTATCTTCATTTGCAGATGATTTTATGGTATACACAAATGACCTGAAAAATTCCACCAGGCAACTCCCACAGCCTATAAATACTTTCAGCAAAGTAACCAGATACAAAATTAACTCATAAAAATCAGTAACCCGCACATATGTAAATAGCAAATGACTTGAGAAAGAAATCACAGCAAGAGCATATAACATGATAGCCTCAAATAATATAAAATGTCTTGGAGTAACTTTAATCAAGCAAGTGAAAGACTTGTATGATAAAAACTTTATATCGTTGAAGAAAGACAATAAAGAACTCAGAAGATTAAAAGATCTCCCATGTTCATGGATCAAAAGGATTAACATAGTAAAAAATGGCTGTTTTGCCCAAAGCAATCTACAGATTCTGTGCAGTCCCCATGAAAATGCTAATATTTAATGTTCTTTAGAGAACAATTCTCAGCTCCATGTGGAAAAGCCAAAACCCAGAATAGCTAAAACAATCCTCAACAATAACATGACTGCTAGAGGCTTCACCATTCGTGACTTCAAGTTGTGCTACAGAGCTGTAGTAATAAAAACTGCATGATATTGGCATAAAAACAGACATGTTGATAAATGAAATTGAAGATCCAGACATAAATCTACAAACATATAGATACCTGAGTTTTTTAAAAAAAGAACACAGAAATACACACTGGAAAAGACAACATCTTCAACAAATGTTGCTGGCATATCTGGATGTCTGCATGTAAAAGAATACAAATAGATCCATCCTTAAGATCCTATACAAAACTCAAGTCCAAATGGACCAAAGACCTCAACATAAAACGAGGTACACTGAACCTGGTAGAAGGGAAAGTGGAGAATAGCCCTAGCTTGTTGGCAAACCAGAAGACTTTCTGAACATACCACAATTATCACAGACATTAAGATCATCAATAAATTGTGGGACCTAATGAAACTGAGGTAAGGCAAAGGACACCATCAATCAAACCAAGTGGCAGCCTAGAGAATAGGAAAAGATTTTTAACATTTCTGTATCTGTTAGAAGGCTAATATCCAAAATATATAAAGATCTCAAGAAACTAGACACTAAGGAACACAAACAATCCAATTAAAAATGGGGTACAGATCTAAACATAATTTTCAATAGAGACAACTCAAGTGGCTGAGAAAAACTTAAAGAAATGTTCAATATCCTTAGCCATAAGGGAAATGCAAATCAAAACTGCTTTGAAATTCCATCTGATAATGATCAGTATGGCTAAGATCAATGACCAAGTGACATCTCATGCTGGAGAGGACGTGGAGCAAGGGGAACCCTCCTTCATTGCTAGTGGGAGTACAAACTTGTACAACCACTTTAGACATCAGTATGGCAGTTGTTCAGAAATATGGGAATCAATGTACCTCAACATCCAGCTATACCACTCTTGGGTCTATTTCCAAAGGATGCATCATTCTATCACAAAGACACTTGCCCACCCATGTTAATTGCTGTTCCATTTATAATAGCCAGAAATTGGAAATGACATACAAGTCTCTCAGTGAAACAATAGATAGAGAAAATGTGGTATTTTTACACATGGAATATTCCTTAGCTGTTAAAGAAAATGACATCATGAAATTTGCACAAAAATTGAGAGAATTAAAAAAAAATCATCTTTAATGAAGTAACCCAGATCCAGAAAAATAAATATGGTACATATTTGTTTATTAGTGGATATTAACTGTTAAACAAATGATAATCAAACTACAATCTGTAGACTGAGAGAAGTTAGGCATAGAAGAAGGAACTAGAGGAGACATAAGAATCCACTTAAGAGGGGAAAATAGAATAGATTCAATGGGTGGACTGGGAGGGACAGGAATGGGAAGATCACGTGGGGAGGGGGAGGATAAATGGGATTTTAGGGAGAGACAGAGAAATGAGGGGCATCTGAGGAGTGGTATGGAAACTTTATGAAGTGGAAACTTTCTAAAATATATAATGATAAGCCCAGTGAAGTCTCCAAGTAATGAGGGAGATATAGTCTCTGTCTCTCTTGTTTCTTTTTAATAATTTTTATTTTTATATTAATTACAAGTTATTTACTTTCTATCCCAGCTGTAGCCCCCTCTCTCATTCCCTCCCAATTCCACCCTCCCTCCTTCATCTCCTCCTTGCCCCTCTCTAAGTCCACTGATAGGGAAGGTCCTCCTCCTCCTCCTCCATCTGATCCTAGTTTATCAGGTCTCATCAGGACTGGCTGCAATGTCCTCCCCTGTGACCTAGCAAGACTGCTCCTCCCTTGGGGGTTGGGGTAGGTCAAAGAGCCCGCCACTGAGTTCATGTCAGAGACAGTCCCTGTTCCCCTTCCTAGGGAAATCCACTTAGATGCTGAGTTGCCATGGGCTACGTCTGAGCAGGGGTTCTAGGTGATATCCATGCACGGTCCTTGGTTAGAGAATCAGTGTCAGAAAAGCCTCCTGTGCCCAGATAAAAGATCATCCTGAGTGAGGTATCCCACAAGCGGGAAGATATACATGGTATATACTCACTTACATGTGGATACTAGACCTATAAGATAGGACAAACATACTAAAATCTGTATACCTAAAGAAGATAAGAAAGAGGATCTGGGGTAAGATGATCAATCCTCACTTAGAAAGACAAATAGGATGGACATTGGAAGTAGGAGAAAACAAGTAATAGGACAGAAGCCTACCACAGAGGGCCTCTGAAAGACTCTACCTAGCAGTGCATCAAAGCAGATATTAAGACTCATAACCAAACCTTCGGCAGAGTGCAGGGAATCATATGAAAGAAGGGGGAGTTAGTAAGACCTAGAGAGGATGAGAATGCCACAAGGACCAAATATATCTCTCTTGATTTTTTTCAAGACAAGGTTTCTCTGTGTAATAGTCCTGGCTATCCTGGCTCATTTTGTAGACTAGTCGCCCTTGAACTTACAGAGATCCACCTGCCTCTGTCTCCCAAGTACTGGAATTAAAGGCATGTGTCACCCACCATGCTCATCACGGGAATTTCAACTGGCCATTTCTTGTAACCAAACATAGCTTCCAGTATTAGGTCTGGGTTACATCCCAAAGAGTTATTGGACAAAGGGGTCCTATGAAAATTCCCACACAATCCAGGAAGTTTCCAAGACAATAGGTTTCTTGCCACTACAAACTGGCAGCAAGAGCCCATTGCTGAAGACAACAACCACACAACTCTTTGAACATGTAGAGGCTAAGCTAGTGCCTGCATAGAACTTTCACCCTTAAGTTCTAGTGTCTTTGATGTGGGAAGGTACTCTGCAGGTTACTAAAAGAGAAGCATAAACACCAACCCAGCCAAAAAACCTTTAATCTGCAACACTGTCCTACCTTCGAAATACGTTAGAACAATAGTGGTTCAAAGCTTCACTTAAGGACCACTCCATGACAATGCTTGGGTGACCAAGGACCAGAAATTAGATAGCCCAGAGACCTAGGGTAAAGCCAAATACTATTAGTCTTAAAAAAAAGTCGTGATAAAATGACTCCTAATGACATTCTGCTATACTCATAAATCATTTCCTTGTTCATTCATCAGCACAGAAGCTTCCTACTGAAGCAGATGAGAAAAACAAAGAGACTCACAGCCCAACATTATGCAGAGGGAGGTACCTTTAAATACACAGCTCTAAATCAGATGTTTCTATCAAGCCATCCTCTCAGAGATCAGAGAACCCCACTGGAGAGTAGGCAGAAACAGTGTAAGAGCCAGAGAAAAAGAAGAACAAGGTCCTCTACATCAACTGAGAAAAACTCAAATGAACTCACAAAGACTGAAGCAGCAAGCACAGCTCATACATGGGTCTCACCAGCTCCTCTGTGTATATATTATAGTTTTCAACTTCCTGTTTTTGTGGGACTTCTGGGTGTGTGACTGAAAGGGTCTCTGATTTGTTTTCTGTTGTTGCACACTCTCTCATTGTTATACAGTCCTGAATATTAACCCATGAAATGGTGACACCTACATTTAAGGAGGGCCCTCCCACCTCAATTAACGTAATCTACATAATCTACAGCCCAGAAGCTGGTCTTCTACATATTGTAGGTCCTGTGAGGTTGACAATAGTGATCATCGTATTAGTGTTTTTGAGGACGCCCTTATGCCTGCCTCAGCAAGTCTCCTTATGCAAAATAAGGCAACCAGAAACCAGTACAGTAGGTCTTTTCTCTCAGTCCATAAAAATGGACTCTACATAAGTACTCGTGTTCAACTAAAGAAAGCTCTGCTATGTCTGTCTACAGCTTTCTAGACAGGATCAGAGCTGGAGAAGAACATGGACAGGGAACTGTGTCATATTGTGGGAACAGCTGTGTTCCAGTTAGGGAAAGGTCCAGCCAGTTTTTCTTTCCCTTCCTAAAAGCCTTGCTTATCCAGCTGCTTCCTTCAGACCTTAGCCTTCCCACACTCTTCTTTATAGAAAATAAGGGCTAAGTGCCATGAGTGTTAGATTCTTTAGAGTTGGGCATAGCTCCATCTATATTGCTATCATCCTTGGCACCAGGTTAGTGTGTGTTAGTTTGGTTAAAGACAGGATAAAATTAGGATTCTAAGGTGAGTGTAGGAAGTTGTGCCAATGACGGTAAAAAACAAAATGAAGGTCAGAATGCAAGAAAATCTTTGCTCAACTGGTGGCATTCTGCAAAAACAAAACAAAACAAAAAGTGAGAGAAGGAAGAAAACCATTATTTAGTGTGTGTGGGATAGTAAGTTAGAACATGAAAGTACAAAAATCCCAAAGGAAATTAATTTTGTTGCAGTGATATTGATAATAAAATAGATGTAGCCTTTCATGTATAAATATAGTGTTGCTGTCCCCTCTGCACCGAAAGGTTTGGATGAATTTACGCACAGGGGAGAGTGGTCCCATTTATTAATTGTTGCTCTTGGAGCCTGAGCTGTTGGTGTTCTCTTCAGGAAGTTGTCTCCTGGTCTTATGAACTCAAGGTGCTTTCCCTCTTTCTTTTCTAATAGATTTAGTCTATCTAGTGTTAGAGTGAGGTCTTTGATACACTTGCATTTGAGTTTTATGCAGGGAGATAAGTACGGATCTATTTGCATTTTTCTGCATGTAGACCTCCAGTTAGGGCCATTTGCTGAAGATGCTGTCTTTTTCCATTGTATGGTTTTGGCTCCTTTGTCAAAAATCAAGTAACCACCCACATGGTACGACTATTGCTGTATTTGCCAGATTTGTGCCAGAGGCCATATTCAACACCTACAAAAAGAAATTAAGAGATGATAATCACCGTAAACAAAACAAAACCAAAACCAAAAACCTATCAAGGTTTTGATGACAGTCTTTTGAATCATCTTCCTACCTTAAGGAACTGCCTACCTAGAGCAGGAGCCACAGGACCAGTGAAATGTGATGTTTCCTAGTCATCATTTGATAGAGGGAATAGGTCAAAACATTTTATAGCTTTTCTTTTTGGAGAACTGTGAGTAGCTAAAGACACTCTGAGGGTCCATGAATAAAGCAATGAAATGAAAACAAAGGAACAGCTAAAAGAAAGATGCTTGGACTTTAGAATTTAGGTACAGGCTGACTATAGTGAGAAACATTTTCTTTTTTTTCTCTCTCTCTCTCGACCATGTTTCTCTGTATAGCTTTGGCTGTCCTGTACCCACTTTGTAGACCAGGCTGACCTCAAACTCATAGAGTTCCACCTGCCTCTGCCTCCCAGAGTGCTGGGATTACAGGCATGTGCCACCACATCTGGCTTTTATTTTTTTCTTCACTGTATTTCTTCTCCATAAAAAAATACAGTGGGGATAATAATAATCTCTGGATTGTGAGAAGAAAAGATGCCTCTTAATGACACATAGTAAATTTTAAAATATCTAGTGAATATAACGAATTTTGTACAAAGAAATCACATCTGAACACGGACTTTCTGAAAGGTATAGGATGTTCCCTTTTCTCTTCCTACGGTCACATCAACTAACAGTTGGTGCTGTCTGTTGTCAAGGTTTTTGAGGCAGGGACAGGAGATTATAACAGAGCTGTGCACAGAGCTCAGGTGCTCCACATTGCTGCATTCAGTTCCCTTCCTTCCAAAGCCACAGACTTGTGCCAGCTTCGGAGGAAGCCAAAAGGAGTCAAAGCGTGTGTCCACTCCGTGTCAACTTTCTTGATAGATGCAGTCCAGGAAAACAAATGTCTTAAGTATCTGCTGTTCATCAGGCAGCGGACAAAAGTCTGTAGCATGAAACATGTGCTGGGACCTACCTAGCAACAGGGAAACAAAGGTGTGGAGAGTAGGGGTCTAGGGCAGAGGTGCTTGCTTGTGAGGACTGATGGGAGGTAGAGCTTGATTAGCTGGATATTTCTGTCATCAAAGACTGAGATAAAATTTCATTTCTCTCCCATTGCCTTCATTTGGATTACTTTCTTTCATGTAAAGGCTTATCTCTCTGTCTCCATATGCATCTCCTTGATGCACAGCCTGCACACCGCAGCAAGGATTACATTTCAGATTATATTACCACTTTGATGAAAACTTCCAATGGCTTCTCATCAACTGCCTTAGCATGGCTTCTAAAGCTTTCTATTAATTGATTCTTTCCCATCTCATTGGCTCCATCTCTGCTACTCTCTATCTTCCATGTTAAATGGTAATTTTTGTCTAAATCTACTTCTTTGCAAATACCTTAGCTGGGCTCATTAGCCACAGGCAGAAGCCCATATTTTATTTGCCTTTTTCTTCTTACCTACTAGCCTAATATCAGGAATACAACAGAAGCTCAATTAATACACATGTATTAATTTACTTAGAATAAGGATTGTGCCTTGCATACATCTTGTAGAGATAAGTTTACCAAGATTCTTATCACAGAAATTGAACTTTAAAAGAATAAAAAGTGCTATGGGCTCAGCAGTTAAAAGCACTTGCTGCTTTTCCTAAGGACCTGAATTGTATCTCCAGGAACCACATGGTGGCTCACAGCCATTTGCAATTCCAGTCTCAGAGAATTCAGCATCCTCTTTTGTCCTCCAGCAGCATCAAGCGTGCACATAGTATACAGGCATTCATGCAGACCAAATACCCATAACACACACACACACACACATACACACACACACACACACACACACACACACACACACACACACACACAC
>NW_026596046.1:28584780-28621690 GCF_907164565.1 Psammomys obesus
CACACACACACACACACACACACACACACACACACACACACACACACGCTATTTTAAAACATAATCCTGGGAGAAATTTGTCACATGTCAGTAGATAACTAATGCACCATTTGAAATGGTTTTTACCAAGTAGTTGCCTAGGGTCTAGGTCTCTTTGCAGAGACTTGAACATACTGCTGTGCTAGACCCTTTTAAGGACAAGACAAAGAAGCAAAAATAAGTGATAAATCCATTTAACACTACCAAAAGATCAACTACTAAAGAAATTATGCTAATACTTAATAGAATAAAGAGTCTTTTTAATTTTAATTAATTAATTATTTTACATGCTGTTCATGGACTCCTCCCTCCTCTCCTACTGGTCCTACCCTCTCTCCCTGTTTCCCACATCCTTCCTTCCCTAGTCCTCAGAGAAGAGGAGTTCCCTATTCCTATAAGCATATCAAGTTACATCAGGACTGAGAGCACCCTCTTCTCCTGTGGTCTGTTGAGGAAGTCCCTCCAGGAGGAAAGTGATCAAAAACCAGGCAACAGAGTCCATTTCAGAGTCAGCCAGCCTCTATCCTCCTTACTAAGGAACCCCTAATCAGGACGGAGCTGTCCATTGGCTATATTTGTGTAGGGGGCCTTGGTTGGTGCTTCAGCCTTCACAGGGCTACCTGGGCCCTGGTTAGTTGGCTCTGTTGGTCTTCTTGTAGAGCTCCTGTCCACTAGGTTCTTCTATCCTTCCCCTCACTCTTCCACAAAACTCCCCATGTTCCACCTAATGTATGGTTGTGGGTTTCTGCATCTGTTTCAGGAGGATGCTTAATTCCCACTCAGAAGTGGACATACAATAGACAGCAGAAGAGGTTGAAGAGAGGGAACAGGGTAAGAGAGGGAGCACAGATTAAAACGAGGGTCAATATTAGACCTGGTGAGAGTAGGGTCTGGAAGACAGAGGGCTTGCAGAGAGGAAAGAAACCTTGTCACTGAGGGACTTCTCTGTGATAAGCTGGAGACCTACAACAGGGTAGGCTCCTTCTGACTCTTGCTGAGACTCCTAGTAACGGGGGTCATGGAGACTGAAGAAGCCACCTTTAACTAGACATGACTCCTAGAGGAGGGAGGGGAACACCAATCTACCCACAAACTCTTTGACCCAAATTTTACCCTGCCTAAAGATGGGCAGAGATTAAGGGGATGTCCAACCAATGACTGGTCCAACCTGAGACTCACCCCATGAGATATAGCCAATCCCTGCCATGATTAACCATACTTTGATATGCTTGCAGACGGGAGCCAAACAGCTGTCCTCTGAGTGGCTCCACCCAGCTCCTGATGGAAACAGGATAAAGATTCTTATAAGAAAGTATCAGTTATTTCTGATGCCTGTATGATTTGTTTCTGTTGGATTAACTCTTATTCTGTTTTTGGATGATTCTCTCTTACGGTGTCTTGTTTCTTTCTGGGTCAACTTTCGGTTAAAATTCTTAGTATCCATATATAATGACATTTGGGGTTCTTTGAGGATTCAGATGAGTGACTGTCATCCAAAGTCACTTTACACTTGCTACTGAAAGATACTAATAAAGAGCACTTCTTGTTAGAGACTGATTTGAACTGTTAAAACTATGAAGAGGTCATCACAAATAAGTTTGAGATTTGTCAAAAACCTGAAAGCTTTGTGGGATTTTTTTTTTCCTGAACAACACCCTCTTCTTCATCACAGCCACAACAGCAGCATTCCTTTTGTTTGTCTGGGATTGTGGAACTCTGCTGGAGAAGGCTAAAGTCTGACATATCTGGATAGCCAACTAAGCTTTGTTTATTGCAACAGACTCCCTTTTCTGAGTGGGATTCCCCTGACCCAAATCTGGGTACCTCAGGTTTGGTAAGGAGTGTCACATAGCCTTCAGAGAAAGATTATGGGCTGGACTCTTTCCTGATTAAAAAACAAAAGAAAACAAAACACCCCCAAACAAAACCAAAACCAAACCCCAAAATGGGTCCAGCAAACATCTGGAAATGTCTTGAAATGTACCATCCTGCTAAGGAGATCTTAGTTTTTAGCAGTGACATCAATCGTACTTGAAGATTGTACTTGGAGATTCCCCCATCCATAGGATAATTAACTGTTGTGCTCTCCTTGTGATAAGACCTCGCTACTGCATATGATATTAAGTACTGTACCACTACATATATATCAAGCACCCCTGGCAAATCAAACGATTCTCCCTGTATCATTCCACCACAGCATAACAAGTAAAATCAGGACTGAGTGCATCCTCTCCCACTGAGGCCAGGCAAGGCAGCCCCACTAGAAAAAAGTGATCCAAAAGCAGGCAACAAAGTTCATGTCAGAGACAGCCTGTGCTCCACTTGCTAGAGGACCGACATGAAGACCTTCTGTTACATATGTGTCAGGGCCTAGGTCCAGTCCATGCATGCTCTTTTGTTGGTGCCTCAGTCTCTGTGAGCCCCCATGGGCCTAGGTAAGTTGGCTCTGTTTGTCTTCTTCTGGAGTCCTTATCCCCTCCAGGTCCTTCTATACTTCTCCCCACACTTCCACAGGACTCCTCAAGCTCAGTCTAATGTTCAGCTGTGAGTCTCAGCAGCTGTTTCGGTCTGCTGCTGGGTGGAGCCACTCAGAGGACAGCTATGCTAGGCTTCAGTATGCCAGCACAGCAGAGTGTCATTAATAGTGTCAGAGGTGGGCTCTCTCCCATTGGGTGGGTTTTGGGTTGAGCTAGTCATTGGTTGAACATTCTTTTAGTTTCTGATCCATTTGTATCCCTGTGCTTCTTTTAGGCAGGGTACATTTTGGGTAGAAGGTTTTGTGGGTGAGTTGGTGTTCCCCTCCCTCCACTAGAAGTCCTGCCTGGCTAGAAGAAAGCTACTTCATCCTCCATATCCCCTACTGCTAGGAGTCTCAGCTAGAGTCACATCCATATCCTCCCAGGATCCTACTCTGTTGCAGGTCTCCAGTATGTCTCAAAGATCCATCCCCTTGGTTTCCCTCATCTTTCGCAGCCCTCTCAACTTCTGTCCTGCGTTCCCATCTCTGAACCCCAATCTTGCTTCCCTCCCCACAAGATCTCTTACCCAGTTTCCTCTCTTCATCCACTTCTGTTGTCTATTCTATTGACCTTTCAGAGTAAAATTCAAGCAATCTGCTTTGGTCTCTATTACTCAGCTGCTTTGAGTCTGTGGACTGTATCATGGTAACCCTGTATTCTATACCTAATATCTGCTTTAAAATGAGTACATTCCAAGTGTGTCTTTCTGGATCTGAGTTATTTCATTCAAGATGATCTTTTCTACTTCCATCCATTTGCATGCAAATTTCATGATGTCTTTGTTTTTAATAGCAGAATAGTATTCCATTGTGTATTTTCATTATCCATTCTTCAGGTGAGGAACATATGGGTTGTTTTCAGTTTCTGGCTATTAGGAATAAAGCTGCTATGAACATAGCATATGTCCAGGAGAGGTAAGCTGAATCTTGAGATGTAACAATTCCCAATTCTCTAAGAAAGCACCAGATTGATTTTGAAAGTGGTTGTACAAGTTTGCACTCCCACCAGCAAGGGAGGAGCATTCCCCTTTCTCCACATCCTCAACAGCATTGCTGTCACTTGAGTTTTTTATTTTATTTTATTTATTTTATTTTATAGTTTATTCAATTTGTATCCCAGCTGTAGTCCATACAACAATGCAGCTAGTCACTTGTGTTTTAGACCTTAGCCATTCTGACTGATTTAAGATGGAATCTCTGGGTGTACAGATTTTAGTATGTTTATCCTATATTATATGTCTAATATCTACTTATGAGTGAGCATATACTCTGTGTGTCTTTCTGCTTCTGGGATACCTCACTCTTTCCAGCTCCCACCATTTACCTGCACATTTCATGATTTCCTTGTTTTTTATTGCTGAGTAGTATTCCATTGTGTAGGCGGTACCATAATTTCTGTATCCATTCCTCAGTTGAGGGGCATCTGGGTTGTTTCCAGGTTCTGGTTATTACAAATAAAGCTGCTACAAACATGGTTGAGCAAATGTCCTTATTGTGTACTTGAACATCTTTTGGATATATGCCTAGGAGTGGTATAGCTGGATCTTGAGGAAGCAGTATTCCTTGTCTGAGAAAGCGCCAGATTGATTTCCAGAGTGGTTGTACAAGTTTACATTCCCACCATCAGTGGAGGAGGGTTCCCCTTTCTCCACATCCTCTCCAGCTTGTGTTGTCACTTGAGCTTTTGGTCTTAGCAATTCTGATGGGTGTAAGAGGAAATCTCAGAGTTGTTTTGATTTGCATTTCCTTGATGACTAAGGACATTGAGCATTTCTTTAAGTTTTTTTTTCTACCATTCTATATTTTTCTACAGAGAATTCTATATTTAGCTCTGTACCCCATTTTTAATTGGATTACTTGATTTTTTACTTTTTAATTTCTTTAGTTCTTTATATATTCTGGATATCATCCCTTTGTCAGATATAGGGTTGGTGAAGATCCTTTCCCAATCTGTAGGATATCATTCTCTTCTGATGACAGTGTCCTTTGCTTTCAGAAGCTTTTCAGCTTCATGAGGTCCCATTTATTGATTGTTGCTCTTAGAGCCTGTGCTGTTGGTATTCTGTTCAGGAAGTTGTCTCCTGTGCCAATGAGTTCTAGGCTCTTCCCCACTTTTTCTTCTAAACAATTTAGCATGTCTGGTTTTACGTTGATGTCTTTGATCCACTTGGACTTTATTTTTGTGCAGGGTGATAAATATAGATCTTTTTCATTTTTTCTGCATGTGGACATCCAGTTGGACCAGCACCATATATTGAAGATGTTGTCTTTTTTCCATTGTATGGTTTTGGCTCCTTTATAAAAAATCAAGTATCAGTAGGTGTGCCGGTTTTTTTTAGGTCTTCTATTTGGTTCCGTGGGTCCACCCTTCGGTTTCTATGCTAATACCAAGCACCTTTTCTTTCCATTCTTTGATATCTTCTTCAGTTTCTTTCTTCAGAGACTTGAGATTCTTGTCATACAGTTCTTTTACTTGTTTAGTTACAGTTATACCAAGGTAGTTTATATTATTTGTGGCTATTGTGAAGGATGTTGTTTTCCTAATTTCTTTTTCAACCTGTTTGTCATTTATATACAGGAGGGCTACTGATTCTTTTAAGTTAATTTTGTATCCAACCACTTTGCTGAATGTGTTTTTTTCAGCTGTAGGAATTCTCTGGTAGAAATTTTAGGATCATTTATATAACATATCATCTCTGTATAGTGATACACTGATTTCATTTCCAATTTGTATCTCCTTGATCTCTTTTAGCTGTCTTATTGTTCTAGCTAGGACATCAAGTACTATATTGAATAGATATGGAGAGATAGAACAGCCTTGTCTTGTACCTGATTTCAGTGGAATTGCTTTAAGTTTCTCTCCATTTGATTTGATGTCTATATGCTTGCTATATATTGCTTTATTGCATTTAAGCATGCACCTTGTAGCCCTGATTTCTCTAAGACTTAACATGAATGGATATTGGATGTTGTAAAATGATGTTTTTGCATCTAATGAGATGATCCCATGGATTTTTCTCTCAGTTTCTTTATATGGTGCATTATGTTAATGAACTTATATATATATGTATATATGATATTTTATTTTTATTAATTACAGTTTATTCCCTTTGCATCCCACCTGTATCTCCCTCTCTCTTCTCCACCCATGCCCCTCTCTCAGTCCACTGATAGGGGAGGTCCTCTTCCCCTTCCATCTGATCCTAGGCTATCAGGTCTTATCTGGAGTGGCTGCATTGTCTTTCTCTGTGACCTGGTAAGGCTGCACTCCCCTGAGGGGGAAGTGATCAACGAGCAGGCCAATCAGTTTAAGTCAGAGATAGTCCTTGTTCCCATTATTAGGAAACCCACTTGGGTTCACTTGAGATGACATGGGTTACATCTGTGCAGGGGTTCTAGTTATCTCCATGAATGGTCCATGGTTGGAGTAGCAGTCTCAGAAAACAGCCTGTATCCAGATTTTTTTGGTTCTGTTGCTCTCCTTGTGGAGCTCCTTTCCCTTCTAGGTCTTTCTATCTCCCCCTTCTTTCATAAGATTCCCTGCACTCTGCCCAAGGTTTGGCTATGAGTCTCAGCATCTGCTTTTATACACTTTTATGCACTTTCAGAGGCCTTCTGTGATAGGATCCTGTCCTGTTCCCTGTTTTCACCCTCTTCTGATGTCTGTCCCATTTGCCTTTCTGAATGAGGATTGAGCATCTTACCCAGAGTCCTCCTTATTGATTAGCTATTTTAGGAGTATGGGTTTTAGATGTTTATCTCATATTATATGTCTAATAGACACTTATGAGTGAATATATACTCAGTGTGTCTTTCTGCTTCTGGGATAGCTCACTCAGGATGATCTTTTCTAGTTTCCACCATTTGCCTGAAAATTTCATGATTTCCTTGTTTTTAATGGCTGAGTAGTATTACTTTGTGTAGATGTACCACAATTTCTGTATCCATTTTGCAACTGAGGGGCATCTGGGTTGTTTCCAGCTTCTGGCTATTACAAATAAAGCTGCTACATGTTGTTACATAGTTGAACAAATGTCCTTGTTGTGTACTTGAGCATCTTTTGGATATATGCCTAGGAGTGGTATAGCTGGATCTTGAGGAAACACTATTCCTAATTGTCTGAGAAAGCTCCAGATTGATTTCCAAAGTAGTTGTACAAGTTTACATTCCCACCCAGAATGAAGGAGGGTTCCACTTTCTCCACACCCTTTCCAGCATGTATTGTCACTTGAGTTTTTGATGTTAGCCCTTCTGATGGGTGGAATCAATCAAGAATATTGTTCATTTCATTCAGATTTTTCAATTTTGTGGAGTACAGGCTGTTGAAGGAAGACCTAATGATTCTTTGAGTTTTCTCAAAGTTTATTATTATGTCCTTTGTTGTAATTTCTGATTTTGTTCGTTTTGGATATTGTCTCTGTGCCTTTAAGTTAGTTTGGCTAAAGATTTTTCTATCTTGTTGGTTTTCTCAGAGAACCAGCTCTTGGTTTTGATGACTCTTTCTTTTTATGATTCTTTATATCATTCTCTTTGTTTCTAATTCATTGATTTCAGCCTTCAGTTTGATTATTGCTTACAATCTACTCTTCTTGGGTGTGCTGGCTTTGGTTTTTTTTCTTTTTTTTTTCTTCAGAGCTTTCAGATGTGTTGTTAAGTTGCTAGTATGAGATCTGTCCCATTTCTTTATGAATGCATTTAGTATTATGAAATTTCCTCTTTTTAAAAATTTTATTTGTTTATTACAATGTATTCACTTTGTATCCCCACTGCAGGCCCCTCCCTTGCCTCCTCCCAGTCCAATCCATGCTCCCTCTTCTCCCCCAGGCCCTTTCTCTAGTCCCCTGATAGGGGAGGACCTCCTCCTCTTCTATTTGACCCTAGCCTATCAGGTCTCATCAAGGCTGGCTGCATCATCTTCCTCTGTGGCCTGGCAAGGCTATACCCCCTGCCAGGGGGAGGTGATCAAAGGGCAAACCACTGATTTCATGTCAGAGACAGCCCCTGTATTCCTTACTAGGGAACCCACTTGGAAACTGAGTAGTCTATGGGCTTCCTCTGAACATGGGGTCTAGGTCCTCTCTATGAAAGGTCCGTCGTTGGAGTATCTGTCTCTGCAGGCATACTAAAATCTATAGTCCTAAAGAAGCTAAACAACAAGGAGGACCCTAGGGAAGATGCTTAATTCACATTCAGAAAGTCAAACAGGATAGACAATGGAAGTAAGAGAAGACAAGTGACAGGATAGGATCCTTCCACAGAGGACCTCTGAAAGACTCTACCTACCAGAGTATCAAAGGAGATCTAAGACTCATAGCCACACTTTGGGTGGAGTGCCAGAACATTATGGAAGAAGAAGGAGATAGAAAGAGCTGGAGGGGACAGCAACTCCACAATGAGATTTCTTCTAAGCACTGCTTCCATTATGTCCCATAAGTTTGGGTGTGTTCTACCTTCATTTTCGCTGAACTGTAGGAAGTCTTTAATTTCTTTCCTTATTTCTTCCCTGACCTAGTGGTCATTGAGTAGATAGTTGTTCAGTTTCCATGAGTATGTTGGCTTTTTAAAAATTTCTGTTGTTGTAATACAGCTTTAAACCATGGTGATCTGATAAAATACAAAGGGTTATTTTAATTTTCTTGTATCAGTTGAGACTTGGTTTGTGGCTTAATATAGAGTCAGTTTTGGAGAAGGTTCAGTGATATGTTGAGAAGGTATATTCTTTTGTGTTTTGTTGAAAAGTTCTGTAGATATCTATTAGGTCCATTTGATTCATGAGCTCTGTTAGTTTCATTATTTCTCTATTCAGTTTCTGTCTTGATGATTTGTTAATTGGTAAGAGTGAGGTATTGAAGTCTCCCACTATTAATGTTTTGGGATTCATGTGTGATTTAAGCTTTAATAATCTTTCCTTTATGAATGTTGTATTTGGGTCAAAGATGCTCAAGCTTAAGCTGTCCTCTTGGTGGAAGTTTCCTTTGATGAGATTGAAGTGTCTTTCCACATCTCTTTTGATTAATTTTGGTTAAAAGTCTATGTTATTAGATTTTAGGATGACTACACCAGCTTGCTTTTTGGGTCCATTTACTTAGAGAACCTTTTTCCAGCCCTTTATTCTGATGTAATGTCTGTATTTGTTGCTGCGGTATGTTTCTTGTATGAAGCAGAATGTTGGGTCCTGTTTATACCTCCGTTCTGTCAGCCTGTGTGTTTTTCTTGGGGGGTTGAGTCCTTTAATGTGGAGAGATATCAATGTCAGTTCCGGTTGATTTGATGTTGGTGGTAGTGGTGTGTTTGTGTACTTTTTTTGTTTTTGCTGCAGTGGAGTTATTTCCTGTGTTTACTTTGGTGTAGTTGGCCTCCTTGTGTTTGATTTTTCCTTTTATTGTCTTCTGTAGAGTTGGATTTGTGCACAGATAATGTTTAACTTTGGTTTTTGTCATAGAATATCTTGTTTTCGCCATCTTTGGTGATGGAAATTTTGCTGGGTATAGTAGTTTGGGCTGATACCTGCAGTCTTGTAGGGTCTGCAAGACTTCTACCCAAGCCCTTTTGGCTTTTACAGTCTCAGTTGTAAAGTCAGTCAAGTGTGATTCTTATATATCCACCTTTGTATATGTTAGTTGGCCTTTTTCTCTTGCACCTTTTACTATTTTTTTATATTCTGTACATTTAGTGTTTTGGTTATTATGTAGAGGTAAGCTTTTCTGGTCTAATTTATTAGGTGTTCTGAAAGCCTTTTGTATGTTTATAGGCATGTCTTTCTTTAAGTTGAAATTTTTTTTTTTCTATGATTTGGTTGAAAAAAATTTTTGGTCCTTGGAGCTGGGAATGTTTTCTTTTTTCTATCCTTATTATTCCCAAGTTTCATCTTTTCATAGTGTCTCTGATTTCTTGGATGTTTTGTGTCGGATTTTTTTTTTTTTTTTGGACAGCTGTATCGGTTTCTTCAATTGTATCCTCTGCATTTGAGATTCTCTCTTCCATCTTTTGTATTCTGTGGGTGATGCTTGCATGTGGTTTCTGGTCTCTTCCCTAAGTTTTCCATCTCTCTGAATCCCTCAGTTTGTATCTTCTTTTCTGTTTCCCTTTTCTGGTCTCTAACTGTTTTATTCATTTCATTCACTCATTTGATAGAATTTTCCTGTCTTTCTTTAAAGGAGTTATTCATTTCCTCTTTAAAGCAATCTATAATCTTCATAAGAATATATTTAAGGTCATTTTCTTGTGTTTCAGCTGTGTTAGGATAGCCAAGACTTACTGTAGTAGGGTAGCTGGGTTCTTGCTAATTGTGTTTGTACTCCGGCCTTTAGCTATCTATTTGTCCCTGGTATTGCCAGGCTGTTTCTGGTGCCTACCGTATGAGGGTGAGGATGAAACCATGTGTCCTGATCACTGGAGCCCTCTTCAGGAAGCTCGATAGTCCCAGTGTTCTTTGGGGAAACACAGACACTGGTGTTTTGTAACCAACAATGTGACAGCTTGCTGTTTCCACAGGCATTGGGCTCTTGCTATTCAGATACTGTGGCACACTGGGCGCTGACATCTTGGAATCTCCTCTCTACCATTATTGAGCTTTATTATTGATTTGGGACCATGAATGTAAGTGCTTTCATATATGATCATTAATAATAATTATGTGTTGATAGATTTGATGGATTATACAGTTGTATAATCATAACCCAATTAAGATGCAAATATTTACATACTTTTATTCATTCTAAATCTTTGATTTTTATCCAACATTATTTTCACCAGGCTACACTATTGTGATATCTATAAAAAAAACTTTTATTTTTTTTTAAACTTACATAAAAACTCTCACAGGGAACACATATTTGGTTTCTTCCACTAGAATCATGTATTTTATATTTTTGCATACAGCTGTTTTCTAGTACTTTTTTCACATTGTACAGCATTACATTGTTTGAATATGCCATAATGCATTAACATATTCATGTCATACTGAACACCTGTTTTTTTACATATGTTGGTATTTCAATAATCAGCATCCAATTTTAGAAACATGTTAATATGTGTCAGTTACCAACTTAAAATTATCATAGCACTAAATGTGAAATTGGTAATTATTTATTCCTTTAATTTGATGAAAAATAGAATAAACAAACATACTGAGAAAGTTAACGCAAAGTAGTCAGAATAAATGTGGAGTAAGCCCAACATTACAATTAAATTATAAAAATCCAAGATAAATATGTATATTAAAGATGTATATTAAAGATGTATCATGTATATGAGCAAGGAAAGAGAAATATAAAGAACAGAATAGTAATTGTATACTATCTGATTTCTCTTAAGAAAGAAAATGAATGTGAAAATTTAATAGATCCATGGTATTATTAAACATGAAGAAGTGTCATAAACATTTTCAGTAAAGACATTAGAAGAATTTTTTATCAGCAGTCTTGCCAAAGTTTGTGTGCTTGTTATAGCATCTGTGTGAATCCATTCGTCTCTTACTGGTCCAGTGCCACCTGCTCAGCTGCCCATGGACTCAGAAACTCACTGCGAATTAAGAGGTACCACCTCATTTTCTCTTCTTGATCTCATTGGATCACCTCTGAGGCTTCATATCCTGTTTATTCAAAGTTCCCATTTTTATTTTACTGGTTTTTAATATCCATTTTTTATTCATTTTTAACTCACACTTTGTAGAGTGCTAAATTTTATATACATAGTATGTCCAAATGACATATGACTTTGGCCATCTAAAGAAACCCATTTATTGTTTCTGCTGAATCATGGGGTCCTTTTTTTTCCTTTTGTGTCTTTTAATATTTTATTGTTTCAGTTTAATCCATGTGCAGTCTGGGAGTATAAATTGATGGTGCAAAAAAAATAAATTGATGGTGCTTGCTTTAGAGAGTTTTATTAGTTTTTGTAGGATGTTGATGAGTAATGTTGCTTTACTATCAAATTAATCCTGTCTTAAGGGCTGGTCTTACCAGGAGGGAGGTTCTTGAGTTCATCTTTAACTTCCTGCAGGCTCAAGATAGCCTATCACAAACTTAAGGTATCAATCTAGGGAAACCTGACGTCCATATTCTCCCCAAACCTTCTGCCCTCAAATATTGTTATAGCTCTTCATTGTTTTTCCTTTCTGTGTTTTTACTTTATTTCTTCTTTACTTTTCTTTTAAATCCCTGAAATTTATTTTAAAGTTCATTGACAGAATCATTGCCTCCTTCCCCGTGGCCTCACCCTTCCAGCTGGTAATGGCAAGGATAACCGTGAAAGCTGGGGTCGCCTGACACTCAAATGTCAACGTAGCCCAGTTATCGCAAGTCGCCCAAAGAGCACCCACCAGCAGCACGGGAGGCAGAAAGCATGCGCAGGCCCAGCCTCGGGCACCGCAAAAGCCCCAAGAGCAGACTATGAGTGGTGCGACAACTCAACAGCCCACCAACCAAAGAGCTCGCAGGGGCCGGACCTAGACCCCACACACATATGTAGCAGAAGCGGAGCACAGTCATTGTGTGGGTCTCCTAACAACGGGAGCAGGCGCTGTCCCTTCTCTGAGAAGGAGAGGGGTGAAGGATGTGGGGGTGGGACTGGGAGGAGAGGAGAGGGGGCTGAATCAGGCTGCAAAGTGATTAAATAAATAAAAATTTTAAAATGTTTAAAAAAAATTTCGGTGACAAACATCTGAGAACTAGATACAGTGTCATGATCAGCATACTATATTGCAATAGTGCGGAAAGGGAAAGTCAGGAAAATTGTCTCTAGACCAGAAGAGCCACTGCACCTCATTTAGTCTCGGTTAGTTTAGTTTTCCCTGCGTTAAATGGAGACACTAATGAGGCCCCCTCAAGATGAGGCTGAAGATTATTGAGGTAGTGTTGTGAACCCACTCTCTAGCCATTGGCTCCACAGCAGTTACGAGGTGGAAGAAGTCCGATTACTCCTTGTCAAATGAGCTAGCCGATGAACATAAAGCTTTGCCCCCCGTGGAGTTGGAGGAAAAAAAACGGAGCACGCTTAGCAGTTATCCTCACTAAAACTGAAGAAAGTCTTGGCGGTGTTATGTCTTCTCCCTGTGAAGGCGTGCTGGGAGCAAACTAGAAATAGAAGAAAAATGTGAAGAGGACGCTGCCGGTGTATGAGATTCTACCGGGGATCCTCAGGAAAAGGAGATGAAGAGGATGTGACGATGAAACACAAGCAGGATGGTTAGTGAGCCTGGGAACAGCTGTGAAAGCAATGAATGTGGGTAGAACAATAGCAATCAGAAAATAGCCCAAAGGAGAAAATACTGGCTTAGTTATACGCTGTTTTTCATCTAGAGCTCCTGTAGTCTGGGAAGCAGCTGGATGTGGCATGCACACGCTACTTGCCTTAATTTTTGCTCATTATTAAGTCACCAAACATTGCCTTCTTAACTAGTCTTTGTGTAATTTAATTTCATTACCCCTCCCCTTAAAAAGCTATACCACAGGGCCCTTTTACACACATTATTTTAATCAGTGCTTTAATCAACACAGTGAAATGGACATTTAAAAGAATTCCTTTGCCCTGTTAATAAAACTGAAGTGAGTTTCTCATAATTCTTTCCTTGATTTGTGAGAAAAGGTTCAGCACTCTCATTACTATTACTTCCTGAGATGTTCTCCTTTGCTCTTCAGCTCTGCTTTCTCAGTAGCTGTCACGGAATAAACTAGTTCAGCTGTGTTTTGGTTCTGTGGTGAACCTTTCTTTTGCTTGACGGTTTTACATGCATGCACACATGCACAATTTTAGATTTCTTTTTCTAACTTTCCTTCTCTCCTACTAGGATCTTACTCAGTTTTTTTTTTATTTTGTATTTTGTATTTTGTATTTTGTATGCATCCAGCAAGACTGGCAGCTCTTTGCTCATTTGAAGTTTACTTTTAAGCCATGTTAGGTTTTATTCTTTCATAAGCTGATTGACAGATGTTAGGGAAACCTGACCTTAATTCGTTATTTCTTTTTGCATTGGTTGGACGTTCCCTCAGTCTCTGTTCTGTCTGTTCTGTCTTTGTCCCTGCAGGTGTTATAGGCAGGGTAAGTTTTGGATTGAAGTTTTTGTGGGTGATCTCCTCCACCCACTAGGAGTCTTGTCTGGTTAGAGGGTGTGCACTTTAGTCTCCAAGGCTCCTTCAACTAGGAGTCTGAGCTGAAGTCCCGCTACTCTTCCCACAGAGGCCTATTATGACTTAGATCTGCAGACTGTCACAGAGATGCTCCTAAACATCATTTCTCTTTTTTTACTGCCGGTCTTCTGCCCTCCCATCCCTGCTCTCCTCAAGGAAGATCTCCACCCTTATTTCTTTCTGCACTCCATCTTCTACCTTGTTCCCACTTTTCAACCACTATTTCTCTCTATTCTGTTTTCCATTCTGATTGAGATTTATGCACCTTCCCTTGGGTCCTCCTTTTTGCTTATATTCTTGAGGCCTGTGCACTGTAGTATGTCTGTCCTGTACTACATGGCTAAAATCTGCTTATAAGTGAGTACATACCATGTGTGTCTTTCTGGGTCTGGGTTACATCACTCAGGATGCTCTTTTCTAGTTCCATCCATTTGCAGGCAAATTCCATGATTTTCTTGTTTTTAATGGCTGAGTAGTATTCCATCGTGTAAATGCACCACAGTTTCTTTATCCATTCTCAGTTGAGGGACATCTAGGTTGTTTCCAGATTCTGCCTGGCTATTACGAATAAAGCTGCTGTGAACATAGTTGAACAAATGTCCTTGTTGTATTGTGGAACATCTTTAGGATGCCCAGGAATACTATAGCTGGGTCTTGAGGTAGGACAATTCCCAGTTTTCTGAGAAAGCACCAGACAGATTTTCAAAGTGGTTGTACAAGTTTGCACTCCCACCAGCAATGAAGGAGTGTTCCCTTTTCTTCACATCCTTGCCAGCATGTGCTGTCACTTGAGTTTTTGATCTATACCATTCTGACAGGTGTAAAATGAAATCTCAGAGTCACTTTGATTTTCATTTGCCTGATGATTAAGAATGTTTAGCATTTCTTTAAGTACTTCTCGGCCATTCAAAATTGCTCTGTTGAAAATTCTCTGTTTAGCTCAGTACCCCATTTGTTAATTGCCCTATTTGGTTTGTTGGTATTTAATTTCTTGAGTTCTTTATATATTCTGGATATTAGCCCTTTATAGGATGTAGGGTTAGAGAAGACCTTTTTCCAATCTGTTGACTGTCATTTTGTTCTATTGACAATATCCTTAGCTTTAAAGATACTTTCAGTTTCAAGAGGTCCCATTTATTAATCGTTAATCTTTGAGCCTGAGCTCTTGGTGTTCTGTTCAGGAAGTTGTCTAATGTGCCAATGAGTTCAAGGATCTTACTCACTTTCTTCTCTAGCAGATTTAGAGTATCTGGTTTTATGTTGAGTTCTTTGATTCACTTGGACTTGAGTTTTTGTGCACAGTGATAAATATGGATGTATTTGCATTTTTCTGCATATAGACATCCAGTTAGACCAGCACCATTTGTTAAAGATGCTGTGCTTTTTCCATTGTATGGTTTTGGCTCCTTTCTCAAAAGGAGTGCCTAGGTTTGTGGGATTATTTCTGAGTCTTGGATTTGATTTCATTGATCAGTCAGTCTATTTTTATGCTAGTACCATGAAGTTTTAATTATTGTTGGTCTGTAGTATAGCTTGAAGTCAGGTATGGGGATACCTACAGAAGTTCTATTATTGTATAGAAATGTTATTTTCTCCAAGACTGTTGTCATGAAGGAGTGTTGGGTTTTGTCAAAGGCTTTTGAGCATCTAATGAGATAATCATGTGATATTTTTTCTGTTTGTTTATATGGTGGATTACATCTATGTATCTTCATATGTTGAACCATTCTGGCATCAGTAGGATGAAACAAATACTTGGATGATATATTTGATTTTTTCTTGGGTTCGGGTTGCAATTATCTTATTGAATATTTTTGCATTGAAATTTTCTTTCTCTGTTGAGTATTTGTGTGGTTTAGGTATCAGAGTAACTGTTACTTCATAGAGTAAGTTTAGTAATGTTCTTTCTGTTTCTATTTTGTGAAATAGTTTGAAGACTATTGGTGTTGTCTCTTCTGTGAAAGTCTGGTAGAATTCTGCACTAAAACCATCTGGCCCTGTGCTTTTTTTTTTTTTTTTTTTCCTTTTGTTGGAGGGGTGGTTAGGAGATTTTTGATGACTACTTCTATTTTATTAGGGATTATGGGACTGTTTAAATGATTTACCTGCTTTCTATTTAATTTTGGTAGGAGAAATCTATCAAGAAAACATCCATTTCTTTCAGATTTTCTAATTTTGAGGAATACTTTGAAGTAAGTCCTAATGATTCTTTGTATTTCTTCAGAGTCCGTTGTTATATCTCCCTTTTCATTTCTGATTTTGTTGATTTAGGTACTGGCTCTCAGTCTTTTAGTTGCTTTGGCTAAGGGTTTTCTATCTTGTTAATTTTTTTAAAGAATCAACTCTTGGGTTCATCCATGCTTTGTATTGCACTTTAATTTATTAATTTTAGTCTTGAATTTGATTATTTCATGGAGTCTACTAATCTTGGGTGGGTTTGATTTTTTTTCTAAAGCTTTCAGTTGAGCTAAGTTGCTATTATGGGACCTCTCCATGTTCTCTATGAAGGCACTTAGTGCAATGTACTTTCTTCTTAGCATTGCTTTCATGGTGTCGCATAAGTTTGGGTAAGTTATCCCCTCATTTTCATTGAATTCTAGGAAGTCTTTAATTTGTTGCTTTATTTTTTTCTCTCACCCAGTGATCATTGATCAGGGCATTGTTCAGTTTTCATGAGTGTGTAGGCTTTTTGTCATTTCTGTTGTTATTGAGGTCTAGCTTTAATCCATGGTGATATGATAGAGAACAATGGGTTAATTTAGTTTTCATGTATCATTTAAGATTTGTTTTGTGACTAACTATACGGTTGATTTTGGAAAAGTTTCCACGTGGTGCTGAGAAAATATATTCTTTTGTGTTTTGGTGAAATGTTCTAAAGACATCAATTATGTCCATTTGATTTGTGACCTCTGTTAATTTTATTATTTCTCTGTTTAGTGTCTGTTTTGATGATTTGTCAGTTGGTGAAAGCTGGATGTTGAAGTCTCCCACAATTAATGTGTTAGGATCAATGCATGATTTAAGCTTTAATGATGTTTCTTTTACGAATGTGGTTGTCCTTGTATTTGGGGTATAGATGTCCAAGACTGAAATGTCCGCTTGGCAGATTTTTCCTGCCAAGTGTCCTTTGATGAGAATGAAGTTTCACTCCCCATCTCTTTTGATTAATTTTTGTTAAAAGTCTATTTTATTAGATATTAGAATGACTACACCAGCTTGCTTGTTGGGTCAGTTTGCTCGGAAAACTCTTTCCAGTCTTTTACTTTGAGGTAAAGTCTATCTTTGTGGCTGAGGTATGTTTCTTGTATCCAGCGGAATGTTGGGTCCTGTTTCCATAAGCATTGTTTTAGCCAGTGCCTTTTTATTGGAGTGGTGAGCCCAGAGATGTTGATATATATTAGTGACCAATGACTGTTAGTTCCTTTTATTGTGGTGTTGATGGTGATAGCGTGTTTGTGTACTTGTTTTCTTTTGGTTTAGCTGTTGTGAAGTTATCTACATCCTGTGTTTTCTTGGGTATAGTTGATTTTGTTAGATTGAAGTTTTCTTTCTAGTGTCTTCTGTAGTGCTTGGTTGGTATATACATATTATTTAAATTTGGCTTTCTCGTGGAATATCTTTGTTTTCTCCATCTATGGAAAGCATTGCTGCATATAGTAGTGTAGGTTGAAATCTGTGGTCTTTTACCATCTCATGACATTTGCCCAGACCCTTCTGGCTTTCATAGGCTCTGTTGAAAAGTCAGATGTGATTCTGATAAGTCTGTCTTTATATGTCACTTTGCCTTTTCCCCTTACCACTTTTAGTAATTTTTCTTTGTTTTGCAGATTTAATGTTTTGATTATTTTATTGTGGGAGGAATTTCTTTTCTGGTCAAGTCTATTTGGTGTTTTGTAAGTCTATTGTATATTTAAAGGAAAAGTTTCTTCTAAGATTTTCTTGAAAATATTTTCTGGTCCTTGGAGCCTGGAATCTTATTTTTCTTCTATTTCTATTATTCTTAGTATTTTCAGGGTGTCCTTGATTTCTTGGATGTTTTCTGTCAGGAATATTTTTTAATATTTTTTTTTGACAGATGTATTTATTTCTTCAATTGTATCTTCAGTGCCTGAGACTCTTTCCTCCATCTCGTAACTCTGTGGTTCCTAATCTCTTCTCTAAGTTTTCTATCTTCAAGGTTTTCTCGGTTTGTGTTTTCTTTATTGATTCTAATTCCATTTTCCATCTTGAACAGCTTCATTAATTTCTTTCACCTGTTTCATTGTGGTATCCTGTATGTCCTTGATGACCTCTAATATTTTTGTTGTTGTTGTATGTTGCTGTATTTCTTTGAGGGATTTATTTGTTTCCTCTTTAAATCTGTCTAATAACTGCACAAGCATAGATTTAAGGTAATTTTCCTGTGGTTTAGCTGCATCAGAATATCCCTTATTTTGGGGGTTGGAGCCATGATGTACTGGTTTTTGTTGATTGTGTTCTTACACAACCTTTAGCCATCTGGTTGTCTGTAGTCTTGGCTGTTTGTTTCCAGAACCTGCTTGGTTCATGCTGGTCTCCTGAAGACCACTAGTAGAAAGGCACCAATGGCTGCATCCACATGTCTGTGGAGTCTGGAGCAGTCTTCAGGATGGCAGGAGAGGTCCCGCAGTAACACGAATGGGTGCTGACATTTCAGAGGCAGTCACACTGGTGCAGGGTTTTTTCCTGCATCGGGAGTCTCAGAAGGCAGAGTTGGGACAAAGGTGTTTCGGAAGGCAGCTGTGCAGTGGCTTACAGGCCAAGCAGACACTGCTCTTGGCACTCAGATTCTGGTGGGTTCTGCCATCTTGGGCTCAGGATCTCGTATGATTTTATTGTTCACCTGGTCTCCACAGGTGGATGAGTATACTGTCTCTGCCATCCAGTCATTGTGCTCGGGGGGAATGAGAGGAGTACGAGGTCTGGTTGCTGGAGTGGAACTGGTTGCCTGTGGAACTGGGGGCTTGCCCTCCAGTAGGCGAAAAGGACAGGGGGCTTAAAGTTCGTGACCCCTGGACCCAGGAGACAGCCACAGAGGGCCTGGAACTGTGTATCCCCAACTCCTGGAATGTCCCCTCCTGACATCAGTTTTTGGATCCAGCAGCCTGTTTACTCACAGTGTTCGCAGTCTCTGATCTTCTGCCCCTTAGATATGGTACACACTGGCCACTGCCTTCTTGTAAGTTTTGTATGCATATTTAAAATACACTTCATCAAAACATTAAACTGAGAGGCTTTTGCTCTTATTTGCTACTTATCAGGAAAATAGGTGAAACAGATGGTAAGTACATTCACATTGCACAGTGAGTACAAATTTACCTGAATGGATTTTACAAAATACATTCTTCCACTTCTTTTAAATTTATTTTTACATTTTTGAGATTATAACATAATTACATCGTGTTTTCCTTTCCTTTTCTTTATCCAACCTGACTCGTGTATTCCCCTCTTGCTGTTTTTCAGTTACTAACCTATCCAATATTGTTATCGAGGATATTCAGAAGCCCCAAAGTATTTGAAAATGAGCTTCATTTCAAAGAGATTTGAGTGTGTGTTACAGTTTAAGTGTAAAATACATCCTAAAGCTGAGACTTTGGAGGCCTGATCCCCAAGTTGGTATTCCAGAGAGGCACTGGGCTCTTGGAGAAGCCAGGCCTAGTATGAGAATTTTAGGCTATCGAATGGCTTGCTTCTGGAAGGTAGAGTGGGGTGTCAGGCCCCTCCTCTTTCTCTTTTGTTCCATGTGACGTAAGTTTTAAAGGCCCCATGTTCCTGATGTAATGATTTGCCACCAGTCTGAGTAATGAGAGTTATTGATTATAGACTATAATCTCCAAATCTGTTAGCTAAAGTAAACCATTTCTGTTTACTAGTTGTTTGTTTTTGTTTTGGTCAGGTATTTAGTCATAATGATGGAAAGATGACTATCAATGTGCTATGAATACTAAGGACCCACAGAGCAGTGATGTCAGTGATTTTCTCTTCTCTTTATGGCAACTGAGAAGATCTACAAGGAAGCTGTTTGTAGAACTTGGCATTGTAGTGAGAGACTGTTAAGAAGTAGAGCCTGAATGTGAATGTGTATAGGAGAATTTCCTAGCTAGTGAAACGGTACAGGGTTTGAGAAGTAAGTCTTCTCTGTTCATCCATGAAGAGTCAGGGTGTATTTTCTAAAGAATGCAAGTCTCTCTCTCTCTCTCTCTCTCTCTCTCTCTCTCTCGTGTGTGTGTGTGTGTGTGTGTGTGTGTGTGCTTGTGTGCTTGTGTGTGAAAAGAAGGGGCCAGGGAGGGAGAAAGAAAGGGAAGGAGGAAGAGAAAATGTTAGATAGATAGATAGATAGATAGATAGATAGATAGACAGACAGACACACAGACATAGAGATTATAGAGAAGAGAAAAAATACGGAGGGAAAGAGGAAAGCAAAGACTTAAAACATTGTCCACAGGACCATACCAAAGAGTTTTGGTATTACATGTAGCCTGAAAGAGTAACAAAAGATACAATATCATATATGGAAAATTTCAACTCGTATCAAGCCATTAAACTAATGTGTGCTATTTATCTTATGTTACCTTAGGCTCATTATAGACTGTAAAAAATATTTGGAGGGAACTTCTTCAAAGAACCAGCTTAAATATCTTTGAGCTCAGAGAACTAAACACAAGGCATGACAGTGCTTCCCTTTAGACTTTTAGACATTTTCTGCTTCTAAGCCACTTCAATCTCAGCCTTTTTCCACCCACAAGTAACAGAAGTGAGTTGGTAGACATGGAAAGAAGAATAAAATAACATTAAAAAATGAAAATAAATCAAACTTATACTTCCAAGGCTGGTGTGAACTGGTAGAAATGTAAAATCTAAATAAAGTTTAGATTTTATTTCATTATTTTTACACTTGTCTGGTCCTGAAGTTCTATGTGTTATTTTAGTAACAAGGAGTAGTCATGAAGTAGGACTATAGGACATCTCTGCATGAGCAGAGAACAAGAAAATGTTTTTTCACATTATAGTAAATAAGCTTAGCTTGTTCAATATTAGCATAATTTGTTCATACTTGGATGATTACATTCCATTTTCTAAAGTTGATTTTATTGGACATAGCATAACATGACTAATAAAACCAAAGTTTGAATGATATTATGTGTGAAACCCTTTCAGTGATCTATGGAATTCACTAGAAGGTCCATGCAGATTTTGACCGGCCATGAAATTCTTAGTGAGATATTTAACAGCCTGATGAATCTAACCATCTTCAAATGTCATACACTATGACAAATAATGCTTTAATATTGTAAATGGTGTAACTAAAACATTATTATGAAAATATGATGTCTTTAGAAGAATTTGTAGTTCAAGTGGTCTCATGTTTATCTCATAGCCTTATCATCACATACTGTAAAGTGTCTTACATGGCAACAGGTGATTATTTCTTGCTGCTTACAAATCTGTTCAAATGTTGGATATCAGTTAGGAGTTTTCAGCTGTGTAAAATGGCGTTCTCATCTTGGCTGCACTTGTGTGTGTTGATGCTTTTAGAAAAAAAAACACTCATCAAATTGAATGTCTATTATTTACTGTTAATGTGCCACAAATAAGTATATCGTACTAAATCACCAGACACTGTTATTTTAGGTTTGCTTTATTTAATACTTGGGCTTTTTTTTTCCCCAGGACCTATCCAGAATACCTGGACAGCCTCAATATGTAAGAAATAGCTATGAAAAATGAATAATGTTTATTCAAGTAACCACCATCCTGGCTAATGTAGACTCAATAACATGGGTATCTTTATACTGGGGCCATCAGTGCTTTTACTTGGGAAAAACTATAAGAATCAGGGAATGACATAGAAAGGAAGGGTTGGTTTTTGTAAGGTTAAGTCTTTAAAACTGAATGAAGTAAAAGCAGGCTAGTCATAGACTTTTCCTCTTGAATTAGTCATAAACCAAGCAATGCAGTAACTACAGCTGATAACAATGAATGGAGGCAGCTAGGACTGTAGTGATAATTCTATCTAGGTTTATCTCTAAAAGGTCATCTTAAGAGTAAGGGTTCTTGAAATTAGACAGAAAACTCTCATTTTTTGCCATTACCATCCATATGAGAGATTTCAAGCTAATACCTATGAATTGTAGAATCTCTATTTATAAAGGGAGAATAACAAAAGTCTGTCTTCTGATTTACTCTATAGATTTACGTGAAGCACTCTCTGTGGGGAAATGCATTAAACAGTGATCATAGAATCTAAGCAAGGCACGTGCCCAATAAGTCTTGATAACTAAGCAATACAAATTACAACAAGCGTGGTAACGAGACAAAATGTAATAATAATCATTGTGCTCTTTGCCATCATTGCCTTTGCACGGAGCAGAGATGAAGGATGAGAGTCTGTTAGTTTATGTTCCAGATGGGCATGCCCACCTGGGCTGTGAGAATGCACCATCCCCGGCAGGCTCTCTATTTCAGACCCTACTTTCATTTGCCATGCAAATTATAGGCTAGCACAGGGTGAGAACAGTCCTGGTATAATAAACTAGAAGATCTGCACAGCCTGCTGGGGTGGCTTTCTGTCCTCATTATTGGAGAAGAAAATGTATTCAGCATCATCCAGGTTCTTTTGTGCCCACATTTCCATATTGATTAAACATCACCATTCCTGGCTTCTTCAAATTGCTCTCTCATGCCTCATATCCTTGTTGCCTTGCCATCTGTTTAATGTGTCTCTTGCTAGCCTGATGGTCTAGGCTTCATTTTTCTTTGCAGTTTTTTTTTTTTTCTGAAATCAATCAAGTAAAAATAAAAGTGATAAATGAACATATATTGAGTGCCTACTATATTTCTGAAATTTGCATAATGCTGTGTAATTCACAGTACTCCTGTCAGATAGATGCAATGGCAATTTCTACTTGACAAGAGAGAAATGTCACATTGGACATGAAGCTACCAAAATGAGGAAGTGGAACTTGAACCGCTGTCCGGTGCTTTTACTCATGTTAGTTCACTATACTGTATATCAGACCATGAACAGAACCGGAGTAAAATGTAATACTATCCACATGATCTTGTCCTTTAGATGAGGACTCAGAAAGGTATGTGCCAAAAGAACCTAATAAGTGATAGAAATGAATGTAGATTTCCATGAAAATACAATAGCAGGCAGTGTGAAGTAGGACAGATTGGAGATGCATTTTCTTTTTTTTTCCTTTTTTATTATTTTTTTACACTTTATTCACTTTGTATCCCCTTATAAGCCCCTCCCTCCTTCCCTCCTGATCCCACACTTCCTCCTCCTTCTTCTTGATTGCCCCTCCCCAAGTCCACTGATAGGGGAGGTCCTCCTCTCCTTCCATCTGATCTTAGTCTATCAGATCACATCCGGAGTGGCTGCATTATCATCTTCTGTGGCCTGGTAAGACTGCTCCCCCCTCAGGGGGAGGTGATCAAAGAGCAGGCCTATCAGATTGTGTCGGAGGCAGTCCCTCTTCCCATTACTATGTAACCCACTTGGACACTGGACTGCCATGGATTATTGCATTTTCTTTTTAAAAAGGATAGTTTTGTACTGAGGAGATAATAGCTAAAGCACGTGCCCTGCAAGCATGAAAACTGGAGTTAAGATCTTTAGAACCAATGTAAATACTGGATGAGCACAGTGGCCCGTGTGCCTTAGCGTGCCCTGAGCAGTCTGGCTGCTAAAACTAGACACGTCTTCTCAAGGATCTCGGTGTTTGATTGGGAGCCCCTTTATCTGAATGAGAATGAAGGACAATGGAGGATTGCTGAAATTTACTAGGGCCTTTACGTGCACACTCACGCATAGACATGCTCACACACTGATGAAACATTCAGACACACATGCAAAGCATGCACACATATAAAATATATTACACGGAAATGAAAAGTAATTTGGACATTTTATTCTCAATTCTTTCTGGTTCTTGGAGACTATGGCTTAACCATTGCCCTTTGATTTTGTAAGGGAAGCAGCAATCTGAACTTTTGTGTGCTATCTTACTTCTACGTATTGGAAACTAGACCACCATTATTACCACTACAACCAACACCAAACCCCAGATAGTACAATAGTCTATTGTCCTTCCCAAGAATATCTTACTGAAAGATTTATTTCCTAGCCCTGTAGTAGTGAGATTGTCAAATTGGGCTAGAGATACCCTGGTGTGTGTGAATCTGGACCATGAAAGCTTGGCTGTGTGTCAAATAATTAAAGCTGATTTCATGAACTGTGGGTCTTTGTAGTTCGTGAACTTACCAGACCACAGTGAGGTAGTCCTAGGCAAATATGAATGAGCTTACGTGCATATAAATGGTTGGATGCTTCTAACTCTAATGGTAGAATTTTTCCTCATATGTATGTTACTGTCTGCTGCGGAAAGCCTATGTATCAGAAATTTGTATGTGTCTCCAGACCTTATTCAGAAAGGCAAAGGGGACAGACATTGGAAGAGGGAGAAAATGGAGAAAAGGACAGAAGCCTACCATTGAGGGCCTCTGAAAGACTCTACCTAGCACGGTATCAAAGTACAGGCTGAGGCTCATAGCCAAACTTTGGGCAGAGTGCAGCAAATCTTATGAAAGAAGGGAGAGATAGAAAGATCTGGAGGGGACAGGAGCTCCATAAGGAAAGCAACAGAACCAAAAAGTCTGGGCACCAGTGGGTTATAATGAGGTTTTAATTATTGTAATGCTCAGAAAAAGACCAAAGTTTAGTTTTACAGCACCCAGTAACTGTCTGCAGACTCCCCGAATCTTATCTAGGCCCCCAAGAAGATCTTCAGTCAGGTGCACATACTGCAACCCCCATATTTACAATAAAACATACAAAACAACATTGAAGAAAACAATGATTTTCAAAAGGGGTAATGCTTACAAAATAATTAAAAATTCCAAAAGAAGAAATTTTTGGCTTGAGATATTGCAAGTCAATAAAAAAATTAAAATTAAGGAATTTTATGATGGTAGCATTCATTCGTTGGCTTAAAAATAAAACTTAAAACATTGTAACAATATTATATTGACAGAAAATTATGAGCAACAGAAATATTTGCAGTATATCCCATTATCAGTTTCTTCTACACATAGAATTTTCTATAAGGATGGCACATTTATTACAATCAAGTTATAATTACTGATACATTATTGTTTAGTAAAGAGAATGTGCTTTACTCTGATTTCATTAGTTTTCTCCTAATGTCCCTTTTATGGTTCTAGACCTCATCCAAGAAGCCACATTACCTTTCATCTTCTTATAGACTGTAGCCTTCTCTTGGCCGTAGTAGCTTTTCAGACTTCTTCGGTTGTCATGACATTGATAATTTTTCCCATCCATTGAAAATTTTCTGTTTGCATTTTCATGAATAGATTACCATTATGAATTTTGAGAAGAGACTCTTAGAGGTAAATTCTCATTATTTGTATGTCATGATATCATATCAGTGTTCCATACAGGCAACATAATTTACCATTTTTATATAACATTTTTGAGGTTATAATATAATTATGTTAACTGTATGGAACATTGATATATATATATATATATATACTGATATATATTATATTTATATATACTGATATATATATTATGTTTATATATACTGAATATATATATTTCTCCTTTTCCCTTCTTCTCTGGAAACTCTCCCATGTGTCTTGTCTTTCTCTATTTAAAATTAATGCCTTTTTTTCTTTAATTTTTGTGATATTCTCTTCCCTGAGGAAGAATATTTCCCTTGGTCTTGGCATTTCTTAGTTGCCAGTAGCAGTTCATTGTGTAGTTCTCTGTGCAGGGTTGAGGCCTCATAAGGTCTTGCCCCAGTCCATGCCATGATAACACAAAGGGTGGAAGAGTGACGTGCATACCTTTGTAGGAACCTACAGCTCTGTAACTGGACTGTGAGCCCCTGGACAAGAGGACAGTTGTGCCTAGTCCTGGAAACCTAGCAAATACAGCTGTTGTTGCTTTGATTCACACGAGCCATTGCTAGGCAGGACTGTTGTTACTTCCCTATTTTGTAAGCTTGCTTGTGCCTTTGGCAGCTTGAAAGATATTTGAAGAAAGAGAGTTTCAAGTCAGTTTGAGCTCATTGGCCTCTGGTCCCTATGCTGACACGGACTGGCTCTTGGAGGAGAACCTACAACCACCATGTTACTAAACAGCATAGTACCTATCTATATTCTAAATATTTGTCCTTATACCCACAGATAAGTGTAGTTCTCATGTCTATTTCTCTTTGCGGTACAGACCATTGCAGAATATCACAGCAATCAAACTTCAGAGTTGTGAAGCCCAGTTCCAAGTAATAAACCCACAGCACAACTTCTGCACAATTTACCATTTTAATGTTTACGTTTGCTATGCGAACAGACTAGCGTTGCCATGCTCCTTGCCAGGCCTCTCCACATATTCCCTACCTTTGTCCTTTCTGTGATGTGTTACTCAGGAAGAAAGCACATTTATCATTGCACATGTAAGGAGTACAGAGTTATGTGCACAACTGCTTGAAATTTGTCTGCCTAGGTTATCTCTCCCTTTAAAGTTGCTTAATTCTATATGGGTGCATAGACTTTGGATATAAATGCTGCTTGACCTAGAATGAGATTATGCCCTGACTCCTAAACCAAAAGTACAACGAAAATATTAGTAGCTGAAAATGCATTTAATCTGAGGATTACCATGATTTAGCAACACAGAACATTGTAGTTTGCCTCATTTACTGTGCACAACACTTTTACGAATGGTGACCACTGAACAACGACATTGCTCACCATTGCAAGAAATACCGTAGCACATATCACTGGCCCAGAGAAAGAGCAAACTTCAAAATGAGGTCTTTATCGAACACAAGCTGCTTTTGAGTTGTGGTGAAATCCCTACATTAAGCTGAACTTTTTTTTAATGCCAGAGGTAGGGTCAAATTGCTTATGTTTTCTTTGGTCCAGTTATTGGAAAATTTTTCAGTTGTTGGTTGAGTTCTCTATCATTTTGAAACACACACACACACAATTTTCTCATTTCCTTCTTAAGTCATGAAGTCAGGGAATCAGCTGTTTCCCAAAGGATCTTGGTATCTTTTACCAGCCAAGTCTGAGGAGCTCATGGTATGTCTGCTGTTATTTTCTCTAGTCCTTTCTGTTTACATAACAAGCAAGTATGTGTATTTTGGGTTAAATTACCAAGTAATATGCACGTACCTATAAATATTTATATACAGAAAAATATATATGAGACTAACCATGAGCTCACAAAGTGCCTCCAATTTTATCACAAGCCATTCCTGCTCCTTCCCCTACTTATTTGCAGACTTGTTGTCCCCTAAGGAGCCTGAGTCAGGCCATCTGCCACTCATTTATCTAACTGCTTAACTCAATACCTACATGTTGTGGTATAGGAATTGTCAATTTCTATTCTTACAGGGAAATCCATCAAATAGTTTACGGTGCTGGTGTACTTCATATTTTACATATTTCTATGTTCTTACATATTTTATTAATTTAAAAATTATATATATTTATATAATGATTTCTTTCACTTATGAATATGCTTTGAAATTTATTCTCTATTTTTATATAGCTTGTCTGATCCCTTTATTTTTATTACAGAATAATGTACAATCACATAAATGCACCACAACTTGCGTTCCACTCACTTGTTGAAGGACATCATGATTACTGCTGGTTTAGGGCTATTATCAATATCACATTATAAATAAGTAAAAATAACTATTTCTAGCAGGATTTTGTGTATATATAATTTTCAAATCAGTGAGGAGCACAGAATATTCATGTTGTATTTAAATATTCTAAGTGCCTGATCTATATTTTTATTCCCACTGATGATGCTAGCGATCCTGCCTTCCGAGGACCATCAGCAGTTGTTCAGTTAGGGATTTGAATTCAAGCTGTTGTGATAGTGTGTAGTGGAGCAATTGTTTCTGCTAATGGCTTTTCATAGTGACAAATAGAAATGAACACCCTTTCATGCCTTTGGTTCTCTCTATGTGGCTACTCTGTCGAGGTTTCCAAGTTATTCCCCGTTTTTAAAGTATGGTTGTTCACTTATTACTGAAATTTAAAGATTTTTTTTTTTTTTTTTTGCTGTGTATTTTGGATTGTAGTAATTTAGAGCCACATGGCACTTGGCATTTACCTACCTGTAGTTTTAATGAATTTTATTGATATTTGGCAGAGGTTAAAAATTTAATGAAGTGCAGCTTATTACTTTTCCAAAGACTGTGTGTTTGTTATTATATGTAAAGTTTTGTTGCTGCAAACAAAGACACTTTGATTTTTCTCGCTTGCTTTCATCTAGAAGTTTTATAGTGTTGAGGTTCACATTTAGGGGCATGAGCTTTTTAATTTAGCTTTGTGAAAGCAGTAAGGTCTCAGTGTAGCTGTGTATGTGTTTGTTCTTGTGATTTTTTTGCTTGCATAAAGATATTCAATTATTTTAGAACACTTTATTGAAAAAAGAACTTACTGAATTGCTTTGTTTCTTTGTCAAGGATTTCATTTTAAATTTTTATTTTTCGTATTAATTAGTTTATTTACTTTGTATCCCAGCTGTAGCCCCCTACCTCATTCCTTCCCAATCCCACCCTCCCTCCCCCATCTCCTCACTGCCCCTTTCTGAGTCCGCTGATAGGGGAGGTCCTCCTCTCCTTCCATCTGACCCTAGCTTATCAGGTCTCATCAGGACTGGCTGCAAAGTCCTTGATTGTGCTTGTTAGTCAATGTTTGGGATTTGTATTCTAGTCATTTGATCACTGTTTATTCTTTTTTTAATATCATAATGTTATTCTATTTTGGCTGTAGATTCATAGTAAGTCCCTGAATTTGGTACTATTACTCCACTAAATTTGTTATTTAAGAGTTTTAGGTGTCTTTCATTCCTACAAAAACTTTAGCAATAATTTATAGGTATCAGCACAATATTTCTCTGCTCTTTGGCTTCTATGTATGAATCAAAGTACTTTCCTTTCTCCCTTGCCGTTTTTGCTTCTGTCTTCTTGTCCGATTGCATTAGTTAGAACTATCCAGTACAGTGCTGAACAGGAGTGGTGACTAAGCATAGCCTTGTTGTGGTTTCCCTTTAAGTGGGAAACTATCCCACTTACCACTCACATATATAATGCTGTTTGTACAGTGTTTTCTTTCCCCTCATCCTCTTCATTGAATGACAGAATTCACTTCTTTTCTAACTGAAGAAATTTATCAGCAATAGTTGCTAATTTTGTCAAAAGGATCTTTTTAATTAATTGATATGACTGTAGAACAACTGCTGATAGAGCACCTTATAGGTGCTCATGTTTAATGCTGAATTAGCTTTGCATGCTCTGATAAATCACACTTGTTCATGGCGTTTGTTTTCATATACACATTTTATAATTGATTAGTTGAAATTAAGTTGTATTTTAGCTTCTGTGTTTATGAGAGGTATCAGTTTATACTTTTCTTCTTGTGAATGGTTTTTGTGGTTGTTGCTTGGGGAATTAGGAGAAGATCATATCAGAAAGAGTTAGCAAGTATCCCCTCTGCTTTCATGTTGGGAGATAGTGAGGGAATTTAAAATAATTTAAAATAATTTCTCCTTGATCTTTGGTAGACCTCACCACTGAAACCACTAAATACCAGTGCTTTCTGCTTCAGAGGGCTATTAAGAGTTTATTTAATGTAGAGACTCATGATTTCTGAAAATGAGAACAAGTGATGAATTAAGATAACTGGTGGTTGCATGCCAAAAATGCCATAAGAAGGCATGAAAGGTTCATTTTCACTTAATCATGTTATCCTCATGTGGTTATGTGTGGGTATATTCATGAGTGTAGATGTCCTGATGGCCAGAAGAGGGAATTGTATTCCTTGGAGCTGGAGTTGCCGATGATCATGAACCACTTGATGTGGGTGATGGGGACTGAACTGAGATCATCTGACGATGCATTACGTACTCTTACCTGTTGAGCCATCTCTTCAGCTCAAAGTTGACACGTACACCGCCATTCTATAGTCACAAAACATTGCAGAAGTGGGTGAGAAAAATTCCAAAACTGGAAAAAAGGTATGACACAATTGTTGCAATCATGGACTCAGAGCATCCGTGGACATCTGCACTAGGCTTACATAGGCTGGCCCTGTCAACGGTCAGTCATAGATGGCAGAAGGACTCGTGCAGTCCTTCTTTTTACTGCTGCAGTATTAGTTATGGATATTTTTCTATGAGAGTGGGAGTCATTACCTTCATTTATGCAACTATTACTGAACCCACCAGGCTCCAGGGTACAGCTACAAATTTATAATCACCCAGATAACTCTGGTTAAACTCAGTGGGTCACAAAACAAATGAGAATATAATTAAGAGGTTTGTGGGGAAGAATTGGGGTTGATTAGGTTTGGAGGGAGATAAGAGAGTTATGAAAGGAAGGTAGCAAGCATTCATTATATATGTGTATGTGTTTGTCAAAGAAAAATAAGTTAATTATTCAATGTATATGATAAAGACAAATGAGATTACTGATGTGTGTGTGTGAATTTTTATTAATTTTCATGAATTTCTTATACAATCCTTTTATAGCTCCAGAAAGAGGAGTGATAACCTTTTATTTCCACATTGGAATTTTTAGTTTCCATCTTTACTCTCCACACATTCCCGTCATTGGCCTGTTTGGTTATTTCTAATATTTTTTCCACAAAAAACCTAGCCTTTGATTTTGCTAATAAAGAAAGGTAGACAGTACATAAAGATTAACAAGTCAGTTCCAAAAGAAAATCCAGCAAAACTCAGTGTCTAAATGTGTAAAATGAATGAGACATTTGAGAGACAGAAAGAGAGTGGGTATGGATGGGAGGGAAGGTAGACAGGGCTTGGAAGGAGTAGAGGGAGGAGAAATTATAGTCAGGATGTATTGTATGAAAAACTCTATTTTCAATAAGCTGGGAAAAGCAATAGTCTATTCCATTTGAAAACTTCTGCGTACTATGCTGAAATAGACTACATTCATCAGACAGAAAAAAAGATCAACTGACCTGAGGAGCAGCATCTCTTAGCCGTATACACTGATGACTCCCTCCAACAGTAGCTAATGAAAATATACAAAATAATACTGAAATGCTTTCTGGATAAAGGTTTCATAGCTTAAATGACATGGACCCATTTCTTCAAACACACACACACACACACACACACACACACACACACACACACACACAGACTCTTTTCAAGCTCACACAAGAAGAAGGAGAAGATGATGGTTGTGATGATAATAATATGTATATTTATTATAATAATTAGATCACTGATAACTAACTTTTCAATAAAGAAAACACCTTATTAAACAGATTAATGGTACATTATAAAGACAATAAAGGATGGAATTTAATATCTCTTTACAGTCTTTCACAGAAGGTAGAAGCAGAAGAAAGTCTTTCTATGGGGCCAGCCCCACTCTAATACCAATGTTCAATAAAATTGTTATCAGAAGGGATAACTACAGATGGATGTCTCTCATAAATATGAGTTACAAAAGCAGCAACAAAAATCATAGCCAAAAATTCCAACAATATATGAAAACATTTTAATATCATATCAAAGTCATATATTAACAGGGTATATGGCTGGTTCAACATTTGAAAATCAGTTCACATAATTCTAATATAAAATAATATAACGTATAATGCTAATAATCTTAGAAGAAAAACGAAATCATGGGTGAGTAGAAGAAGAAAAATGTGAGCCTCTGTTGATTTTGGGGGTTGCCCCAAAATCATGAAGCCATGATGTCCTGATTTTTGTTGGATGTGTTCTTACGCCGACCTCTGGCCATCTGCTTATCTGCAACCTTCACTGTTTGTTCCTGGAGTCTATACTTCAGACTGGGTCTGTCTTTCTCTGGTGTCTGGAGTATTGTTCAAGAAGATGAGAGCGGTCTACTGGTTTGAGAGTGTGTGTTGGTGTTTCAGCTGTATATAAGGGAGGAAAGTCTGCAGGTGTGGATGCACAAGTGTGGGCGAGCAAGTGTCTGGATGTGTGTTTGTGTGCGTGGAAGTGTGCCTTGAAGGACAGGGTACTAGAGAGTATAGATGCCTGGAATGTGGGGCAGGTGCAGGAGGGGGGGCAGGCGCTGCCACTGTTTGTGGGTGCAATGTGCATGTGCAGATTCCCTGAATACCTCAGTGGCCTACAGGCCCATCATACTGTCCTTCTGATATTCAGATCTGTCTGGGCTTCAGGAGTTATTTGCCTGAACTCTACTGGTAGACCCACAGAACAGGAAATTAATGTTGAGAATGCTTTCCCAAGAATCCCTATGATGCCCTAGGGATATGTGTGAGAGGGATACAATGTCTGGCTGCTAGGGTAGAGGGACCCTGCATCTGGGGCTCTGCACGCGCTCACTTGAAGATGCACTCACTCTCTAGCAGGTCTGATCGGCAAGCACAGGGGTTTCCCCTGTTCTCTACTCTCAGATTTGGGCCTGCTGGGGCAAATGCGAGTGTAGGAGATCTGTCAGCTCAGTGGTCCTGCAGCTGCAGAACTTGGAGGCTGGTATAGCGGTCCATGGGGAGTCCAGCCACAGCAGCAGAACTGGGAGGCTGCCAGTACAGATGCCTGCTAGGAGGCCCCGGGGAGCCCCTACAGCTATCTGCAGACCTGGTTGGGCTGGTGGGCCCTGGTGGGCTGGTGGATCTGGGTGGCCCGGACAGCCTGCAACCCACCACTGAGGAACTGGAAGGCCTGCCTTCTCTGTCTCAGATCCTGAGCAGGGAGTTCTGTGCTAGGAGCAGTGGGCACTGTCACCCGCCCCTGCTGAGGAGGGTGGTCTCAACAAAGGGAAGTGCAGGGGGTTTGAATATTTGCCACTCTCAGTCCCCAGAGAAGTTTAGGGGTTACCTGGATCCAAATGGTCTCAGCTCACAGGTTGTCCCCTCTGGCCAGGGAAGCTTCAATGTCAATGTTCTGGCTTCAGTTCCCCTTCACTCCCCAATTTCATAGTTTCAGATCCTCTGTCCCTCAGATACGGTGCATGTTGGTCGCCACCATTTTGGAACCTCCCATTTTAGAAGGCTTAACACCACTATTGATAAAATTATCTGCAGTTGAGAACTAGAAGGAGTGATCTTCAACTGGAAAAAAGAATGTATATAAATAGTTCATGCTATACTCAAAATGATGAGGCCATTATAATTATTCTTGGTAAAATCATAAGGGTACCCTGTCTCATCGATCTTTTGAAGATAGTGCTAGGAAGGTATAAATATAGACACATTAAAAACACAAAAATACAAGTCGTTTTGCAGATGATATAACTAGTAGACATTGTAGAAAATAATAACCTAAATTTCCTAAAATAAACAATTTTTGCCAAGTTTTCACAATGTAAAGTTTACATCTAAGAGTCATCCTTTTCTTATGTACAATAAATGAACCAATAAAATTACAAATTAATGGTTTTGAAAGCATCATGTCTTCCATTTGTCTTTTAATATGAACATCATATAATGTTCCATCTCTCTAATTTACTGTTAATCTCTGTCTCTCTCCCACTTGCTCTTTTTCTCTCTTCCTATTACTTTTGGTCTTTCATTTGCCAGACATGGTGAAGGTCTCTTGAAAAATAGTTGGCAGTGATACATATGGAATTTTCCCCAAGCCTAGGACATTTTCCAGGAATATTGCCAACATACTGAATCATATGTTAATGTTACATTATTTTGCATTTTTTTCTCATACCAACAGTATTCTATATATGTGATGCCTTTGCTGCTTTTTCTTTAAGATTTTCCTTATAGGAATAACAGCTTTTTGGAAAATTTTGCTCATTTGTTTTTTTGTTTGTTTTTGTTTTGTTTTGTTTTGACGTTTTAAGCAATCTAAGAAGCTAAAACACTAACAGTGCCTTTCTTACCTTGCTCAGTTTCTACCCATTATTTTGACAAGAGGAAGAGAACTTGCAAGCTTTCACAATCTGAGCAAAACTGCAAATCATATATATTTCTTAACCGAGATAGTTTCTCTGTGTAGATTTTGCTAACCTAAACTTGCTTTATAGACTAGTTTGGCCTTGAACTCACAGCTATCTACCTGCCTCTCCCTCCCTGAGTGCTGGGATTAAAGATGTGCACCACCATGCCTGGCTCAAAAATGCAAATCTTGTTCCATCTTTTTATTTTCTTCTCATTAAATTGTATACTTGAAATTTTATTGCAGACAAGTATTTGTCTTTTTTTCCTGGCAGTTAGAAATGACTGCTCTAAAGCATTAGAGAAATTTATGGTACTATAATTTTTGTTTATTTTTATGTTTTAAAATTATGAGACAATAATTTACCCATTACTTTGAAGGATATAAGCAAAAAGATTGAATGAATACATCAACCATTCTGCCTACAGTGTTGAATAACTTACCCCAGAAATACCTTTGACTGTAAATAATTTAAATGAATTTCACAGTGGATTGGGCACATTCCAAGAAAAAAAATAGATTGTACTTAATCATAATCAACTCAGTTACAACTACCAAAATCCAGATGAGGGCCTCATTGCCAGCCAGAAATAATTGGTATAGTTTCTTTTGTAAGAATTTATTACACAGAATTTTAAAAGGAGGAATAGGAGGACCATTGTGGGCATTCATCAAAAGAATGATTTAGAGACTTGGGTGGAATTTGATGTTTGAATGATACGCTTTCTATTTCTTCCCACTTTGGGTAGCATATGTCAGAAGTAAGAGCCAAACAGAGAACAGAGTTTCACTTCGTTAATGGTTTGGCAATCTTAACAATTCAAACCCTCTGGTAAAGCCGCTATACCAAGGTCCTGTGGTTAGCAGTACAAGTGCCACCTCTCCCTCTTGTTTCACAAGACCGTAATTATGAGGTTGTCCTGACTCAGTGGTGTGGACTGGAATTTGGAACAGAGGCAACGTTTAAGGTTATAGGCTCTGACTGCCCAGATCTGCTTACGTAATGAGACTTGCATTTGTTGGGGGCTGGAGGAGGTGAGCTACAGTTCACAGTGACAAGGCACTGGTCCAGTAAGTGACCAAACCTAGATTCCTTTTTTCTTTTTTTTTAATGTTGGTTACCATGTATTTCAATGTTGAAGACAGTTTTATTTACAGGATAAAACCAGCACATACAATACACCTTGGAGGACAGAATTTGGGGGCAATGTCTAAAGAGGTGACAATAACCCCACTTTCAGAACTTTTGTTTTAAGCTGCATTGGACTTCTGGCTAATTGTAAAACTGAAAAAATTTCTGAGGTGGGGTTGAGAATTCTAATATCGCTTTGTGTCTGCGATGTGTGTGTTCATTCTGCCTGCAGACATGGAGACGAATGTGTCTCAGTAGGTATATGGAGGTCAGAGGATAACCTATGATGCTAGTCTCTGCCTTTCATCATGCTTAAGATGGCACTCTTTTTCTGTTTGCTTCTGCTTACTACCAGCTAACTGGTCCATGAGCTTCGGGCCTATCTCTTCTTCCAATTTACCACTGTAGCAATGAGATTATGGTTGAATGATATTACACTGAGCTAGAGGTGCAGTGCAAGGATTTGAACTCAGGTCCTCAGGTTTGCGTGGTGAGTCCTTTACCCACTGTGCTATCTTCCCAACCCAATTAAAAAATATCTTTTATTTCATTTTAAAAACTAGAGCTATTAGATGTGAAATGTATTCAGGAAAATGTTTACAAGAGCAGTGCCTTGTTAAGAGTCTCACAGTGGTATCGCAGAAGCAGAAAGACACACATGATATATACTCACTCATAAGTGGATACTAGACCTATAATATAGGATAAACATGCTAAAATCTGTATACTTAAAGAAGCTAAGCAAGAAGGAGGACCCTGGGTAAGATGATCAATCCTCACTTAGAAAGGCAAACAGGATGGACATTGGAAGAAGGAGAAAACAGGAAACAGGACAGGAGCCTACCACAGAGGGCCTCTGAAAGACTCTACCCAGCAGTGTATCAAAACAGATGCTGAGTCTCTTAACCAAACTTTGGGCAGAGTTCAGGAAATCGTATGAAAGAAGGGGGAGATAGTGGGACCTGAAGAGGACAGGAGCTCCACAAGGAGAGCAACAAAACCAAAATATCTGGGCACAGGGGTCTTTTCTGAAACTGATACTCCAACCAAGGACCATTCACGGATATAACCTAGAACCCCTGCTCGAATATAGCCCATGGCAGCTCAATATCCAAGCGAATTCCTAGTAAGGAGAACAGGGACTGTCTCTGACATGAACTCAGTGGCTGGGTCTTTGACGCCATCCCCGGGGGGAGCAGCCTTGCCAGGCCACTGAGGAGGACAATGCAGCCAGTCCTGATGAGACCTGATAAGCTAGGGTCAGATGGAAGGGGAGGAGGACCTCCCCTATCAGTGGACTTGGAGAGGGGCATGGGAGGAGATGAGGGAGGGAGGGTGGGATTGGGAGGGAATGAGGGAGGGGGCTACAGCTGGGTTACAAAGTAAATAAACAGTAATTAATATAAAAAATAAAAATACCATTAAAAAAGAGTCTCACAGCTTCTGACACTGCTATAGGTTATGAAATCTGCTTTTACAGATTGTGGTTCTGCTTAGGGTCACATTTAGGGTGCCACGTTTCTGAGCATGGCTGCAGCAGCTGCATTGTAGATGAGCTGTATAAACTCTTGGACAGCTGATGGAAAGGAGTCTTAATCCCAAAACAGGTTACCATTTAATTCCTGTTTTTGAGTTTGTAGCCGAGTAAGATCTTGTTTGCTTCCAGTTAATTGTTTCAAATCTGAAAATCTCCTTGCCAGAGGAGACACAGGAAGAGAAGTGAGGGGGGACTATTGGACTGATTTTAACCTTGAAATTTAATCATTTATTTGGGATACTGTTATTATTGAGAAATTATACTTTATTTTTAAATTCTACTACTGAACACATTGTTTAGTCCTAATCTTTTCCTTATTCTTAATTGTTTTTAAATACTTTTTTTTATTTCCTTGCAATTTTCCTACAGAGATATCTTGATAATTTACTAAATATGTTGCCACTTATTTCACATCTAGCCAGTAATGATAAACATAAATTAAGTAGGAACTAATGTAAGTTTCATTGGGAAATAGTATGATCTATATTTTACCAAATACAGAATTTAAAGATTGTAATTCAGTGCGTGTGTGTGCGTGTGTGTGTGTGTGTGTGTGTGTGTGTGT
>NW_026596046.1:28621700-28993872 GCF_907164565.1 Psammomys obesus
TTTTTTTTTTTTTTTTTTTTTTTAGTGGTCTCTGAGTTTTATAAGAATTTTCTTTTATGAGGGGGGAGGACATAATTTATCTGTGGGTAAAAGGAAAATGTTGAAAGATTATTTCTAGGGATTATGCTGGTTTAGTAATTGAGTAGATGTGCATTATCGATTCAGCCTTGGTGAGCCTCTATCAACCAGGTTTGTTGATTCGTTGTTGACCCCTCCGGCTTGTACAATCTTTTCCCCCTCATCTGTGGGGTTCTTCTGGCTCTACATCTAGTTGTGGGTCTCTGCATCTACTCCTATGAGTTGCTGCATGATGCTTCTCTGATGACAATTGGGTTGGCTCCTGTCTACGAGTTTAGCAGAACATCATTGTTGGATAGGAATCATTTCATTAACTTTTCTTTTTTTTTGCCAATCATGTTTGGCTCTTTTCTGGGTCTCTGTGCTGTCCTGCCTCTGATTTCTGGCCAGCGTTACGTGTGGACTCCCTCTTATGTGATGGGCCTCAAGGTGGACCAGCCATTATTTGGCTACTCCCACAAGTTCCGTACTGTTCATCATCCTTGCATATCTTGCAGGCAGAGCAGATTGTGGGTTGAAGGTTTTGTGGTTGGGTTGATGTCCCAGTCTCACTGCTAGGAGCCTTAGCCGGTTATATAAAAGTGATCAGTGCAGACTCCATGTCCCTATTTCTAGGAGACTTTGCTAGGGTCACCTTTGTAGAGTGCACAGTTGCCATTTCCCCTGGTTTCTACACTGCTCCACAGAACTCCCATAATCCAGTCAACTCTCCCATGTCTCTCTCATTTCGTCCCTTTCACCCATAACCAGATTCATCCTGTTCCCATCCCCACCTGCCCCCACTCCACCCACAAAATCTATCTGTTTCCTCTTCCAGGGAGATCCATGGGCCCTCTCCTCCCCACCAGCCCTTGAGCCCTCTGTATTACATAAAATCTCTGGGTCTGTGGTTTGTAATATTATTCTTTACTTAACAGCTAATGTCCACTTATAAATGAGTAAATACTATGTTTGTCTTTCTGTGTTTGGGTTACCTCACTCATGATTTTTTAAATAATATTTTGTTTTTATTTTTTCATTTTTTATTTTTATTATGACTTACATTTTATTAACTCTGTATCCCAGCTCTATCCCACTCCCTCATTCCCTCCCAATCCCACCCTCCCTCCCTTATCTCCTCCCTGCCCCTTTCCAGGTCCAATGATAGGGGAGGACCTCCTCCCCTTTCATCTGACACTGTTTTATCAGGTATCTTCAGGACTGGCTGCAAAGTCCTCCTCTGTGGCCTCGCAGGGCTGCTCCTCCCTTGCGGGGTGGGGAGGTCAAAGAGCCCGCCATTGAGTTCCTGTCAGAAATAGTCCCTTTCCCCTTGTTACATCCACTTGCCTGAAAATTTCTTTTGTAAAATATATATATATTTTTAAATTTTTTAAAAATTTATTTTATATCCTGAATGTAGCCCCCTCTCTCAACTCCTCCCAGTCCCTCTTTCCCTCCCTCTATCCTGTTCCCCCAGTCTACTGAAAGGGCAAGTTCTCCTTCTCTGCCATCTGCCCCAAGCTTATCAAGTCTCATCAGGACTGCCTGGATCCTTTTCCCCTGTGGCCTGTTAATGCTTCATGCCAGGGGGAAGTGATCAAAGAGCAGGCAACTGAGCTCATGACAGAGGCAGCCCCTGCTTCCCCTACTCAGGAACCCACATGGAGACTGAGCTGCCTATGGGCTACATCTGAGCAGATTTCACGATGTCATTGTTTTTAACAGCTGAGTAATACTGTATTATGCAAATCTGTCACAATTTTAAAATCTCAGTCTTCAGTTGCAATAATCTGAGTGGTTTCCAGTTTCTGTTTATTATGAATAAACATGCTATGAACATAATTGAGCAAGTGTACTTGTGGCAGGATGAAGTGTCTTTTGGGTACACACCAAGAATGTTATAACTGGATCTTGAGGTAGATAGGTTTCCCTCTCCCTCCACATCTTCACCAGCATGAGTTGTTAACTTGTGTTTTTTATTTTAGCCGTTCTAACAGGTAAAAGATGGGAATCTTAAAGCAGTTTTGATTTGCATTTCCCTGACCACAAAGTTTGCTGAATATTAAGTGTTTCGCAGCCATTTGACTTTCTTAGATTGAGAATTCTTTGTTTAGATCAAACTCCATTTTTAATTGGATTATTTTGTTTTTGATGTCCAATTTCTTGAGTTCTTTATATATTTTGGTTATTAACCCTCTGTCAGATGTGGAGTTGGTGAGAATCTTTTCCCATTCTGGAAAATGCAGTTTTGTCCTATTGACAATATTCCTTGTTTTACAGAAGCTTTTCAGTTTCACGAGATCCCATTTATTGATTATAGTTCTTAGTTCAGGAAGTTGTCTTCTGGGCCAGTGCATTCTAGGCTATTCCCTACTTTTTCTTCTGTTAGATTCAATGAATCTAGTTTTATGCTGAGGTCTTTGATCCACCTGGACTTGAGCTTTGTTCAGGGTGCTAGTTAAGGGTTTATGTGCATTCTTCTACATGTTGACTTCAAGTTAGACCAGCTCCATTTGTTGAAGATGCTTTCTTTCTTTTTTAAAAATTGTGTATTTCTGGCTTTTTTAATATTAAAAAAAAACACATCAAAAACAGGTGTCCATAGTTGTGCGTATTTATGGCTGTGCCTTAATTCAATTTCTGTTATCATCCTGTCTGTTTTTATGACAGCAACATGAGGATTTTGTTTCTATAGCTCTTTAGTAAAATCAGGGATGGTGGTACCTCTGGATGTTCTTTTATTATAGAGGATTGTTTTAGCTATTCGAGTTTTTGTTTTTCCATATGAAGTTGAAAATGATCCTTCCAAGGTCTGTAAAGTATTTTGTCAGAATTTTGATGGGGATTTCTTTGAATTTGTAGATTGCTTTCGGTGAGATGGCCACTTTGAGTATGTTAATTCTCAGTCAATGAGCATGCAAGATCTTTCCATCTTCGGATATCTTCTTCAGTTTCTTTCTTCAGTTAAGAAGCCTGCATGGGGAACTCCATAAGGAAAGCAATAGAACCAGAAATTTGAACACAGGGGTCTTCCCAGAGACTCATACTCCAACCAAGTACCATGCATGGAGATAACCTAGAACCCCTGCACAGATGTAGCCCATGGCAGTTCAGTGTCCAAGTGGGTTACATAGTAATGGAAAGAGGGACTGCCTCTGACATAATCTGATTGGTCTGCTCTTTCATCACCTCCCCCTGAGGAGGGAGCAGCCTTACCAGGCCACAGAAGATGACAATACAGCCACTCCTGATGTGATTTGATAGACTAAGATCAGAAGGAAGGAGAGGAGGACCTCCCCTATCAGTGGCCTTGGGGAGGGGCACACATAAAGAAAGGGGTGGGAGGGTGGGTTCGGGAGGGGAGGAGGGAGGGGCTTATGGGGAGATACAAAGTGAATAAAGTATAATTAATAAAAATTAAAAAATAAAACAATCCCATTGTAGTAAATATATTTTACCTCAATTAAAAGAAACTAGCAAATGAAAAAAAAAAAAAAAAAAGAAGCCTGCATGGGTCTAACGTACAACCTCTGCTTATATGTTATAGTTGTGTAGCTTGGTGTTTTTGTGGGACTCCTGTCCGTAGGAATGCGGACTGTTTCTGATGCTTTTGCCTGCTTTTGAGACCCTTGTCGTCCTACTGGGTTGCCTTGAACAGCCTTATTATGAGCTGAGGTTTCTGACATTGCAACTTGATATGCCATGTTTGGCTGATATCCCTAGAAGGCCTGACCTTTCTTGAGAGAAAGAGAAGATGGGAGGGAGGGAGGGGGGGAAAGGGAAGAGATGGGGATGAATTGAATAGGTGGTGGGGGCAAGGGAGGAAAGGGAAACTGTGGTCAAAATGTACTATATGAGAAAATAAATTAATTTAAAACTAAAAGGAAAAAAAAAAGACTTTCAGTTTTTCTTGTATAAGTGTTTCACATACTTGGTTAGAGTTCCCCTGAGATATTTCATATTATTTGTGACTATTGCGTAAGACGCTGTTTTCATGATTTCTTTTATAGCCCTCTTGTCATCTGCGTATAGGTTTTAAAATGAGCTTATAAAATAATGTTTACCAATTCCTTTTCAAATATGATTAATGATATCTTTCCTTTCCTTCTGCATTTGCCTCTCTCTTTCCTTCCCATTTAAAGGCCACCACTTCCTCCTTTCTTTCTGTGTTCTACCCACCTTTCTTTTTTTTCTAGAGCAGTCCCCCTCATCCTTTTCTTCTTTTCACACTTTGCATTTACTTCAGAGTATAGGCTCAAAGTTTGGAAATTGGATTCACAACTAAGAGAATGTGTAGACTTCTTGTCTTTCACTGTCTGAGTTACCTCACTCAGTATAATACTTTCAAGTTCCATCCATTTCCCTGAAAATTCTATATCATTTTCTTAAATATTAGTTACAGTAGCAGGAGAAGATTGCAATCTGCATCTTCTTTCACACCTCATGTCATTCCTTCTATTTAACTTTACCACACAAACTTCCATTACTCTCAGGCATGTTCAGCCCATGCATCATTGTCTGCATGCATGCTGGAATAACTAGGAATGGATGACCAACATATTCGAAGAAAGTTTGTATTTTCATCATTATATGTCGTCAAAAGGTCAGGAACCCCATACTAGATGATAAGAGACACATTTGGTAAGTCCTGGCTGGAAGGATGTGAAGTAGTCAGACAGACTATGGGAGGAAAGAAAGACTTCAGTGGCAGTTAATGTGTTTAAGGACACAGTAAGAAAACACAAATACTAATTAGGCACAGTAGGAGCCAGAAGACGTGGCTGAAGCTAAACTGTGCAACTCAGATGAGTTGGGACATGAGAAGAATCTGAAGATTCAGGCATTCTACATATTGTAAACATCTAACATGTCACGAGCAGATTTTTAAAATTTGTCCTATAGATTATACCTTAGCATATAAAATAATCAGCCTGATATTCAAAGGCAAAAAAATTGGCTTTCAACTCTATCCATTGATGCATACAGCCAGGAAGAACTCAATAAAGGACAAATCACTCAATCCTTGTGATTTAGAGAGTGATCTCAAGATTTTTGAAAACCCATACCTTTAATCACAGCACTAGGGAGGCAGAGGCAGGCAGATCTCTGTGAGTTAGAGGCCAGCCTGGTCTACAGAGCAAGTTCCAGAACAGCCAGGATTGCCACACAGAGAAACTCTGTCTCAAAAACAACAACAACAAGAAAAAACAAACCCAAAACAACAACAACACAACAATATAAAAACAACGTAAGAAAGATATATTTTGGTATTGCAGAGGTTAAGTCCAGGTCCTTTATTCATATTTCAAGTTTTGAATTAATATCAATAAATACTTCTTTGCATTTCTATTGAGTCAAAGAGAAAACCATGGGGTCCTGCCTTAGAGCTCTTGTGTAACATCCAGAGCTGTCTTTCTAAACTGTTGCATTTAATTTTGACTTACATGCTTTCCAAAATACTTCCACTTGTGTAAATTTCTTTTTTCCCTTACTTTTCTTTTTTAAATTTAATTATATTTATTAATACTTATTCACTTTGTATCCCCACTGCAGCTCTACCCTCGTCTCCTCCCAATCTCACTCACCCTCTCTCTTCTCCTTCCATGCCCTTTCCCTAGTCCCCTTATAGGGGATGATCTCCTCCCCTTCTCTCTGAGCCTAGCTTATCAGGTCTCATCAGGACTGTCTGCATTGTCTTCTTCTGTGGCCTGGAGGAGGTGATTGTGATCAAAGAGAAGGCCACTGAGTTCATATCACAGACAACCTCTGTAACCCTTACTTGGGAACCCACTTGGAAACTGAGCAGCCAATGGGCTTCCTTTGAACAAAGAGTCTAGGTCCTCTCCATGCATAGTCCTTGGTTGGAGTATCGGTCTCTGTAGGCCCCCTGTGTTTTGGCTCCGTGGTTCTCCTTGAGGAGTTCCTGTCTCCTCCAAGTCTTTCTATCTCTCTCCTTTTCCATAAGGATTCTGGTACTCTGCCCAAAGTTTGGCTATGAGTCTCAGTATCCCATTCGATACCCTGGTGGGTAGAGTCATTCAGAGGTCCTCTGTGGAAGGTTTCTGTCCTGTTCCTTGTCTTCTCCTACTTCCAATGTCTTTCCTGTTTGCCCATCTGAATGAGGATTAAGCATCCTTCCTCAGGTCCTCCTTGTTGTTTAGCTTCTTTAGGGCTATAGATTTTAGAATTTTTTCCTATATTATATGGCTAATATTCACTTATGAGTATATATCACATGCGTTTTTCTGCTTCTGGGATACCTCACTAAGGATGATCTTTTTTACTTCCCACCATTTGCCTGCAAATTTCATGATTTCCTTGTTTTTAATTGCAGAGTAGTATTCCATTTTGTAAATGTACCACACTTACTGTATCCATTCCTCCGTTGAGGGACATCTAAGATGTTTCAGAATCTAGCTATTATGAATAAAGATGTTATTATCATGGCTGAGCAAATGTCCTTATTGAATTGTGGGGCATGTGCCTAGGAGTGGTATAGCTGGATCTTGAGGTAGCACTAACTCTAATTTTCTGAGGAAGTGCCAGATTGATTTCCAAAGTGGTTGTACAAGGTTACATTCCAACCAGCAATGGAGGAGCAACAGTAACAAAAATGTCATGGTACTGGCATAGGAAAAAACTAGTATCAATGGAATCGAATAGAAGTCCCAGAAATAAACCCACACACTTGTGGAAACTTTATTTTTGACAAAGAAGCCAAAACCATACAATGGAAAAAAGACAGCATCTTCAACAAATGGTGCTGGTCTAACTGGATGTCTACATGCAGAAAATGCAAATAGAACCATATGTATCACCCTACTCAAAGTTAAAGTCCAAGTGGATCAAAGACTTCAAAAACAGATATACTAAATTTATTAGAAGAAAAAAATGGGGAAAAGATTTGAGCTCATTGGTACAAGAGACAACTTCCTGAACAGAACACCAACAACACAAGCTCTAAGAGCAAGAATCAATAAATGGGACTTCATGAAACTGAAAAGCTTCTGTAAACAAAGGACACTGTCATCAGAGCAAAATGACAACCTACAGACTGGGAAAGGATCGTCACCAACCCTATATCTGACAGAGGGCTAATATCCAGATTATATAAAGAACTCAAGAAGTTAAAAAGCAACAATCCAAGTAATCCAACTAAAAAATGGGATACAGAGCTAAACAGAGAATTCTCAACAGAGGAATATCGAATGGAAAAAAAGAAAAAACACTTAAAGAAGTGCTCAACATCCTTAGTCATTTGGGAAATGGAAATCAAAACGACCCTGAGATTTCACCACACACTCATCAGATTGGTTAAGATCAAAAACTCAAGGGATGATGCATGCTGGGGAGGATGTGGAGAAAGGGGAAATTTCTTTATTTGCATACATAGGTCTGCATGCTTAGTTTTTCAAAAAGAAAAAAAAAATTCTCAGTAATTTGAAGTGGAAAAATGACCCAGAGTTGGTATTTTGTGATCTAAATATAACATATAATCTAATATGTATGTATATGTATATACATTTTAGTAATAAATGCTCATAAAATTCTATCAATAATATATCATGTGCAAATTAGTGTCTGAATTAATGCTGTATGGCTGCTGCTACAAAGAAAAAACACAGTTTTATTGCACAATAAAATGTTTTTAATTGTTGGAGTAGAACAGCTTTATTACATACCATTATTTTGCAAAACAGCAAACTTTTCATTGATCAAAAAATGTTAGTAGTCATAAAAGACTGAAAGTAAAGAATAGCACCCTTGTTGGGGAGAAAGAAAGCAAAATAAAGTAACAATAAATTGTAAATGTAAAATGGAACACAATGAAGAAACAGGCTTAAAACATAGGTTCAATAAATTCAGTTGTTTGAAGTCAGTTGTTTATATCAAGAGCCTTGACGTTCTGGCTTGCATTGTATTTTAATTCAAATTATATTCATAAAAGTTATCAAATTATATTTTAATGAAACAAATCGTTTTTTTGGTGTTTTAATTTAAAACACTTTTGATGGTGTGTATATCATCTTTCACCTTATCAAAAACAGTGATGCTTTTATTAATATAAAGAAAAAATATTTCTAGGTTAATGTGTCAGTTGTTTTACTATTATATACATACCAACTGTACATTTGTATAAAGTACAAATATCGCTATCTATATGGAATGAGTCAAAATAATTGTTAATATAACACTTTTTAATAATAATTCTTCAAATAATAATTTACATGAAACTTTATAAGTATAACTTAAATCCCAAAAAGAAAATGAGATGACACAAATTGCTTGTTTTCATGGACATGAAAAAATAGCGTACTTTTGAGTTAGAATAATGGTAGATTGCATTTATTCAAGAGTTTCCTATTCTTAAAATGTACATGAATTCTCTGAAAAGCTGAAAGAAGACTTTCAGAGTATACTTGGATGATTTTTTACCAAGTGACATTGATGTATCATAGAAAGTAAGTGAAAGAATATTGATGCTTAATCTTCTATTGAATTTAAAGGTTGAAAACCAAAGGGCTCATCAAACAACACATAAGAGACTTTTATATACTGAAGTCTAGAAAATGGTGAGATTTGATCTAAGAATAGCAGTACTCCAAAAGATGGAAGTTTTATTTTGACCAAGTCTATACTGCCAATGTTAAAGTCTTAGATAAAAAAGTGAGACTCTTAAAGCAGGATGGGGCAACAATAGTTTATAATCTTGAAGACTTGAAATTCCATATACTATTGATATGTACAGAAGGGAGCATCCAGTCATCCCTGTTTGAGACTCCTGCTCCTATATTCCTTTTGGTAGAAAGACAAACATTCACTATGCACATAAACATGTGTTTTCCTTCTGGTAGACACCTCCCCTCCCCTGTTGACTATGTGGCCAAACCACAATTTAAATAAGGAGAAGGATATATGATGCTTACAGACTATATGAGGACATAATTTGATAGAATTTGAGTCTATATTCATTAGCAGAATACAGGAATATATGTATGATGTGTTATCTGTAGAATACATTTTAAAGGGTCATAATGATACATTTAAATAACAGGCTGTCAAAAATGTTTATAAGCATACTTTTTATGATATGTGATTTAAAACATCAGACAAGGCCTGGGAAGGTGATGTTTATCTGGTGACACAATGGATCTTGGACATCTAAGGAAACCGATAGTCCACAGAAAGGGAAGTGCCACAGACATGATAGATGATATTAAAATGGATCAAATAGAAAAGGGAAGTAGCAGATCCAAGGCTCTGTAATGTTAGAAACTAGTATGGCATAAAGATTGAAAACATTGTTGATAGCAGGCTGGGTATAATAACAGGATCTAATAGAAATGGATTCTTTCTTAAGAATGGCATTGATAGGACGCTGGAACCATAGTTGTTCAATAGCACAATTTAACTGACTGATAGTAAATTGGCACCATTACCAAAATGATTGCCAGGATTATATTCATTGCTGAGATAGGATGCTAATATTAGAAAGATAGAGTGATAGGTAAGAGCATACTCTAAAGGAAAAAGACGAATGAAAACAGTTGTGCCAAAATGAATAATATGTAAAATGTTTTGATGACCAGAAGACAGAGGACAGATTTATCTTTAAAAACTCATAAGCTGTTACTTGGATTAAGATCAGAAAATTCCTCAAGACTTTAGTCTCTGATGATATGAAATCCTAAAAGGATTCCTGCAATGTATGGATTGTGACGTGGGAATGACACCTTGTTGGAAGAGGTTATGACTGCTTATCTATCTTCTGTTTGTACAGAGAATAATGTTTCTGGCATCTAGTTAACTCAGCCAGATATATTTGACAGTTCTTGGTACAATATTAACTATAAATCGCTTAAAGCTGTTCCCATAACTTAAGAAGGCTATGGTGATTGTAGGCTATGAATATTTTTGAGTAAAGAGTTTCCGAAACAGGTGAATCACATAGAGAAGTGAAGGTATAAGGTGGTGGTCACAGGCATTGAGAATGCATCATGGATATGTAGAATGTATGTTGTAGTTTAAGACTTGTGTAAACCAGCTGAAATTACACTTGTAGCATCAGATTCCTCTTATGCATTTTGTTGGAGAAAGGGACAAACCAGTACCCTGGAAGAATTTTTTTCCTAATTTATTATTAAATTAAGGATATATAGCTGACACAAGGCATAGACTATTGGGTTTATTAGGTTGTGCCATCAAAATTTTCACTTCAGGACAGAGAAACGTTCGTACCTTACTGTACGAACGATGGTAGCTTCTATGTTGAAGCATATATTCCTTTTACTTGACTTCCATGCTGTTAAATGAAGTCAACAGGTTTGCCTGATACACACACTTTTTATGAGCCAATGTCCCATGACTGGTTCAGAGAGTGTCACATATTTCTCACTTTGAGGCAAGTCTAGACTTCTCTGACTTCTCAATACCAGTTCTAGAACTCGTTATGAATCAGCTGAGAAAGTTTTTATTTTATTTTTTAGAATTTTTATATGCCTTAAGACACTGGGACTGGTCAGAATTTAACCCTCTAAAGCTACCTTGTTTCCTTCCCATCCAAAACCTCCATAAACACTTGCACATGTTTTCCATTTGGGTTGCTTCTCTCCTCATGCCAATCCTCAGAGCAAGCTCCAGGCCACATGCTCTAGTTCATGCTGACCTATGGCAACCTCCTCCTTTCTCCTTCCTCTCTCCTCTCCTAGTGGTCCAAACCTATGAAACTTGGCTCCACCTACCTCTCTTCTGCTCAGTCCAGGCTATAGGCAACTTTATTTAGCAAATCAGGTACAATTTGGAGGCAAAATTTATACAACATTTTGCTCATAGAATAGTAAAGATCTTGGGGTTGGGGGGGCGTCACAAGCAATTAACATTTGAATAGCTCTAGATCAACCACAACACAGAAGGAACATCACCAAATTTATTTTATAAGGTCACTATCACCCTGATACCCAAACCCTATAAAGACAAAGAAGTGCAGACTAATTTCCCTTATGAACAAAGACAAAAACATTCTCAATAAAGGACTTGCACTGGAGAAAGTATTTCGTGTCTCTGTGCCCTGCCTACCAGCTACTGCTGCCTTCTCTCTTACAGTTGGAAACCAATGATCTTTTTACTGCGGATAGGCTTTTCTCTTTTCCAGAGGGTTAAACTATGGGGATTGTACTGACTTTCTATGTAGGCTTAATTCTCTCATTCATATAATTTCATGTCTTGATAGCTTATTTCTCTTTAGAACCTAATAATATTCCATCCTGCTGAAAGACATTTTGCTTGTTCCTATGTTAGTAATCAAGAATGAAACTACTGTAAAGATTCATATGCAAATTTTTTGTGACAATGAGGGTTTTTTTAATTTTATTTTTTTCTTATCAGTTACATTTTATTAACTCTGTATCCCAGCTGTATCCCGCTCCCTCATTCCCTCCCAATCCCACCCTCCTTCCCTCATCTCCACCCTGCCCCTTTCCAAGTCCACTGATAGGGGGGACCTCCTCCCCATTCATCTAATCCTGTTTTATCAAGTATCTTCAGGACTGGCTGCAAAGTCCTCCTCTGTGGCCTAACAGGACTGCTCCTCCCTTGGGGGGTGGGGAGGCCAAAGAGCCAGTCATTGAGTTCCTGTTAGAAATAGTCCTTGTTCCCCTTACTATGGGAAACCAATTGGTTACTGAGCTACCACAGGCTACATCTGAGTAGGTTATATTCATACATGGATACATGGTCCTTGGCTGAGAAAGTTTTTAAATGAAACTGCACTGACTTAACTCTTAGTTTAAAGTCACTCCTTCATTCAAAAAAATATGTGGATATAAAGGATTTATCTTGATATTATTTGCTGTGTTGGTCTCCCTTTCAGGATATGACTCCCAAGGAACTCAAGAGATTAAGACCTTACCAATTTCCAGTGCTGACTGATAACAACATGAATTTTACAATTTATCTGCACCTTCAATAAATGAAAAGCTTCAATGAGCAAGAGAATGTCAGGTTTTACTCAACATTTCTCTAGTAGGTTTTTTTTATTGTATAATATCTTGGTCTTATTTGACTTTCAAATTTTAATCAATATACTTTTACTTAATTAATTAATTAAATTTACATCCCAAGAACAATTTCCTTTCCCCTATCTCCTCCCAGTCCTTCCTTCCAGCCCCTGAATCCTCTTCTCTTCTGTTTCTCTTTAGATAAGTAGAGGCTTTCTATGGATATGAAGCAACCCTGCCATATCAAGTTGCAGTAAGATTAGGCACATCTTTTCCTATTGAAGCTAGACTAGACAGCCCAGTAGGAGAAAAGGTTTCCAAAGGCAGGCAACAGAGTCAGACACAGCGCCTGCTCTTGCTGCTAGGAGTCCCATAAAAAGATCAAGCTACGTATGTAAAATACGTGAAGAGGGCCTACACAAAGGTTTTGTGGCTGGATTGGTGTCTCAATCCTTCCATTGGAAGACTTGCCCAGTTACAGAAGATGGCCATTTCAGGCTCCATATCCCCCATTGTTAGAAGTTTTAGCTAGGGTCCCCCTCAAACATTTCTGGGAGTTTCCATTGTTCTAAGTTTCTAGCTTGTTTATGTCCCCCAAAATCCGGTTTTCTTTTCAGTAGTCTCTCCCTCTGTCCTCCCCTGACCTGATCTTTTCTACTCACTATCCCCATCAAATCTCCTCCCCGTTTTACCCACAATGTTTATTCTACTTTTCCTTCTCAGTGAGATTCATATGTTCCCTATTGAGCTCTCCTTACTTAGTTTTTTTGGGTCTGTGGATTGTAGTATGGTTAGCCTTTATTTTATGGCTAAGATCTATTTATAAGTGAGTACATACCATGTTTGTCTTCTGGGTCTGCATAACCTCACTCAGAATGATCTTTTCTAGTTCTTTCCATTTGCCAGCAAATTTCATGATGTCATTGTTTTAAATAGCTGAGTAATACTCCACTGTGTAAATGTACATTTTCTTTATCTCTTCTTTGGTTGAGGGACATTTAGGTTGTTTTCTGTTTCTGGCTATTATGAATAAAACTACTATGCAAATAGTTGAGCAAATGTCCTTGTGGTATAATGGAGTGTTCATTGAGTATATGCCCAGGAGTACTATAGCTGGGTCTTGAGGTAGATCTATTCCCGATTTTCTACAAACAAAAACAAAAGCAAGCAAACAAACAAACAAAAAACCCACCAAATTAATTTCCAAAGTAGCTGTACACGTTTGTATTCCCAACAGTAATGGAGGAATGTTCCCATTGCTCTTCATCCTCACCAAAATGCTCTATCTGTCTCTTGAGTTTTTTTATTTTAGCCATTCTGATGGGTATAAGATAGAATCTCAAAGTTGTTTTGACTCACATTTTTTGATGTCTTATGTTGTTGAACATTTTTTTATGTGCTTCTAGGCCATTAAAAAATTCTTTGCCAAGAAATCTCTGCTTAGATCTTCACTAGATGGGTGTGTTTTGGATTTTTTTCTTGATTTCTGTTTCTCCTCTGATCTGGTGTGAGTGTCCTGGGATCTCATTTCCAGAGTGTCTTCAGGTCCAGTGGGTTGTCTCCAGTGGGGTTGTGTGTCCTGTGAGACCTCTGGGGTTTTGAGTGCCAACATTGCATCTGGGTCTCTAGAACTTTTGTGGCCTCCTGGAAAGCAGATGTCTTCTGCTGAAGTTGTAGGCTGGAATGTGGGGCCCAGGGGAGGCTTATAGCTTTATAGTTTATAGGTGTTCAGTGTGTTTTAAGGGGAGTTGATGGGCATAGGACGGGTCCTACATGGGTTCCCTCATGTGAGGCTTGGCCTTTGGGAAAGCAGTCAGAGTTGTGGGCTGGAGGAGAGGCTCTCTAGTAGTAATTTTAAAACAAAATTTCTTATATGCAAACATAAAAAAAAAACAAGTTCATGAATAAAGAGTGAAGTTCTGAGTACCCGAAACATGGCAGAAGGTTAGTATGTAGTAATCACCACTGTCATTGTATGTTCTTATAAGTATAAAGCTCCTGACTCCTGACAGTGTTTTATCAAATATTTTTACGGAAAGTGAGTCTTTTTATATGAAATACATTAGATATACCCAAATATTCAGATAGATTTTAACAAGTGTTGAATTCATAAGTGAAAGTATGACTGGGATCTCCTGTCATACGTGAGGTTATACATGATCTCCTGTCATGGCTGAGGTGCTTGAAGAGATGGTGATTACAAAGGATAGAAATTCAGCCATGCAGGCATGGTGAACACATTGGAGGTGTAATATACAGCATGGTGATTAATGAATGATCCTGAATTATGAACTTACCATTTGCTTAAAGATTTGATGTGAAATATTATCAGAACATAAAAAATAGTAATACTTAAAGGATAAATATGCTAATTAGCTTGCTTGAAGCATCATTTTACAATTCATGTTAGATCAAAACATCACATTGCACACTTGGAAAGTGTGTAATTATAAACAACTTCTCTGTGAGAGTGTCAGACACCCATTTAATGTGTTTCATCAAGTACACTCCCCATTCTCTCTCCTTTCTCCTCCTGCTTCCATCATTTCCCCTTCAGGTTTTATGTACGCTTTATAAAAACTCACTTTTTCCATTTAGTGTTGGTTGTATATGCACATATGTAAGACCATTAGAGGCTGCATCCCTAACATATCAGTATATCAGTCATCATTTGCCAATGGCTTTCAACTAGGGATAGGACTTTGTGAGCCTTTCATCTATGATATGATTTGGCTGTTTTCATCTCATGTAGGTCTTGTGGATGCAGTCAAAGGTGAAAGTTCATATGCACAATGACCCTGTCATGTTCAGTAACTGTTTTCATGGAGGCTACCTCTGGATCTTACCATCTTTCTGTCCCTCTTTTCATTAGGAACTTTGACCTTTGTGGGGAAAGGTTGTGGTATAGATATCGCAGTTAGAACTTATCTTATACTCAGTATATAGGTGAGTTGTGGGCCATTGTATTTATGTTCATCTACTTAAAAAAAGAAGCTGCTCTGATTAAGGGTGATAGATGCACTGATACACAGATATAAAGATAACTTAGGAGCAGTTCAGTACTATATTTATTTTGTAGGATAGTATTAGGCTCTTCCTTAGTGCCTGTGATCTACCTAGCCCTAATGGCAAGAATGAGTTCCCTCTGGTGGAACATTTTACAAACCAAGTAGGCAGGTGGTTGAGTTCACACATAAAATTTTTGATACTATTGTGTCAGTGTGCATATTTTAACAGGACATTCATTATTGTAGCTTACAGGGTAAAAAGCTGCATAAGACTGTTGATTAATTTTCTCCTCCAATAAGTTTTGATACTAAACATCTTGCATTTTAACAAGAAACAAAATGACATAGTTAAAGAACAGTTTATAAATGTGAAAAAAACCCTACTATAAGAAACATGAAACTAATTTTAAAATATGTTCAGTTATGCGAAAAAAAGCAGATAAAGTATAAGAAAAAAAACTAACAACTAACAGCACCTATCATTGAAACATACATTTATTTCCTTATTTAGATTTCTTGTATTTTTCAGGCTTTTAAAGAAATTCTGACAGGCACATTCATTCTTTATTAACTTTTTTATTTTTTATATTAATTACAGTTTATTCACTTTGTATCCCAGCTGTAGCACCCTCCTTCATTCCTTCCAAATCCCAATCCACTCTCCCTCCCTCATCTCCTCCCATGTCCCAACCCTAACTTATCAAGACTGGCTGCATTGTCTTCCTCTGTGGCCTGGCAAGGTGTTCCCCATTCAGGGGATGGTGATTAAAGAGCCAGCCACTGAGTTCATATCAGAGACAGTTCCTGTTCCCTTTACTAGAAAAACCTCTTGGAGACTGAGTTGCCATGGGCTACATCTGAGCAGGGGTTCTAGGTTATATCCATAAATGGTCCCTAGTTGGAGTATCAGTCTCAGAAAAGACCCCTGTGCCCAGATATTTTGGTTCTGTTGCTCTCCTTGTGGAGCTCCGGGTCATACTATCTCACTCTTCTTTCCTAAGATTCCTTGCACTCTGCCCAAAATTTGGTTATGAGTTTCAGCATCTGCTTTGATACACTGCTGGGTAGAATCTTTCAAAGGCCCTCTGTAGTAGGCTCCTGTCCTGTTTCCTGTTTTATCTTTCTTCCAATGTCCATTATTTCTGAATGAAAATTGATCATCTTACTCAGGGGCCTTCTTGTTGCTTAGCTTCATTAGGTGTACAGATTTTGGTATGTTTATCCTATATTATATGCCTAATATCCACTTTTAAATGAGCATATATCATGTGTGTGTGTTTCTGTTTCTGGTATACCTCATTCAGGGTGATCTTTTCTAGATCCCACCATTTGCCTGCAAATTTCATGATTTCCTCATTTTTAATTGCTGAGTAGTAGTCCATTGTGTAAAGGTACCACAATTTCTGTATCCATTCCTCCATTGATGGACATCTGGTTTGTTTCCAAATTCTGGATATTACAAATAAAGCTGCTAATGTACATGGCTGAGCAAATGTCCTTATTGTGTACTTGAGCCTCTTTTGGATATATGCCTAGGAGTGGTATAGCTAGTTCTTGAGGGAGCACTCCTCCTAACTGTCTGTGAAAGTTCCAGAGTGATTTCCAAAGTGGTTGTACAAGTTTACATTCCCACCAGCAATGGAGGAGGGTTCGCCTTTCTCCACACCCTCTCCAGCATATATAGTTACTTGAGTTTTTAATCTTAGCAATTCTGATGGGTGTAAGGTAAAATCTCAGGGTTGTTTTGATTTGCATTTGCCTGATTACTAAGGACGTTGAACATGTTTTTAAGTGTTTCTCTGCCATTCTATATTTCTCTACAGAGAATTCTCTGTTCAGATTTCTACCCCATTTTTTAATTCGATTACTGATTTGTTGTGTTTTTTATTTAAATAATTTACTTAATGAATTTATTTATTTTATTAGTGATGATCTACAATGTTCTAGCTATTATCTGACTGAAATGAGTACAGATGAAATTAAATAACTAGGCCCCCGTCTCTGGAAGCTTCAATCTCTCTACTAACACAAGTCATTGCTGGTTCTTTCCTAATCAACTTAAAAACAAAACCCATAGGAACCCCACAAGGAGAGTAACAGAACCGGAAAATTTGAACACAGGGGTATCCCCAGGGACTCATATTCCAACCAAGGAACATGCATGGAGATAACCTAGAACCCCTGCACAGATGTAGTCCATGACAGCATAGTATCCAAGTGGGTTCCATAGCAATGGGAAGAAGGACTGCCTCTGACATAATCTGATTGGCCTGCTCTTTGATCACCTCCCCCTGAGGGGAGAGCAGCCTTACCAGGCCACAGAAGATGACAATGCAGCCATTCCTGATGGGATCTGATAGACTAAGATCAGAAGGAAGGAGAGGAGGACCTCCCCTATCAGTGGACTTGGGAGGGGCAAGCAAGAAGAAGGGGGAGGAAGGGTGGAGCTGGGAGGGGAGGAGGGAGGGGCTTATGGGGGGATACAAAGTGAATAAACTGTAATTAATAAAAAATTATAATCTTTAAAAAAAAACCCAACCATACTTACTTATTTACTAACTTATTTTGTAAATAGAAGTTTTTTTTTCTTTTTAATTATACTTTACTTTGTATCCCCCCTCTTGTTCCCTCCCACCTCCCCTCCCAATTCCTCCCTTCCCTTCTCCTGTTTTTAAATTCTTTAATTCTTTATATATTCTGGTTATCAGACCTCTGTCAGATATAGGGTTGGTGAAGATCCTTTCCCAGTCTGTAGGCTGTCATTTTGTTCTGACAACAGTGTCCTTTGCTTTTCAGAAGCTTTTCAGTTTCATGAGGTCCCATTTATGGATTGTTATTCTTAGAGCCTGTGCTGTTGTTGATCTGTTCAGGAATTGTCTCCTGTCCAATGAGGTCAAATCTCTTCCCCACTTTTTCTTTTAACTGATTTATTTTTTCTGGTTTTATGTAGAGGCCTTTGATCCACTTGGACTTTAGTTTCATGCAAGGTAATGAATATGGATCTATTTTCATTTTTCTATATGTAGACATCCAGTTAGACCAGCACCATTTGTTGAAGATACTGGCTTTTTTCCATTATATGGTTTTGGCTTCTTTGTCAAAAATCAAGTATCCGTGTATATGGGTTTATTTCTGGGTCTTCTATTCAATTCTGTTGATCCACCATTCTTTTTCTATGCCAGTACCATGTAGTTTTTCTTACTATTGCTCTATGGTACAGCTTGAGATCAGGGATGGAGATACCTCCAGACCATCTGTTGTTGCACAGGATCGTTTTGGGAATTCTGGTTTTTTGTTTTTCTCTATGAAGTTGCCCCCTTTTTGTTTCTGATTTTGCTGATTTGGATAGTTTCTCTCTGCCTTTTAGTTAGTTTGGCTAAGGGTTTGTCTATCTTGTTTATTTTCTCAAAGAACCAGTTATTGGTTTCATTGATTCTTTGAATTGTTTTATTTGTTTCTAATTTATTGATTTCAGCCCTGAGTTTGATTATTTCCAGCTGTATACTCCTCTTGAGTATGTCTACCTCTTTTTTTTTCCCCTAGGGCTTTCAGGTGAGCCTTTAAGTTGCTTGTTTGAGATGTTTCAAATTTCTTCCTGAAGACACTTAGTGCTACAAAATTTCCTCTTAGCTCTGCTTTCATTGTGTCCTATAAGCTTGGGTTTGTTGTGCCTTCATTTTCATTGAATTCTATGAAGTCTTTAATTTCTTTCTTTATTTCTTCCTTAACCCAGCTGTCATTGAGTAGTAAGTTGTTCAGTGTCCATGTGTGTGTAGCCTTTTTGCTATTTCTGTTGTTGTGGAGTTCCAGCTTCAGTCCATGGTGGTCAGATAGGATACAAGGGATTATTTCAGTTTTCTTGTATATGTTGAGGCTTGCTTTGTGACCAACTATATGGTCTATTTAGGAGAAGGTTCAATGTGGTGCTGAAAAGAAGGTATACTCTTTTGAGTTTGGATGAAAAGATCTGTAGACGTCTATTAGGTCCATTTGATTTAGGACCTTTGTAAGTGCCATTATTTATTTTCCTATTTAGCTTTCATCTAGATGGTCTGTTCCTTGGTGATAGTGGAGTGTTGAAATCTCCCACCATTAAGGTGTTGGGATCTATGAGTGATTTAAGCTTTAATACTGTTTCATTTACAAATGTAGGTGCTCTTGTATTTGGGGCATAGATGTTCAGAATTGTGATGTTCTCCTGGTGGATTTTTCCTTTGATGAGAATGACCCTTTTCATCTTTTTTGATTAATTTTGGTTAAAAGCCTATTTTATTAGATAATAGGATAGCTACCCCAACTTGTTTTCTGGGTCCATTTGCTTGAGAAACATTTTTCCAGCCCTTTATTATGAGGTAGCATTTACCATTGCTGCAGAGGTGTGTTTCTTGAATGCAGCAGAATGTTGGATCCTGTTTCTTCAACCACTCTGTTAGTCTGTATCTTTTTATTAGAGAGTTGAGTCCATTGATGCTGATAGATAATAGTGACCAATGAATATTAGTTTCTTTTATTGTGGAATTGGTGATGTTACTCTGTTTCATTGCTTGTTTTCTTTTATTTATTTTTTTTGTTGTGAAGTTATCTTTATGTTAAGTTATGTTATGTTTTCTTGGGTGTAGTTGTTTTCATTGTATTGGAGTTTTCCTTCTAGTATTTTCTGTAAGGATGTGTTGCTGTGTAAATATTGTTAGAGTTTATTTATGTCATGGAATATTTTGTTTTCTCCGTCTAAGTTGATTGAAAGCTTTGCTGGGTAGTCTGGATTGGCAACTGTGGTCCCTTAATGTATACATGACATCTGCTCAGGCCCTTCTGGCTTTCATAGTTTCTCTTGGGAACTCTGGTATGAATGGGCTGCCATTTACTAGCTGGGTAATTGTCAATACCCCTGGTTCTTCATCATAGAACTCTAAAAATACATTTTAATAAATAATTATCTCTTTGCATTTATAAAGCATATTGTTGAACAAATAACAAGACAAGATTACATTATTGAGAGAAGGTAGATTTTGCATTTTTTTCTAGTGGTAGTAACAAGCTTTTTGTTTAAACCATCAAAGTCAAGCAAGCATCATCTTTAGAATGTTGAAGGGAATCTCTGTGTGCTAGATCATGAACATTTCTAGATATAAATGGAGATGAAAAGCATTATGAACAGTTTCATAAGCATCCAAAGAAAGGATGAAGTTAAGGCTGCATATACACAAAGAGAATGGTGTTCCTTCTGAAGGACTTCAATCCATAATATCCTGAGTGACCCGGCATTTTTCCTTAGAGAACTTATTTAATGTTTTCCTCTCAGTTTGGAATGTGGTGTGTGTGGAATGTGGAAGAGTGTGGCCATAATGCTTGAACCTAATTATATTGTATAAATTTATTACATATAGATACACATAATATGCTTGGATATGTGTAATTGTTACTAATTTTTCTTTAACTTTCCTCCCTAAATATTTACATTCCGTTACATCTTTTCACACTGTTAAAGAAAGAACAAAAATAAAAAAAAATTAGATTCAAACCTTAGTTTTGCTACATACTTTTTATGATTAGCCCAGTTCCTACCATCTCTTTCTGTCTCAACTTTCTTCTGTTAAAATGGATTTTATGCTTTTATTCTTGTCTTTGATATAGATTGCTTTGATGACCAATGTGACACAGGTAGAAAGAATAAGAAGATGTGAGTCTATTGAAAAAGCATGAAAAACAACAAAATTTTACTCCTCCTTAACTGCTTAGAAAGCTGTATTCCTTGCCTACATCATCTCTCACTATTTTATAACAGTCAAAAACTTGGCCCATTGAACTAAACAACAACAACCAATTCTTCCCTTACTGGAGATAAAGGGATAGCAGAAGACTTTTAAATACTTCATTTTGTAAAATGAAAGACACTTTGTGAGCACTGGACTGTGCCCACATACAGCTTGTCTGCTTATTTTAAAATGCCAAGTTAAATCTTTTTTTTTTTTTTTTTTTTTTTTTTTTTTGCCAGTGATCAGTATGCAGTATGACCTTCTACTTTGATAGCAACAGAACATTTTACTCTAGTAAAATGAGCATTATCCCAGGGATTAATAATGTCTTAGAATAATCATAGGCAGCCATTAATGGGGTGCTGAGCACTTTCTCTGCCTGAGACAAAAGCTATACATCAGCTGGAATTTGGAGCAAAGTCAGAGCTTCCAGCAGGTGTTTCCACCATATCACAAAGCTGTAGAACAGTATGGTTCCTCTTGATAACAGATGATTCAAAGCCTCCTTTCCACTGGGACAATAGCCAGATAGAAAGCAAGTCTGACAAAGAAAGGCAGATCCTCTAAAGATAGCTCATCCAAGCCTAAATGTGGCTGGATTTCTTCCATCACAAATAAAAATATTTATCTTTTGTATGATAAAATCACCAGAGATTTACCTTTGTTTCATTAGACAGAATCCATTTTGTATAACTTCAGTCTTTGGCTACTCTGCTGTGGGGATTCTATGGCAATGTCAGTACTTTTAAACTTCTGTTTGCAGAAAAGATATTCATGACTGTGGCTTTTATTTGCCATATACAATGCTAAATGATCAGACATTTGATACTCAAGCAAAAAATGTAGCTAAGATAATCTTTTTTAAGCCTTTCCCTTCAGTCAGAAAAGTATCTGAATCACCAATCTGTTTCTTTCTGCTCTCAGATCTCTCCATTCAAAACAGTAATATGATTCCCTCCTGCTCCTCTGGCCTATTTTAAATGCTTAGTCTACCACCATACAAAGTACTTGCTTTTCATATTTTTTTAAAAACTCTATAGAAAATTATAAGTAAGTATAAGGTTGGAGGTAGACATAGGTCTTATTTTGGGGTTTCTACATCTACATGTATCCTTCTGGGTTATTTTATTTAATTCCCTTTAGGTTTTTTTCTAATTAATAAAGTGAGATAATGATAGTGTATCTATAAATGGCTGTAAGGTAAAATTTAATTTGGTATGTGGTGGTTTGAATAAGAATGGCCCCAGACAGGCTCTTTGACACCCCCCCCCCCCCAGGGGAGGAGCAGTCCTGTTAGGCCACAGAGGAGGACTTTGCAGCCAGCCCTGAAGATACCTGATAAAACAGGGTCAAATGAAAGGGGAGGAGGTCCTCCTGTATCAGTGGACTTGGAAAGGGGCAGGGAGGAGACCAGGGAGGGAGTGTGGGGTTGGGGAGTGAATGAGGGAGCGGGATACAACTGGGACACAGAGTTAACAAAATGTAACTAAAAAGAAAAATAAAATTAAAAAAAAGAAAATATAAAGAATCAATATGTTGACATTAAAAAAAAAAGATTCCCACCAGCAGTGGAGAAGGGTTCCCCTTTCTCCACAACCTCTCCAGCATGTGTTGTCCCTTGAGTTTTTCATCTTGGCCATTCTGATGGGTGTAAGGTGAAATCTCAGGGTTGTTTTGATTTGCATTTCCCTAATGGCTAATGAGGTGGAGCATTTCTTTAAATGCTTCTCTGCCATTCGATATTCCTCTACAGAGAATTCTCTCTTTAGCTCTGTTCCCCATTTTTTAAGTGGATTACTTGGTTTATTGCTTTTCAGCTTGTTTAGTTCTTTATATATATTGGATATGAGTCCTCTGTCAGATAAAGGGGTGGTGATGATTCTTTCCCAATCTGTAGGCAGTCGCTTTGTTTTGATGACGGTGTCCTTTGCTTTACAGAAGCTTTTCAATTTCATGAGGTCCCATTTATTGATTGTTGCTCTTAGAGCCTGTGCTGTTGGTGTTCTGTTCAGGAAGTTTTCTCCTGTACCAATGAGTTCTAGGGTATTCCCCACTTTTTTTTCTAGCCGATTTAATGTGTCTGGTTTTATGTTGAGGTCTTTGATCCACTTGGACTTCAGTTTTGTGCAGGGTGATAAGTATGGATCTATTTTCATTTTTCTACATGTAGACATCCAGTTGGACCAGCACCATTTGTTGAAGATGCTATCTTTTTTCTATTGTATGGTTTTGGCATCTTTGTCAAAAATCAGAATGTAAACTGGTACAACCACTCTGGAAATCAATCTGGTGCTTTCTCAGACAACTAGGAATAGCGCTTCCTCAAGATCCAGCCATACCACTCCTAGGCATATACCCAAAAGAGGCACAAGTACACAAAAAGGACATTTGCTCAACCATGTTTGTAGCAGCTTTATTTGTAATAGCCAGAAGCTGGAAACAACCCAGATGCCCCTCAACTGAAGAATGGATGCAGAAACTGTGGTACATCTATACAATGGAGTATTACTCAGCAATGAAAAATAAGGAAATGGTGAAATTTGCAGGTAAATGGTGGGACCTGGAAAGGATCATCCTGAGTGAGTTGTCCCAGAAGCAAAAAGACACGCATGGTATATACTCACTCATATAAACATACAACATAGAATAAACCCACTAAAATCTGTACATCTAAACAAACTAAGCAAAAGAGAGGACCCTAACTAAAATGTTCAATCCCCATGCTGAAAGGCAAAGAGGATGGACATCAGAAGAAAAAGAAAATAGGAAACAACCTCGGAACCTGCTACAGAGGGCCTCTGAAAGCCAGAAGAAAACAGGAGACAACCTTGAAACCTACCACAGAGGGCCTCTGAAAGCCTCTGCAGTATACTGTCAAAGCAGATGCTGAGCCTGATGGCCAACTGATGGGCAGAGTGAATGGAATTTTATGTAAGAAGTGGGAAATAGTAAGAGCTGGAGGGGACAGGAACTCCACAAGGAGAGCAACAGAACAAGAAAATTTGAACAGAGGGAACTTCCCAGAGACTCATACTCCAACCAAGGACTATTCGTGGAGATGACCTGGAACTCCTGCACAGGTGTAGCCCATGTCAGTTCAGTGTCCAAGTGGGTTACATAGTAATGGGAAGAGGGACTGCCTCTGACATAATCTGATTGGCCTGCTCTTTGATCACCTCTCCCTGAGGGGGGAACAGCCTTACCAGGCCACAGTAGAGGACAATGCAGCCACTTTTGATGAGAACTAATAGACTAAGATCAGAAAGGAGAGGAGAACCTCCCTTATCAGTGGACTTGGGGAGTGGCAGGGGAGGAGGGTGGGGCTTATGGGGGGATACAAAATGAATAAAGTGAAAAAAAAAAGAAAAACTGTATTAATACAATTGACCTGTGGGCATGTCTGTGGAGGGATTGTCTTGATTGTTACTTGATGTTGAAAGCCCAGCCCAGTATTGGTACCACCATTCCCTGGGCAGGTGGTCTTGGGCTATATAAAAAACCTAGATAAGTATTGGCCTGTGCCTGACCAAGCAAGCATCATTCCTCCATGATATGTGCTTACGTTCTTGCGCTTACTCTTAATGATGGAATGTGAGCTTTAGATATAGTCAAATAAACCCGTTCTTCTCCTAAAAAAAAAAAAAAAAAAAAAAAAAAAAAAAAGAATGGCCCCAGAGACTCATACATCTAAATGCTTACTCACTAGGGAGTGGCTCTACTTGAGAATAGGTAGAAATATGGTCTTGTTGGAGTAGGTGTGTCTTTGTTGGAGGAAGTGCATCACTGGGGGTGGGCTTTGAGATTTCAAAACCTGAAGCCAGGCCCAGTGTCACTCTCTTCCTGTTGCCTGAAGATCCAACTATTGACCTCTCTCTCTCTCAGCTACTTCTCTATCACCTTGTCCACCTGTACCATGACAATAATTGACTAAACCTTTGAAATAATATGTAAGCCCCAATTAAATGCTTTCTCTTAGAAGAGTTGCCTTAGTTATGGTATCTTTTCATAGCAATAGAACACTAAGACAGTATGTAAAGGACTGAATCTTATCCAAATCACATTCAACACACATTCTTCACTAGAGTGTAAACTTTCAGAATAAGAAGGTGTCCAGTTTGCACATGCTCTGCCCACACTGCCTACAATAGTGAGGTAAATATTCAGAATATTAGAATACTTACTAGAATGATAAAGTGGTGGGATAAACAACCAGGAACTATTTTTGCTGAATTAGTGGGGAAAGTAGTCGGAAAATCATCACAAAATCCCCACATCATTTCCTATCCTTCATCTCCTGTATAAAGTGGGCTCAAAAGCTACTTTGTTTGTCACTGTAACTCAGTTTGTCACTCAACCAGTTGTGATGTAGGTAAGTTTCTTTTTAGCATGAATTTCTTCACTTATAAAATATTGATGATAACAATAGTATCCTTTGTGCTGTGAGGTTGTGATGAGTAAGTTAACATTTGAGTAAGCTTAGTGTAATAGAAAGCACATTAGGAACACATGGAAGCAAATACTTTTCTATTTAACTTCCTCAGAATTTTACTCATTATAGCATTCATAGCATTTTTGTTAGTCTTCAGTATTCTATATTTTATTTTTGAGATTTAATATATTTACATCATTCCTCATTACTTTTCTTCCCTCCCAGTCCTGTTGTATACCACGTTTTGCTCTCCTTTAGATTAATGACATCTTTTTTACTGCTATTACATGTACACACGTATACATTAACACACACATATATATGTTTATTTGTTTGTATGAACAGGCTAAATTTAACCTTTTCAGTCTGTATAATGTTATTATACATATGTATGTTTTCAAGGATAACAATTTGGTTTCTATATCTACTGAAAACTCAGTGAACATTCAGATGTGGGGAAAGAAAAATTGTAAGAGCTAGATGATTTCTGTGAAATTATCTTTTAGTAATTTTGGAAGCATTAATAACCTTTAATATTTTGGATGGACTTTTTTTTTTTCTTTGGTTTGTCATGACTCTGAGTTATTCACTTTTATTTTGCCAAACCAAGCTATGAGTCTGGCATATATTAACCCAAACCCTTTGGGTAAGTTTTTCTATGCTTAAGTAATACTTCAGTAGTGCCCTGCAAATTTTACTTTGTGCCAGCACCTTCAACACGCAGACTCCCCATTTTGGTGTCCACTGGTTCACTTCCTACTGCTGCTCAGAAGACTTGTACGTGCTTTTGAGTTCTCCACAAGCAACCCATTACAAAGACTATCTCACGTATCTAGTAGATTGTGCTCATCTTATACAACGACGTAAAAAGGTCACTACCACTCCATATGACTATACTATAAGATCAGATATATTTCCTTTGACCATGGGTCACTTACTATCACTCTTTCTCCCTTTCATTATTTTGAAGTAGGAACAACAGTAGGAATCTACTGCAGTTTCCATATTTTCTTTATTTTGTGAGTCATTTCATGTAACAAGTAGCATGGAGCAGTGCTTGAGCCTTAGTTAGGGTTTGGTAAGTCTTATTTAATACTATCCTTCCAGTTACTGTAAAAACTGAAAGTGTTACCTAAAAGCTAATTTAAATGTTTGGTGATTGTGTGTTGGCTGAGAACTCAGATAGGTATGTTTTACATTTTACAAGTACCTTGTGGATTCTGATTGCTTACAATTTGATAACATTGTCTTGATGATTAATTAATCTTCGATGTACAAATTGAGTGTTGGAAACTTGCCTCTCAGCACAAAGAAAATATTTGTGCCGTGGCTTGTTATCTGAGAATTACCAGTAGTTTCCTATATGCTTAAAATAATGTGCCTTTGAGCAGGTGTGGTGGTTCACGCCTTTGATCCCAGCACTCCTGGAGGCAGAAACAGGTGAATCTGTGTGAGTTTGAGGCCAGTCTGGTCTACAAAGCAAGTCCAGGAAAGCCAAGGCTACACAGAGAAGCCCTGTCTCGAAAAACCAAACGAAAAATATTAAAAGATATTATGTATTCATCAGCATTTTTTCTTCATCACCCTCTTTCTACTACGTTGTTTCATATAAGAATGAGTCTTCTTAATGAGTGGTTGTCTCTTCTTGGAATCCCTGATCATCACCAAAATTTCCTCTATTCAGTCAGGAGTATCTCTTCATGTTTTGGCTTTAAATGGGAAGTACAGGTTAACTGTATATACTTCACATTGCATTCACACTATTTGTAGTGTTTCAGTACATGCCTGTATTCTCAGAGAAAACATAATGTAGCCCATGTTAGAATTATTACAACATCTACGATATCATGCAGGCTTATGTATACTGTATATGTGCCCAATAAAAGTTTATTAAAAATATGTTTTCAAGCTTAGTTCTACCAATGATAATATTGTTGAGTCACAAGTTTTTTTAGTTACCATTCGGTGGGAGAGCAAGGGTTGTTGTAGAAACTACTGAATAATTTGACACTAAGAAATTATTTCTTTGAATTTAATAAACTATATCATTTAGATGTCTAAAATTTGATTAAAATTAGAAATGAGGAATTTCTAATTTTAATTAGAAATTCTAATTATAATGAGGAATTATAAGGAATTTAAACTTAGAAATGGGGTATAAACAACTCATACATTTAGTGTGGGAGAGGAAGTATGACTGCAATGATATTTAAGGTACTTTGGGGTTTATAATCTGCTGCAGGACGTAGTTTAGGTGAAAACAGTAACATAAAGAGATCAGTAAGTACTGTGCAAGCAGGAAGGCACTATGCAGATGCTCATAGGGGTGTGACTTGGAGGTAGGTATGAGAGACGGTGTGCCATGTGTTTGTGGAGGCAAATTTTCACACTGGTAATCATCATGGCCAACCTGGGCCCTTGGCATGGGAGAAAGGGCAACGGTCCAGCTCTGTTGGCAGTGCTTTGTCTCCGGGCCTATTCAATTACACAGTTGAGGGCTACTGGCCACTTTCTCAGCATCAGAGTTTCACAAACCAAAATCTGGACCAACTCTGTCATTTTTCATCTTCTCCTGGGAAAATTTAAATAGGAAAATTTAAAATAGGCCAGTTCCTAAACACAACACAGCCTTATAATCCTTCCAGGGCTCTCCTGCTTTCTACTTGTGTTTCCAGCTTGCTCAATATTTACCTCAGTAATTGCATGATTTTTCACAAGTGTTCCTTGAATAAAAGTAATGAACCATACATATTTTTCCATAGTTTTTATAGTAATATTTTTATGATCAAGTAATACTTATTATATTTAAGTGATCACAATGTTTTTTATAATACTTAGCGTCATATAATACTATAATAGTCAAAGATTTTTAAAGTTAAATTTCAAAGACGTTACTATAGTAAAAAAATGTGCAGTGTGTGAGTGGTTTTGAATACTGTTAATTGAAAAAGACTAAATTAAAATACAGAAACAAACTGGATGGATATTTTAAAAGTTAATTAGATCTTTGATAGATTCAAAAATTTTTAAGTTTTTTTCTTTTCTTCCTTTTTTATTAATTAGTTTATTCACTTTGTATCCCTCCAGTAGTTCCCTCCCATCTCCCCTCCTAATCCCATCCTCCTTCCCCCTTCTCCACCCATGTCCCTCCCCAAGTCCACTGATAAGGGAGGTCCTCCTCTCCTTTCTTCTGATCCTAGTCTCTAAGATCTCATCAGGAGTGGCTACATTGTTTTCCTCTGTGGCCTGGTAAAGCTGCTCCCTCCTCAGGGGGAGGTGATCAAAGAGCAGGCTAATATTTTTTTTATCTTTTTTATTTTTTATTTTTATTAATTACAGTTTATTCACTTTGTATCCCCCCTAAGCCCCTCCCTCCTTCCCTCCCAGCCTCCCCCTCCCTCCCCCTTCTTCTCGCTTGCCCCTCCCAAGTCCACTGATAGGGGAGGTCCTCCTCTCCTTCCTTCTGATCTTAGTCTATCAGATCCCATCAAGAATGGCTGCATTGTCATCTTCTGTGGCCTGGTAGGGCTGCTCTCCCCTCAGTAAGAAGTAGGAAATAGTAAGATCTGGAGAGCACAGGAACCCCACAAGGAGAGCAACAGAACCAGAAAATTTGAACACAGGGGTCTCCCTAGGGACTCATATTCCAACCAAGGAATATGCATGGAGATAACCTAGAACCCCTGCACAGATGTAGTCCATGACAGCGTAGTATCCAAGTAGGTTCCATAGTAATGGGAAGAGGGACAGGCTAATATTTTTAAAGATTACATATGTTTTATTTATTCTTCTACAAAACATCGACTAAGAATTCACTAAATTTCTAGGAAGTTAGGAATTTGAAAGTAATTCTAAATTTCATTGTCTTTCCTCTTCTTAGCATCCCAGTGTCCAAAAGTGACATCAGTTTTGTCCTTTAAAAGTCTATTCCAGCCCCCTTCTGTTCCAAATCATGGAGTTTTTGTTGTTGTTTAATCACATTCTGTTAGAGTAACACAGAGCCACTGGGGCTCTGTCTGGGGCTCCAACGGACCCAACCTTGAAACCTCCAGGATATTATATTAGCCCATGACAACACAACTTCCCTGAAAATACTTTTAACTGATTCTTTGGCCCTTTCTTCTTTTGCCATTGGGCCTATCTCTTCCATCCCAGATATTTCTTTACTTCTGTGCTCCACTGCATTGCCATCCCATAGAGCCAAACATGAACCATGTTTATGTTTCACTGTTCTTTTTAACTTTTTTTTTTTAGTTTTTGCTCATGTTCTCTATCTTACTATTTTATAGACCAACTATTTCCACTTTCTAATACATTCATGCTTTAATTTATCACAAATCCCCATTTCTCATGTTCTCTCCACTTTGAAAGGTAACAAAATCATACTGTTGACAAACAGGTGCTATCCCAGTTATTGAGAGTGTGTATACGAGTTCCTGGCAAGACACATCCTTTTTTTTACCCTTGGAAATGATTTCAAAAGTTCAGGAGACAAAGAGTGTTAGAAAATGTTCCTCCTACTCCATTTCTTCACGTGTTTTCAGAGATATCGAATGTGTTGTGTAACAGGAATAAAAGCATCATGTGTTGTTTGCCTGAACTTACCTCTTTAAACAGATTTGGCAATTACAACTGTAACCTGTTAGCATGGCCTTGTCCTTGATTGTTTAACTAACCTTTGATTCTTGCCCCATGCTTGATTATTTGCATCTACCCATCTGAGAATCTCGCATTATAATTAGAGGATCCTAACTGATGCTTGGGCAAAAGTGCTCAAGCCAGATGGTTTTCTTCTCACCTGTTTGAAAAACTTTTTACACTGTAGTTGAATATTGCCTAAAAACTAAGTTGCCTTCGGAATTTTTGGGCAAATAGTTTACCACTACAGCATAGTCATTGGAATTTTGTTTTTGAGACTATTGAATATAAGTCACTTTGTCTGTTAGACACTGTTTTGCCTAACTCTGGCTTCTCAGACAGGTACAAAACATTCACAATGCAGACATTTCCACATTTCATTGCTATGGGCATGCAATATATTTGAAGTATGGAGGATAGACATTCTACCCTTTTCATTGCCCTTTCTGTTATTAATAATCACCATGACTTTTCAAAGTCTCACCCTTTCTCTCCACCCGCCTCCCCCTGGAAGTGTCCTGTCTCCTGTCTAATTAATGACCGTAGTTTACAGACAGTGCAGCTGCCTACACATATGGTTCATTACCCTTAAGACAGAAAATGATGTAAGAGTTGAAGGTTTCCTTCTCAGGGTTCTTCGGGTGACTATGAAGAATGAAATCATTAATGTGACTTTTAACTAAAAAGAAGAGAGTTGCAGCCTTGCATCATCTTGCAGTTCTAGCATACACATGTGAGACAATATGGCTTTTAAATCAGAGTTTATTCGCTCATGTTTATAGACGAATTGGCTTGGCACCATAGAGAACTGCAAAAACAATAATAAAACATTTTTACACTGAATTTGAGCTTTCTCTGTACCTTACATTTGGGGTGGACTAGCAATAATAAAATGGATTAATCGGAAAAGAAATTGCACTTATTTTTCTAAAGAAACTGTAGGCTGGTTATTATAGCCATTGGTTGAATGGCAATATGTTTTGGAAAAGTGTGATATTTACAAGTATGAAAAGGGCATTATCTGGTGCTTCCTGAAGTTTCCTTTAATGATTCATGTGACACGTATTTATTGACTCTATGTCAGATTCTCTTCTAGATAGTAAGCACTTGCTCTAGCGAAGGAGAAATATTCCTTGCCCTTTAAGATGTGTTATTTTTTTTTCCTATGTGAGCACTTAAGTAAAAAGATAGTTTAGAACCTGAGGAGATGGTTCTGGTTCTGTGGGTTATGTGCTTCCACAGAATCATAAGGATCTGTGCTTGGATCTGCAGCACTCAAACACAAAAACTAGGAGTGGGCCAAGCATCTGTATTCCCCACAAGGGGGTGGGGCAGACTAGCTAAAATGGTGACAGGTACCCTGACTTGACCTCTTCCCTTCTCTCTCCTATATACCATTTTATACATATTGCATGTTATACTAATTAATTTTCCATAAGGACCAGGTGAGTCTATTCGCTTTTATGCCCTCTACTGCTGCTACTGCTTTATGTACAACATTTGCCTTTGGTATCCTCAACTGTTCTACTTCTAAATAAAATTTTTATTTTTATTTTTTGAGAATTTTATTCATGTATACAATGAAATATAGTCATATACCCATATTTTCTTCCCCAAATTCCTTTTGTTAACTTCAACCCATTTCCCAATTTCATATCTTTTTCTCCCCCGATAACCCACTAAGTCTCGTTAGTAAGTACTATCCATTCATGCAAGTATGGAGGCCATTCATTTGAGGGTGGTAATCTTGCCATGGGCCACATCCTCCAAAAAAGAATTATTCTACCACCAACAGAAACTACTGACTGACAATAGCTCTTATTGAAGGATAGGACCTGCATGTTCATCTTGCAGCAAGGGGCTGTGCTTGATGTCGTTGGACTGTGTTATCACTGAAGGCCCAGGCTGGTGCCCCTGTCTGTGCCTCTGCCTGAAAGCATGTTGACGTCTCTGGGCATGCAGCCACCAGCGGTCCTGTTGATGTGAGCAGCCTGTGCAGCCAACTGAGGCCATTTTAACGTCCATGGTCAGTGCTTCAGCTAGGAGAGATGTTAATGTCCTTGATCCATTTTTTTCACACAGGCCATGTGGATGGCTGTCATCTGTGCTGATGCCTGAAGGCATGTTAATATCCATGGGCTGGGTTGCCAACCAGGGATCATAATGGTGTATGTGGCCTGTGTTGCCCTGGAGGCCATGTTTATATTCTTGGCCTATCCTGCTACCAAAGGCTGTGATGGTGTCCATGGTCCATGCTGTGGCAGAGGGCTGTCTGTGTTGATGTTCATGATCTCTAATGTTACCAGAGACCTTTCTGAGTTTGGTGGCACATGCAAACATTGGAGGCCATGTGGATATCTGTGATTCCTGCTGTTGCCAGAAACCATGTGGAAGTCTATGATGCATGCTCCCATTGACTATAAAGGGCAAGAAAGCTGCTTTTCAATTGGACTGATAACTGTAGAATCATAGTTGAGAAAGAGAGACATAGAAGGCTTCGGGGACCACCCTTTCCTCCTCCCCCACACAAAAGTAACATTCTAGACAGAAAGCCATTGAAGAGAAATGTTAAGAACTGTCATAATGATGCTGACGTGTACCACAGAAATCTTAAAAATTGTGATAAGGATGCTGAAATATAACTCTCCACAACTGATGGCTTGTGCTAGGTGTGCAGATGGGGAAGGAGACAGTTTTCTTTAAGGAGTTGGCCCCTGGGAGTTCAACCATGCTTCAGTGAATATATGGGCAAAACAAATTAAACTTTTCCTCTTGTGGATCTCCTGACACTTTCTGGTCCTTTTCTCTTTCCTCCCACTTTTCCACAAGACTTCCTAAACATAGCCCAATGTTTGGCTGTGAGTCTCAGCATCTGTCTTGAGGTGCTGCTGTGTAGAGTCTCTCAGAGGACAATTCTGCCAGGCTTCTATCTGCTAGCATAGCAGAGTGTCTTTCATAGTGTCCGGGATTGGCATTCTCCCATTCTCCCATAGGGTAGGTCTTTGGTTGGGCCAGGCATTGGTTGGGCAAGGCATTGGTTGGGCATTCCCTCAGTCTCTACTCTGTCTGCTCTATCATTATTCCTGTACATCTTGTAAGCAGGGTGAATTTGGTGTTGATGTTTTTGTGGGTGGGTTGGAGTACCCCTCCCTCTACTGAGGCTAGGCTAGTTAGAAGGTGTCCTCTTCAGTCTCTATGGCCTCTGTTACTAGGAGTCACTGCTTGAATTCCTCCCATATCCTCCAAGTGGCCTACTCTTAGATCTCCAGCTTGTCACAGAGATAATCCCACCCTCCATTTCTCTTTTCTCTACAGGCCTCTGTCCTCTTGCCATCACTGTTCCCAGGTCTGATCTCCACCCTCTTAACTCTCTCTACCCCCTCTTCTACCTTGTTCCATTTCTTCAGCCACTACCTCTGTCTATTATATTTCCCCTTTCAAGTGAGATTTATGCATCCTCCCTAGGATTCTCCTTGTTATTTATCTTCTTTGGGTATATGCATCATAGTATGCTTATCCTGTGCTATATGGTTAAAATCCACTTTTAAGTTAGTAAATATTGTGTGTGTTCTGGATTTGGGTTACCTCATTCAGCATGATTGTTTCTAGTTTCATCAATTTGCTTGCAAATTTCATGATTTCTTTGTTTTTAATAGCTGAATAGTATTCCATTGTGTAAATGTGCCACAGTTTATTCATTCTTTGGTTGAGGAACTTTTGGGTTGTTTCCAGATTCTGGCTATTAAAAATAAAGCTGCTATGAACATAGTTGAGCAAGTATCCTTGTTGTAAGTTAGAGCATCTTTTGGTTATATTCCCAGGAGTGGTATAGCTGGGTCTTGAGGTAGCACTATTCCCAGTTTTCTGAGAAAGCACAGATTGATTTTCAAAGAGGTTGTACAAGTTTACACTCTCACCAGCAATGGAGGAGTGTTCCCCTTTTTCCACACCCTTGCCAGCATGAACTGTCACTTGAGATATTGATCTTATCCATTCTGACAGGTATGAGATGGAATCTCAGAATTGTTTGATTTGCATTTCCCTGATGACTAAGGAAGTTGAGCATTTAAGTGCTTCTCTGTCATTTTAGATTCCTTTGTTGAAATTTCTCTGTTTAGTTCTGTGCCCCATTTTTAAAATTGAGTTATTTTGTTTGCTGGTATTTGATTTATTGAGTTCATTATATATTTTTGATATTTGCCCTTTGTTGGATGTAGGATTGATGAATATCTTTTCCCTATCTGTAGACTGTCATTTTGTTCTATTGACAGTGTCCTTTGCCTTACAGAAGCTTTTCAGTTTCATGAGATCCCATTTATTGTTTGTTGATCTTTGAGCCTGAGCTGTTGGTGTTCTGTTCAGGAAGTTGTCTCTTGTGCTAATGAGTTCGAGGCTTTTTTCCATTTTCTCTGCTATTAGAGTCAGTGAATTTTGTTGTTATATTGGGATCTTTGATCCACTTGGATTTGAGTATTGTGTAGGGAGGTGAATATGGATGTATTTGTATTTTCTTACATTTAGACATCCAACAGGGCCAACTAACCAGGGACAAGAGGGGCTTGCTGGGACTGAAGCATTAACCAAGGACCACACATGAACTGGATCTAGGCCCCCCTATAAAGATGTAGCAGATGAACAGTTTAGGCTTCATGTGGGGTCTCTTGTTAGGGAAGTGGGACTGGATGGACAAGGATTCACTTGCCAGCTTTTTGATCACTTCCTCCTGGGGACACTGACTTGCTGGACCACAAGGGTAGAGGACATGCTCAGTTCAGATGCAATTTGATGTGCTGAGGTGGATGAGAAAGGAAGCTCCCCTTTTCTGAAGAATAGGTGAGGGAGAAGGGGAAGGGGGAAAAGAAGAAGGGTAGGAATGGTAGGGGAGGAGTGATGGGTCTACAATCAGGATGCAAAGTGAAAAACACACACACAAACCCCCCCAAATTGAACATTGAACTCTTCCTCTTCCTTTTCCCTTCTTCTTCTCCTTCTTCTTCTCCTTCTCCTTCTCCTTCTCCTTCTCCTTCTCCTTCTCCTTCTCCTTCTCCTTCTCCTTCTCCTTCTCCTTCTCCTTCTCCTCCTCCTCCTCCTCCTCCTCCTCCTCCTCCTCCTCCTCCTCCTTCTTCTTCTTCTTCTTCTTCTTCTTCTTCTTCTTTGTCTTTTTGGTCTTCTTCTTTGTTGTTGTCATCATCAACGTTTTTACCAGAATTATAGTACCAAGAATAAAATTTCCTCTTGTGGAACAGTGATGCATAAAATGTAAAGTTGCTGATTTTTCTCTCACCCAGATAGCCCCCAAATAAAAGAGACAGAGGATTTAGTTTTAGTCAACAGATTTCTATGCATAATAACTGAGCAATATTAGTCTATATTAATCCTCTAAACTAATCTGGCTACCCCCCAGAGACACTTGCATTTTATGGGTGTTTTATTTTTTAAAATTAATTTTTTTATAAATTACAGTTTATTCACTTTGTATACCAGCTGTAGCTCCCTTCCTCATCTCCTCCTCTGCCCCTCTCCAAGTCCATTGATAGGGGAGGTCCTCCTCCCCTCCCCTCTAACCCTAGCCTATCAGGTCTCATCAGGAGTGGCTGCATTGTTTTCCTCTGTCCCCTGGTAAGGCTGCACCCCCTCAGAGGGAGGTGATCAAGGAGCAGGCTACCGAGTTCCTGTCAGAGACAGTCCCTGTTCCCATTACTAGGGAACACACTTGGAGACTGAGCTGCCATGGGCTACATCTGTGCAGGGGTTCTAGATTATCTCCATGCATGGTCTATGGTTATATTCTTATCTTCTCTCCTGGTCCTTTCCTCATTCCTGAATACCTCTCTACCCTTCCCCTTGCTGGAAATCAAAGTCTAGCCCTATTCTCTCTTCTGCTCAGTTAATGGCTGATCAGCTTTATTGACAAATCAGAGAAAAAGTGGGGAGCAATGCTTACAGAAACTTGAGACAGGAGAATCTTAGAATATACATTACAATGCCATGTCCAAATTGCAACCAGATATGACACTGGAAAACTCAAAAGAAATGGGTAAATGCCTAGTTTCATACAACATCCAAAATTAAATTAAAATAAAATAATTATCTTTAACTGACACATAATCATCTCTGTGGTTAAAGCCATGGTAAAATATCCCAGTAGATAGGCAGTACTAGATGGATTCACAGCAAAATTCTTGAAGAACCTTATAAAACAATTAGCAGCAATGCAGCTTAAATCACCCCATTACATAAAAATGGAAGAAAATGAAAAGCAGGCTCACACACTTTTCACTTATATCTAATATTTTCCTAAGCATCTTACATATAGAGGTTAGAGAGAGAGTCATAAAATGCAGATGTATCATAATAGTTTTTATTTACATTACTTTAATGCCTATGCACCTTACAGGATGTGATAAAATAAAATTTTCATTAGCTCAGTCTATAATAAATCCCATAATCTGTTTCCTACTTGCCTCTTTCAACTCCCTGTTGCTCTTCTTGTATACTGATGACATCAGTGCTTTAATGTTTCCTGTGCTTTTGCAGCACAGTGCCATCCTTTCACCCTTGACTCTGTGTCAAGTCATGTGACATTCTTTACTTAAAGAGCTATGAATTCATGTGGCATAAGCAGTACTTTAAAAAGCAGTGCTTAAAAGTCCATCATATTTCCTGCTTCCACAATTATGTCTGCCAGATATACTGGGCCAGAAGGCTGAAAATGATGCTCCAATGTTATAGAGGGAGAATGTGTGACTGACCAAACAGTAAACTGTCTCTGTCATCTCTTAGTTTTGGAGGCTGCTTGTCTGCACTTCCTAATTAAGTAGTCATTTTCTTCCTTCTGAAGTTGATGGGGTTGAAGACTATATAGTTATAGTTTCAGTTATGCTTATGTTGTTTAGGATTGAAGAAAATGTTTCAAGGTCTAGAAAGTTGTTTTTTTTTAAGTTGATAAACATAAGATATAACAGAATGATTTAGGTACAAAACTTTAGACTCACTTAGATAGGATAGATAATATTTTCTTCAAGTTTGTCAAATAAAAAGGAGCTAAACATTTCAAAATTAACTTTTACATATGGCTTTCCTGATTATTTCATAACTGCTCTTACTGTATGTAGTTTATTATAAATAAAGTCCATATGTAAAAAAGCAGTGCTTAGACTCCTGCCCTTTTTATTTTTAATGTTTCTGACACCATAAGAAGGACATGTCTAATATTCCTTGCTGGTTCTGGGAGGAAGATGAACAAACGATAAACAGCTCAGTTTCTCCAGCTTAGAACAGAGGCCCCAGCAAAAGAGTAAACAAGTCTCAATACTGTAACCAGCCCCACAACCTGCTGTTGTGCAGCTCTGAGGGATAACATGGTCCATTTCACTACCAAGAAACCAACATGCTTCTGCAAAGCTTTGTGCACTGTCTATACTGCACTGCTTGGAGCCTGACACGGGACAACCTCTCAGTCTCCTGTCTTACCATTCTTTGAGTATCTTCAAGTTATGCTTTGTGAATGCTTAAACATTGTGAACCATCTACCGTTTCTTCTTGAGGAAGCTTTCTGTGATATGTTAAAAACCATCATTTTCTTCTTTGTGCGATATAGCTCTTTACTAGCCTTCAACTACACCATATCCTATTTTTACCCCATACGTCTGAACTTCCAAATGACCAAAGACACATGCTCTTACTTTTGTCACAGAATAACAGAGATGAACAGATAATCAGGATGTAGAGAAGCAATTCTTGAGAACCCAGAAGGCCTTGTAAGTAGAAGTGGTATACAAATAATCAAATTTTTCCTTGATGGTCCCCTGCTTTCCAGGTGTAACAAAACCTACGCAGCAAGCAAAACTCTTCCAACTGCATGGTGCTGGATGTCTCCTGATGGCCCGAGGTCTTTCTCCCTCTGGCTGCAAAACCATGTGCTGCCTGGTTAACACCTGCTTGGCTCTGGGCACTCTGTCCAGCTGTCTAGTCTTTGAGAGACAGTGACATTTACAACTGTTACAAGGCTATTGTTCTGGCTGCCTTCCACAGCACATCCCAGGTCCAAGCAGCCACCATCTGGCAGGGCATCTGTTTGGCCACTAGGAAGGCTTTGGACACAATAACATGCCCACAGAGAAGACATTCCACTCTGCCCTTTGAGGGAGGAGAACTCATTGGACTTCTTTCCATACAAAAGTCACAATGAGACTGGCAGAGAGGGGGGCACTTCATAATGGCAGTGATGTTCCATAGCTTTCAGGTTTGAGGCTCCTGACAATATGTCGCAGTGTGCTTGATGAGAAAATGGCCTTTGTAGCCAAACTAGTTGGTGTCTATGCTAGCTGTATCTCTTTAATACATGACCTTGAGGCAAGTCACATGTGTTTTCTAACTCTGATGCCATATTCAGACAATAACAGTTAGTTCTGTGTTTAGATACTTTGGAGGTGGTCATAGGCTCTGGAATTCTGAACATCCCCAGAATCCCATTGGAGTAAACTTCAGGGATGGTCAGGTCTCACCACCTGCTAGGTTCAGTGCTTTTTTTTTTTTTTTTTTTTTTTTTTTTTTGTACTGATGATTATGGTGTTTCCTCTGATGATTATCACGCATTAGAGTTTAGTTTGTCATAAGCAGCTTTACTGAACATGAATACATGGCCTCTATGTGGCTGGTGCACTCCTTTTTCCTGTTTATTGATGTACTTTGCCATAATTCTGACATTCCACATGTGTTTTCTTTCTAGAAGCCATCTTTGATTACTCCTAGCTATATATTGCCATGTTTCTCTGCAGTTGCCTTTAATTTTATAGAGTTGGATGGATGAGTACATGGATGGGTGGATAAAGTACTTTTGCATCTCATCTCAATTGTTCTCATTTAATAAATTCCAAAACAATAAAATTAAGTGTTTTATTGCCTAGTGGGAAAGCTTCAGTTGTTTCTGTTTAGCTTCAATTGAGGCCCAAGTACAGGTAATGGAAAATCCAATCCTAGAGAAGATTGGGACAATCATATGCTACGTTCACTTCCCATTGTCCTTCAGTCAGAGATTATATGCAGCCAAAAGAGCCAGATGAAAACCACTGATCCCAAGGAATTTCTCTTATTGATCCAGTGCAGATTTTGTTGAATGACTAGAGCTATATTTAAGATAATTAAAAAATACATTCATATGTACATGCAGTCACTGTTTTTGAGCATAAGGATGAAGGCATCTGGGCCCTAAGAATTCTATTTTTCTTTTCTCATACCTTAGTATAACTAAAGCTTTAGCAGATTGATTTTCAAACTTATGTATTTTGAAGGTTACTTTGAAGTTGATGTGTCCAGAAACTCTCCTCTCTGAGACTGGGTCTGAGAGTCTTTCCATAAATAGCCAGAGTTTACCGTACAGAGTTAGCTTTACCTCCACAACGTTTTCATAGACCTCTAACCTGTCAAGTGAAATGGACAGTATCTTGACACCAACAAATAATTATAATGCACAAGTTCATTTGATGAAATTTCTTCCCTATAGAATATGTGCCAAACTCCAGTTTACTGGAATCAGTGAACAAACCTGAATCCTACTTACTAGAATTTGCCAAGTGAAAAATGTACTTCAAATCCCAGTCAAGACAGGACATCAGAATCAGCACATACATTTAAAAGAGGTACATGCGAGATGGACAGGCATTGTTAAATCAAAAAAAAAAAAAAAAAAAAACAAAAAAACAAAACAAAAAAAAAAAAACAGAGAAATCATAAAAATTATCCATCAATTCAAAAACTTTTATGAATTCATCATGTGGGTCCATTATTTAATGTCAATTTAGGAAGATTTTTTATGCATTTTTAGAATACTTTAATAGTGGCAATAATGATAATATCACTACTACTAATATTATTTTGTGTGATTTCATCTGTTGGGCACTAAAGTACGTACTGGTCATATATATTAAAGACTTCAGAAAACATTTGAAATATTGTGTGATGTATAAAAGCTGGAATATAGCAGAAAGTAATGGATTTTCTCATCTCATGGCTGCAAAGGATAGATAAACACCCTCAGGGCTTTGTTACAGATAATGTGTTTAGTAGTTCTGTTGCTTCGCCATATTCAGGAAATAGCGGACAACCTTATGGTGTTCAGATAAAGCTTAAATACACTAAATACAACACACAGTGCTGTGTTCAGTGCACAGAGAGAGTTGTGTGATTATTTCTCATGTATGTTTGGCTTTCAAGCTGGGTCTGACCTACAGTATTTGGGTCTGGTCTCCACTGGCTGGAAACACCATTGTTCTTCATGATCTAGAGCAAGTGAGGGTTTAGATAACGCTGAGAAATCTCACCGAGTGAATTCATTAACATTTATGGCTAGCTACCAGTGAAAACAAGCAATGCATTAGTATTCATGAGGCCACTTAGCTGCCTCTTCATTAAAGTGTGTTTTGAATTTGATGATATACAATGATCTCCGTATTGTTTCTGTTTTCTATTTTGGTGTCCTTGCAGACAGGATATTTGTTTCATGATTACTTTGGGTATGTGTTGGTGACAAACAGAACAGTTTTTCCATACTGAGCTATGAAACGTCAGTGTCTTATGTGAGTTTTGCATTCAACTTGTGGAAACGGAAGCATGTTGTGTTCGCTGGTGTGTGAGTGTGCTCACAATAACCAGCCTCTCCTGAAGTTCAGGAGATTCAGCTAAAAGTAAACTAAATCAAACTTCTGAAAATAATTTTTAGTTTTTTATATTAATCACAGTTTTTTTACTTTGTATCCCAGCCATAGCCCCTCCCTTCCTCGTCTCCTCCCTGCCCCTTTCAGAGTCCACAGATAGGGGAGGTCCTTTCCCTCTTTCATCTGACCCTAGCTTATCAGGTATCTTCAGTACTGGCTGTATTGTCCACCTCTGTGGCCTAGCAGGGCTGCTCATCCCTTGTGTGTGTGTGTGTGTGTGTGTGTGTGTGTGTGTGTGTGTGTGTAAGAGCCAGCCATTGAGTTCATGTCAGAAATAGTCCCTGTTCCCCTTACTAGGGTACCCACTTGGATACTGAACTACCATGGGCTACATCTGAGCAGGGGTTCTAGGTTATATCCATGCATGGTTCTTGGTTGGAGAAACAGTCTCATTAAAGACCCCTGTTCCCTGATATACTAGGTCCTTGTGGAGCTCCTGTCCTCTCCAGGTCATATTAACTCCCCCTTCTTTCATATGATTCCCTGCACTCTGCCGAAAGTTTGGTTATAAGTCTCAGCATGTGCTTGATACACTGCTAGGTAGAGTCTATCAGAGGCCCTCTGTGGTAAGCTCCTGTCCTGTTACTTGTTTTCTTCTACTTCCAATGTCCATCCCATTTGTCTAAGTAAGGATTGATTATCTTACCCCGGGTCCTCTTTCTTGTTTATCTTCTTTAGGTGTACAGATTTTAGTATGTTTATCCTATTTTAATTGCTGGTGGGAATGTAAACTGGTACAACCACTTTGAAAATCAATTTGGTACTTTCTCAGACAATTATGAATAGCACTTCCTCAAGACCCATCTATAACACTCCTAGGCATATATCCAAAAGTTGCTCAAGTACACAATAAGGACATTTGCTCAACAATGTTTGTAGCAGCTTTATTTGTAATAGCCAGAACCTGGAAACAACCCAGATGTCCATTAACGGAGGAATGGACATTGTGGTATTGTGGTATTTTTACACAATGGAATACTACTCAGCAATTAAAAATGAAGAAATCATGAAATTTGCAGGCAAATGGTGGGATCTAGAAAAGATCATTCTGAGTGAGGTATCCCAGAAGGAGAAAGACACATATAGTATATACTCACGTATTTAGACTTATAAGGTATGATAAACATAATGAAATCTATACACCTAAAGAAGATAAACAAGAAAGAAGACCTGGGGTAACATGATCAATCCTCACTAAAAAGACAAATGATATGGACATTGGATGTAGGAGAAAACAAGTAACAGACAGGAGCCTACCACAGAGGGCTTCTGAAAGTCTATCTATCTATCTATCTATCTATCTATCTATCTATCTATCTATCTATCACATATTTTTCATTTTTCTGTTGACCATATTTTCTAGAGAATTGCTGTTTTATTTTAGGAACACCAATTGGAAAAAGAGATAAAATTAATTTCTTTGGTGGAAATTTAGAAAGAATGGCTGTTTGCTTTATCTGTTCTAAACCTCAAGTATATGTACATATATGTATATGTATTTTATGTGTTTGTGTGTAAATGTGTGTGTAATATAAAAATTTGATATACAATGATCAAATCAGTGTAGGTAGAATTTTCTTTTCTTTTAAATATTCAAACAAATAATAAACAAAACAAATAAATCTTGATTTATTTAATTTATAATAATTGTACATATTGTGAAGTACAGTGTAATATTTTAATATGTACACAAAATGTTACCTTCCCTTAGTATGAATAAACACTCAGACATCTCTTCAGAGCCCTCAGTTTCAAGAAATATACCAAATATACAAACACATGCAGTATCACATATTAAATTTTGTGTTTTTCTTATGGTAAAATGAGTTGTATTTTTAACCAAGTCTTAGAAAAACCATAAAACACATTATGAACAGAAATACATTTGTGCTTCAGGGTAGGAATTGGAAACAGCTCATCATTTCATTGCTACTTATGGCAGGCAGAGCTTTTCCTTAGTGTCCAAAAGTATAGTACAAAGTTTTATTGCTGTAAGATTCAGAGACTAAATGTACCTAACTTCATTTGTGGCTAGTACAGCAAGTACTGTGTTGGGTAATCTGTCAGTTATGTATTGTTATAATAATCCTACATGGAAAAACACTACCAATTTCAGTGTTATAACTACTTTTTGTTAGCTCGCAGGCCTGTACAGCAATAATTTAGAACTATATAATCTGGGAAGACCTAATTTTCTCTTAATGCCTTCAAATCCATGGTGACTAGCTGAATACCAGTTTGAAAAAGTGGAGAAGTTAATCACATCTGTGTCTCTCCTATCACCAGCTATCCCAGATGGACATTACAAGTCCCAATATATAAACATTTTGCAAGACTATAACTTAATGGCCAAACCAGGTCTGAAAGCTGGTCAGACCAGTGATTTATAAGATTTTATGACAAAGGGTGTCTTTTACAGTGAAAAATTTAGGTCTGCAAATATACTCTTACCTACTAGTTTAACTATACGCTAAATGTAGTCACTACTATATGGGCTCATAAGGCCATAGACCTCCAGTGACATTTATTGGAGACAGTAGAATAAGGGCACACATATACCAAGCCTAGGTTCTGCCATTTGCTACCATGATGCTTAACTTTTCTATGCTTCAGTTGTTGTTATTATGATAATTAAATAAAAATCTTAAAACATATGTTAGATTCAGAGAAAACTCCCTGAACATTTAGTAAGTATTATAAAAATGTTAGCAATTACGAGATATTAGTGATAATCAAATGCCATTACTATTCTCAGCTCCTGAAGTTCAAACACCTATCTATGTGCAAATAAATCCTTTCTGGGATGATATAGAAGGTACAGTTGAATGTAATTATGAAGGAAACATGGTTTAGAGTTGAATGGATGCAGATTCAAACTACTATTTACTCTATTCATTAATATGTTTAATACTTTTTATTAACGTATAAGCAATTTTTTATAAGATGTCAATAAAAATTGTTGATAGATGTTCAACTCTTTCTTTTTTATACTTCTTCCTCATTTAATGTCTTCATTTTTCTGTTCTTATTCCTTACTGTTTCCTGTTTATAACCAATAAGCTGTTCCAATATGTTGTTTATTATAAATATTTGAAGATGGCATAACCAGTCATTTAAGAGAGTGAATTCATGTTTAATTTGACATAGGTAACTGTGTATATGCTATGTAGAAGTGGAACTGTGGTTACATTCAAGGCTTGTTTTAATTTTAAAAGAAACTGCAAATAATATTACAGTTGATTTCTTATATGGTTATGTATATTTAAAAAGTTCTCAAATTATGTTCTTATTTTCCTTACTTTTTATATTTTACATGCATTTATTTCTTTAGTGTACATCTGTGCCTATGTGTCTGTGTGTGTATATATGTTTGTATGTGTGTTATGTGTGTCTGTGCATGAGTGTGTGTGTATGTATGTGTGTGCACATGTATGTGTTTGTATGCGTGTGTATGGGTGTGAGCATGTGTGTGTATTTGAGTGTGTGCATGTGTGTACGATTGTGTATATTCAGAGGTAAGGAGACAATAGAGAGAGTCATGGATTCTCGGGATGGAATTCACTTGGGTCCTCAATTGTAGGTGACAATCGCTTTTACCAATGAGCTATCTCTGGCACCTTTACTTCTTCACTGTTACTCACATATATTTTATTGAAGTATAGCAAGTATTGTCTTCATGGTTGTGAAAAATAGCTGCAGAACAATTTCAATGATTTTTTTGTTTGTTTGCTTTTATTTTGGCTTGTGGATCTAATGGAATTATTCACTTATGCTTTTAAGAGCTGAATGGGAGAAGGCTACTCAAGTAAAGATGTCTAGGAAAACCTAAAGCAGATGAGATCCAGGTAAGGTATGACCTTTACAGAAATGCCCTCAGGGACCTGCTTCCTCCATCTATGCCCGCCTTCCCCAGGTCCAGCCCCTCCTACAGCCTGTGCGCCATCTCCCACAGTTCAGGCTTCTCTAAACAGTCTCCTAGACTTCTGAATCCGTTAATAGATTAAATTGTTGATAAGGTCAGAGCCCTCCTTATCTAATGACTTTTAGAAATTACTGGCAGACACTCCAAGAGGTATGTTTAACTGATTTCTCAAGCCAATGAAATTATAAAATAAATGATTACCCAATACATGTAAGTAATAGGTAATTTATTTATTAGATATGTGCTATAATTATCTTTTTAATTAGGTATGTGCTTTACTGCATTTTGCTTGAATAAATAAAATATCTTCGTTTTTTTCACTAAGAAATTTGATAAATACAAAATAACAATTTCATATATCACTCATTTACTTTCTTATTTTTTAATTTATTTATTTTTTATTAATTATGGTTTATTACTTTGTATCCCAACTGTAGCCCCCTCTCTTGTTCCCTTCCAATCTGACCCTCCTTCCCTCTTTTCCCCCCATGCCTCTCCCCCTCTCCCCCAGTCCACTGACAAGGGAGGTCCTCCTCCCCTTTCTTCTGATCCTAGTCTATCAGGTCTCATCAGAACTGGCTGCATTGTCTTCCTTTGTCACCTGGTAAGGCTGCACCCCCTCAGGGGGAGGTAATTAAAGAGCAGGCCAATCAGTTCATGACAGAGACAGTCCCTGTTTCTATTACAATGGAACCCACTTGGATACTGAGGTGCCTATAGGCTACATCTTAAAAAATTTTCTTAGTGTTCAAAATTATTATCAGGAAGGAGAGGCAGAAGATAAACAAATATAAAGCATCAGTTTCCAACAGTCAGAGACAAGTTCATTGAGCTGTAAATTAAATCAAATGCCACAAAATACACAGATCACTAATATGTCATTCTTTGCAAAACTGTTATGCTTTAAAAACCTTTCCAGTTAAAATGACTACAATAAGTGGCATGTCATGTGGTCACAGAAGTAAGGAAGTAAGTAAATAAGCATATACATACATAAATAGACCTAAGCTAAAACTTCAGCACAGTTGGAGAAAGGGCTCTCAAGGCCCGAATCCTATGCAGAGGAACTATTGACAGTATATGGATGGTTGGAAAGAGAGCAGGGAGGGAGTACTTTTCTTTGGACATGTGGTCACTGGTGTTTTATGGTCTCAGACCCATTCACATGTAACAATAATTGGACTTAGTGTTTTAATTTTTTACAAAACCAAAACCAAAAACAGATTTGGGATTGTGCTATGTAGGGGAGGCTATGTTGAAGGGGAAAATAAAACTAAATATGATTGTATTTCGTTATATACATGTATGACATTCTCAAGAATAAAGAAAAGTAGATTAAAAGTAGTACAAAATTTTCAAAGTATAATCTGATAATAGGGAAGAATTATGTGAAATGCTGTTTCCTGGATATAGCATTGCTATCACACTCATGAAACTACAGCTATTGTTACCTTCACAAGATCAAAGTAGCCAAAATCCTGGCATAGAGGATCTCCAGGCTTCACCCTTTATTGAAAAGCAACTGTCAGTCCAGTGCATGTGCTGAGATGAGAAGAGCCATTATTTTTATGGCCTCTGAATTCACGGAGGGACACTGTTGTGTAGCCTTGTAAATTGCTTCTTACTTCACATGATGTCGTAGGAAACACTATCCTACTAGCCTCTTGTGTGAGCATGATGTTCATACTATATCTGTGTCTGGATATTTGTTTTTAACATGTTGCAAATGACTTAAGTTTAAGAAAACAGGAAACAGGACAGGAGCCTATCACAGAGGGCCTCTGAAAGACTCCACCCAGACGGGTATCAAAGAAGATGCTGAGACTCATAGCCAAACTTTGGGTAGAGTACAGGTAATCTTATGAAAGAAGGGGGAGATAGAAAGACCTGGAGGGGACAGGAGTTCCACAAGGAGAGCAATACAACAACAACAACAACAACAAAAAAATCTGGCCACAGGGGTCTTTTCTGAAACTGATACTCCAACCAAGGACCATTCATGGAGATAACCTAGAACCCCTGCACTGATGTAGCCCATGGCAGCTCAGTGTCCAAGTGAGTTCCCTAGTAATGGGAACAGGGACTGTCCCTGACATGAACTCAGTGGCTGGCTCTTTAATCACCTCCCCCTGAGTGGGGAATAGCCTTACCTGGCAAAAAGGAAGACAATGCAGTCAGTCCTGATGAGACCTGAAAGACTAGGGTTAGAGGGAAGGGGAGAAGGACCTCTCATATAGGTGAAATTGGAGAGGGGAATGGGAGGAGATGAAGGAGAAAGGGTGGGGTTGGGAGGGGACAAGGAAGGGAGGGTGAGATTGGGAAGGGATGAGGGAAGGGACTACATCTTGGATACAAAGTGAATAAACTGTAATTAATAAAAAAGAAAGGAACACTTGGAGCTCAACCCAAGCCATGTACTCATTCATCTTGAGTATGGCTCTCATCTCATCCCTTCTTCTGAGGAAATAAAGACTATATTTACACATTGTATAACATTCTAATCTTATATTCTTTAAAATAACTGACCATATTGGGGTATCAAGAGATCTAGAAAGTGTGGACTTTGTTGACAATTTATTGAATAAATGGAAGAAGATTTAAAACATTTGTGACTGCTTGACAGGAAGACATTGATTTTCAGTAATAGGCTCTAAAACTTTTGCTGCTCTTGTTTTGCATTATTTTAAACTCAGGAAGTATTTATTGAACATTAATTATTGAACCACTATAATGTTGATACCCCTTTGTAGCAGCAATATGCAAAATAAATGATATTATTGGATACTATCTTAATAATGGAATTTTAACTATCTCTTCATATATAAAGACTTACCAGAGACAGTAAGAGTCCTTCAGGATCTCTTTAGCGCTCCACAAGTTCTTACATGGCAACTTTTATAGATATGAACTCCTTGTAAGAAAAGGGACAGTACTGACATTAAATGACACACATGTGACCTGAAGGATTGTGGAAGCAGTACAAAAAAGATTTGTACTGCTTGAGAATTATTTCTAGAAAATGCAAAACAACCTTGAAGTGTCCATTTTAAAGAATATCTTTGGTAATTCTTGATTATTTTGTCAATTCTGAGATGAGTGAAACACTGATTCTAAATATGGAGCAAACACAGATGCACAAAAATTTCTTACCTCTGTTCTTGTTCTGTGTACTCAAATTCCATGAGATTGAAGATTTAACTTTCTACTTTACACATGAAGATGGGCACCTTTGTAAGGAAGGATACAACTGTTAGCCGGTCCAGAACATAGAGCTATCTTTACCCTATGATTGATACTCAGCTCCATCCTGATCTTTGAGATCTTTTGACCTATTGGTCTTTGATTAACCTGCCCAGTGTTAAACACCTCCCTGTTCTATCACCCATACCATTATGTTTGTCATTTCAGTAGTATTTTTGACGAGATAGAGGCATAGAGGTGTTGCTGCTGCCATGAAAAGAGCTTGTGAGGGCACAGTAGTGTTCTAACGCCCTTCCGGGGAAAACCATTAAGTGATATTAAGGAGTGTCCCAGTCATCCATCCATAGAGGGTAAATTGTTCCAAGTAAATTTAACTTTAGAAATGTCTCCTCAGCCTATCTTCTTAGTCAACAACTAAATTGTATTTTTGCCATTTGACCCAAGCCTCCCTGTTTTCTGTTACTTTCTCACCTAAGCTGCAAATTGTCTATAGCCTGATTTTAAATCTCCAAATCAAATCTTCACTTTATCGCTAGTTGAGGAGATTAAAAAGTGAACCTCCAGGCAGCAGTTAATAAGTAATTGTTTATTTAGCCATCATGTCAAGAGTGAAGTTCACAATCAATTCTCCAGAGGTCAAGTTTAGAATTCACTTAAATACTGCTTGCCCTTTTCCCAGTGAATAACTGCTCAGTTGTTTCCTGAGTTTGATTAAGGTTACAGTAATAATTGTCTCCTACTTCTAATTAAGCTGAAGCAACATTTAAGAATTTAACTTAGTAGCAGCCGGTTCTATCCTGTTTTTATTTTGCTAGGTAGAGACTTCCTAATATTTTTGGTATATCTTATGTGTGAGATACTTTAAATAAATGTTATGAATTATAGTGATAATTTCTTTTATTATCAATATTGCTCAGCCTTATTACTATATTCTTTATGTAGATAATGAAAAGAATGCTTTGTGGACATTTTGGAAAATATCACATATCCCCACGGATAAACGTTAGTAGATAAAGGATTCAATGTCCAGGATTTGCAAGTATGAACCCCTTGTTCTCTATCACTGCATAAAGCTAATAATATTTATATGCACTGGTAAATATTTTATACCTACTCTTTATTTAATTCAATTTAACATATCATGATTTAATATGAATTTACAATATTTGTTTAATTCAACCTAACAATCACTAGCATTTCTGAGGAATAGATACTGGTATAGAAATTGAAGATGCAAGGATAATATGTTATTTGTTTTATCCTTGGGAACATGGTTTAGTTACAGAAGGGAGGATAGAAAATGAGAAACAAACTTTAAGAAAAAACCCGGCATTTGCTTTCTCTGTGTTTATAGTTCCGTTTTATGGAGTTTTCATCAACAGGTCTCAGTGTCAGGCTGCAGAGGCTAACCAGGAGCAATGTCATGTAATGTTTAGGGGTCTATGGAACATTTTGACCAATAACTCTCAAAAAGGAACCCTGGAACTAGGGTTCTTTCTTTGGTAATGCAAAATATCTTGCTGAAGTATCCTCCTCTTCCTATGGGTAACTCCATTTACATTCTTTTTATATATGCACATGCATATAATTTAGGAACCTTCTACAGTAATAGGTTTCCTTATAGATTTTTCAAAGGCCTTTAGTACTACATATATTTTCTCAAATTTGCTTCTCCCATCCCTACCCTCTTAATATATTTTTTCCTTTTTCACTTTCTAATACTGTATTCTATCTCCTCTTGCTCGAAAGGTTCCTTCATCATCCTGGCCCCTTATTAGTTTCATAACTTGTATGGTCATTACAAATGAAACATATCTAGATATTAAATGTCAACATGTACACACGAGAACAAAAGGATGATGTTTGTTTTTCTGGATAATTACCTGGAAGATTCATCCCTACTGTCTAGCTTTCATAGTACTGGAACAAGTTATGTATGATACCAGAGGAGAAAAGCGATCCTTATTCTCACTGATCTGTGAACCATGGGAGCTAAAAACAACAAATGGTAAGATATGTCTATTAGTGTCATGAATAATCAACTACATTGTGGTTGGCTTTAAGGCATTGTATACAAGACTTCCAGCTTGCCATACCTGGCATTGTCAACGAGGTCAAGACTCTGTGGCTAGATAGATTGTAGTCTATTGAAGTACACTTATTATTATAATTTTGCTAAGTGTATGTAGCATTAAAATGATAATATATTGGATTTCTCATTCCTCTTCAGAGAGGAATCATTTTGCAGTAGATGAAAATTAACAGAAAGACCCTCAGCTAGTCAGTGTGCAGCGAGTAAGTGACTTGGAACTTTGGAGGACTCATGTCTAAATAGGACATTTATATTGTACCTCAGGACTCAGGAATGTTCATGAAATAGGGGTTGGAGAAATTATAAGAGCTAGAGGTGGTAGATGAGTTCAAGAAAATGGTGTTTTCCTGACACAACAACACAATTATACATATGAACTTACAGTAATTTTGACACCATGCACAAGACCCATTAAAGGTCAAGATCAAATCCAAGGATGAGGGCTGGGAGGTGAGTATGAAGTCTTGCTCCTAGCTAAAAAGCTATTAGCATTTGATAATGGCTGGAGAGAAGAGTCATTATTTTAAATAGTGTGACTGTTCTTGTATATCATCTACACCTCATGGCAGGCCCCAACACAAACTGAAGTTGATGGCTTTAAGAGATATAACAAGTATATATTGTGAGTGTCTTTCTGTTTCTGGGATACCTCACTCAGGATGATCTTTTCTAGTTCCCACCATTTGCCTCCAAATTTCATATTTTCCTTGTTTTGAATTGCTGAATAGTATTCCATTGTGTAAATGTACCACAATTTCTGTATCCATTCCTCTGTTGAGGGACATCTGGGTTGTTTCCAGGTTCTGGCTATTACAAATAAAGCTGCTACAAACATGGTTGAACAAATGTCTTTGTGTACTTGAGCATATTTTGGATATATGCCTAGGAGTGGTATAGCTGGATCTTGAGGAAGAACTTTTCCTTATTGTCTGAGAAAGCACCAGATTGATTTCCAAAGTGGTTGTACAAGTTTACATTCCTACCAGCAATGAAGGAAGGTTCTCCTTTCTCCACAACCTCTCCAGCATGTGTTGTCATTTGAGTTTTTGTTCTTAGCCATTCTGATGAGTGTAAGGTGAAATCTGAGGGTCGTTTTGATTTGCATCTCCCTGATAGCTAAGGACATTGAGCATTTCTGTAAGTGTTTCTCTTCCATTCTATATTCCTCTATTGAGAATTCTCACCAGTTTATCAAATCATTGCTTGCTATTTTAGAACCAGGTACAGGATGTATACAATCAACCATTCCGTTACAGTATACATAAACTACACATTGAAAATGACCCAAGGATCCTGTAGTAAGCATACCAGCCTCTCTCATATGTGATCACGGAATCATACTCACCTCTGCTCATGCCCACACATGCTTCATGTTTTCCTTTTACTCCACTGAGCCAAAACATATGAACAGTTTCAGATGCTATGTGAGAAGTGTATATGGTTAATTCATAAGCAATACTGAGACCCAACTCACCAGGCGTCCTAGGTCCAAATGTCATTTTCTTTCATCATCATCATCATCATTATTATTATTAATTACAATTTATTCACTTTGTATCCTGGCTAAGCCCCCTCTCTCACCCCCCTCCTGGTTCTATCCTTCCTCCCTATTCTTCCCCTATGTCCCTCCGGTAGTCCACTGATAGGGGAGGTTTTCCTCCCCTACTATCTGACTCTAGCCTAAATGTTATTTTCAAGTTAGCCTCATTTCCTAGCTAATTAATCCAAAATTCATCATTGATTTTTTTCTCTTCTGCTGACTTGGGAAGTCCATCCAAGATGCTAAGAGTTAAGAGGCAAGGCAAACTGATTTATTAATTTACAGAGGAAATTGTGTTTGTATTGTTTCTTACAAGATCAACAGTTTATTTTTCTAATTTGTTTTTCTGCAAATATTTATTTCACTAATTATAATCTAAAATGCTTCCAAAGAAGGCAAATTGTTCCACCATGTACACACTAGTCCACTATCTACTACTGCTCGTTTTTGCCCATCAGGGAGATTAATTAGCATTTTAGTTTATCTATGGTTCAGATCTTCATAACTGTATCCTGTTTTTTGCATTATGATCCGAACTTCGGGGCCCTGGGAGTTAGGGTGTAGACAGATTCCTGAGAAGAGACAAAGCTCATGGAGGAACGTATGTGGATTGAAGGGCATAGTACAACCCCCTTATACATATCTAAACTCCCACACCATCACCATTGTCTCCCAAATTGACCTTGTGTAATTGGGAATGCATTAATGAAAACCCTGCAGAAAGCATTAATAGACCAAATTACATGTATGATGCTTTAACTTAAGGTACTTATGATACTCGGTTTTTCCATTGGAAATAATTCATACCAGTTACCAATTTTAGTTGCATGAAACAACAAGCAATGGTCATCAAAAACAAAACAAACAAACAAACAAACAAACACCCAAAAAACAAACCCTAGGGGATCTGAGATGGCAGAGACCAGCACAACCATATCTGAGGGGCAGAGCATCTGAAACTCTGAAATTGGTGAGTGGAGGGGCAGCTGAACCCAAAACAACAACATTGAGGCTTCCGGGGAGAAAGGGAACAAACCCTGAACTGAGACCAATAGGACAGAGGTCAACCATGGACTTCTCCGTGGACATCTCCTGGGGACTCAATTCCCAGGCACTTCCCTTTTAATGGCAGAGGCAGCAGTTGAGGCAGCACAGGTAGCAGCAGAGGCAGTGGAGACGAAGGAGGCTGTCCTCACTGAAGGCAGTGCGGGGTGTTCCAAGCAGGGAACTCCCTGCTTGAGATTTAAGACAGAGAATACTCAATCCCACAGCATTTCCCCATGACAGGCCTCCCTTCTCCCTCGTTGGAGGAGGCAGAGGCTGCAGAGGCAGCCCTAAGTGCCTGACACAGATTGCAGAGTCTGGGCCACAGTGCCCACAGCTCCCAGCACAGAGCACAGTGCCCGTGGCTCCACCAAGCCAACCAGGCCCACGGCTCCCCAGGGCCTTCCAGAAGGCATCTGTGCCAGCGACCTCCTAGTTCTGCCATTATGGCTAGACTCCCAGTGGACAACAACACGAGGCTCCAGGTTCTGTGGCAACATAGGGATCCTTGGGACAGCATTATCAACATTGAAGCCCCTGCTCTGCGGGTCTACCAGTGAAGTCGAGGCAAACAACTCCTGGAACCCATAAAGATCTGAATACCAGAATGACAGTATGACAGGACTGTAGACCACTGAGGTATTCAGGAAATTAGCACAGGCACATTGGGCCCGCAAACTGAGCCCACTAGGAGCACAAGTATCCACAACACCCTGTGCCTGTTTCTCCAACATTCCAAGCATCTACACTCTCTAGCACTCTTTCCTTCAAGACACACTTCCAAGCACACGAACACGCTTGCTCCCCCGAAATTGCAATTCTGTGCCAGTGGCTTTTGCTCCCTTAGGTACAGCTGAAACACCAGTGCACACTCTCAAACCAGTGGCCCTCTCTCATCTTTCTGAAGAATATTCAAAACGCCAGAGAAAGACGGACCGTCTGAAGTACAGACTCCAGGAACAAACAGTGAAGGTTACAGATAAGCAGATGGCCAGAGGTCTGCATAAAAACACACCCAATAAAAATCAGGATATCATGGCTCCACGAGCAACTCCCAAAATCAATGGATATTTTAATTCATCCAGAACACAGGAAAATTACTTTAAAGCTATGCTTATCCAGTATTAGAGGCACATAAAGAGGAAATGAACAAATCTCTCAGAAAAATAGCCACACAAGTGGAGGCAATAAAAGGAAATGAACAAAGCTCTCAAAGAAATACAAACAAATAAAGCCACATAAGTAAAGGCACAATTAGGGGCATATAGAGAGGAAATGAACAAAAACAATAGAAGCCATCATGGAAAGACAAGAATCCACATTCAAACAGATGAAGGAAATGGTGCAAGGCATGAAAGCAGAATTAAAATCATTAAGAAAACACAGAGAAAACCCTGGAGATGGAAAACTTAGAAAAAAGACCAGGAAACACAAAGGTAAGCACCACAAATAAAATACAAGAGATGGAAGAGAGAATCTCAGATGCTGCAAACAATTGCTAAAATTGATACATCTCTCAAAGAAAAAGTAAAATTGGAAAAGTCCCAAATGCAGAACATCCAAGAAATCAAGCACCTCATGGAACCTTCTCCAAAATAGACCATATAGTTGGTCACAAAACAAGCCTCAGCAGATACAAAAAATTGAAGTCTCTTGTAGTCTCTCTGACCACTATGGACTAAAGCTGGATCTCAACAACAACAAAAATAGCAAAAAGCCTACACACACATGGAAACTGAACAACTTACTACTCAATGACAGCTGAGTTCAGGAAGAAATAAAGAAAGAAATTAAAGACTTCCTAGAATTCAATGAAAATGAAGGCACAACAAACCCAAACTTATGAGGCATAATGAAAGCAGTGCTAAGAGGAAATTTCATAGCACTAAGTGCCTTCAAAAAGAAATTTGATAAGCCAAAGGCGATGGACCTCCCCTATCCGTGGACTTGGAGAGGGGCATAGGAGGAGATGAGGGGAGGAGAGTGGGATTGGGAGGGCAGGAGGGAGGGGGTTACAGCTAGGATACAAAGTGAATAAACTGTAATTAATATAAAAAAATAAAAGAAACTTAAAAAGAACCTGAATCAACTATAATGAAATATTTAGAAAGCATTTGGAAGAATATTGACTTTCTAATCTTAGAAGTAGCAAAAGACCTCTCAAAGAAATACTGGGTGAAATAGAAATGAATGAATGAATGAATGAATACTAAAGGGTAAACAAATACTCAAAACCCCAATGCGCTAACTAGAAATCAATGTTATTTTTTTGTTTTTCATTATTATTATTGTTATTTTTATTATAATTTATTCACTTTGTATCCAGGCTGTAGCCACTTCCCTCATCTCCTCCCAGACCTACCCACCCTCCCTCTCACCCCTCCCCATATTTCTCCCCTAGTACACTGTTAGGGGAGGTCTTCCTCCCCTAATAGCTTATCAGATCTCATCAACACTATCACAAACAACAATAAAAATCCTGGAAGAGATGGGGTAGATGACCTTCCATCTTTTAAAAAAAAATTAATAGCATTCTGTTAAAGAAATTAAGATTAGGAAGAAAATTTGAATACTGTGATGATCTTTTAAGGTTTAAGTTTTCAGTATCTATAGTGTCTGTGGAAACAGACATCTCTTCATCCTGTATCATATTCTGTTTACTTAACAATTTGTGCCTTTTCTCCATGCCGTGGTAATTGTCCCTACAAGTCTTCTGAAACTGTATCATATCCTTCCCCTTTAAAAAATGTAACATTATTAGCTCATTTCTGTTAGCTGAAGCTATTAATACCCTTGGTCAACTGATTAGAAACTAAGGGGTTGGTGCTTCATAGAAACAGGTGGGGGGTGTTAATCCAGTATGTTCCAACCCAAGTTGAAAGGGCTAAATGGGTTGTTATCTTCTGTGTCAGCATGGAGCTTTTGTGACCACCTATTCAAATCCAGCCAGTCTGCCCTATTGATGATGTCTCTGTGAGGTTTAAGGGCACTAATGTGGACACTGAAATCCTCTCTGGGTACCTGGGATCACAGAAGAATGCACTGGAGAGGGGGGATCAACATGGGAGGGGCTGAGAGAGGGACAGTGAGATTGGGAGGGGATGAAGGAGGGGACTGTAGCTGGGATAAAAAGTGAATAAATTGTAATTAATTAAAAAAAAGGAATCGCATGAAATAGCTGGAACTTCACATTTTTAGCAGAAAATCAGATAATAAATTGTTTTTGAAGATGAGCCAGAGCTTCTAATGTCTCTCTGTGAGGAACAGAAAGTGCAGAACTGAATCACCAACTGAGCTGAGTTTTTATTTTCTTTAAATTTAGTGCGAAAGAAGGAAAAATAATATACTACTTTAGTATCATGATGGGTTATCACAGTTTAAGGTCTTATTTTCCTCCTTCAAAAACACAAGGAACAAGGCTTTACATTACAAAAAAAGACATTTACTTTTACCATAAAGTAAAATAGGGAAAAATAGGAAATAACTATGTGTTATGATTAAGTGAAATAGTCTTCCTTCGAATCCTATATCCACAGCACCTGTGGCACTTATCTGTTGCACAGAATGTGTACAGAGCATTACAAAATGACTGAATGAGTGATCAAATGTTTAAGCAAATCACCGAGTCTAGGGGCATCTTAAGCATCTTTAGTTAAATGACTATGCTAATCATGATATTAAATATGAATATGATAATGTTGAGCAAAGAAATCAGAATGTAGAGTAGTTACTGCATAAATGGTTCTTAAATTTCAACATACATCGTAATACCAAGAGGGCTTGTTAGCAAACAGATTGGTGAATCTCAACATTGGTTTCTGTTTCTGTAGGTCTGCCAGGAGTTCCCATAATTTGCATTTCTAGAAGGTTCCCAAAGTCCCATGCTGCTGGCCTTAAGACTGCATTTGAGAACTGGCCACCTATAGGATGTTTGTACAGGAAACAAGAAAATCCAGCTACACTTGGACAAGCACTGAGAAACAGTGCTAACAAGGATTGACTTTGGAAATGGGATCATGACTTAATTTCATTTTTTAATTTTCAACTGCCATTAGTCTTTTAAAAATTCTATGATTAACTATTGCTCAAAAAATGTGAACTAAGAATGTTTGGGAGGCTTGCTGTAAATTTTGAGTAGGAGGGCCTGAACCTGCACCCTGTGACAGCTGCAGAGTCCTATGACAGGAACAAATACGCTGTCTTCTTTTATTGATAAGCCTTGTTCCAACATAAGGAAAGAGAGAATAGTAGAATTTTGAAATACATACTCTAGGTGCTGTATACTTGCTATGTTTTACCTAAGACTCACATCAAGTAAATAAATTAGAAACAGGAAGTGAACAAACAAAATCAAAATACAACAAATATGCAATAAAAGGTGATGTCATTTATTTTGGAGTTGAGGTCATAAAATGGGTGAAGGAGCTAATATAAGTGACTATATGTTCTCACTTGACTATCTTAGCCCTCTCTCATAACAAATAGGTGCTGCATTTGACACCTAAAGACGTCGTTTTCTAGAAACATATCTTTACTCTTTTATAGAAGAACACACACCAAGTCGATGATTAGGATTTCCTACAGACCAGGGCTTCATTTGCTGATTGTTCAGTGTGCCATTGGGTTAGGAATACAGAGGAAATTCAGACTTCCCTCACCAACTTTGAGTTGTGTTAACACAGTGGTTTATTATTTTTTAATTACATGTCTGGATCTCTGTCATTCTCTATTCCAGCATATAGATAGCTTTGGACTCTATCAAAGGGCTCCGTTGAGCTCTATTCCCAGATAGTTTACTAAGGAGAAGCAGTAATGGAACTCTGAATGAGTTTGGTCTATGCTAGCCAGATTTTTTCCTGTTATGTCATGTTGACACTGGCCCCATTTAGCCAACAAAGCCTTTATCCACTGAATTTTCTCTTCAGGATGCATACCTATAGGTTCTGGATTTGCTTTCTTATTTCTCCCCATCTAGCTTAGAGATGTTACTTGTTCTTCTTTCTGTGTCTTTGATTTTACACTGCATTCTCTACATTCTCTGTTGGTTTTTCTTTGTTGTACCCATACCTTTGCCCATAGTCTCATTACTAAGCTTGCCTCCTTTCCTTCTGCAGTCTTCGATAGTATACCTGCAATTCATTTCAAGTTTTCTGTCTAGGAAAACATATTTTCTGTTTACAAAAATTAAAAAACAAAAGCTCCCAACTCCCTAGCATATGCTATAAGAGCATGGTCTTTCTGACAAACCATATCTGTTGAAATATTCATTTTTATGGTTTTTTTTTTTTACTATATGACAGAAAAAGTTATTTGAGATACAAATTTTCTTGCAAAATTCGGGGTTATCATTTCTCGCTTATTTAGATGCTATGAGTCTTAAGTGAAATGTGTCAAGTATGTTGCACCTAACACACATATTTCAAAATTCTACTTCCCTATCTCTCCTTATGCTGGAACAGCACATGTCAATAAAATAAGACAGCTCATTTATTTTCTCACAGATCTCTGCAGCTGCTCTAAGTACCCCATGATGCAGGTTCAGTCCCCCTGGCCCAAAATTTACAGCTAAATTTTCCTTCTCTGGACAATGTGTGTCTATCTTTTATGAATTTCTGTTCCTGAGACAATATTAGGATTCAGTAAGTAAAGAAAGTTAGACATGGTCTTCAAAGAAGGGCCCTATAAACAGACACATCGAGTTTCTGGCTTCCCTGCATAAGTGTGTCTTTGCCTACTGAGAAAACCACATATTGAACTTCTTGTTAACTAGAGTGTGTCAAGTTTCATAAAAGGACCCGCAGACTATTTTTATGTAAAGACACAGCTTTACAATATTGGTAAGCTTTTGTGATATGACATATCAAAGCTTTGTGTGAAGCAGATTATCAGATAGTTTATATGACCATATAATCTTACTTAGCTCTTGAGACAAGCTGATACATTTTGTGGTGACTTAATTTGCCCTGTAAGTTAAGAAAATACTTTGAAGCTTTAGGTAAATTGATATTTAATGAATGTTAGTGTGAAAATTCAGGTTGCTTTGAAGTCGATGTATGATCTCAATGTATCAGGGTAGTGTTTTTCTGGTTATATGTTTAGAAAAACAATATAGTTTTGGAATAACTATTTCTTATGTGACCGTGTTTGAAGCATTGCGTAAATGTAGTTTTTATTTCCTCAGATGATGGGATGGGATGTAAGCTGTACTCAAGCTTTACTAATACATGGGCTGAACCCAGAGCATTTCTATCTAACTATCCCTAGGCCTGGACCAGGAAGCTTCCATCTTTTGAACAATCCAATCTTCTGCAAGCCATTACCATGAAAGCTTCAGCTTTCAGCTTCCAGCCTTTGTCTGCTAATCTAGTCCTAGAACGTTTTTAGCCTCTAAGACTTCCTGCTAAATAAAGACTTACAGTTAACCTATCCAGTTCTTTGTGACCACTGGCTAGCTGGTTCAACTCAGCTATTCTCAGCTTGCTCTCCAAGTTGACTGATTCAAACTGGCCTCTATCGGCTGCTCACTGAATTGTTCTTGAAAAAACTGCCTCTGAACTCCATCAAACTGCCTGCACCTAACTCACCTGAACTGCAGGGTACTGACTGCACAAGCTCTGCTGTATTCCCATATTGTAGTCTACTTCTCTATCTTTACTGTCTGTTCCTTACACCCTCTCTGTGCTCCTCTTAAGTAGCTTCTCTTGCCCGTCTGTTCTCCTGAAAGTTTTGCCTATCTTATTTCTGATTCCTTCTGTCAAATCTTTCTTTGATTTGTCACTTTGTCTGCCCCTCAATTAGATGTCATTGTTTGAGATTAAAGGTGTGTAATAAAGGCGAGTCTGTATTTCAGCCAGGGGGATTAAAGGTGTTCACTAAGGGCTTATCTTTATTCCACCTAGAGCTCATAGACTTAGGTCTTTGGATTCCATCCCTTTCCAGAGCAGCCATACTGCTGGATTAATATTTCTCTTCAGATTGGGCATATCAGGATTCTTTATGTCCTAAAGTTATAAATTCATTATATGAGGGCATGACCTTGTACTTCAACACAGTGTGATGATACAGAAAAAAAAACAAACAAAAGAAAACACATACTGACTGCCCTCGAATTTTCTCATCTATAAGAAAACATCCTTCCTAATACCTGCACAACAGAACACGTTCATGGTAGAGTTGCCAATAAACTTCAGTTTCTTTTATTATTATTTTTTTATTAATTACAGTTTATTCACTTTGTATCCTAACTGTAGTCCCCTCCCTTATCCCCTCCCAACCTCACCCTTCCTCCCTCATTTCCTCCTATGCCCTTCCCCAAGCCCACTCATAGGGGAGGTCCTTCTCCCCTTCCCTCTGATCCTAGCCTATCAGGTCTCATCAGGACCAATTGCATTGTCTTCCTCTTGGCCTGGTAAGGCTGTACCCCTCTCAGGGGGAGAGATCAAAGAGCCAGCTGCTGAGTTCATGTCAGAGACAGTCCCTGTTCCCATTACTAGGGAACACACTTGGACACTGAGCTGCCATGGCCACATCTGTGCAGGGGTTCTAGATTATCTCTATGCATGGTCCTTGGTTGGAGTATAATGTCAGAAAACAAAACAAACAAACAAAAACCCTGTGATTTATTGGTTCTGTTGCTCTCTTTGTGGAACTCCTGTCCCTTCCAGGTCTTTCTGTCTCCCCCTTCTTTCATAAGATTCCCTCCCCTCTGCCCAAAGCTTGGTTGTTAGTCTCAGCATCTTCTTTGATTCTGGGAAAAGTATTTCATAGGCCCTCTGTGGTAGGCTCCTGTCCTGTTCTCTGTTTTCTCCTTCTTCTGAGTGAGGATTGAGCATCTTACCCAGGGTCCTCCTTCTTGCTTACCTTCTTTAGGTGTACAGATTTTAGTATAATTATCCAAATTATATATCTAATATCCACTTATAAGTGAGTATATGCCATGTGTGTCTTTCTACTTCTGAGATACCTCACTCAGGATGATCATTTCTAGATCCCACCATTTGCCTGCAAATTTTAAGAGTTCCTTGTTTTTAATTTCTGAGTAGTATTCCATTGTGTAAATGTACCACAATTTCTGGATCCATTCCTCAGTTGAGGGACATATGGTTTGTTTCCATATTCTGGCTGTTATGAATAAAGCTGCTACGACAGTCAGTTTTCTAAAAAGGATATAACTTTCTTTTTTTCAAATATCCACCAAGTCCTGTCATCATGGTATTTTTGAATCTCTGTTCTTATCCCTTGCTTAAACCTTTACGACAGAATAATTCTAACTAAGGATTGTATCTGTTTAAATCTGTCATAGAGTCTCTTGGTTTAGAGACAAAACTCAAAAACAAAAGGTCGGTTTCTCTTTTCCTGGAACATAAACGCAATATTGATACACCTCACATATTTCTCGACGAGTGGCCCGGAAGTGAAACGCTGCTACCCTCCACTGTGCACTTTGGATTCTCCTTAAAGACATGACTGGATAACAATTCGCAAATGCAGTTCACGCCTCCACCAGCAGAGCTCTTTAGTCTGCCCCCTTGGATTCCTTAGGAGCCAAGTGTTTGACATTTTACCTTAGCGAGCAGCACAGTTTATGGATGCCAGGGGAGAATTTCCTTTTGGTGGCAAGTTATAGCCACAGTAGGCTATGTAATTGATAACCCATATGCGAGCTCTCAGATGTAGCTATCAAAGCCATGGGTGCATGAGAGATAAACTGAGGCTCCAACTGTGATGAAGGCAAAGATTCATTTCTCTAGCAATGGTTTCATGAAATACAGATTCTGGCTGCTATACGAGAGGCAGGGCTTGATGTCTGAGCAGTGTCTAGGCAATCATCTTAGGGAGGTGGTCTCTTCTGGGGACTTATAAGAGGAAAAGAAATTAGAGCTGTCTTAGCATATAGAGTTGGTTGTAGCAGCTAAAGTCCTTGTTTTGATTCTATCACTTTTACACTATACAATGATAGTGGATAACCTTTCCAGGTCTGATGTCCTTCCAGTGAAAAGTGAAACTGATTTAAACTTAACTTACTCCTATGGTCTAGATACTACATCATACGTTAGATCTATCTCCTTCCCTATCTCTCCAGCCGCAGAGCTGTGTATAAAGACATGCTCTTACCTAAGATGAATGAGTTGAGAATGAACTGACTCATATCCATGTTGGAAATGACAGGTTCTGAGGTCTGCATATAAAAGTATATGTTTGGCCCATTATAAACCATTGTGAATAACACATTGCATACAACTAAATTTTGTGTGGTTTCATCTCCAGTTAGTTATATTTCACACGTAGCCATTTTAAATGTTCATTATTATAGACTTACTGGTAGCACATGCTGAGAATGTCTAAAAATTCTAGAAGCTGTGCAAACTTCACTGAGCCAGGGAAGGGTTAAGTTTAACAGTGACCTGAAAGTGCATTTCCATTCTTTTAGTGAAAAATCTTTCAGGGCATTCCTGCAAATGTTGCCACTCATAAGTTAGTGGCAAATTACTCTGAAATCAGCCCTATTATAGTAGAAATGTTTCTCCAGTAGAGATTTGATGAGGATAAGAATACAAAATTTTAATCATTGATGATGATATGGGCAGATTACAGTATCAATTTTGGAAGATTATGCCTCTTGAAGACATGAATAAAAAGTTTTCTAAGAATGTGAAGTTTTGAAATTCAGATTTGTTCAAAAAGTTTTTCTCGCTGGCCTCTCTTCTAGGGTCCATTCTCATCTACTTATGAACAGGATCAGTTTGTTGAGTTCAACAAAATCATTTCTGTGTCTCACCAATCTGTCAATGTATGTGCAAGTTTCTGAAACTGAAGAAACACTATCCATGGCTTCTGAATAGGAAAAAACTTGTAATTTTGTAATACAGAAGATATTATAAAAGGTTGAAAATGTAGCAGCAGAGATATTTTTTATATCAGAATGCATTTTGCCTATATCTTCAGAACTAGCCATCAAAACACAAAAGAAATGACATATACTTCTCTGATCAACACTGAATCACCAAGCTCACTCATTTCTTTTAAGAGTCACATCATATGACATAATTTGCAAATCATACAACACAAACTGCAGTTATCTCTACACTGAACCTCACCATTCCAACCTTTCCTATCTACCAATTAAGATCTTATTTATTATCTACTCTTCAATTGGACCTCTTCTTACCCATAAAACCACACTGCTCATGTCTTTGGCTCCTTGAACCTCAGCAGTAGCAATCCTTTGCTTTTCCATGGTGCAAATAGAAAATTCTGTTATAGAACCAAAATGACTAATCAAGCTATATCACTCTTCTGTTCAAGAATGCTGATCTTAATTGTTTTATTATTATTATTTTAAAGATTAATTTTTATGTATATAGTGTTATGCCTGCTTGTATGAAAAGACAGTTTCTGACATGAACTCGGTTGCCTGCAGGCAGTCCTCATGGGACCTGATATGCTAAGGTAAGACAGTAGGGGAGGAGGACTTCCCCTATCAGTAGACTAAGGAAGAAGGATAGAGGAGGAAGACAGAGGGAGGAAGAGGGGGGCTGGAAGGAGATGAGGGAGGGGGCTACAACTGGGATACAAGGTGAATAAATTGTAAATAATAATAACAATGAAAATAAAACAAAGCAACTCTCATCTTCAGAGAATATGTGGAATTGTTTTGGTAATTTTCTTTATTGACATGACAAAACACCTAGCAAGAATAGAAACTTCACAAAGAAAGGAATGAAGGGAGGGAAAGAGAAAGTTTGGGGAGGGAGAAGAAAGGAAGAATTTTTTTTGTTTTGGCTCAAAGTTTGATGGCACGGTCCATCATGGTAGGGAATATGGGAATTTGACGCAGTTTGTCTTTGGCTTCAAGAAGCAGAAAGTGATAAGATGGTGAACACTAAATTTTCAGGTTGCTTTTTCTGGTCTGGTGCCACAACCCATGGGACAATGTTCCTCAAAATTAGGGCAAGTATTTACACCTTGATTGATTTAAGTCCCCCAAAGAGGCCAGATGTCTGTCTCCCAAGTTGTTCTAAATCCAGACAATTAAACAGTCTCTGACATGAACATCTTGCCTTCTCCTTGATCACTTCTCTCTGGTGGGACAATATAGCCAGCCCACAGTGGAAGAAGAGCCAACAGTCTTGATGGGACCAGATAGGGTCAGACAGTAGGGGAGGAGGACTCCCCTATCAATGGATCAGGAAGGTGGGATAAGAGAGAAAGCAGGAGAGAGGTTGGGACCAGGATGAGATGAGGGAGGAGGCTATGACTGGGATACAAAGTAAATATAAATTCTAATAGTAGCAGTAGTAATCTATTGTGTAAAAAATAATAATGTTAAGATTTCTGAGAATAAAGTTCATGTCTGATTTTTCTCTGTCTTCAGTGTTTTCATTTTTTTTTTTTTGTACAGAATTTCGATGAATAATTGGAAGGGACAATATTTGATTTACTTGCTAAATCACCTAGCTTATCAAGTCTCATCAGGACTGACTGGATCCTCTTCCTCTGTGTTCCAGCAAGGCCAAACTGCCAGGAGGAAGTGATCAAAGAGCAGTCAACCTGAGTTCATGTCAGAGAGAGCACTGCTCCCCTTACTCAAGAACCCGCAGGGAGACTGAGTTGCTTATGGCCTACATCTGAGCAGAGGGTCTAGGTCCTCTCCCTGCATGGTCTTTAGTTGGTGCCTCAGTCTCTGCAGGACCCCTTGCACTCCAAGATTTTGGCTTTGTTGGTCTCCTTTGTTGAGCTCCTGTTCCCTCTGGTCCTTCTATTCCCCACTTCTTCATTAAGACTCCCTGTGCTCTAACAAAACTTTGGCTCTGCATATTGGTATTATGTCTCATAATTTTTCCTGCTTTAAAAAAAAATATAACCTAAATCAGTTGTCAGGGGGTCTGTAATTTTGTAACAATAATTTAAAAAATAATCTAAACTTAATGTTTGTTACGATTGTGTGTAAGTCCTAATTTTAGTGACCTATTATGGCTCTAGGAATTGCATAGTTTTAAACATTTCAGGAAGTCCATTAGTTATCTTGAGTTAACACTTGTGTATTGCATGAAGCAGAGTCTGACCTAATTCTCTTGCATGTAGGTAGCCGATTGCTTGTGTCTTATCCAACTTAATTCTGTGTAAGTCAAAATCAGTTTTCCACAAACAGTTAATTTTCATTGTCAAATTGACTGCCTTAAGAATGAGTGTGTTTATGAGAGTTTCCAGAAAGTTTAAATGAGCAAGGGAGCCTTACCTTAAATTCGATGGCACAATATTTATGGGGTGTGGTCATAACTGAATAAAAAAGACAAAGTCAGTGAGCTGCTCTTGCTGCTTTAGGATTGTTCAGAAAATGTGACATGAAGCCTCCATGCCTTTTCAGCCACTATGGACTGTGTCTACATGAACTGTAATTGGAACGAAATCCCTTCCTCCTTAAGGGACTCTTGCCATGGACATGTGGAAGCTAATGATCACACTGTGGATTTCTAGTCAGTTCTGAAATTGGAAACTCAACATTTAAAGTTTGCTCTTCTGGATCAAGACTTTATCATTTGTGAGTATTATTCTTTGTCACTGGAATTGCCATATAAATTTTAGAGCCTGTTTGTCAATTTCTGCAAATGTGCTGTAGTTTCTGGTTCCTTGGAGGTCTCTCATTTAAAAACAGCAGGTAGATCCTTTGATACATCATCTTCCTGTCATTTGATCCTGGTATATTTCTCTGTCTGTTGTGATCTGAGTTACTTGTATCTGGAAGTATTAGCATGCTGAGAACATTTTATAAAGACAAGGATACAAGAATATTCACAGCTGGCAATCTCACAAGAAGTGTGGTTAGAATTGTTAAGAAACATATGTAAGGTGTTAGTTAAATGAGCATCATAAAGGAGAGACTTTAGAAAGTGTCTCCAGGAGGAAGTTGGGCTTTTCTAGTTTTGAAGATGATTGAAACATTCAAAGTTATTTAACAACACAAAACATTGTCATCAATTCCATCAATGTCATTGCTAACATATTGCTAGGAACACCATTTCAAAACTTTGAGGTAATAACTATTATTATTTTTCATCACAGAAAAATAATCCACTCAAGTATGATAGAGATTTGTATAGATGAAAACAGTTAGTAAAGCTTATCTATCCACTATGAGCTTTCATATACCAAATGTTTATAAATGCATTAAACCTTTGATATAAATAAATATCCCTAAGTCTGTATTGCTTTAATATTGAGTGAGCTTATGACAGAGAGATATGAAGGTGCAAACTCTTACTCCTTTTATACTCTGCTATAAAAGTTAAATTCATTGTAAATAAAACCACTAGAGAGTTTATCACCCAGTAAAGAAGACATTATCAAAGCAAAGTTGAGAACTAAAATAAACACATATGGAAGGCCAAGAGAGGATGATGGATTATTTTACTTTACAAAGCAGAGTTGTTGATGCAATCAATGAAAGCTTAAGAAAAGAGTATAATGAAGTTCAGGAGATACAGCTAAAAGTAAACTAAATCAAACTTTTGAAAATAATTTTTATTTTTTTATATTAAACACAGGTTTTTTACTTTGTATCTCAGCCATAGCCCCTCCCTCCCTCGTCTCCTCCCTGCCCTTTTCAGAATCCACAGATAGGGGAGGTCCTTCTCTTTCATCTGACCCTAGCTTATCAGGTATCTTCAGGACTGGCTGCAATGCTCTCCTCTGTGGACTAGCAAGGCTGCTTCTCCCTTGGGGTGGGGAGAGGAGGTCAAAAAGCCAACCATTGAGTTCACATCAGAAATAGTCCCTGTTCCCCTTACTAGGGTACCCACTCGGATACTGAATTACCATGGGCTACATCTGAGCAGGAGTTCTAGGTTATATCCATACATGGTTCTTGGTTGGAGAAACAGTCTCATTAAAGACCCCTGTTCCCTGATATACTAGGTCCTTGTGGAGCTCCTGTCCTCTCCAGGTCATACTAACTCCCCTTCTTTCAGATGATTCCCTGCACTCTGCTGAAGGTTTAGTTATGAGTCACAGCATCTGTTTTGATATACTGCTAGGTAGAGACTTTCAGAGGCCCTCTGTGGTAAGCTCCTGTCCTGTTTCTTGTTTTCTCCTACTTCCAATGTCCATCCCATTTGTCCTTCTAAGTGAGGATTGAGGAGGTCCTCTTTCTTGTTTATCTTCTTTAGGTGTACAGATTATAAGTGATTATATACCATGTGTGTCTTTCTGTTCCTGGTATACCACACTCAGGATGATCTTTTCTAGAGCCCACCATTTGCCTGTAAATTTCATGATTTCCTTGTTTTGAATTGCTGAGTAGTATTCCATTGTGTAAATGTACCACAATTTCTGTATCCATTCCTCCGTTGATGGACATCTGGGTTGTTTCCAGGTACTGGCTATTACAAATAAAGCTGCTACAAACATGGTTGAGCATATGTCCTTGTAGTGTACTTGAGCATCTTTTGGATACATGCCTAGGAGTGGTGTAGCTGGAAGCAGTATTCCTAATTATCTGAGAAAGCACCAGATATATTTCCAAATTGTTAATGTCCTTGTGAGGAAGGAAAATTATGAGCTTTCAACTTGAACCATCAACCTACAGTGAATTTATTCATAAAGATACAGGGTTGAATGTTTCTCAGACATTTGCTCTTTAAGTAACTTACTGGTTTCTTTCGCTTCTATTAATTACTTAGTATTATGAGTCAGATTTCCTGTTTCCTTTAAATAAATATATTAAACAATCAAAAATTTATCATAAAATTGAAATCTTGGCAAGGGGTTATAGAAACGTAGTGAAATACCAACACCTTCACTCTTTTAAGAAGGGAATTTCTATAATTTTCTGTTGTAAGACCTGTCCAGAGACTGTTGGGCCAGTTAGTGGGAAAGCATTAATGTTGAGCAAGAGAATTTATTATCTTGTCCAAGAGACTTTATTATTTTCCTCATTATCACACTTTCCCAGTAGCTAACTTATGGAATCGAGTTCTTAAAGAAGTAGCATAGAACATGAATCTTTCACATTGTCATGATTGCATCCATAGATCAGACATGTGTACAGCTCTTATGTATAATAGAGAGGGTAGGAAGAAAGAGAGTGTAGTGAAAGAACGACTCATTGGCCACCAAAAAAATAAATGAAGAACAGTTGGCCTTTCATCAGAGCCACACCTCCAATAATGCCCTCATCTCTACTTTTCTGTGACATGAATATTCTTCTAGCTAAAGGAGAAAGACATATTTATAGATCACACAGACAGCTGTTGTTCTTAGAGAGAATAATTTGTCCCAGCTCCAAGGATTGTTCTCATTGGTCACCATGGGAGTGAGGCCAGATGCTTTGTGTTACAAAATTCAATGTCAAACCCATTATGGGTGTACTGATGCATCATAACATCTCAGATGAAGAAATTGCAAACTAGACCACTTTATCTTTGGAAATTTAAATTTTGACATTTTATCCTGTCAAGATTTATACTGGCTCTCAGTAGAAATGATCATGATTGACTGGTTGGCATGTGTAATCTGTGTCCATCAGGCCACATGTGGTTACACATATGTTAGGATAGCTTTGAATGAGGACCAATACAAATCTTCAACTTAAAATCTTTTTTTAATGTTCATAGCAGCTTTATTTTTTTAAATATTAATCACAGGTTATTTATTTTGTATCCCAGCCATAACCTCCTCCCTCATTCCCTCCCATTCCCACCCTCCCTCCCTCATCTCCTCCCTGTCCCTTTCCAAGTCCACTGTTAAGGGAGGTCCTCCTCTCCTTACATCTGACCCTAGCTTATCAGGTATCTTCAGGACTGGCTGCAAAGTCCTCCTCTGTGGCCTAGCAAGGGGGTGGGATGGGGCAGTAAGTCATTGAGTTCATGTCAGAAATAGTTCCTGTTCCCCTTACTAGGAAAACCCACTTGGATACTGAGCTACCATGGGCTACATTCAAGTAGGGGTTCTAGGTTATATCCATACATGGTCCTTGGTTGGAGAAACAGTCTCATAGAGGACCCCCGTGCCCTGATATATTTTGTCCTTGTGGAGCTCCTGTTTTCTCCCATTCATACTAACTTCCCCTTTTATCATATGATTCCCTGAACTCTACTGAAGATTTGGTTATGATCAATTTAAAATATTATGAGCTATTTTTGTGTGTGTTTTGCTTTTGTAACTTCACTGTGTGCTTCTCAAGCATAAATTTGGTGGTTGACCATGTTATGTCACAATGTCAAAAGCTTGGATATGCTTGGTTTTAGAAGTAAATATTCAAGATAACTACATGAATCGTGAGTATAATGTTTGCTAAATGTATATTCTTATGTCTGGTATAATGTAGCTAAGTCACATCTACATAATGATGTCTATCATGAGTTGGAATAATTTGTACTCTAGCTGGCTACTTGCAGGATTTATCACCTGGATATAATGGTATGAAGAAAATGTTAAAAAATTTAAAGACTGTGGTACTTTTCAGACTGATACTCCAACCAAGGACCATTCATGGATATAACCTAGAACCCCTACTCAGATGTAGCCCATGGCAGCTCAGTATCCAAGTGGGTCTTCTAGTAAGGGGAACAGGGGTTGTCTCTGACAAGAACTCGGTGGCTGGCTCTTGGACACCCCCAACCTCCTGAGGTGGGGAGCAGCCTTGCCAGGCCACAGAGGACGACAATGCAGCCAGTCCTGATGAGAACTGATAGGCTAGGGTCAGATGGAAGGGGAGGAGGACCTCCCCTATCAGGGGACTTGGGGAGGGGCATGGGAGAATATGAGAGAGGGAGGGGGCTACAGCTGGAATACAGCGTGAATAAACTGTACCTAATATAAAAATTAATTAAAAATCTTGAAATGGTTTTTATTGTAATATTGTTTTCAAATGAACATAGAAATTTATTTCAATCTATGGACCCATCTGAGGAAGCATTATTAGAGTTGCTTCTGTTCACTTCCACAATAATTAAGACTCTCCTAATGAGTCCAAACTTCTTTGTAATCTCTTTTTTAATTTTATTTTTTCTTCATAATTTATTCATTATATATCCTGATTGAAGCCACCTCCCTCAACTTCCCCAAGTCCCACCATCCCTCCCTCTCCACCCTCATGCACTTCCCCTAGTCCACCAAAATGGGGAGTTCTCCACCATTGCCATCTACCCATAGTTTGTTAAGTCTCATCAGGACTGCCTGGATCCTCTTCCTCTGTGAACTGGCAGAGGAACTTGCATCACCAGGGGCAAGTGATTAAAGAGCAGACAACTGAGTTTATGATAGAGGCAGCTTGTGCTCCCCTCACTCGGAGATCCATATGGAGTCTGAGCACTACTTCAAGATCCAACTATACCATTCCTGGGCATATACCCAAAAAATGTCCCACCATTCAATAAGGACATCTGCTCAGCTCTGTTCATAGCAGCTTTATTTGTAATCACCAGAATCTGGAAATAACCTAGATGTCCATCAACAGAGGAATGGATACAGAAATTGTGTTATGTCTACACAATGGAATATTACTCAGATATTAAAAAGAAGGAAATCATGATACTTTGTAATCTCTTTATGTGAAGGCTGATCTTTGAAACAGTGATCATAGTCTCAGGGGCTACTGTAAACAATGGAGGTATATTCACAGCAGTATGAAGGGCTTTTGGCTTGTCATGGAAGCCATAAGGAAAGATAAGAATGCAGTCCTGGATGCAAAGTCACAAACACTGTACGAAAGTGTTGTGTAACCAGAGCTGTGTTAAAAATCCTCAAAGACAAGTTTTCCACTGCAATGTGGAAACAACTACAACAACACAGAACAAAATAAAACAAAACAAAAACTTTGTTGATTGAATTAAAGAAAACAGTGAAGAACACCATTCAAGAGATTATTTTGGGAATCATGAAAAATTTAAAGAAATAGAATTGTGATGGCAGAAGTAGTAGAAAGGAAAGAGGTTTTGTGAGCCCTTATGTTCACAACTTCATTAGTAAGATCATTATTCAGAAATGCTATTGAGTATCCACAACTGTGACCCGGGGAATATCTTACCATAGATGATTTGCATATCCCCCTAACAAAGACATTGAAGAGGATCTGGAAACTTTAGTAGTGGCTGTGAAAGCAGTTTTGTTGATGACCAATTTTATAAAAATACTTGATCTTTTGAGATTATAATACAGTTACATTATTCTCCTCTTCCCTTTCCTCCCTCCAGAACCTGCCACTGAATCCTTGTTCTTTTTCAAATGCACGGCCTTTTTATCTAGTAATTGTAGTTACATATATATGTGCACAGTAAGTATTCATGCATATATATCTCTATATGTGCCTTTTTCTGTCTGTATCATCCTTCTGTGTATTTTTTATTTCACGTCTAACCATTTGGTTTTAGATAACCAATTGGGAAAGACTATTTCACTCAATCTCAGTAATCCTTAATTGCCTGTAGTTGCTTGTGGAGGGCTAAGGACTCCTGGGCTTTTTCCTACCCACATTAGCATGTCTGTTGCTGTTGTCCTTGTTTAGCCTGTGTTGAGACAGACATGATGGCAAAGGCAATTTTAATCATAGAGGACCCATTTTATTCTGCTAGTTTTGCTGTATCTATGACAGGGGTGATTACTGTGGCAGTGCAGATGGTTATAATGGGTTTGGTAGCTTTTGGAAATAGCAGAAGCTACTATAATTTTTACAACTACCACAATTAAGTTTCAAGATTTTGACACATAGACATAGGGAACATTAAAAGGCAGAGCTTGAGGGGACCGGAACTCCACAAGGAGAGCAACAGAACAAGATAATCTGAACACAGGGAACTTCCCAGAGACTCATACTCCAACCAAGGACTATTCGTGGAGATGACCTGGAACCCCTGCACAGGTGTAGCCCATAGCAGTTCAGTGTCCAAGTGGGTTACATAGCAATGGGAAGAGGGACTGCCTCTGACATAATCTGATTGGCCTGCTCATTGATCACCTCCCCCTGAGGGGGGAGCAGCCTTACCAGGCCACAGTAGAGGACAATGCAGCCACTTTTGATGAGAACTGATAGACTAAGATCAGAAAGGAGAGGATAACCTCCCCTATCAGTGGACTTGGGGAGTGGCATGCATGCAGAAAGGGGAGGGAGGGTGGGATCGTGAGGGGAGGAGGGAGGGGCTTATGGGGGGATACAAATGAATAAAGTGTAATTAATAAAAAAATTTAAAAAAAGGCAGAGCTTGCACCCTTAAAATTGTTCAGGCTTACACTTTACCCTCCAATGAAAAAAAGGTTGCTACTTTGATTTTGTGACTAATAGAAGTTACAGTCATGACAGCAGTGGACTAGGCTAGAGGCATAGTGGGAGAAGAGGAGGGTGCGTGGGACTGAGAGGAGATGAGGGAGGGCTACAGCTGGGATACAAAGTGAATAAATTGTAATAAATAAATAAAATGAAAATAAAGCAATTGCTATCTGGAGCTTCTCAGAGGTGTCCATGTGAGAAGAACACATTCAGCTTGACAGGAACCATTCTGGATTTTTTTTTTTCCAGATGGCTGTTGAAATGTGTTCCTGTCCACACTGTGAAATTCAGTTGCTCCAGATTCTCCTCTGTGCCCAGTTGAGTTCTCACTACAGAAGCAGGGGTTCCACTAAAACATTCACTTGCATTTCTCTCTTGCCCAGATTTTCCTTTGTTTATTTGATACTTACATGCCTTTTTCGCCTTAAATGTCTGTTTTAGTATTTTTCCATTTTGAACTGTATTTTATAATTTTTACCGTTGAATTTATAAGTGTCTCCATTCATTGCATGAAATCTCTTTGTTGTTGACTTGATTTACAAATATTTATGCCATTTTGTGACTTAGCACAGACAATCTAACAACAACAACAAAAACCTGGCACCCTCAGGGTATGAAACCTTCTTTTAACTTGTTTGTCAGGGGAGTCCAAAGACATCCCAAATAATAAGAGTACTGCTGTTGCGCTTAGTTGCCTCTCATAGATTGAAGGTAATTACTTTAGCTGCATAGGCTGTGTACCTCAGACACAGTGCCCAGAACATTCTAGCTCGATATGGCCTGAAAGACTTTCCTTTGAGGACTAGCTCCCATAGTACCAGAAGGCGCTATGAAAATTTCCAAAGGAATTTTCAATGATCCTATCCAGCTGTGATGCCTCTGCACTATATCAGTGACAGAATGGAAACATATCTCATGAACGCATATCTCACTGCTCTGTAGATACTATTGTTTTTATGCCCATCTTTCACTATTGTCGCCGGGGAAGGAATGTAATACAGATCTCCCATTTTCCCTGAATTCTCCACAGTCAGTTATTCTCTGCATTTTGACCAGTTGTGAGTTTCTATGTTAACCATCATCTACTACTGTAAGAAAATTCTCTGAAGATGTTAATTGTACTCTACTATTGGTAGAAATTTATTAAGTTATATGATGTTTTGTGATTTGTCCATTTGGTAAAATATTCATACTAGATGCAGCATTGGGGTCTCTGAGATTCCCAACCATGGCTTTTTGGTGAGGTTTACAAAAGCAGGCATACATTTCCTTCTGTGAATCAGGCTCTAAATATAATCAAACAGTAGCTGATTACTGTTAGTTCATAAATCTTGATGCAGTAGCCTACTTCCAGGTGACTTAGGCAGCTGTGATGTCATCATTGGTTGCCGCCCACAAGGGGCCTGGATAAAAGGACCCTGCCTCTTACCTCTCTCTCTCCTCTCTTTTTTTCTCTCCTATCTTTCTTGGGGTGCCCACTCCCCCATCTGTGTTCCTCCGTCTGTCTCTGTTTCATGGCTCACTCAGGCCCTCTCTTCTGATTCCCTTCCCCTGAATAAACTCTTTCTTATAAGACATTGTGTGCATGTGGCATCATTTTAAAAATACTAACTGGAGCATTGGGCTGGAAAGGGTTCTCCTGGTAGCATCTGGTATGGTTACACCAGGACCCCTTATGATAGCTGCAACAGTTCCCACTTCTCTTACTAGAGGACCCACATGAGGCCCAATCTGCCCATCTTCTACATCTTTGTAGGGGAACAAGGTCCAGTCCATGCATGGTCCTTGGTTGATGCTTGAGTCTCAGCAAGTCCCTCTGGACCCTGGTTAGTTGGCTCTGTTGGTTTTCTTGTGGAGCTACTGTTTTCTCCAGGTCCTTTTCTCTTTCCTTTCACTTTTCCACAAGATGCCTTATGCTTCACCCAATGTTTGGCTGTGAGTCTTGTCATCAGTTTTGAGGCACTGCTGGGTAGCACCTCTCACAGGACAAATCTGTCAGGCTTCTTTCTGCAAGCTTAGCATAGCATCTTTTACACGGTCAGGGGTTGGTATTCTCTGATACAGTCGGTCTTTGGTTGGGCCCAGCGTTGGTTGGGCATTCTCTCCACATGTCCTCTATCATTATCCCTGCACATCTTGCAGGCAGGGTAAATTCTGGATCAAAGTTTTGTGGGTGGGTTGGTGTTCCCTTCCATCTACTAGAAGAATAGTCTAGTTAGTGGGTGTCCTCTTCAGTCTCTATGGCCTCTGCTACTAGGAGTCTCTGAGTACCCCTCATAACCTCCCAGGAGCCTACCCTGATTTAAGTCTCCAGTTTTTCTAAACTTCATACAAAAAAACAATAACAACAACAAAACAAAATAAAACAAAACAAAACAAAAAAAATCAGAATAGCTAAAACAATACTAAAAAATAAAAATTTCTGGAGGTATCTCCATTCCTGACTTCAAGTTATATTACAGAGCAATAGTAATAAAAACTGCATGGCACTGGCATAGAAATAGACTAGTTGATCAATGGAATAAAATCAAAGGTCCAGAAATAAACCCACATAGTTATGGTCACTTTATTTTTGACCAAGAATCTAAACACCATATAATAAAAAAAGGACAGCATCCTCAACAAATGGTGCTGGTCCAACTGGATGTCTGCACATAGAAAAATGCAAAATTGCTGGTGGGAATGTAAACTGGTACAACCACTTTGGAAGTCTATCTGGCACTTTCTCATACAATTAGGAATAGTGCTTCCTCAAGACCCAGCTATACCACTGCTAGGTATATACCCAAAATTTGCTCAAGTACACAACAGAGATATTTGTTCAACCATGTTTATAGCAGCTTTATTTGTAATAGCCAGAACCTGGAAACAGCCCAGATGTCCATCAACGGAGGAGTGGATACAGAAATCGTGGTATTTTTACACAATGGAATACTACTCAGCAATCAAAAAGAAGGAAATAATGAAATTTGCAGGCAAATGGTGGAATCTAGAAAAGATCATTCTGAGTGAAATATCCCAGAAGGAGAAAGACAAACACGGTATATACTCACTTATATAGACTTATAAGATATGATAAACATAATGAAATCTATACACCTAAAAATGATAATCAAGAAAGCGGACACGGGGTAAGATAATCAATCCTCATTTAGAAAGACAGATGGGATGTGCATTGAACGTATGACAGGAGTCTACCGCAGAAAGCATCTGAAAGACTCAGCAGTGTTTCAAAGCAGACACTAAGACTCATAACAAAACCATTGGCAGAGTACAGGGAATCATAAGAAAGAAGGGGAGTTAATATGATGGGGAAAGAATAGGAGCTCCACAAGCACCAAATATATCTGGGCACAGAGTCTTTTCTGAGACTGACATTCAACCAAGGACCATGTATGGATATAACCTAGAACCTCTGTTTGGATGTAGCCCGTGGTAGCTCAGTAAACAATTGGTTTCCCATAGTAAGGGGAACAAGGATTATTTCTAACAGAAACTCAGTGGCTGGCTCTTTGACCTCCCCACCCCCCAAGGGAGGAACATTCCTGTTAGGCCACAGAGGAGGACTTTGCAGACCTGATAAAACAGGGTCAGATGAATGGGGAGGAGGTCCCCCCATCAGTGGACTTGGAAAGGGGAAGGGCGGAGAGGAGGGAGGGAGGGTGGGATTGGGAGCGAATGAGGGAGCGGGATACAGCTGGTATACAGAGTTAATAAAATGTAACTAATAAGAAAAAAAATTAAAAAGAAAAAATGCAAATTGATCCATATTAATATCCATGCACAAAACTCAAATCCTCAGTTTAATACCAGATACACTAAATTACTTGCATTTTTAAATTTCTCCTTTCAAGTCTTTTTTAAAAGATTTGTCTTTATTGGATTTACGTGAATAATTCATTGTGCTGTATTTATTATTACAATTTTGTTGCGGATATAAACGTGTTTTAATCCCAGGTGTGGGATGCGGGACGGATTCAGATAGGACAGTGCAACAAACTATTTGCCTCATGTGGGCTCTGAGAGGATCTCTTTGCCGGATGCAAATAGCTTAAATCTTAGTACTCTGGAGAGAGAATAAATGTCAGAGCCCAAAGAGTATTGGAGATCTCTGAGAAAGAAAAAGGCTGCTCTGCTTTCTCCTTGCTGCTCCTGGTTGCTGTTGATAAGTGAGACAGGAAGTTGGAGATCTCTTGAAAGGATGGTTGGACTGTCTCCAAGCAAGCTAGCACCCTAGCCAGTAGTAAGCTGCTAAGAGAACTGTGCCCCCTCTCCCCCTAACCCTTTCCTAGCTGGTGTTGGGGTATTGGAAGAGAATGGGATGGAGTAGGGAGAAAGAGATAGAAGAAATGTAAATAAAAGAGTTTTTAAAAAGTGTGCCAACATAATTTCTTTTTACTTTTGTAGCCTGGCCCCTGTGGTTTACTCATGAATATGTGTAACAGTAAGCCACATTTGTTAGTAGAGGATGCACCTTCAAACACACAAGATTTTAAGGTAAAGGTTTTACTCTTTGTGAAATGATTCGCAAAGCTGGAAAGTTGCTTTCTCCTCTCTTGGCTTTCATTTTCCCTTGCCCCTTTGGGGAATTCTGCTGTGTACTTTGTTTCCCAGTTAGCTAACTAAATGAGCTATTTTAGCCCTTTTTAGATGGTCTTATTTCCTGGATCTCTGTTAAATTCTGTATGGTCCACTGTTTCAACAAAAATGAAAATGTGTTTGTTTGCTACTAAATTAATCAGCTTTAATTGGAAAAATAATGGACTTTTGTAATTTCTTTCTGCCCATATTAAATGTGTTCCCATTAGCAGCAAAGTGGCTGGGTTTTGTGTCTAGACTCATGCACTAAAGATGCATTCTAATTTCCTGGGTGCAGTGAGAGTTCAAGAGTTATTGGAGGAGCAAAAGAAGAGGATCAGGAAGAACCTCAGACAGAAGCTAAAACAGAATCCCACTTATATGAAACAATAGTTTATCAGGAAAATATATTCCTCAGTCTTCCCTGCAATTAGTTTTTAACTTCCTGTTACATTTATAAATTGATTCATAATATAATATTATTACGAAACTGGTCATCAAGGTTCCAAACTCCAGAATGAACATTGGCTCTCTGCTGCCTCTCACCACCTCATGTCTGATATATAATTTCATTTTTCTGAGTCTTCTACTACTGCTTCTCTCTACATGCTTACAATTGCTGACTGATTGGGGGAATTCTTCCCTTTTTTCCTAAATCACCACAGTAGTTTTCCAGTTCATCTTCATACTTCTCTATTTTTAATCATCATTCCCTGAGAACTAATGACCCAATTCCTCTGTATAAACTTTAGCAATCACCCAATTTGATCAAACCATTTTGTATTGCTGTCTCCCATTCCATGCTGTGCTGGCATATTCAACTTTAAGACTCCTACTTCCCCTTCACCTGAGGCAGTTCTACTCTTGCCTGTTATTTCGACAGTGTAGATAGCGAACGATCACTGGCTTCCTGGACACAAGTACATTCCAACTCTATGCATGCACTTTTCAAGAAAAGTTTTTACTTCACTTTGGGTCTCTGTTTTGCATACTTTGTGATTGGCACTCTGTACCCCACTTACACAGAAATCTTACTGTAGCTATTTCAGAATGGTATGTGGCTTAGGCACACAGATGTATGGTTTTATCCAATGAACATGCATAGGATTGCAGAGAAATGGACAATTGCATTGTCTTCAGTTTTGAAAGAGAAAACAAGTGGTTTCATGTGTTGCAAAGTAGCTATGATTGTTTCACTAACAAATATATCAACTTATTACATATTCTTCTCCATTTATTAATAACCCCTTAATTGTTGTTGTTAATAAAAATGGGTGTTGAGCTAAATGTTTATTATTTGTCCTACAATTACTACTGCAGTATTATTTAAACTGCTATATCACAATTAATAAGATACAGACACCTGTTAAATTTTATAATTGCCTTATTTACCTTGGCCTGGGCAGATATTTCACCTACACTGTCTTGCTGTCTCAATAACCTCATCATCTACCTTCCAGCCCCCATTCAATGCCATTTTGCTCAACCATCCTTATTTGGGATACCTAGGAATACTTGCTTGTATTCATCTGGACCTTTCTACTCCATTCATGGAGCCTTTCTCTTGGCGCATGTAGTTCCTTCTCCACATGAACCCACCATGGCATCCTCCTTCCTCCTCTCTTCCTGTCCATCTGTCTGTTTCCAGTGATTCTTCTTTTCCCAAAGCCAGGGAACCATAGCCACACCTACCCCATTTTGCCCTGCCCAGGTTTTAGGCCTTTTAATCAACCAATCAGATATAATGTCCTAGGCAGATTTACACAACAAGGATAGGTATATCCATGCAGTAACCAGATCTTGAGGACCAGTAATTAGCCTCAAAATACAAGCATCAGACCAACTCTCAACACTTAATGTATCAAAACAACACTCTTTAATGTTAATCTCTAAAACTCACAAACTCATGTGAATTTGTTATTCACAAACTCACGAAAAGGTTCTTTCATTTTTCTGTTCCAGACTGTGCTGGATTTCAAAAAATTAAATACACCTATAGAAATATATACAAATACATGTATATATAATATATAAAATTAAGATATTTAGTCATTTGAAAATTAGAGGACTAGAAGACTACCTAACTAAGGTCTCTATTTTTATGTTTTGAAAGAATAATTATTAGATAGTTGTATTTTTATTAGGTGGCTAAATTGTTTATTTAATCAACCTACTAATAGTCTGGAAGTTTGTCTCTCTCTCTCTTTTTTTTTTTGCATGCATATAAGGTATTTAATCAAATCCAGTCCACATTCCTTTGTCCTCTCCAAGCACAGCTTTTGAAGTATATTCACATTTGTCATATACATCATCTTGTTAACTTTTATTTTTGGTGTATACACAGTTTTGGTATGTCTGAGAGCACTGGTTTAAATCTGGTTTCAGGCTAATTGGTTAAATAAGATAATACAATTCTTAATTTACATTTTATAATCATTTTACTTTTAATTTTCTGCCAGTCACCCTCTTTCAATCATTGTGTACTCTTTAAAAGCAAACTGATTACAATTCCTTGTTAAAAAAAAAACCAACCAAACAAACAAACAAACAAACAAACAAACAAAAAAACAGCTCCACTTCTTGTAACCAAGGACCATTCATAGAAATAACCTAGAACCCCTGCACAGATGTAGCCCATGGCAGTTCAGTGTCCAAGTGAGTTCCATAGTAAGGGGAACAGGGTCTGTTTCTGACATGAACTCAGTGGCTGGCTCTTTAATCACCTACCACTGAGGGGGAAGCAGTCTTACCAGGCCACAGAAGATGACAATGCAGCCAGTCCTGATGAGACCTGATAGGCTAGGATCAGAAGGAAGGGGAGGAAAACCTCCCCTGTCAGTGGACTGGGGGAGGGGCATGGGTGGAGAAGGGGAAAGGAGGGTTGGATTAGGAAGGGGGGGAGCTAGAGGGGGTGATACAAAGTGAATAAATTGTAATTAATAAAAATGAAAAGAAAAAAAAAACAGCTCCAATAACTAACAATAATGACAAAGAACAGTTTAGACTCTTTAGTTTAAATCCATAAAGATTAACCCTGTAGGGGAAAGACATTTAGATTTTAAGAAAGTTGCAGACAAAATGAAGATAAGACATTAGTTGAGTAGACTATGATTCCTATGATTCCTTGCTTTACTTTCCAAAATTTATAATCAGCCAAGGCCACAAAGCTTCACACACCCATCTGGAGAGCATGGATGGTCGGCCTTGACTACTTCCACTGTGATATGATACTGTTAAGTATTGTTGCCTATTTCCATTAGGAATCCATTCTTAAAAGGCACTGGAGTTGCATACATTTATAATGTTAAGGAGTTTTCACTTCTGATAAATTGACTTATTTTTAAAATTTTATTTATTTTTTAATAAATTACAGTTTATTCACTTCCCAGCTGTAGCCCCCTCTCTCATCCCCTCCCAATCCTACTTTCCCTCCCTCCCACATCTTCTTCCATGCTCCTCCCCAAGTTTACTGATAGGGGATGTTCTAAGTTTCTAACTGCACATTTTCATTTAAGGTGTAATATAATTATTTGTTCAAGTTTTAATTTATAGAGAATTGGCTGGCCAACAGAATAGTTTTAAAAATAATGTACAGAGATTAGTCCCAAGTCTACCATGCTTGCCATCCTAACCACATTTATTATAGGAACTAGTACTTTTCTGAGAAGATAGTGTTGAATCAAATTTCCTAATTCAATAAAAATATTTATTTCCAGTAAGATGCCTTGATTTATAAATATAAAATGATATAATTTTCTTGTGCATCATTCCATAGGCAGACACATCTGAAGATGTACAATTATGTTTCAATTTGTTTCCTCTTTATCATTAGTTTTCAGATTTTTCTCTTGAGCCTTTATCTAGTTACAAACTACTGCCAAGTGCAATTGAGACATTTTATTCAGAAGTTTTAGCAAATATCAGGGCATAGCCATAAGATTTACAACTTGCTATGCTTCTTAACTAAACATGATGAATTATTACAAATAACCATAAGCATAGAATTAAACCAGGGCCAATCATTATACATCTCAGGCTTTAATGATGTACTTGAGATTAATCTTTCTGTGAAGAACAACGTAACAGAGTCTGCTTCCTTATTGAGGTTTTCTAAAATTATAATTACTGTTGGAAAAAAATCAGTATTTAACACTTCTTGACTGAGAAGAAGGAGATGATACATTTCTTAATGTTCTTTCTCTAATGAATTCTTTAATAACACTTACCTGGAGCAACTCCCAATAATACTCTTTTCAAGGATAGTTCCTGACTAACTTAACAATACTTTAGAATACAATAAGTTGGGATATTGACCTTAATGTTTATTTTCTTCCTTCAGCAGAACAGACTTCGGCCTCTTCCCTTGCTCTCACCTCTTCTGGCTTGAAATTTTCCTATTTCTTTGAATTCTCACCTGTTTCTATTTTATTTTACACGTAAATGCTACAAGAGGATGATGAGGCCTGGAGGGAGGTGGCTCCCTTTCCCATGGTAGAAAAAGCATCCGAATCACATTTTAGTGAGGTGTTTCTTTTTGAAGACCACACCTTTGTTGTAAACAAAGTTCTGGGTGTTTTCTCCAATGGATACTTTTATTTCCCTGACAGTTTGTGGCTCCCAGGCAAACAGACCTCAGTAGCTCTGTTTCTCTTAGTTAACCTTTTCCAGCTGTAACATGATGGTTTTCCCAAAGAACATAATCCTGAGATCACAGCTGTATTTAGTTACTGAAGCAATATCATCTCTTATCAAATACCTCAGTGATATAAACTGTACACTATTAAGATAACTCAGCACATGCTAATCATGAAGGAATTTACTATCTCACAGAAGCTTGAAAGGCATGTTTGACTGGTCCAGGGTTATATTTAAAATGGTTTTTTGGTATCCTGGCTGTCAACTTAGATGATACTAAAGAAGTCCAAGGTAACTAAATGAGATTTGTTACTATTATAGTTCTTATTAAAAAACTCATTTCATAGCACATCTACCTTAACCTCAAAGAGGTTTTGTTTAAGTGATCTCAAGAGAATAGAATCCTTTGAATAATACTTTGTTCACTTGGAAAATGCAAGAAAATATATGCAACAAGAAGAAGATGGTATAATGTATTAATGTCAAAGACAAGTTTTAAAATGACTGATCAAATCAGTTTCAAATAACTCATTTTGTATCTCTACAATTGATAATTCTAACTAGTAGTAATTCTTTACTGATTTTTCTTCTACTTGAGTAGAAACATGTATGGACGCATACATAATTTACAAATTGTGTGTGTGTGTGGCATCTGGTTTTATTTCCATGCTATCTTTAGGACTCTTAGTTTGCTAAGTTATAAAATGATTTTCTAGAGCTTATGCTGGAGTCAGGTGGTAGCAGAACCTTGGCTGTATGCAAGTCTTGACTAACCTATAGTCAAACAGCCTTACATGCATCCTAGAAACAAGACTTGCTGGGCTCTGCTGACTAAACTGCAGGCATGTTATCTTCTCTGAGGGTAATAAAACTGCTATTAGGCCTCCAAGATAGGAATGAAATATGTGAGCTGGCAATAGTCTCAGATATCGTCCCATCTCAACTCTGCACTTTACAGATAAGGAAACAAATTCAGAGTCTTAGTAACTAGATGGACAAATAAGTGAAAGCTGCAGATGCAACTAGATTTTCAAAATAAATCACTCGATGCTTAATGTATGCCACGGTTTGTACTAGGCAGAAAGGTTTCTGAGCTGAGTAAACATTCATTTCTTTGCTTGACACTGGTGTCAGTGACCAGGGAATGAATCGCTGCAGCACACGGGACGCACATGGATCTTTCTGAACATAGGCTCAGCTCTGCTTGTTAGCAGCCCTGCTTCAGCACACATACTGCTGCTAACACCAGAGTTACCACCAATGGCAAAGTAAAAAAAAAAAAAAAAAAAAGCAAGGAAAAAAAAAAAAAAAAAAAAAAAAGGAGTAGGTTTAGAATTAGATGACCCAATTGTTACAATCACTCAAATCATTTTTATGTAGGAAGTCATTTTTATGTGGGTCAACACCTGAGTGAGGGAAGTTCTGAGTGAATGTGCATTGTTTGACATGAGCTGGTCATGTCAAGAAGCAAAGCCTCAGACCCATCAGAAATTAGTGAAATCTTTCCCTCGGGTCAGGCCCAGAGGCAAAGCCTTCTTATTGTCCAGGTGCAAATGTTGACGTCGTGTGAAAGTGTGAGTACCTATGAACAATTGACCAGTCTGTGAGGAAACTGACAACTGCAGCTCCCTCCTCTGGGATGTTTATGGCTGGTGGCTGCTCACCCACACAGCCCTTCTACTGAGAATGACTGACTCCGCCCCTCTTTGTTGCTCCTAATAGATGCACAGAGGTTCTGGTTTGTTGTGTTGTTGGTGTCAACTCATCAGAATGCATGCAGCCCACCTGACTCCAACTCTTCTGGACATGTGTTTGTGTTTCAGTTCTCTGTTTATTCACCCCAGATTTCTAGGACCACTCCATGCTAGGTATAGTCCTTTCAAATGTTTTGTTCTGTTTGTTTGTTGTTGTTGTTGTTGTTAAATTATTTTCATCTGTTTCTTTTCACACCTTGTTGTCTTCAGTTAAAAAACTTAGCATGTAGGATTTCATTCTCTGCTATCTTGAGAAAACTGAATGAAAAAGAGTAAGTTGTGTTTATAGACACACATCCAAACTTCCTTATAGCATGCTTATATACATATATATGTATTTATATAGACATATATATGTGCACTTTTAATTTTTGCGACTAATATAACTACATCAGTTCCCCTTTCCCTTTCCTCCCTCCAAATCCTCCCATACCACCATCATCACTCAAAACATGGTCTATTTTTCATTAATCTTTGTTGTATGTATGTATATGTTTATGCACAACCTGCTCAGTCTGTATAATGTTACTTGTATGTATGCTTTCAGGATAACCATTCAGTATTAAATAAACAATTGATGTCCTGTTTTCTAAAGAAGACCATTTCTTTCATTTTGAGTATTCTGTAATTTTCATAGTTTTTTTTTTTTTTGTGTGTGTGTATGTAGTGGATTGTTTAATATAGAGAAATGAAGGCCATCTAGTAAAACAAACCAAACAGACTTTATTAAAAACAAAATCTTAAGTAATTTGTGTTTAAGGACCAGCATAGTGTGAAAAATTATGTAATGTGGAACTTGACCAAGAGAAAGAATCATAAAGTTATTGTTGCATCTAAGTTTAGAGCTAGGTTATACTAAGGATTCTCGATAACATCACCTTTCAGAAAAAATGGTTAGATATCTGTGTGTACATGCACATGCAAAAGCTCACATGTATAAACACATATATAAACATATATAAACATACACATTGCTAACATCTTCTCGTGACCATCTTCTGACTTCAGAGTTATAAGATGGTTTTGAAGATCAGGTATGTATATGTGTACACACACACACACACACACACACACACACACACACACTGCAGACATACTCCAGTCAATGTGTCATTATATACTTAAATCTATACAGGCAATTGCTAGTTTATTAATAAGTATGCAAACACTAAAGGACCCATTTCTTAGCATGAATGTGTCATTCCTTTGTATCCAGTGTTCTTTTCTATCTCTTTGCTCTGCTATAATATATAGTATTTGGAAGTTTATAAAGAAAATATAATCTGGGCTTTAAGATGTAGAAAGATATGTTATCAACAACTATCAAGGACCTTCTTCTAACTCATAACACAGCATAGGGAGTCACATGGCAAGGCAGAAATTCTGCTCTTCCTTCTTATATTGCCACTTGCGCTCTCTTCTTGATAGCCTTTTATATCTCCAACCACACTTCAGGAGTCTCATTTTCAATCGACATGTACTTTTGGGACTTAAATTTCTAAAATTTGACATTCTGTGAGCATGTTCAAAGCACAGTATTTCCATCTCTGTGGTGATTTTGCTATAAGAATTTCATGAAAATTATTCACCACAGTGAAGCAAGTAAACTTGAAGAACATTATAACTGAATATGAGAGTCTATCTGCTCATTTCTTAGCTTCCTGCTTTCCACTGGTTAGACACAGTTTCAAGGGCATGAAGTATGTGTCTTCAGTTTTGATTCTCCCTGTAATGCTATGTAATGTCCCATTACTAATGATCATGGTTTCTTCAGGAAGCCATTCTAGTTGCTTACAGGAGGAGGCTGTCTAATAAAAGAAAATACAGCCTTACCTAACCAATTGAGGATGGAGAAAAGGTGAAAGATCACACAGGCTATTCTTAAGAAATCTATAAGTTCAGGAAGCTGAGGTCTCAGCTGGCTAAAGCACCAAGTGAGTCTCAGATTCTAAACCAAAAGGAGTGCCTTTGTTTCCATCTATCAATGCCAACATGTCTCTAGCATTTGGCCTTCTAAGTCTTTCAGAACCACCTCTCATTGGTGAACTTGAGTCGGAATCATATCGTTTACAGTTTATGTTTTTCTCAGTGTAGATGCAAATTTGTGGGGAATGTTGAGGTAAAGCTTTTAAGGTCCATAGGGAATAGTGCATGAAGCATCAGTGACTCCCGACGACTTTTGAAAGGTCCCGATGGTCTATTCGGGTCTCCTAGCGCACTAGTCAAGTCTCAAAATGTATCCGAGACTAGGGCAGTGACTGCTTCCTCGTTCCTTATGGAAGGGTCCTAAGGTGACCATGCTCCACCTACATCTCCCACATTTCCTTGTTACTAGTTTTTGAGATTAGCATGAGATGGTCTGATTGGGCTTTCTATTATTTAAGGGCTGTTATACTGGACAATAAAGTTAGATCTGCACATTTGACTCTGGTCTCTGGAGTCTGAGTTCCGGGATTCTATGTGGGCTCCATCCCCCTCACCCTCTTTTCCCCTCAGTTCTTGATGCCCACACAGATGTAGAAATATTGAAGATGGTATTTCCAGCATCATTCTGTTGTTGAGAGCATGATGTCTCTGTTTTACTGTTCATTTTTTTTTCTTTTTAAAAAAATGAGAAGTATGTAACCTAGAACCCCTGCTTGGATGTAGCCCATGGTAACTCAGGTTTCAAGTAGGTTTTCCTAGTAAGGGGAACAGGCACTATTTCTGACTTGAACTCAATGGCTGGCTCTTTGACCTCCTCCTGCATTCCCCCATCCTACCGCCCCAAGGGAGGAGAAGACTTGCTAGGCCACAGAGGAGGACATTGCAGCCAGTCTTGAAGATACATGATAAGCTAGAGTCGGATGGAAAGGGAAGAGGAGTTCCCCTATCAGTGGACTTGGAAAGGGGCAGGGAGGCGAAGAGGGAGGGAGGGTGGGTTTGGGAGGGAATGAGGGAGTGGGCTACAGCTGGGTTACAAAGTTAATAAACTGAAACTAATACAAAAATATAATTAAAAAATAGGACTAGCATACTTCACAGCCAGAGAAAAATGTCTATAATAATTATTTGCAGAACTAGTGCCAAGGTCCTGTCCTTATCTGAGATTCATTCGCTCCAAAATGAGGTGTCTAGCTAGATGATCTTTTAGGTATGGTTTATTATTATTATTATATCGTTGTTGTTATTCTTGTTATAAAACGATATTTGAAGAAACTGTTTTCTAATCTTCATTGTAGTTTCTTGGCATTTTGGCCAGAACTTCATATATGCAAATGATGAATACCTGGGTGGTTTAGTTTTCAACATCTTAAATTATTAAAGGAACCACTAGGCATATAGATAACACTATAGTGCAATAGAACTGCTTCCATCATTTTTATATTTCTTTGTTATTAGAGTCTGTGTACTACTTGCATTAATCAGTAATTAGAATAGACAATAGATATAGCTATCTTTAATTTGGCACAATTGTTTTGCACTAGGCTAATGACTTTAACTGTTTTTGAATATCTTCTGAATTGAATACCTTCCTTTCAATAAATAAATGTAATTATACATACCCAGTCATATCTCTTATAGGGTAGTCTTTATTGGTCTTAAATTTTAGGAAGCCCATTGCAGCCTATTTAAAAGTTAGGGCTTGTATGCATTGTTTGAATTTGAAGACTGAAAAGAACTGGCTGTATCTTTGATTAGGCTCAGTTCACTGACAGCCTAGTGATTATTCATGCACATACACACAGGCACACATATAAATACACAGACAAAAACACAGTCACACATAGAGATACACAGATACAGACACACACACAAACACTCATAGATATACACAGACACAGATACAGACACATACACAAAGACACAGATAGGTACATGCAAATACATACATACATAAACACACAGACACACGGAGACACACAGAGACACAGACAGATACATACAGAAACACACACACATTTCTTAATCCAGTGCTATAATTTCGTCTTTAAAAATATAGTAATTTTAACCTTCCTCACTAGGCAGATAAATAACTGGGTTAAGTATACTACAATCTGTTTTTCACTGTTATTACCCATAAATCTGCACAAAAAAGCCAAAGTTCTAAAGACAGTTAAATTAAATATAAAAAATAACAGGTAGAATGGCAAGGAAATATAAAATGTATGGGTGCCTTTATCTTATTTTATTATTTAAAAAATTGTATGCCTGCTTTGCTAATACGTATATTTGTGCATCATATGTATGTACCCATGAAGACCAGAAGGGTATTGGAACCCTTGAAATTGGAAGTACATATAGTATTTTTTAGCAGCCATGTGAAAACTGGGGAACAATCCTGCAACTTGGATCCTCTAGAATAACAGAAACCTCCTTTCATATCTAAACCATCTCTCCAAAAAAGACTTTATTATAAAAATTGTGTCATTTTATCTTTGAAAGGTAGATGAGTGTAGAGATGGATGGTGTATGAAAGTCAGCAAACAGGCTTATTGGCATCTAACTTTCTGGTCTAGCCACTGACACAAAGAAACCCTAGAAGCCAAGGTGTAAAGTGTACTGTCCCCAATCCCACTTTAGGGGTCACTTTTCTGCAGACAAATGCAAATAGATCCATAATTACCATTCTGCACAAAAATAAAGTCCAAGTGGGTCAAAGACCTCAACATGAAACTAGACACAATAAATCTGTTAGAAGAAAAAGTATGGAAGAGCCTTGAACACATTGGTACAGGAGACAACTTCCTAGACAGAATACCAACAACACAGGCTCTAAGATCAACAATCAATAAATGAGACCTCCTGAAACTGAAAAGCTTCTATAAAGCAAAGGACACTATCAGCAAACCAAAACAACAGCTACAGACTGGAAAAAGATCTTCACCAACCCTACATCTACCAGAGGGTTAATATCCAGAATAGATAAAGAATTCAAGAAATTAAAAACAAAAAAAAAATCAAATAATCTAATTAAAAATGGGGCACAGAGTTAAACAGAATTCTCAACAGAGGAATATCGAATGGTGGACAGACTGTACAACAAAGACATTTGCTCAACCATGTTTGTAGCAGGTAACAACTACAATAGCTCTATGGTAGCTCTATTTGTAACAGCCAGAATCTGGACGAAGGAGTGGATACAGAAATTGTGGTACATTTTCACAATGGAACACTACTCAATTATTAAAAACAAGGAAATCATGAAATCTGCAGGCAAATGGTGGGAATAAGAAAAGATCGTTTTGAGTGAAGTATCCCAGAAATAGAAAGATACACATGGTATATACTCACTCATAAATGGTTATTAGATGCAAAATATAGGATAAACACACTAAAATCTATACTGCTAAAGAAGAGAAAAAAGAAGGAATACGCTAGCGGAGACGCTCAGTCCTCCTTCAGAAGGGCAAATGTAATAGACATTAGAAGCAGGAGAAGATAGGAAACAGGACAGGAGCCGACCACAGAGGACCTCTGAAGGACTCTACTGGTCAAGATATCGAAACAGAGGCTGAGAGACTCATTGCCAAATTTGGTCAGAATGCATGGAATTTTACAAAAGAAAGGGGAGATAGAAAGACCTGGAGGGGACAAGAGCTCCAAAAGGAGAGCAACAGAACCAACAAAACAAAACAACATAAAAACCAAAACCACCACCACAACAAAACAACTTGGCTCTGGGGGCTTGTGATGTAGCCATTGCAACAAGGCTATGCCTACTCAAACAAGGCCACACCTCCTAATAGTCTTCAAATAGTGCATCAACTGGGGACTCAGCAGGAAAATATATGAGCCTATGGGGGCCATTCTTATCCACACAATCACAGAGCCCTGGAATAGTTACTGAAGGTTGTGCGCCACACATAAGCTCTTGGAATTAAAGCCAGGACTTCTGGAAGAGCATCCAATGCTCTCATTGCTGTGCCATCTCTGTAGCCCCCTAATTGAATTTAAAGCAAAAGACTTTTAGTTTAAAATGCTTAGGCTTATCCTATATTATATGTTTATATGAGTGAGTATATACCGTGTGTCTTTCTGCTTCTGGGACAGCTCACTCAGGATGATCCTTTCCAGTTGCCACCATTTACCTGCAAATTTCATGATTTCCTTGGTTTTCATTGCTGAGTAGTACTCCACTGTGTAGATGTACCATAATTTCTGCATCCATTCTTCAGTTGAGGGGCATCTGGGTTGTTTCCAGCTTCTGGCTATTACAAAAAAAGCTGCTACAAACATGGTTGAGCAAATGTCCTTATTGTGTTGTTGAGCCTCTTTTGGATATATGCTTAGGAATGGTATAGCTGGATCTTGAGGAGGCGCTTTTCCTAGTTGTCTGAGAAAGCGCCAGATTTCCAGAGTGACACACATGGTATATACTCACTCATATAATATAAGATAAACCTACTACAATCTGTATACCTAAAGAAACTAATCTAGAGGGAGGACTCTGGCTAAAATGCTCAATCCCCATCCCGAAAGGCAAAGAGGATGGACATCAGAAGAAGAAGAAAACAGGTAACAAGTTAGGAGCCTCCTACAGAGGGTCTCTGAAAGGCTCTGCCCTGCAGAATATCAAAGCAGATGTTGAGACTTCCGGCCAAACTTTGGGCAGAATGCAGGGAATTTATGAAAGAAGTGGGAAATAGTAAGATGTGGAGAGGACAGGAACTCCACAAGCAACAGAACCAAAAAAAATTGAGCACAGGGGTCTTTCCTGAGACTGATACTCCAATCAAGGACCAAACATGGAAATAACTTAGAAACCCTGCACAGATGTAGCCCATGGCAGTTCAGTGTCCAAGTGGGTCCTGTCAGGGGCTGTCTCTGGCATGCACTCAGTGGCTGGCTCTTTGATCACCTCTCCCTGAGTGGGGAGCACCCTTACCAGGCCACAGAGGAAGATAATGCAGCCACTGCTGATGAGACCTAACAGACTAGGATCAGAAGGAAGGAAAAGAAACCCTCCCCTATCAGTGGACTCGGGGAGGGGGGGGCATGCGTGGAGAAGGGGGAGGACGGGAGGAATTGGGAGGGAAGAAGAGGGAACTAGAGGGTGGATACAAAGTAAATAAAGTGTAATTAAAAATAAAATTAAATAAAAATTAAAAAAATAAAATGCTTAGACATCAAATTCAGCCAATTACATTAATTGATTTTGCTTTGTTTTCACTTATTTTAGGGATTGGAGCTGATATTTTGACATGGACTGAATATGTCAAGTTCTTCATAGACATGCAATAAAGCAGTGGTTCTCAACCTTCCAACACTGTGGCTCTTCAATATATAGTTTCTTATGTTGTGCTGACCCCTATCCATAAAATTATTTCATTGCTACTTTATAGCTGTAACTTTACTACTATCAGGAATCTATGTTTTCTGATGGTCTCAGGTGACCCTAGGACAGGTTCATTTGAACCCACCCCAGATGGGTCTACTCACAGGTTAAGAACTGCTGCAGTAAGAGCTGAGATCAGAAAGGGGACTTTTGCTTTCGTCTGTTTAGACAGTATCCTCTCACAGCCTTCAGCTTTCTTTCTTAAATTTACACGTTTGATAACTCCTTAGTCTGCTCTGTGTGAAAATTTAATGGCTTCTATATATTCCAATAAAATATAAACCATAACAGAGCAAAATCAATGACTATATTGGAAACAATAATTTGAGTTTCATATAGTGATATAATATGCTCTTAATTTTGTTTTCTCTAAGAAATATACACGACATACAAGGCCTGTACTATTGATGCAACATTAACTATAGTTTCAGATGAAACCAATTGCAATAACATAAATTATTTAATTTCTTATGAAAGCATGATTTTAAATTGTAAGTAGCAACAATCATGTTAAATTATCAAGTTCTTTCATGAATTTTGTGGTTATCTTTTATGGCAGATAAAATGAATAATTATCACATGGGAGCTTAGTGGGAGATGAAATAAAATAGTCTAGGAAATATGAAATAATTGAGACTAAATGTCTATGTAATGCAATTGCTCTGGTTTACAGACCCAAAGTTGAGGCTTGCATAAGAATTCTTTGGAAAGGGGCAGGGAGGAGACCAGGGAGGGAGTGTGGGGTTGGGGAGGGAATGAGGGAGTGGGATACAGCTGGGACACAGAGTTAACAAAATGTAACTAAAAAGAAAAATAAAATTAAAAAAAATAAAAATAAAAACAAGGAAAAAAAAAAAGAAGTCTTTGGAATATGTAGCTTAGGTATACCATGGTAGGAATCCAAAGCATCTGAGAAGTACTTTGTAAGTAGATGCTGTGTCATATCAGCAATTCTGAGAAATATTTCTAAGGTAAATATTTTTGATTAGTTCTCTTTATTAATTTAAAAATTAAGAACAAGAAGATATCTCAGCAGTTTTGATCACCTTCTGTACCCCCAGAGGACCAATTCAGCTCCTAGCACTGACATCAGGAAGCCCAACTGCATTTTAGCCCAGCTCCAATGGATCCAATATTTTCTTCTGGGCTCCACAGGCACACATTCATATATGGTATTCACACACACACACACACACACACACACACAGAGAGAGAGAGAGAGAGAGAGAGAGATACAAATAATGAAAATATTTTTAAATTAAATGGAGGCATGAAATTTTTTAGTAATATGCTATGCTTAAAATCACAATGGTAGGGCATGCTTCTGGAAGTCCTGGACACGTGATCTTATTCTTTTGTCTAAAGTTATGATAGCACTCAACATTTGCAAATAATTAAACAGTGTCTGTCACAGAATAGAATTGTGTGGTTTTGAAACACTGAAATCATCATGTGATCTACTTTAGCCAAGGAAACAGAAGCAGCAACTTTTGTTGCCTTGAGTCTTCTGTTTTCCAATATCCAATGGACAACCCTAAAAACATGTAAAGTAAGAAGCATTATGCAAATGGAGTAAGTTGTATTTATGAATATATACATATATATGTATTTAGAAATGTATGTATATATAATATATATATATGAAAAAGAAGCAGAGTTTTAAAGACATCATGGACTGGTGGTACATGGAAGCGCTTAGATGCAGAAACGGGGAGAAAGAAACGGTGCAAATACATTATTATCTCAAAAACTACATTATAAAAATAAATAAAACAGCACGATCAAAAATGACTTGTGCTGTTGGAAATGTAACCTGTACAACCACTTTGAAAATCAATCTGGCATGTTCTCAGGCAATTAGGAATAGTGATACCTCAATCCAGCTATGCCACTCCTGGGCATATATACAAAGGATGTTCAACCAGACAACAAGGACATTTCCTTAACCATGTTTGTAGTAGCTTTATTTGTAATAGCTAGAAGCTGGAAACAACCAAGATGTCCCTCAACAGGGGGATGGATACAGAAATTGTGGTACATTTACACAATGGAATACTACTCAGCTATTAAAAACAAGGAAATCATGAAATTTACAGAAAAATGTGGGATCTAGAAAGGATCATCCTGAGTAAGGTATCCCAGAAGCAGAAAGACACACATGGTATATACTCACTGTGGATATTAGCCATCTAATATAGAATAAACATACTAAAATCTATAATCCTAAAGAAGCTAAAAAACAAGGACCCTGTGGAAGAGACTTAATCCTCATTCAACAAGGCAAACAGGATAGGCATCAGAAGTAGGAGAAGCAGGGAACAGGAAAGGAGCCTTCCACAGGGAGCCTCTGAAAGACTCTACCCATCAGGGTGTTAAACAGATATGATCATCAGTAGTCATTATATCTAATCAAAATTTACTATTTATTAAAATAATACATTAATAGGATAAAATGGAAACAACAAAGTAATGTATAATGTCATTTTTTGAATAAATCTTCAAGAGCAGAAAATGTGTAGTGCTTTGAAATAAGGTCCTAAAAAAAATGTATCCTGCCAGTTTTGAAGTCTGCTATTAGATTTCCACATGTGGTCTTCACAACACAAGACAAATGGATGTACTGTATTCCAAACACAGCACTATTAGAGAGAATTTACTCAGCCATTAGAATGCAGAACTTAGTAACTTTTAAACTCTCAATTCCAGGCAAAGGAAGTTAATATTTTCTGAAAAATAAAATACAACTCTTTCAAACCCCCCCCAAACCAGTGTCTTTCTATCTTCCCCTTCTTCCAAAAGATTCTCTGCACCAAAGTTTGCTTTGAGTCTCAGCCTTGATAACTCTGCTTTGATACCTCAATCAGTAGAGTCTTTCAGAGACTGTCTATAGTAGGCTCCTGTCTGTCTTCTCCTGTTTCCAATGTCTATTGCATTTGTCCTTTTGAATGGGGATTGAGTGTCTTCCCTAGGGTCTTCCTTGTTTACCTTCTTTAGGAGCATAGATTTTAGTATGTTTATCCTGTATTATAAGGCTAATATCCACTTATGAGTGAGCATATACCATGTGTGTCTTACTGCTTCTGGGTTACCTCTCTCAGAATGGCTAAGATAAAAAACTCAAGTGACAACACATGCTGGAGAGGATATGGAGAAAGGGGAACCCTCCTTCTTTGCTGGTGGGAATGTAAAATTGTACAACCACTTTGGAAACCAATCTGGTGCTTTCTCAGAAAACTGGGAATAGTGCTTCCTCAAGATCCAGCTATACCACTATTAGGCATATATCAGAAATATGCTCTCCTATACAACAAGGACATTTGCTTAACCATGTTTGTAGCAGCTCTATTCGTAATAGCCAGAAGCTGGAAACAACCTAAATGTCCCTCAACAGAGGAATGGATACAGAAATTGTGGTACATTTACACAATGGAATACTACTCAGGTATTAAAACAAGGAAATTGTGAAATTTGCAGGCAAATGGTGGATATTAAATGCTCTTTTAAGACTACTCCATATCTAAAGAAAAGCTTTTGCCCATTCTGAACCAATAAAAAACAGTGGTATTCATTGTATCATATGTTCCAGATAATCCATTTGCTAGATATAGTTATGAGACTTTTCTCATGTTCAATACATGGCAAATTACCTGGTTTGTGTATATGAACAAGGCTGATCAAACACTATCAAGTGCTAAAACTTTCTAGATTACATGTACAAATTAAGAAAAATCAAAAGTAAATATCTCTCAATTAAAAAAATGATTTATGGAGGAAATAATTATTTTTGGTTACAGTTCCACAGAGAATGCCCATAATGATAAAGGTAGCAGAAGATGAGAGTAGGAAGCTGAGAGACCAAATCTTCAACTGTAAGCACAAGGCACGCGGAGAGAACTAGAAATAGGGCAAAGCTATAAACCCTCCGATCCTGTCCATGGTAACTTATTTCCTAGAGCCAAACAGTGTCTCCAGTTGGGAGCCTTGAGCTCCTGCTCACAAACATGAGCCTCTGGAGGACATTTTTCTTTTCTTTTTATTTTTTTTTAATGAATTAAGCACAATTCAGTCTTTTATTTAAATTCACATTTTCTTCTGCATATAGTGCTATGATCTGTTTACCCCATGAAAGGCTTTATAGCTTAATTCCATAATTTTACATTTTCCTGAGTTTCTTTTTTTTTTTTTCACTCAAACCACCACAGAGTTGTTTAGATACTGGGAATTATTATTCACTGATAACACAAGTCAGGTTACACATAGAGCTTGGAGATTAAAGCAACCATACCCTTCCCAGTGTGACCATATAGTAATGGATTAGCTAATTTCATATATAAAAATCCTTAAAAAAACATCTAAACACTAGTTTGGGGGGTTGAAATAGTTGTATTTTATTCTTCGGATAATATTAACTTGCTTTGCTTGGAATTGAGAGGTTAAAGTTATTTAATTCTACATTCTAGTGGCTGAGTAAATTCTCTCTAACAGTGCTGTCGTTGGAACCCAGTACATTCGTTTGTCTTGTGTTGTGAAGACCACACGTGGAAAGGTAATGCCAGACTTCAAAACACATTTTTTTTCAAGGCATTACACATTTTCTGTTCCTGAAGATTTATTAAAAAAAAAAAAGGCATTCGACATCAGTTTGTTGCTTCCCTTTTTATTCTACAATGTATTATTTTAATAAGTAGTAAATGTTGATTAGATATAATGACTGCTAATGATCATATCTACCAAATTTAGGCCGATGTGAAGGGACGTCTTCCAAAGCATCAAAGCATACCTCCTGTCATCGGTCCCAGGAGAAGCTGGTGAGAGACAGCTAGAGCTTTCTGCATCCACCATGATATTGAAATAGCTGTGACCCAAAGGGGCAAACTGATGTCCACAGTGTATGCTTTGGCTCACACTCAGGATGGAAACAGCAGATGCTAAGTGCTTTAATGCAAGGTGTTTTTAGAGCTGTCAGAAAATTGGAAGAGAGAAGTATTTTCAGTGAAGGACAATGGCGGAATATTGTCAAATATTGGTTTTAGAGCTGGAGTCATCTCATAAATTAGGCTAGCCTTATCCTGTGAGGTTATTAATCCATCCAAATTCAAGCAAGAAATGTGGAAATTCAGCTCCAGGTTGGTGTTTTCACTTCATGCTTTGGCCTCTAGGGTTAGGGTGAATTGCATATATATACATATATGTGTGTACATATTTATTTAATTCAACAAGTTTCATTCAATGTTGCTTATGTGTTGAGTCTACTAAGCATAGAATTATAATCCAGAGTAAGAAATCTTACCATTTTAGTTACTGTAGTAACTTGAATGGAAAGCAAGCCAGCTTTGATGAAGCAATTCAAAAAAAGAGCAAAAATCAACATATTCATACTTGAAGGCAGCAATGTGTGGAAATCTCACAATTCTTGTATGTTAGCATAACTACATAAAATTAAGATAGATATCAACCTCTAGGTTAAAATAGCTCATGCGTCCTGGAAGTTCTTTCATACTGTCTTTCATAACAGGTTCAGTCAGTTTATGGTTCTCCATTTTGCATCCATGCTTGGAGCCTAAGATCACTGTTAGAGTGAGCAATTCAGTGTTGATCAGAACCTACATTTTCAGCTTCTCTATCTCAGACTATTTGGTATAGCCTTACTTTACACTAGATTGAAATGGTGTAGAAATCGTTAATTTTATTCTTATATCTGCAATATCAGAGCCAAAAGTCTTTTTCAATCGATACAGCTTGTATACTATTTTGTACATATTCTGAAAAATGACCATTTTAACTTTGTCTGTAAAATTACCCATTAAGAACAAGTGTATGATGCATTAAGGAAAAGATATTTCTAGATCTTTCACCCCTACAGATTCTGTTGCAACAATCTTGGATTAATGCCCAGAGTTTGCATTTTTAACTAAGAGGCACTTACAAAACAAGATACAGAAATGACATTTTCAAAAGTATTATTATTTTACTGTTTAATGTAATACAATTCATTCACTTGAATCAATATTTTCTGTCACCTAAATTTCTTACCTGATGGGTCAACTATATGAAATGCTTTGTAAAATAATGATATACAGTGAAACTGATGAAATATTCCTTGTACATTCATGCTATTCCAGTGTTAAAGACACTTTCCTTTAGTTTTTGATGTTGTTCATTAGGCTGAAGCCTCAGGCAGAGTTATAGGATCAGAAGTTGTGGTTATTGAGGTGGCTTTTGAGTATATAGTTGCATTTATGTTTTGTTATTAAGTAGCTTATATCAAATTATCCCAGACTTATGCCACTCTCTGACCAGTGATTAATCTTCATTCATATGGAATCCTTAAGTCTTCAGTCTTCCAGCCTACTCTTAGGCACAGAATGTTATTGGGTCACTAGACCTTGGCATACTCACTTAATTCAAAATTAACTTAGAGGTTCTTAAACATATTTTGGAACATAAATCAGCTTTATCACATCCTAACTGAAAAGGGAAGAGCCTGTCTTTGGGAGTAGCTTAACTTTTTAACTATACACAGATAACACACAAGTTACACTTGATTTGAAATTGAATTTTATTGTTGATACTTATAGCACTTAAGGATATCAAGAATTAAAACACTTGCTTTTTCACACATTCATGCAATGAATATTCCTTCATCATTCTCAGTGTTAGGCACTTGGTTATGAGAACAAACAGAATGACCTCTTTCTAGTGCTTATGTTAGAATAAATAAGGTTGACAATAAACAAGTACCTAAATGCTATGATGAATATATATAATTTTATAGAGTAATGGACACCATGTACACTTCACTAAATGGTTCAATAGGTCCTTTAAAATGAAGGAATGAATTAGCTGCTGTTGCCTGAAAATTTAGGGGATAGGGATAAATGGGGATAAGTAATTAGACCAGGAGTACAATGGCAAGGCTTGTCTGGGAACACTTACCTAGTCACCAAAGGAGAATTTGTTGTCCAAAGGAATAAAAGAACTTCCACGTGTTTGAAAGAGCTTGATTGGGAGAACAGTAAAAATGGTGTTAAATTCTGGTTGGAAATCCAGGGTTAAGGGTGTTGGGTTCCCTCTGAAAGATGAGCCAAAGGATTTCTATTACATGGATCAACATCCACAGGGTCACATTTTGGAGAAATCCCCTGTATTGATTTGTGCAGACAGTTCCTGAAGGGAGAACCAATTTGATAGATGATAGCAGTTACACATGACAGCCAGAAAAATAGATGCTGGAGTAGACTGAAAAGAAGAGAGGAAATGGAAGAAGAGAGAAGACTATACAAAGTTTGACAACTGAATATAGTTTGGAGTAAGGAATATGGAGGTGAAATTCATTTACATGTTGCAGCTTTTTGAAAAATAGAGAACAATTTAAAATTCCATGCATCAGAAATGTTTTCTCTGTTCCTCCAACTTCCCCTTCTGCAGGCAAATAAAGGAGTTTTGTATCTTTCTTTACATGTTTTGTGGAATATTGTATGTTTTGTGAAATCTCTGAGAATTAATAGATTTGGAATCCTAGATTACTGAGGAGGAAATACATTTCTCAACAAGGGGAAAGAGCAGGTGTAAGATAAACAGTAATGACTTACCTAAAGAGGCCTGTTAACATAGAAACCTGAATGGGGAAAACAGGAGACTACCAGGAAGTCTCCATAATGATTCCAACTATATCTGCTTTGAGTTGGCCTAGAAGTATAGACAGAAAACAACAGGATACAGAATAAAAATGACAAAAGTGACTTTAATAAATTTTGTGTCACATGTTGATGTGTCAGGAAACAGGTTTCTGGTGACTCTGAGATTCTTGGGGAATCTTGAGGAAAAAAATAGAAAAAAATATATAAGTAAGCATTTTGTGATGAAGATTTTTATATTTGCCTATTAGAATATGTAGGAAGTATGATTTTCTGAATTTAAGTATGTTAGATATGAAATTAAATTAGACCATGAGTGTTAAAATTGCAGAGCTAAAATTGTTATTTTTACCTTATGGAGATACATTTAATGCTTTAATATTAGAAAATGACTCCAATTAAAACTTGAAGGACAAGGGAATTCCAAGATGGTGGTGAACACAGCACACTGTTTTGGAGAGGCAGAGGACATGACTCTCCGAAATTGGTGAGTGGAGAGACAATCGAAACTAGAATTTGGACTTTTGGGTTTTCTAAAGGAATGGGGACACCACCACAGCGTGGAGTGCTTGTAGATTTAGATCAGGTGTGGACTTCTTTGGGAATGAAGTAGGGCGCTTCTCTTGCCTCCCGCGGCGGGGAAGCCTGCACACAGCACCAGGCTGCTGAGCACAGAGTCCTCTTGCCTAGCTCCGGACCCGCAGAGCGTCCCCTCCCCCCTCCCACCCCGAGGATACTATCCCAGCGCAAGAAGCACATCCCAGAACACATAAAATATATCATCCAAAATGACCAAGTAGGCTTCATCCCAGGCATGCAAGGGTGGTTCAATATACGGAAATCCATCAATGTAATCCACCACGTAAACAAACTGAAGGAGAAAAATCACATGGTCATCTCCCTAGATGCTGAAAAGGCTTTTGACAAAATCCAACACCCATTCATGTTTAAAGTCTTGGAGAGATCAGGGATACAAGGACATACCTAAACATAGTAAAGGCAATATACAGCAAGCCTATAGCCAACATCAAACTCAACGGAGAGAAACTTAAAGCAATCCCACTGAAATCAGGGACAAGGCAAGGCTGCCCACTCTCCCCATATCTCTTCAACATAGTTCTGGAAGTCCTTGCTAGAGCAATAAGACAGTTGAAGGAGATCAAGGGGATACAAATTGGAAAGGAAGAAGTCAAATTATCACTATTTGCAGATGATATGATAGTATACATGAGTGAGCCCAAAAACTCTACCAGGGAACTTCTACAGCTGATAAACACCTTCAGCAAAGTGGCCGGATACAAAATTAACTCAAAATAATCAGAAGCCCTCCTGTATACCCAAGACAAAAGGGCCGAGAAAGAAATCAGGGAAGCAACACCCCTCACAATAGCTACTAATAACATAAAGTACCTTGGGATGACTCTAACCAAGCAGGGGAAAGACCTGTTTGAAAAAAACTTCAAGTCTCTGAAGAAAGAAATCGAAGAAGACATCAGAAGATGGAAAGATCTCCCGTGCTCATGGATCGGTAGGATTAACTTAGTGAAAATGGCCATTCTGCCAAAAGCAATCTACATATTTAATGCAATTCCCATCAAAATACCAACACAATTCTTTACAGACCTTGAAAGAAAAATTCTTAACTTCATATGGAGAAACAAAAAAACCCATAATTTCCAAAACGATCCTGTACAACAACAGATCCTCTGGAGGTATCTCCATCCCTGATCTCAAGTTGTACTACAGAGCAATAATAATAAAAACTGCTTGGTACTGGCATAGAAACAGAAAGGTGGATCAAAAGAACTGAATAGAAGACCCAGAAATAAACCCCCACAACTATGAATACTTGATTTTTGAAAAAGAAGCCAAAATCATTCAATGGAATAAAGACAGCATCTTCAACAAATGGTGCTGGTCCAACTGGATGTCTACATGCAAAAAAATGAAACTAGATCCATATTTATCACCCTGCACAAAACTAAAGTCCAAGTGGATCAAAGACCTCAATATAAAACCAGATACTCTGAATCAGTTAGAAGGAAAAGTGGGGAAGAGCCTAGAACTCATTGGCACAAGAGACAACTTCCTGAACAGAACACCATCAGCACAGGCCCTAAGAGCAACAGTCAATAAATGGGACCTCATGAAATTGAAAAGCTTCTGTAAAGCAAAAGACACTGTCGTTAGAACAAAATGACAGCCTACAGATTGGGAAAGGATCTTCACCAACCTAACCCAATTAAAAAATGGGGTATGGAGCTAATGAGAATTCTCTGTAGAAGACTATAGAATGGCAGAGATACACATAAGGAGATATTCAACATCTCTAGCCATCAGAGAGATGCAAATCAAAACGACCCTGAGATTTCACCTTACACCCACCAGAATGGCTAAGATCAAAAACTCAAGAGATAACGCATGCTGGAGAGGATGTGGAGAAAGGGGAACCCTTCTCCACTGCTGGTGGGAATGTCAACTGGTACAACCACTATGGATATCAATCTGGCACTTTCTCAGACAATTAGGAATAGTGCTACCTCAAGATCCAGCTATACCACTCCTAGGCATATATCCAAAAGATGCTCAAGTACACAATAAGGATATTTGCCCAACCATGTTTGTAGCAGCCTTATTTGTAATAGCTAGAACCTGGAAACAACCCAGATGTCCATCAATGGATGAATGGATACAGAAATTGTGGTACTTTTACACAATGGAATACTACTCAGCAATTAAAAACAAGGAAGTCATGAATTTTGCAGGCAAATGGTGGGATCTAGAAAAAATCATCCTGAGTGAAGTATCCCAAAAGCAGAAAGACACACATGGTATATACTCACTTATATAGCCCTACACGATAGGATAAGCATACTAAAATATGTGCAACTAAAGAAGATAAACAAGAAAGAGGTCCAGGGGTAAGATGATCAATCCTCATCTAGAAAGACAAAGGCGTTGGACATTGGAAATAGGAGAAAACAAGTAACAGGACAGTAGCCTACAGCAGAAGGCACCTGAAAGACTCTACCTAGCAATGTATCAAAGCAGATGCTGAGACCCATAACCAAGCCTTTGGCAGAGTGTAGGGAATCATATGAAGGAAGGAGGAATTAGTATATCCTAGAGGGTATAGGGAGCCCCACAGGGTCCATATATCTGTGCACAGGGGTCTTCTATGAGACTGTTTATCCAACCAAGGACCATGCATGGATATAACCTACAACCCCTGCTCAGGCACAGCCCATGGTAGCTCAGTATCCAAGTGGGTTCCCTAGTAAGGGGGACAGGAACTATTTCTGACATGAACTCATGTGCTTCCCCTCCCCCCTGAGGGAGGAGCAGCCGTGCTAGGCCACAGATAAGGACATTGCAACCATCCTGAAGATACCTGATAAGCTATGGCCAAACGGAAGGAGAGGACACCCCCCTTTCAGTGGACTTGGTAGGGGGCAGGGAGGAGATGAGAGAGGGTGGGGAGGATTGGGAGAGAAAGAAGGAGTGGGCTACAGCTGGGATACAAGTGAATGTATAAAATTATTTAAAAATAAAAATATTAATAAAAAATAAATAAAAGAAAAAACTAACAAACAAACAAAAAACTTGAAGGACAAACTTTGTGCTTATTTCTTTATTTTATTCTCATTTCCTATTGGTTTACTTGTCTTATATCCTTTCTCTATTCTTCTCAAAATGTCTTTGTGTGTGTGTGTGTGTGTGTGTGAGTGAGCTAAAAAAATTAAGAACAGTTAAGCAGTGTTAAGGCATGTTTTAACATTTAATGTTAGAAATTATTCATTGTGTTAAGATATGAGGAACAATTCTTTGCCTGATATTATGGTATCAATGGTAACTGACCGCATGATGTCCTTATCTTAAGGATTTTTTGTTGTTATTGTTTTTGTTCTGTTCTGTCTGTTCTTTTGTTTTATTTTAATGATCTGTTGTCTACTTTCTGGACTCATAGTTGATACTAACAGGTGAGCAAAGTAATTATATTCCCTATGCTCACTAACCTTATGAGACAAACAAGCATTAAAATAATGAAGCAGGAATAAATAAATGATATACCAGGTACTAAGAAGGAAAAGTATTAATTAAATATGATAAGAAGAAAAAAATAATTAAGACAGGGGTAATTAGAAAGACTTCCTGCTGATTTGAGCTTATGCTTGAAGAGTGAATAGACCTTTGCAGTCTTAGGAAATGAAAGCAGAAGTTCTCAGCGCTTCTGGTGAGACTGAAATGGGTTTGGAAAAGCTCTGAAGTGCAATGGTACCATTCCATCCATGTTTAGATGGCTGGATGCCATGCTAAGGGGGGAAATGGGTAAGTCTCTCACATGTGCATGAGAGAGACCGAGAGATACAGACAGAGAGAGAAAGAGATGTACAGAGACAAATTAGATCCTTTACTATTTTGTGGATCAGGAAGAAGAAACATGTTGATATACCATGTGAGAGGATATCCTGAAGACTGCTATTTAGAAAGACAGAAATTTCTTGTTTGAAATGATACACACTTAACTCAAATTTTCTGAAACTTTTGTGTTTTAATTTCTTCTTCAGAATTTTAAAATGGCTGTATTGGTTAGCCTAATGAACTGAATCGTTTGAGAAAGTTATCCCAAACCCCCTGATGGAATCCTGAAATCATGCGTGGATTCAGTATTTTCTAAAGCTTCCTATGAAGTATGTAGAAGAATATAGTGGAATTGTCATGGAACCTCATAAGAAGAATATTGAGACATATTCATAGAAACTAAATAGTTATAAAAGTTATATACTCAAACAAAACACTGGCTAAGGACAGTGAAATGTATACTTTGGTGTAACCTATAGATCTCTAGAATGTCCTGAAGCTAACATACATACTTGGCTACTGCCTTTGAGCTTTAGCTTCCATAAATGAAGTAAATGAGTATAAAAATACATGTATGGATTTTTTCAGTTTTGTAAACTTGTAACTGCTCTCTTCCTAGAATTCCCCCTTTCCACCAGGCTAATACCTGGAGTGCTTACTCTTTCTGTTCACTAAACCTTTGTTCACAGACCCTGGGTTAGAGGATAGCCCTGTGTTCCATGATCGAATCCTGACTTTGCTTCTGGACAATCCCATTTTGTTGTTTTGTTTCTCTTTTCTTTCAGAGAATGATTTCTCTAGAACTGAGTCCTTAATCTCAGAATACAGGTTAGCCTGGACAATGCTGAAAACGTGACTTAATGTTAAAATTACTGAATGAAGGAGTTCCTTCCTTCCACATCGATGTATTAGATTTATGCAAACAACGTGGTGATCTCTCTGAAAACAAGTGTTCAAAGGAATGTGGACAATAAAGAACTGCTGTTGTTGATGCAGTATGCATTTTTTTTTTAATTCCTTAATGCTTTCATCCACATGAAGAGACTCAGTCCCAAACTGCAAAGACAGACACCAATTGATGACACTAAAGTCAGTCAGGAGTGAAATCACTGGCACTACAAAATCCTTTGTAACTATTTATTTCATTTGTTTTATCTCTCTTCTGAGAGTTCTATAAACACAATCATAAGATGATAAAAGAATTTCTCAGCCTTCCTGAAAATAGATAAAATCTGCGGTTGTTTCACTGATCTTATTTTTTTAGAAATCCAGTGATAGATATATCTGTAATTGCATACAAAGCTATTACTTTTATCTTTTATTACTTGTTTTATGGATATTGGGAGACATTACTCAAATAATATTATGTAATTTATAGAATATTATTTAATAATATTTAATAACAATATTTGCTGATTTCTAGAAATATTTAGTGATAAGTTCAATGAAAAATTTAATAATAAATTCAAAGGATTTATTCCCAAATTAAATGATCTCAAATTTTTACAGTCACTATGGATCTGGCTTCTGGTTTTGGAGAGGTGGTAGCAACTTCTTTATTCACTCTATTATATCCAACTACACAATTCAAGCAGGGTGATTTTGTGAGTTTGAATGTAAGCAGGTTTTTTTCCTATGTAGTATTAACTTTGTTGTGTTCTACAAAAATGACCACCGGGTATGGTCCTCATCGTTCTCTGGTTCTTATGGTTTAACCCGTTGTACAAAACCTGGTAACAGCTGTTCTCCAACTACATGTCTTATTCCTCACGATAAATTTATTTTTTAATGTATACTTATTTTTTTAACATTTAACTTTATTTATTTGGTTGTTCACTTTACACCCCAATCGTAGTCCCCATCCACCTCTCCTCCTGGTCCCACCCTCCCTCTTTTTCTTCCCTCTTCCCCCTTCCCCCTCCCCTATACCTCAAGAAAGGCGTCCCCCCCCCTTAACCCACCCCAGTACTTCAAGTTGCATTAGGATTGAGCACATCCTCTTCAATAGTGACCTGGGAATGTAGCTCCACCAGGGGGGAGTGACTGAAAAGCATGCACAGAGTCCATGTCAGAAATAGTCTCTGCTTTCCTTACTAGGGCACTCACAAGAAGACCAAGTTGCCCATTGGGTATATGTATAGGAGACCTACATCAGTCTCCACAGGCCAGCCTGGACCTAGGTTATTTGGCTCTGTTAATCTTCTGTGAAGCTCCTTTCCACTCTGGGTCCTTCTATCCTTCCTCCCAGAGACAGAACAGGATAGGAGGGGAGTACAGAAGAAAACAAGGGTGAGAAACAGATATGGGGAGAGCAGGGGCAAGAAGACAGAGGGCTTGCAGAGAGAAAAGAAACTGTGGGAGGGGGAATTTTTGAGACAAGCTGGAGTCCTACAACAGGGTAAGCTCCAGAGAATATATGGGAGTGTTTCTAGCTGAGACTCTTAGTAGTGGGGGTCATGGAGACTGAAGATGCCAAACTCTAGACAGGACTCCTAGTGGATGGAATTGGAACACCAAACCATACACAAAAAGTGAGAAAACAGGAAACAGGACAGGAGCTTAACACACAGGACCTCTGAAAGACTCTACACAGCAGTGTATCAAAGCAGATGCTGAGGCTCATGACCAAACTTTGGGCAGAGTTCAGGGAAGCTTATGAAAGAAGGGGAAGATAAAAAGACCTGGATGGGACAGGAGCTCCATAAGGAGAGCAACAGAACCAAAAAATTTGGGCCCAGGGCTCTTTTCTGAGAGTGATATTCTAACCAAGGACCATGCATGGAGATAACCTAGAACCCCTACACAGATGTAGCCTATGTATGGCAGCTCCGTGTCCAAGTGGGTTTCCCAGTAAGGGGAACAGGGACTGTCTCTGACATGAACTCAGTGGCTGACTCTCTGATGACCTTCCTCTGAGGTGGGAACAGCCTTACCATGCCACAGAGGAAGACAATGCAGCCAGTCCTGATGAGACCTGATAGGCTAGGGTGAAGTGGAAGGGGAGGAGGACCTCCCTTATCAGTGGACTAGAAGAGGGGCACGGGAGATGATGAAGAATGTAGGATGGGATTGCGAGGGAATGAGGGAAGGGGCTACAGCTGGGATACAAACTGAATAAACTGTAATTAATATAAACAAAATAAAATAAAATAAAATAAAATAAAATAAAATAAAATAAAATAAATAAAAAAGTTAAAAAGAACCTGAAGCTGGACTGATGGGTTGGGAGGAGGATCTGGGAGAATTCCTGTAATAGAAAGAACATTATCAAAATGTACTTTATAAAAACTGTGAAAATGATTCTCTCTGAAATTCTATAATTATTTTTTCCTTCTAAATTAGTCATTATACTGGGGGCAGGGAAAGCAGTATATTTCGGTTGATTTCTGTTTTTCTCAATAAAACAATTAATAGGGACTGAGATATTTTACATGTTCTGTTTTTTTTTTTCTGCATTCAAAGCACCTGCTTATATATCTATTGTGCTTTCATTGTTATATTCCACATACAACATGTAACTTCGTGGGGGTTGTTCTTGTGTCTTTAATATTGTAAGTAGCCTCTGTTTTATTGTAGGTACTCAATCTTTGTGTGTGGCATTTGTGGATCTCTTTGGGCTCCACCCATTTTGGTTGTTGTGGTTGTTTTCCTAACTGTTCCTAAAGCATTTTGAATTACAGTGATTTCTAGACTGCTGCTATACCTTATCTCAGTGGTTGGCTGAGAATGAAACATGAACAGAACAACATAGCTAAATAGTCTTACTATATGTGACTTTATAATTAAAAAAATAATCTGTGTTGCTACCACACCAACATAATAGCAGATATGCTTGATGTATTTTATATTTCTCACATTTCAGAAAACCTAGTGGAGAAAAAGCAGGAGATACCTTAAAAAAAGTTCACTAAAAGGTCAAGACATTCTTAGAACTATTGTATTTCTTTATTATGTAATTTTTTTTCATGATACACAGAATCCATTCACCTAATTATCACAATTGGTTTTATATGTCTATTGTTCAACCATGTCTCTTCATCCTGATAATTTTAAGTTTACAGATACTCCTCTAATGTATGTAAAAATATGCATTGCTAATCTAAACAGGAACATGATGAGTCAGGACGTACAATAACTTTATTGATTCTTTTAAGCTACTGCTGTGTAATGTATTTTACAAATTAATAGCACTTACCACCACATGCTAAGCCAGCTGCCCTCCACCAATAAAGATCAAGTTAAGAAAATTGAACAAACTGATTAAGTTGCAAAAATATACAAGGACAATATTGCTAAACTGTTATGCTGTTGCTGCTGAGTAGGATGCAGCTATTTTCAGTGTTTACAACTGCAGCACTGTGAAATGCTCACACATCCCTAATACTAATGGATGAATAAATACATGATCGTATGTTTTCCCTTTCTGTTTGTTTCTCATTTCTTAAGGTCCATCCTATTTTGAGGATAGTTTGTTGGAATCTCATCTTACTTTTTATAATCTTATTTCTTAAGCTCTGGTCTCCAGCTTACTCTAGCCTTTCACTTGTGTTGTGTATCTTATTACCATATGATTCATTATAATTGCTGAGGCTATTTGCTTAACAATTGTTCGTTATGTTATGTGTTCTCTAAGACAAACAAGATAATGCATCTTTTTTTTTTTTACAATTTTGATTATTCATGAATAGTAAATTTGACAATAGCTCAATGACTCACTGTGGGATTTAGAGGATGGGGATTGATATTGATTATAAAAAGATTCAATTCAAGCTAATCAGTTTTGCAAATTGATGACAGTACTTCAATGAAAATATTTACAATTTTAGATATTCTTTGTTTATCAACAACATCAATAGGCAGACACAAAATATCTTAACCTTCTAAGCTTCCAGTGAAAGTATTTATTTTGTTTGTAAGCTGAATTAAAAAATACAGTTATAGTTCAAAAATATGAGTATGCAGCTATTTTATATATATATATATATATATATATATATATATATATATATATATATTGCTTTTTTTCAAACAAGTCTTTCACTTGCATGGTTAGAGTCACACCAAGGTTCTTTATGTCATTTGTGGCTATTGTGAAGGGTGTTGTTTCCCTAACCTCTTTCTCAGCCCTTTTGTCTTTCATATACAGGAGGGTTACTGATTTTTTTTAATTAATTTTGTTTCCAGCCACGTTGCTGAAGGTGTTTATCAGCTGAAGGAGTGTTCTGGTAGAATTTTTGGGGTTGTTCATGTGTACTATCATATCATCTGCAAAGAGTGATACTTTGACTTCTTCCTTTCTGATTTGTATACCCTTTATCTCCCTTAGTTGTCTTATTGTCCTAGCTAGGACTAAGGGTACTATGTTGAAGAGATATGGAGAGACTGGGCAGCCTTGCTTGGCCCTGAAGAAGATATCAGAAAATGGAAAGATCTCCCATGTTCATGGATCAGTAGGATTAATAGTGAAAATGGCCATCCTGCCAAAAGCAATCTCCAGATTCAGTGCAGTTCCCATCAAAATACCTACACAATTCTTTACTGAACTTGAAAGAACAATTCTCAGTTTCATATAAAAAAAAAACCCAAACCAAAACAAAAACCAAAAACCTGGAATTGCTAAAATAATCCTGTACAGCAACAGATCTTTGGGTATTTCCATCCCTAGTCTCAAGTGTAATACTGAGCAGTAGTAACAAAAACTGCATGGTGACATAGAAACAGAATGGTGGATCACTGGAGTCAAATAGAAGACCCAGAAATAAACCCTCACACCTACGGATACTGGAGTTTTGACAAAGAAGCCAAAATTATACAGTGAAAAAAAGATAGCATCTTCAACAAATGGTGCAGGACTAACTGGATGTCTATATGTAGAAAATGCAAAAAGACCCATATTCATAACCCTGCACAAATCTAAAGTTCAAGTGGTTCAAAGACAACAACATAACACCAGACACACTAAATCTGTTAGAAGAAAAAGTGGGGAAGAGTCTTGAACTCATTGGCACAGGAGACAACTTCCTGAACAGAACACCTACAGCACAGGTTCTAAGATCACCAATCAATAAATGGGACCTCATGAAACTGAAAAGCTTCTGTAAAGCAAAGAACACTGTCTTCAGAATAAAAAGACAGCCTACAGACTGAGAAAGGATCTTTACCAACTCTTTATCTGACAGAGGGCTAGTATCCAGAATGTATAAAGAACTCAAGAAGTTAAACAGCAACAAATCAGTTAATCCAATTAAAAAATGGGGTACAGAGCTAAACAGAGAATTCTCAATAGAGGAATATCGAATGGCAGAGAAATACTTAAAGAAATGCTCAACTTCCTTAGTCATCAGGGAAATGCAAATCAAAATGACCCTGGGATTTCACCTTACACCCACCAGAATGGCTAAGATCAAAAACTCAAGTGACAACACTTGCTGGAGAGGATGTGGAAAAGGGGAACCCTACTCCACTGCTGGTAGGAATGCAAACTTGTACAACCACTTTGGAAATCAATTTGGCACTTTCTCAGACAGTTAGAAATAGTGCTTCCTCAAGATCCAGCTATACTACTCCTAGGCATATATCCAAAAGATTCTCAAGTAGTCAACAAGATCATTTGTTCAACCATGTTTGTAGCAGCTTTATTTGTAATAACCAGAAGTTGGAAACAACACAGATGCCCCTTAGTTGAGGAATGGATATAGAAATTGTGGTACCTCTACACAACGGAATACTACACAGCAATTAAAAACAAGAAAATCATGAAATTTGTAGGCAAATGGTGGGAACTAGAAAAGATCATCCTGAGTGAGGTATCCCAGAAGCAGAGAGACACACATGGTATATACTCACTTTTAAGTGCATATTAGACATATAACATAGGATAAACATATTAAATCTATACTGCTAAAGAAGCTAATCCCGAAGGAGGATCCTGGGTAAGATGCTCAGTCCTCATTCAAAAAGCAAACAGGATAGACATTGGAAGAGGGAGAAAACAGGGAACAGGACAGGGGCCTACCACAGAAGGCCTCTGAAATACTCTACACACCAGGAGCAGGTCATTGAAGCAGAGGCTGAGACTCATAGCTAAACTTTTGGCAAAGTACAGGGAATCTTATGAAAGAAGGGGGAGATAAAAAAAAGAACTAGAGGACAGAGAAGCCTTCCCTGTCCACAGAGAAAGACGATGAAGCTAGTCATTATGACCTGATAGACTAGGGTTAGATGGAAGGGGAGGAGGGCCTCCCCTCTCATTGGACTGGAGCAGGGGCATAGGAGAAAAAGAGGAAGGGAGGTTGGGATTGTGAGGGAATGGGGGAGGGGGCTACAGCTGGGATACAAAGTGAAATAAACTGTAATTAATAAAAATAAACTAAAAATTAAAAAGGAAAATATTACTTTTGTACTTATAAAAGTTATAATCCAAGCAAAGTTATAAAAATATACATTTCAACCTATCTACTATGCCCTCCAAGATTTACTGTTATTTATATTTTAATGATTTAAAAAAAAATAAGAGATCCATTCATGGGTACGCCAAGATTTGCAAAGGTAAGAGGCAGAATCGACCTAAGACACAAGGGACGTGTTCTGATCGTGATGTCCTGTGTGTGCTAGTGTAGACTCAGTCACTGATAGTAAATGTCATGCTTACAAATATTTACAACTTCTGAATAAGAAATTTGCAGCCTGATTTATCTATCACCCGAAATTGACTTCTAAGTTTTAAGGCACTTAAAAAAAAGTTAAGTGTCTTATGTGAAATTTTACCACTAGCCAATGATTTTCATGAACACTCATGATAAATAACTCAAATGAACCCAAAGGTTGTAAGTTTCTTGTTTGTTTCTGCCTAAAATACGTGGACTCTTAATAACTGGAAGCCCCAAATCTCAGTGAAAGTTACCTGGGTTGACATTTCTAGCGTGTTTCTGTGGGCATACTCACATTTAGGTGTGTTGAGGCATAAAAGTATTTGCTCTGATTTCATCTACGTTCTGCATGTTTAAACACAGGGCATTGTTGTTTGCAGCATTCAAAAGCCTAATGGCAGGAGCCACATGATTATATAAGGTGGATGACTCCGAAATTGATCAAAGTACAAGTTATTAAAAATTGAGCAATGACTGGTGGCAGCAAGAGCAAATATAATTTATACTCAAGATACCTGAATTATGAATGCAATGGTATTGACTCAGTGTAATTCCCTTGGTCCCTGGAAAGACTGTTAAAGGATATGATTTAGAATAAGGGTAAGCACATAAAAAAAAACAAAAAAACTTGCTAGCATAGGGGTTTGATGACTTTCAGAGACATTCTGGAGAACTGTCAAGAACTTTCAATATTTTCACTTGAGTAATACACTTTAAAATCAACATTGGTGTTCTCAAGGAGAAGGACTTCCAAAGAAGTCTTTGTTGGAATGTCACTTTCTCATAGTGTGTTCATCTCTGGCTGCATGGATACACATAATGATAGAGGAGCATGAAGACAGGAGTTTGCTTTCATCATCTACCAAAAAGTACATTATACTGTATAAGTTATTTCACTTTTGTGCATACTATTGTCACTTTTGACAAAGGAGACTAGATCTTCAAAAGCCTATCTTTAAGTCTAGTAGAAGTTCTGAAAAGTCATGCTTCTTTTGTCTGAAAATATGCATTTTAATTGACTCTTGAATGACTCAGTTCATTGAAATACACTAATAAATTATTTATTAAAAGCATCTTATGTTTCAAAAAGAATTTTAGTGTTTCTCATGGCTAGTTTCCCAACTATTTTTCAGCAAGGAGATGATCAAAGAAATTTCTTTTCGTAAGAGCTGGCACAAATATAGATAACCACAACTAAGCAAAATGCAGTTATGAAACCCAGTCCCAAAGTATACATCAACAAAATAACTGCTGCAGTTAGGTTCAGGAAACACTGCAAAGGAGAGGTGTAAGATTGTAAGAGTCAGAGGGTAAGGGAGTTGCTGTGAGACTGTGTCTACTAGGAATGTCAGGAGCTACACCCACACAGCCTCAGCAGCATTGCTGCCTCGTCATCGCCTGAACAAAGGCAAGAACAATCGATATGCCAAGGTGGATGGGGGAAAGTCCAAGATGCTCGATCCTGCACGAACTGGAGGCAAGCAACCAAGGAATCCTGAGAGCAGGAGAAATAGTCTTACCCAAGGAAGAGCTCACCAACTGCCCACCCAAAGACAATGATCAGAGCTAAAAACACACACGACTGACATTATACAGACTGAGATGGTTATATCTGTGCATTTAAGGAATATATACAAATATGTGTCACTGCTTTCAATAAAGACTGTTATTTGACACTTTACTTTGAATTGAATAATACAGTCTTCTTTTTTTCATTAGCCATATGCATTTGACAACAATTAATGAGGAAAGAGGCCATGAACTTGAAAGATAGCAAAGATGGACATATTAGAAAGTTTGGAGAGGAGGAAGAAATGATGCATTTATATTATAATTTAAAATAAAAAATAATAAAATTCAAAAATAAAAATATATGAACAGTGATCTTGACTTTGAGGTGAAGTAGAATAAGATATTTATAAATAAATCAAAAGATATCTACAATTACAAAAGGAAGTATCAGTATGGAAATCCATTATTCAACACTTGCCAAGAATTTGGCATATATAACTATAGATATGGCATTATTATGAAAAATCTGCATGTGTAAAGCTTAAAACAAAACCCATAGGACACATTAAAATGCACCTCCAAATTATAGTAGTGTTGGCTGATAGTTCCTAATCAGAGAAGTATGTGAAAAATTCACATAGCAGGGTGAAACTTGTTTGGATCATGATAACCCAACCAATCAGAGAATCTTGCCAGACTAATGATTATTATGCACAAATCTTCCATTTGCCTAGATAAGAAAATGTTTAACCTCACATTTTCTTTGAGAGTGCCTCCACTTTTATCTATATTTTTTCAAAGCTGAAAAAATTAGTAGTATAGTTTTGCTAAATGCACATAGCAGTCTAATTTTCTATGTCATATTTATCTCCTCTTTCTCTGACATTCACTAATATTTAGAATAGTGATTATATTCATTTAGTGTTGAATTATAGCTGATTAACAACACTATTGCTCACTACCAGGTCGATAGTGTATGTGTGTGTGAAATTTATTCTGAATTTAACAATTCCCTTCATTTAATGTGTATGGGTCATTTTAGGTTCAGGAGCGTTTTATTTCATTCTTTACTAAGATATTCCTACTTATTTTTTTTTTGTTTCTTCTGTAGAATAAACAATTAGTCTTACCTCGAGCTTTTCTTTTCAATTTTAAGTGATTTTCTCCTATTGTTTTCAACATTTTAGTTTTTAACACTAACCTTAAGTTTGATGTTCATATTCTGATTTAAATTTCCACCCAAATATTACATTATTATCTACAGCTTTTAGTATTTTAATTTTGATACTTTATTTGAATAAAAAATACATTTATCGTTTATTCATTTTTATTTAAATTGATTTTTTTCTTATGCCACTTATTTGCTTGCTAATTTCTATCTGTTTTTTTATTGGTTGCAAAAATAAGTGTTTTTAATCATTTTCCCACTTTCAACATATAGTATCACATTTACCTTGTTTCAATGCTAGTTTCATGTTTAAAACAAGAAGGAATCTATAATTCCAATAGATGCTCTTAAAGGTGTGAATTTGGCACAACAGAAACAAAGTTGTTTGCCCTGGCTGATGCTTACATTGATTCAGGTCTTGTTCTTGAGTATACAGGTAAGAAGTGGGCTCTGACACAGAGCATCCTGCCCTTAAGAAGCATTCATTGACCAAGTTAGTACTTGATGAAAAGTAGAACTAACAACCTCCAGCATTAGCTGTTCATGTTGGTCTTACATACTAAGCAAAGGCAGAGATGTTAAAATTATTTCACAATCAATCATCCCACTGAGTGATAGGTCTGAATAGTAACACTATTATAAATAAATAAGCAGTAAAAAAGGTTATGTTTTTAATGCTATCCTTGTTACTGTTGAAATTAAAATAGTTTCTTCTGCTGTTACCTGTTACTAAATAAGTAGATAGTACTTCACAGATAGTGTCAGCAATATAGATAAGACTTATCTGAAATTGCTTTTCCTTCACTAGAACACTGGTCATATGGTGAAGTGATAATAATGATTCAAATACACACACATGTTAATTTTGGATGCCCCTTGTCCTTGTGCATCGGCCCCACAGAAAGAAGACAAATGGATCTCGGATATATTTAGTGCACCATGAAATAAACTGTCTAGTCCCTTAAAAAGTATAAAAGAGATAAATGATCAAATTCTTTGATACTGAGTGGTAGGGCAGGAGTTCAGGAGAGGGAAGTAGGGCAAGCAGATAAAGAAAAATAAAGTGTATAATATATATTTATATATATTAGTATACAAAATAATTTAGTTTATTAAAAGCACTAATACAAATTTTACTACATCCTATAATTTTATTGTTTTAAATTAACTCATGCAAAAGAAGATGCAAAAAACAAGATTTTCCTGATTATTTTTCAAACCTAGGTTTCAATAAGCTTTAATATATTGTTTTCGTGTTTGAAATCAAATCCTTTTATTAGCTTTTTGAGAATCAGACAACATAGTTCCTTCACGCACTTCCCACTCTCCACCCAGCACTGCCGCCACTTCCCAATCTACTCAAATGTGCCCCATCCCTGTTCTTAACACATTAAGTGTGATGTGTGATGACCATATACTTTTCTGGTGTGGCCTTCCAGGGAACATAGTAAACATACCAGCAGCTGCATCCTCAATGAGAACTTAATCTTCAGTTGTCAATCTCCAACTTCCAGAGATTCTGAGTTGGTGGTGGGCTTTTGTGTCTACTTCTCACCATCTAGAATTTTGTCTGGATTGAGATTGCCTCGGTCTACAAGACAGTTTACGTAATAAGCAGTTTCAGCCTCTGTAAATTCATTCATTCAACTGCTTGGCCATGAGAAACTGTAGTTTCTTTGTAGTCCTCTACCACCTCTGGCTCTTGCAACCTTTCCACCTCATCTTCCAAGACAATTCCTAAGTTTTGGAATAAGGGGCTATGATATAGACGTCTCATTTGGGGCTGAGAATGCTGTGGTCTCTTTCTCTTTGCACTTTCATCAGTTGTTTACAAAAAAGTAAATAATAATAATAATAAAAGATATCCTTTAGTAGTTAGCCAGTGTTGACAAAGGTTGTTTAGCCTGCCTGTTTAGGTATAGAAAAAGAAATGACAGTCACCAGTCTGATTGGCCCCAAAAGAGAGAGAAAGAATTCCCAATCTTCAGTCTGGCCTTATTGACCCTACAAAGATACAAGGAACTATGTGAGAGACAGCAAACAGGTGTAAAATAATTTCAGTCTAATATACTAACATGGAATTGTTTTTTACAGTGCTTTTGATATTCATTACTCTTGTAGTATTGGTCAAACTCTGTAACAACTATAAGAGTGAATAATTCTTAATTGTAGATGAAGGAACAGAAGAAAATGAATAAGAGAGAAATTAAACAGGAGAAAGTGGGAAGAAAAAATGATTGATGGGAAAATTAAGTCAGACTTTAGGTCAAAGTTTGGTAACAATATCATACCTACTTGTGTGTGTATGTGTGTGTGTGTGTGTGTGAGAGAGAGAGAGAGAGAGAGAGAGAGAGACAGAGACAGAGACAGAGACAGAGACAGAGGTTGATAACAGCAGGTGTTTTTCTTGGTCACTCTTCATCTTATTGTGTGACACAAAGTTTTCACTGCTCTCATTGCTCACTGATTTGGCTAAGCTGTCCAATGAGCTTCTCTCTGCATTGGAACTGTAGATCTCATGATGTCCTGCTTCTCAAATGTTGCTATTCAAATGCAAGTCTACATGCTTTGTGGCAAGCACTTTATTGAATCTTTAACCTTACAGCTATATGTTCTAATTCCATTAAAGCAATTTTTAGTTTTGAGTAGCATAAAAATTATTTTTTATGTGACTTCTAAGAAGCATATTGCAATATTTTAGAAGATCTTAACTTGAATCATGTTTTTTATCTTATCAGCTATGCCACTTTGGTCAGGATACTCAACTTTTCCTTGTCTCGGACTCTTCACTGAACCAGACACTGTTACACTTTGGCATGGTGGCACAAATTAATAGTACTCCTCCAGAGCAACATAACTTGAGTATACAAGTTGCAGGCCAGCCTAGGTAATATAGCAAAGCCCTGTCTTCAAACATCAAAGCAAACAAAGAAACATGAAATACATTTTCACACCAGGGCTATCAAAATTGTCATTGGTGTAACTGGTTCTTTTTTCTGTAGAACTCATATTTCCATAGAAAATAAATATTCAGGTTTCAAAGTATTAACAAAAACAATTGAAGACATCTGCCTTGGTGTGAAGCACCAAGAATTGTGTCTAGTCTGACACTTACAAGCTGTATGACATTGAACATTCCACTTAACCTAAGACTTCGTCTCATTGTCTCCAAACATGGTCTTAATGATGCCATCCCCTCTACGGATTAGTTTTCAACAGAGTCAATGGGGTGTGAGCAGTGCTGACTTCACGAAACTTGTAAAAACAGTGTGAATCATAGACACATCAAGGGTGAGAATAAGAGAAGAAAATACAGCGAATTGTTATTGCTATTTTATAGTTTTAGTGGTAAAGTTATATATTAGGTCTAACTTTTTTTCCTCATTTTCTAGCTGAGATTTAATGAAGTGCAGCAACTCTCTTAAAAATCAAAGAAAGAGATTATAGCAGAAATGGAGTCCTTGAACCCCTTTTTATCACTTAAATAATACCTTCATTTTTTTTAGACCTATTGAAATGGCATGTGATTAAGCATTGTGAACTGAAATATGAATACTTCGAAAAGCCCCTTAAGCAGAAAAAGACCAGAAGCTATCAGTCCAGGACTCATTCTTACAGGTTTTTTTTTTAATACATTTATCTTTGGTGGAACATTTTTAACAGATTACACTGAGATTTATCCTTTTATTTTTCTCAACAGTAAGGGAAAGCTGTTGTGTTTGACTTCGTTTACCATTATTTCCTATCATAACAATGAAGACACATGTTCAAGGAAGTTCAATAGTTTGATCTCGGTCAGACAGATGGGAACCAGGTCAGCTTCTCTGGCCTCCCTATCCAGAATGATCTTCCTCCCAAATGCTGATGCAAATGTAGAACACTCAAATGTAGAACTCCCACACTGGGTCTAGTTGAAAATCATGAGTTTGAAGCAAGCCTGGTCTACAAACTGAGTTCAGGACAGCCAGGGCTCTGTTACACAGAAACCCTGTCTCAATTAAATAAATGAATGGATGGATGAATGAATGAATGAATGAATGAATGAATGAATGAATGAAGAAACAAACAAACAAAAAGAAACAAATCACTTGCCAGGTGCTGCTTCTTTTCCTACCTCCACCCCAAAGAATTCTGAGGGATATAATTGTTTAAAACCCCTTTGTCATTTAACATTTCAAATAAACTAGCAGATGGCTTCTCCCAACTCTAGGCAGATGATGGTTCAGAAATAAGCGGTGCTGTGAGATTTCTTGGGAACACTTGGGGACAGGGAAGACAGCTGTCACTGAATATCTTAATCACAGCATTTACAAAGCTCTAATTAACGTAATGGTACTTTTATGATTATATTAATGTTATGACCATCGGGGCGTTTGTTGCTGAACTCATTTGGCAAGATAATTTGGAAGTCATTGCAGAATTTAAGGCTAACAACTGTTATGTAAGCTTGAAGATTTCTGGCCTTACCCTAGAATGAAGAATTAAAAACAAATATCTCATGCCTAATAATGTAGCTGAATATATATCTTTAAATTTTCATACTTACTGAAAAATAGAAATTGAAGTGGTAAGGAAGCTTATATTATACTATGAATCAACAGGTTTGCTAAAACCTACTGAAAGAAGATCAGTATAATTACATAGGAGCTCATGCAGAGGTTTCAAGAAATCGACTGTGTGACCCTGAAAAGAGTAATTTCGTCTTTATTGAGGCTTGTTCTATTTTAATTAAATGGAGATTACATTAATATCTATCTTTCTTAGTTATGACAAGGACAATCAGGCTGAAATTAAATAATTCTGAGTGTGTCCCTCTTATTTGTTTGCTTTTTGGAGCCAGGTCTCATGTAGCACAGGCTGGCTGGGAGCTGATGTGGTAACCAATGAATTTACTGTGCCTTTATCTTCACGTCCCAAGTACTGGCAACACAGCCTTGTGCCACCATGTCTAGTTCTTTGCAGTTTTAGGGATGAACCCCGGGGCTTTATTAAGGACTGACAAGCAGTCTACAAACATGCTCCCAGCCTAGACTTCCTTTTTAATGTGTGATTTGTCTTGTCATACATAATTTTATGTTCTAAAATACCCAAATGACTCCTGAGAGCTAGACAAAATGAGAACTGAGGTTCCAAATTTCAAATGCCTCACTTTCACTCAATATAATAATGTTTTATACCAGCCAATTCAATGCTTAATATCATTTTTCTGGTATTTAAAGAAGCAATTGGAAATTCTGAAAAGCTTCTGGATTTGATAGTTAAGTTTGGACCATGCCTCTGAGATGTGGTTTTGTGATCATAGTAGGCTTTATCCTCTCAATAGTCGCAGTTTTAAAGAAACGGTGTTTGGCTATTACTGCCCAATATGATACAAAGCATTCCTGTGAAAGCACAAGAAAACATGGGCTAAATTACTGGGCCTGGTGTCTGACTGGCACCATTTCATCTCGCCATCTTCCTTCTTTAGTACAGATGAAATTTGAGGATCTCAAATTGAGGTCAGCAAATATAGACATCACAGTCTTATACATAAAAGAATAAAAATAAAAATAATGCAATTTGCCAATAATTGATTGATTTTTCACTCACATTTTAATAACATATATTTTAATAATAGTCTATTAAATTGTGTGAGGTAGCAGACATATCTAAGTCACCTATTAAATATTAAAAATATCTAAATTCATGAAAATATTTTATTTTAAATTGAACTGAAACTTGAGTCAATCACTTTGTCACTACTGGTGCAGTCACCCTAGAAATCATGTGGAGGTTCCTAGAAAACCCCCCCAAAAAAGAAGCAGATTTACTATAGGATCCATATATACTACTCTTGGATATATACTGAAAGAAATCTGTACAATACTAGAGAGATAATGGTTTATGCCTGTTCACTGCTGTTATAGTAACAATAGCCATGGAATTTCTATCAACTAATGAATGGATAAAGAGAAATTGCTACATTTACATAATATAAATTATTCAACTGTTAAGAAAAGTGAAATAATAAAAATTACAAGTAAATGGATGGAGTTGGAAATGAAAATATTGAAGGAAGTAACCCAGATCTCCCCCCCCCCCAAAAAAAGGCAAACGAGAATATTCTCTTTTATCTATAGTTGATAATTTTAAGTCATTAGATATGTGCTTTAAAATTGGAATGAGACAATTCTAGTGTTTATGGATGTGGACATGTAATCACATGCAGATTAGATCTTATCTGAGCTGTAGAAGGTAGGAAGTGGATAAGACACAAATCTTTAAAAATATTTCGCTGAAATGATTTTTAAGTAGATAATACTTCTATTATACTGCAGTTTTTCTAAAATCTGCGATTTCATTGTTACATTGTGAGTTTTCAGAAATATTGTTACACACACTACAAGTTGCCTTGTACTCTCAATGTTGGCAAAAATTTTAGAGTTCTTTGTAAAGATTTTTATTTATTCTTGTTTGTGTGTATTTTGCATCAATACAAGTGTACTTTATATGTGCTATAAAGGTGCTACATAGGCCAGAAGAGGGTTTGGGATCCTCTGGAATTAACGTTACAATAGTTCTGAGCCTCCTTCCTAATCAGGAGATGGGAAACAAGGCTATGTCCTCTGCAAGAAAAGCAAATGTTTTAACCTCTGGAAATTCCAAAATAAAATCTAGATGACATCTAGAAATAAAATTACTGTAGCATCTTTTTAGTTTGATTGAATTTTAGCACTGGTTAACCTTCAACACAAATTTGACTACAAATTGTGAGTATAAACTTAAGTGGAGAAACAAAATTATTTTATTAAAAAATTCAAATAGAATGTTAATCAAATTTGTATATTCAATGAACAATTAAAATGTAAAATGTAAAAAAAAATAAAAATTCATGTGACTAAAGGTCTTGTATCTACAAAGCCATTCATTTGGTAATAATATTTATTTATTTACAGTTTCTAAGATTCAATGAGCAGGCATTGAGGGGTGATTTATTTTTCCCTATTTGTAAAGTCAACCTAGTTAAAAGAATAGCTAGTGACAAGAATAAGACAAACATCAATGTTGGGGGTTCTTCTGATGCTTTGTTTTGATGCTGGTTCCTGGCCCCCAAAATCTATTTTCTCCCCAATACACCTATCCTTGTTGTGTAAACCTGCCTAAGACATTATACCTGATTGATTGATTAAATGACCTGTACCTGGGCAGAGCAAAATGAGGTAGGCATGGCTAAGGTTCCCAGGGTTTCCTTTCAAGAGAATCACAGGAAAGAGACAGATGGGAAGAGAGGAGAGAACTAGGACACCATGATGGGTTGGGGTGAAGAAGAAACCATGTGGCTCAGGAGGAAGGACTCCAATAATGGTGTAAAAAGGCCTAGATGAAGAATACAAGCAAGTATCATGGGATTATTGCTCGAAGGTAGCCCAGATAGACATGATTAGGGCGGATGACATTGGTTGGAGGCTGGGAGATAGGTGGTGAGGTTATTGAGATAACACAGGTAGAAATATCTGCCTCGCCCAAGGTAACAAGGCAATCATAAATTTAATAGGTGTCTTTGTCTTATTTGGTTGTGATAGCGGGTCATATGATAATGGCACAACAATCATAGGGAAAATGATAATAAACATTATATAGTCAAACATTCATTGTTATTTCCTACAGCACATCAATGAGGGACATCAAAAGAAAGTAATTTCTGTTAATTACCAGAGAAACATATCTTAGAACTGTAAATCTGAGCTTCTTTGTATCTACCTAGAAAAGCTAATATTAAAAAGATGGAAAATCTTACTGTTTCTGGAGAGGACAGCAACTCCACAAGGAGAGCAACAAAACCAAAAAATCTGAGCACAGGGGTCTTTCCTGAGACTGATACTCCAGCCAAGGACTATGCATGGAGATAACCTAGGACCCCTGCACAGATGTAGCCCATGGCAGTTCAGTATCCAAGTGGGTTCCATAGTAATAGGAACAGGGACTGTCTCTGACATGAACTGATTGGTCTGCTCTTTAATCACCTTCCCCTGCTGGGGGAGCAGCCTTACTAGGCAACAGAAGACAATGCAGCCACTCCTGATGAGACCTAATTGATTAGGATCAGAAGGAAGGAAAAGAAGACCTCCCCTATCAGTGGACTTGGGAAGGGGCATGCGTGCAGAGGGGGAAGGAAATGAGGGATTGGGAAGGGAGGAAGGAGGGAACCACAGGGGGATACAAAGTGAATAAGTGTAATTAATAAAGAATTTTAAAAAAATTTTAAAAAGATGGAAAATATTGTGTGATGGTGAAGATAAAGGCAAAACAAACTCTAATAAATTCCTGTGAAATTGCAAACTTGTAAAACCTATTGACAAAAGTGTCAGGATCTGATAGGAACACATACAAGCCCAATATTGAAATTTTAGGTACCATATACATATAGAATGTTAATGATAGAATTAATCATCATAGAAAATCTAAAAACGACAATCCACTGACAGTTATATTCAATCATGTGCCGGTATATTTATGAAATGAACTAATATGAAGTAAGGAATAAAATAACCACCTAGTTTGATCTCCTAAACATAGTATGGAATAAAACACACTAGAAACAAAAGCAAAACAAACATTCAACTTCTGTAAATGGAAACATGTACACAACTTAAGACAGCAGCTGTCTTGGAGCTGAGGTACTGCCCAGGTGCTGTCGGCTTCCTCATTTCATCTGCATAAAATGTATATTTTCCTTTTAAATTGTCACTAAGCTATACATTACACATGCTCATACATATACACACATGCAGTCTTTTAGAAGACATACTTTTTTAGAGAAGGAAGACAAGGCAGTGTCTAAACTCAGAAGCTGTCTGGAGCTGTATTCACAAACCTTAATAATCATGGGAGTGCCACAAAGACCAAATATATCAGGGCACAGGGGTCTTTTCTGAGACAGTTTCTCCAACCAAGGACCATGTATGCATATAACCTAGAACCTCTGCTCGGATGTAGCCCATGGCAGCTCAGCATCCAAGTGGGTTCCCTAATAAGGGAAACAGGGACTGTCTGTGACATGAACTCAGTGGCTGGCTCTTTGACCCCCCCACCCCCCGAGGGAGGAGCAGCCTTGCTAGGCCATGGAGGAGGATATTGCAGCCAGTCTTGGTGAGACCCCCCCTATCAATGGACTTGGAAAGGGGCAGGGAGGAGATGAGGGAGGGAGGGTGAGATTTGGAGGGAGTGAGGGAGGGGGCTACAGCTGGGATACAAAGTAAATAACCTGTAATTAATATAAAAAATAAAAATTATATATATATGAAAAAATAAAAATACTTCCCATAACTCTTCATGTTTTGGATGGCCAAGACAAACAGCTTTGACTCAGTAATTCAGATATTCCCAAAACAGAATGCTAGGTAAACAATAGCAATAACAGCAAACAATGGTACATTGATAAAATCAGGTGGGTTGAAATGGGTGGAAGAGAGGTTGAGAAAAAAAATGTAAGTAAGCCAAGGGTAAATGGTTGGTTCTTGTCTACTTATTCAACCAAGGTACTGTCTTCAGTTGTTGCAGGGTGAGCGGCTGAACTGCATTTTTGCTGCCTGGGATGACAGCACATTTTGAGCTGTAATACAGTGTCCAGAATGCTACTCTGTCATTATGTGAGTTCCAGTCTTCAATCTCCAGTCTGCTGAGCATAATTATGGAGAAAAGTAAGACTGATTATGACATTAACAAAATAGTTTTATTTACTTTTTAAAGATTTTTTATGTATACAGTGCTCTGCCTGCATGCAGGAAGTAGGCATTAGATTACATTATAGATGTCTGTGAGCCACCATGAGGTTGCTGGGAATTGAACTCATGCCATCTGGAAGAGCAGACAGTGCTCTTAACCTCTAAGCCACCTCTCCAGACCAACAAAATATTTTTAAACACAGCAGCAGAATAGGTTTTGAAAAGCAAAAGTGGATTCTTGTTTTTAAACTTACGTGCTGTTGCTTCTGTTGTCAAGAGTGGCCTCAGTGAATAGATCATTGTTTTGCTTTTCAATTAGTAGGACATATTTCTTAAGCAGTGTCTTTCCTTGGACAATGTCCTATTGAGTTAAACTGATGTGTTTCTATAAGCCCTCATCTTTTTTTCCTTACCACCTCCTTTGTCTCACCCCAGAGTCTCAAACCTTATGACTTTATTTACCTTCATATCTAGGCTATAGAGCATGAAAACATTAATTAATCAAACATGCAGAATTTTAACTCAACCCTTTTTGACTTCTAATGTTAAAGATTTTTTTAAATTAAATCATTAAGTGGGCATGAAGCCTCAATGCATTTGTCACTTTCTGAAATTGAAAATGGAATTCTCGCTTCTCTCTAGTATTTTCCTCTCATCTGCCATTCACTTTTGGATTTGCACTGGGCTCTCAGGTGCCAGTCAAGGTTCCCGCTGTCCAGGAAATAATGCACATGAGCAAATGCCAGTTTCATATAATTTAGAATAAAGAGCTGCATTTCAGGTGATTTACATAAAAATAAAATTTATACCCTTCCCCACAGAATAGGGTCTGGTCAGCAGAGCACAAATCAATCTGTTTGCTCCTAACTTTAAATTTCCATAAGTCATTACATAGTTCATAATCACATTGATATAACTGAATTGAATTCTCGGAGATTATTCTGTGTGAGAAAGGACTTTCAGCTATTTAAACTGCTGCTATTCACGAGATAGGGTCTGTCAAGTCTGACCTCTGTTTTACATTAAATTTCTGACCTAATTTTCATTTCTCTCTGGGTTCTCATTTCCTCCAATGAAGAGGTCTTAGAAGTTTCTCATTGGGTGCTTTCATATCTGCAGACAGAGAAGAGGACTGTAAAGGAAGATAAGCTTGCAGATGTGACTGAAGGGGTGTGGCAGCTAATTAGGAAGCATACAGACTTGGGGGTCGGCCTTTCCATCTTTTAAATATAAAATCCTTCTTATAATGTTGCTTACATGGGAGAGTTTGCCAAGTCTTTGTAAGCTTCAACTCCCTCATCTGCAAAAGGCAGATAGTATTAGCATCTCTCTCACTTTTTTTTTCCACAAGAATTCAATGCAAGCAGGCAAATTGATGTCTGTTCATTAGAAAGTATTCTATTATGTATTGTCATTATTTTTTAAATAACTTGGACTATGGATGGCAAACACCATAGTAAAACAAAAGTACTAGAGCATAGAGTAAATGGGGAAATCCTGAAAAAATATTGTGTTCTCTTTCAGGTTTTTGTCATTTGAAACTCATTTATTTGATTTTCTCTGAGTATATGTGAAATATGTAAATGTCTTCATAACATGTATGCAGCAACCACTGAGTCCAGAAAAGAGAGTCAGGTCCCCTGAAACAGGAGTTATAAATATTTGTGAGCCACCATGTGGGTCCTGAGAATTGGTCATTCGTGCATGCTTGTATGTGTGTGTGTATGTGTGTGTGTGTGTGTGTGAGAGAGAGAGAGAGAGAGAGAGAGAGAGAGAGACAGAGAGAGAGACAGAGAGAGAGACAGAGAGAAAAAGAAAGAGAGAGAGAGATGGTGAGGAGTGTGCTGTGTCCTTAGAGGACAGAAGACAAGTTGGATCCTCTGGATCTAAAGTTACAGGTGGTTGAGGGCTGCCTAACATGAGTCCTGGGAACTGAGCCATTCCCCCAGCCATAGGAACTAAGTTATTATTAAGCAATTATTCTATAAATAATATAAGTTAGTTGCTTTTTTAGGCATGAGTAAAAAGAATTATATTTTCTAAAAGATATACACCTAATGTTTCATAGACTTCTAAACCTATCCTGCGTACAGAATGTTCACGTGAGTACTCAAATATATATACACATATACATTCAATATGGAAATAAAATCAAATAGAATAATTGGTATTCTATGAAGAGAGTATAGAAGCAGCTAAATTCACATATGGTTACTCAAAATAAATCTCATAGAAATAATTCCAAGAAATGTGAAGCTTCAACTTTTTTAGCCCATCATTGACTGGGAAAGGGATCATCTGGGCCTAAGAAATGTGTTTGTCAGCGAGGCAAGCTTCTAGCATATTAGATAATAGAGACTAAAAATTGGAACTTTGAATGAAAGATGTCACCCAAACAAGCACAGAAACTCTTGCTTCATAGTGAAAAGCTTCTTTTCACTTTGGTTGGATCAGGAGAATTGGAAACAGTAATGCATGTTCTTATGTGTGTGTGGTCCATTGTTCACCTTTCAGTTAACCAATAATGTGTCTATCTAAGACGTCTCGAATGGAATCTGATAATTATGAAAATGGTGTCATTTTTAGATTTGACAGTAATATTTCATATACATGGGTGATACCCTGCCTCCCCACTAAAGATTTAATCCTAAATGAAGCAAAGACTGCTGTGTTAGTACACACCATATAGGACAAGAACAGACAAAAGCGTGTCAGCATTATCCCTTGAAAATAGGAATTTCCATATACTTCTGCAAGGAAAATTTCATAGTTAATTCCGAACTCCAGCGTTAGTACATGCACAGTATTTAATATCCGTATCCATATTCATTCATTTATAAGTTACTGTATGGCTGCTATTAAGAAGGTGAGCACTGAAGTCAAACAGCCTGGGTTTGAACATAAACTCAATTCCTAGCTAGCTGAGGGAACTTTGGCAAATTGTTTAATGTCTCTGTGCTTCAAATTCTAATCTGTAAAATTAAGATTTCAGGAACAATTACATCAGAGTTTCACAAGGAATAAAGAGGCAATACATTGCTCAGAATAGTTTTTAAGTACATTATTAACTGACAAAGTTTTCTGCCATAATGAGAACAGCACTGTGGTAACACTACTTCATTATTATTTTTCATAAAAAGTCATACTTCAGTCATGAGAACTTCGACGCTTTTAACGTTACACACTGATCTTTGCAAGAGCTTTCTTTTCCATCCACACTTCGATACTCTGGTAAAAGTCACGAAAGTGTTCCAGCACATTTTCTTTATTCAGAGTCTATCTCAGGGAAATAATGTGCCATATCTCACAAAGCCTTCCACATACATGCTGATTTCAGGAATAAAAAATTTATAATCAATAAAATAATTGTTCAATAAAATTTCCTGGAAAATACACTGGAATATAGTATAAAGATGTACAACAGAACACAAGAACAAGAGGGAAGGATGATAGACATTTTCACTTGTAAACCAAGTCTTTGCTTGCTGATCTAACTAAATATGAATGCACTGTGTGGCTTATATGTAAGAAACATTTATTCCTCACAGCTGGAGGCAATGAAGTCTAAGGTCAAGGTATCATCAGATTGGATCTGGAACAGGTCTGCTCCCACTTCTTGGTTTATAGATAGCTTTCTGTAACAGAAGGAAGAACACAGGGATTTCTCAAGTACCTGTCTAACACATGATAAATTTCTCTTCCTTCTTGCAGGTTGCCAACTGCTTGTATGATCACATGATGGAGATAGCACTAGGCCAGGTGTCCTTGTTTTACTTAGTTTCTATGATAAAACACCGACTAAAATCAGTTTTTATATGGGAGGGTTTTTTAGGCTTAGACTTCCAGATCACAATCCATTAGGTTAGACATGCAAGGGAGGAACTTGAATGCAGGAACACGAAGAAATGCTTCTTGTTAGCTTTCTCACTGGCTCTTTTACTGATTTATTCTTAGTCAGCTTTTCCATCAAGATCAGAGCCCCCTGCCTAGGGACTACAGTGAGCTGAATTCTCCTGCATTGACTACTGAGAAATACAATCTCCCAACCAGATGCCCACAGGCAAATCCGAGTCAAGCAATTCCTCACTTGTAGTTTTACTTGTAGATTTCTGATTGGTCAGGTAGGAAAATAAATCTAACTAGCACAGTAGATAAGATATCTCAGAAGTTAATGTGCTTACTAGTACCCCAGTGATCAAAGTTCAGTTCCCAGAATCCACGTAAAGGTTAAAGGAGAGAATCAACCCCTGAAAGGTGTCCTCTGATTCAGCAGAGTTTTGCACATTACTCTTTACCACATATAGACAATAATTATAAACAACTCAAACATTATAAAGAATAAAGAGAGACCACTAGCTATTTCTGCCGTTACTTCTTATATGGACAAGTCTAATCCATGAAGTCTGTATTATAGTTAATTAAATCTAATTAACATCTTTTAAATAGTCCATCTTCAAATATCATAATGATGGGATATTAAACATGTGAATGTATGAAGTTTTGAAAGAAACGCACATTCAGACTATGGCAAACCTTTTTTAAAATTTCTCCTAAGTTTCCTATAACTTCACACATACAACATACAAATAATACCCATACACATGCATATGAATTTATGCACTTATGTACACCCATATATTTCTGTCTAGAAATTAAATGCATGAAGCCTTTAAATGAACTAAAAAATACCTAAATTAACTTTGAGAAAAATTTAGTTCTGAGAGGCTGGGAGAAAAATTAGGTATATATATCTTAATATGTATTAAATGCTCCAAACACTTTGACCTAGGCCTCATTTTTCTCTTATTTAACTGAAGATTTCTCAGGGTATATTTTATATTACATTATGCATATAGAATTTACTATAATCAGATAAGTTTGGCAAATGCTGCAAATTCCATTTCCTTATTGAAAATTTCCACTACACATTAGCATAGTGAAGTGTTTGCATGTTTCTCCAGCTAAGTGTACCGTCACATTTTACCCTCGCTGAGCCCGAGTTCCCAAAGCGCAAATAAGACTTTTTTATATTAATATGAATGACTGTACTCTTAACATCCTGAATTTCACCAAAACATCGACACGCATTCTGCACCCTCTGCCTTTGATGAATGTGCTGATGTGCTTGAAGTTGAGGAGAAAATGGTGAGGTAGGGCTGTGGCCTGAAACACTGTCCATGCAGAGTAGGTCCTCTCAGATCAGAGCTCACTCATTATTTGGCCACACTTAATCATTAGGGTCAATGTTTTTGCTTTTGAAGAACGTAACCCACTAGTTTATTATTTCAGTTATGGGACTATCTACAAACCTTGTGCTGTCTGGGATGGGAGCAACCATGGTACTGGCAAGGCCACTTTGTCTGAGATTAAAACAATATTAAAGAAAAGTCATTTTGAATAACACCTCTGAAGTTAGCCTGTCATTATTCATGGAAGAGCCTCTAATTTGCAAAACTTGTGTAAATAAATAGAAGGAAATAGTTCTTCCCTGAATATAAATACTGGGACATGGTTTCTACATACTTTTTTCCTCTCTCTATTTTTAAACATTTCTGACAGACCCAGTGTTTGAAGGAAAAGAAACTTAAGATACAAGAAGAAAACAAGCAACTTTTCAATAATTGCCCAGATTGTTGCCTTTTATCAAGGATCAAATGGAAACTGGATATGTGCAAGGTATATATTCTATAGAGAGATATTAACATAACACTGTCATCGAACTTCTCACTCTGCAGTGAGGACAGCACAGTTTTCAGTGACAGAATCATAGGTTACATCCCACACAAGAAGCAGTGCAAGCTGCCCACTGCATGTTCACTGTTTCTGCTATGCACTTACTCTAAGCTACAAGTTTCGGCTCCATATGTTAATTAGGTAGTTGCTGTTCTTAGAGTGCGTATATTCTAACGGAGGTAATCAGCATGAATGGGTGCTTTCTGCATAGCTTGGTTATAAGAATATGTATCTGTTTTGAGTGATAACTTTTCTCACTTTGCATAAGTTCTTCAATCTGCATAGCAAAGTTCAGAATACACACTGCTTTTCTTTGTAGTAGGCAGATGTTGGGGGAACAGAGAATGGCTCAATTCTTTTGTTCAATAGTACCTAGCAAGATGGTAATGGAAACTGAAACTTAGATTCAAAATGTCTGACTCCAAGGCCCACAAAATTAGTTAGAATCTCTTAGAGAAAATTAAGCTGTGGTTAGTAGGAGATTTACACAAATAAAAGTGCTATAAAAACAGTAATAATGTTTAGGGTAGGTGATAAGTTTTAGGTTCCTAGGGAGTTCCATTAATACCTCATACTATTGTCATGTTCACATCAACATTTTCTTACATGCTTTATCCATTTCAGAGAAGAATGACATTGATGATTGAATTTAAATAGAATAGATTTAGGAGTTTTTAACTCTATGAAAGAATCCTACCATATATTTGTAAGATGGTATGTAAGGTACATGGTCATCAATGAGAGTTTTTATCTTAATGCAGCAATAAATTGAAATGATAACCAAAATCTTTATATTTCTTTTCTTGACCTTTTTCATTATAGGCTATGACATGCCTGTCAAAAAGCCTATAAATTACTGGAAATGAAACATCAGAAAAACAAGCAGCAGAAAGTCTCAGCAGTTAGTAGTGTCTATGCTGCTGCATTTGAGGGGCACATAGCTGGCAGAGTCATGGTTTTTGAGTCATACCCCTGCCAGGTTGCACGCGGTCAGATTCCATAAGAGAGATGGGGAAATGTCAGTCAATATTACCTAACATATGTGGAAGAAGTTCAAGCCAAGTGGTCTTTCCCTATAGGGAGCAGAGATCTGTGTAAATATCATTACACTTTAAAAATTACGTAGTGATGATATGATACGATACCTATTCTATCATCAGACACTGCTACCTATACTTTACAATGAAACATTTCAGCAATCATTGGTTACTAAAAGGTTAAAATCGTTTGTGTAAGAACTTATGAACATCTTACTTTCTCAGGAAAGTTCATAAGGAGGTATGTGCAAAAACTATTTCTGGATCCATTACAATCTGCCATGGAGATAAGAGTAACATCAAGAACAATGTGAGACCTATCGGGCATTTTGCTTTTGAAGAAGCAGAAGCATTTACTTCGTTAGCTTAATTTTTTTAAAGATTTATTTACTAATTATGTATACAATATTCTTTTTTATTTTTATTTTACTTTATTTTTAATTACACTTTTTTTACTTTGTATTCCCCCTCTAGTTCCCTCCCTCCTCCCCTTCCACCTACTCCCTTCCTTCCCCTTCTCCACGCATGCCCCTCCCCAAGTCCACTGGTAGGGGAGGTTTTTTTTTTTTTTTTTTCTTCCTTTTGATCCTAGTCTGTTAGGTCTCATCAACAGTGGCTGCGCTGTCTTCCTCTGTGGCCTGGTAGGGCTGCTCCCCTTTCAGGGGGAGGTGATCAAAGAGCAGGCCAATCAGTTCATGTCAGGAGCAGTCCTTGTTCCCATTACAATGTAACCCACTTGGGCACTGACCTGCCATGGGCTACATCTGTGCAGGGGTTCTACGTTATCTCCCTGCATGGTACTTGGTTGAATAAGCTAAAAGGTATCACCTTAATTTATAGTGTGCAGAAGGTTATCTACAACTCTGGGAAGCTGGGTTTTGATTATCTCATATAATCAACATTTTGGGGGGAAGGGGATAATTTTGCTTACATTTGTTGCCAGTATTCCACAGGGACACATAGAGTGCGGCGACACATGGTAACACAGAGGCTCTATTGCTAAACTGCATAGCAATATTACATTATTGCTTAGTTTTATTTCAATGGTAGGAAAGAATTCAAGTAAAAACCGATTTGTTTCTAATAGGGATCAAATGCCTATTCCATTATAAAATGAACATTAGTTTAGGTTGATTGTTTTGCCAAAAAAATAAAAACAGCCCTGTACATTTTATTGAATTTTAAAATTTTTATTATTATTATTTTTACAATTTATTCACTTTATATTACTCTTGTAGTCCCCTTCCTCATCTCCTCCAGGTCCCACCCTTCCCCCCTTCATCTTTCTCCCTTAGTCAATGAAAATGGGGAGTCCCCCTCCCCTACCATATGACCCTAGCCTATCAAGTCTCATTAGGACTGCCTGGGTCCTCTTCCTCTGTGGCATGGCAAGACTGCCCTGCCAGGGGAAAATGATCAAAGAACAGGCAACTGAGTTCTTGTTAGGACAGCCCCTGCTCCCCTTACTAGGGAACCCACATGGAAACTGAGCTGCCTATGGGCTACATCTGTCTGGGTCTTCTCCATGCATGGTTGGTGTGTTAGTCTCTGCAGGCCCTCCTGGGTCCAGATTTTTGGTTTTGTTCTCCCTTTGGAGCTTCTGTCTATTCAGGGTCCTTCTATCTCCCCCTTCTTTCATAAGACTCCCTGTGCTTTGCTCAGGATGTGGGTCTCAGGATTTAAAAACAAAAAACAAAAAAACAATCACTAAAGTTCCTTTCCACATTCAGACTGCATTTTCTCCTTCCTCTTTGCCTCCCAGTCTCTCTTCCTCCATTCTCCAAATTCCTCATCCCTTTCTCTTCAGAAAAGGCAAGGCAACCCATGGTATACCAAGCTGCAGGAGGACTAGGCACCTCCTCTCCCATTAACACTAGAGGAGGCAACATAAATTATTTTTCATGTGAAAATGGGAATACACATGTTTTTAGAAAAGCATTACTTTTAGATCTCACGAATTAGGCTAATAAAAAGCTTTGTTTGTTTGTTTTTCTCCAGAATACCACACATTGTGGCTTCCCCACTGCTTGAGTTGAGATAATTAAAGTCAAATAAATTTGGGTAATATGAATTTTATCAGTATGTGCATTTTTAAGAAAATTTCACACATTTTAGGACACACAAATTGAATTTATACATCAAAGTAACTGCTTCAAACCTAAAATGGAATTATCTGATTTACATGAATGCTATATACACTAGGTATATACAATAAATATATACTTATATAATACTGTGACATTGTGTAGCTGCATATTTTTAACCTCAAGGTTGTGAGTAATTATGTGTAATTGGATTGGCTTCTATTGAATTAGATTATAGTGATGCCATTTCACGATGTGTGTACTTGGGACTTAATTTTAGCAGTCGACTTCCTCATAGATAACGTCAGCATTTTTAGTTTGAGTTTTCCTTCCAAAAGTTAGTGGGAAAACAGGCTTGAGATCTGTTGATAAATTCTTACATTAGTGTTGCTTTTGATATTATATCCTTCTGAAAAGACCAGTTCATTCTGAACTGTTCAACTTATCTCAATTCCAAAATGGTCTCTCCTTATGGTCACTTAATCAAATTAAGTCCATGCTGGTTAGAAAACATATTTCTTACCATTTCATCAATGACCTATTGAGTCCTGCCTAAAATTAAGAATGGGAAATAAATAGCTGAAAATTATCATTAATTAAAGACAGATTAGTACTATTGTTGCACCTTACCAGTAAATCTTAAATGTTATTAATATCAAAGCATTGTCTGATTAGTATCAAAATGCTAAGTGGATAAGGCATTAGAGGCTTGGATCCATTTATCAATTCTTTTTATGAGTGACACATTTCAGCACTTTAGAGATGTATGTTTGATGTAGACAACAAAGAAGGACAGAACCTCATTTTCTTTTGAAAATCTATTGTTTTAGTAACTGCTGCATTTGAAAATTCTGACAGCCAAGTTCACTTATGCAAGAACATTTATTCCCACGTTTTCTGGTCCCAAAGTATTAAAATTACCTATTGGAAGAGTTATTGCTTCAGACAGTAATGAGACTGTAAATCTGTTAGCCTCCCTTGAGGTCTCTGGAAACATGCAATAGCTGTTGGGTTGTTTTCTTGAAAAGTGTAAAATCATCTTTTTTGTTGATATTCATTTAAATCAGGCACGTTTTATTTACCACTTGGGGCAGAATTGCTCTGATACAAACTAAATCAGGAAGTCTCCAACCTTCAGCAGTTGGAGACCACTTTGCTTGAACAAAACAATTATGTTCCAAATAATAAGATAGTTTGACAAAGGCCATCAAAAATGTCACTGTGGTGTTTACATCTGGAGATGATTTGCATTCTAGATAGGCAAGAACAACCTTCTGACGACTTAATCAGTAACTAACAGACTTCTGGCAGAGATGATGTGTCTGGTACATACCTGTAGTATACATTTCGGCTTACTACTCCCAAGTTTCTATATTAAACAACAGATATTGCTATAATTAAAATGGATCAAATTACAATATTATTGGTTAAAGTAGAAAGAAATGAAAAACAACTTAATACATAGAATTAAAGCACATTTGAAATTATATTTGACTTAGAATCAGAAAAACTGGTTTCTATGCTTTCTGACCTTTCATAGTTGTGAAAACCAGGGCTCGCCTGAGCCTGTATTCTCAGGAAGGAAAAAAAAAGTAAGAGATACTCAGTACTCAGCAGACTAAATGCCTCACACCTGGTCACTGGCTCTGCTGCACTAAAACTTGAAAACTTCTTTTAGGATTGAGGATGTCGAAGAACACACTTTTCCTTTGGAGGAGGCTTTCTGTTTATTGTATATTTATTACCATTTTAAATATACCTCCAACTTCTTGTCCATCTAAGAGTTTCCTCACTCTAGTAGTTCAGGGAATGTTCCAAATTCTGTTCAAAATTCCCCTTTTCAGCTTTACTTTAGGCAGTTTCATATACACACTTTGGGGAACCCTGGGAATATGGCTCAGTGGTAGAGCACATGCTTGGCACACGCAGTGTTCTACTGCCAATCCTCAGCAGCTATCTCATTCCACTAATTCTGTTGCTGGGCACCAAAGTGGTAATAAATAATAGGAATGGTATTACACCTTCAGGAGACTCTTAGTATTAATTGAGAGTCTCTCATATTTATTCACAATTAATTCCTTAATGCATTTATATGAAATACCACTTGAAAGACAGAGGATTAGTGGTTGCTGGATTTTCACAAGGCGCCGCACATATAGTGGTCTAACGATGAAACTGAACTCTGCTTCTTCTGAACCACAAGGCCATGCATGCTAACTGCATCACACCCTGTTTCCCACTGGGAGTCACAGTTTCTGGATGTTGTGGTTTCAGGATTGTTGAAATTATATTAATTTTCACAGGTTTTTTTTTTTCCAGATGCAGTGCTTTTTTTTTTTTTTTTTCCCTACCCATCAGGGCATACGTCAAGAAGTAATATGTACGGTCTAGACAATTTGTAAGGTCTTTCTATTGTTTTTACTTTTAAATGTTTGTGTTGTCAAAAATTCTATTATAATAAAAAATTATAAATAAAATGATTGCATGCATGATTATTTTCAAATGCATGAGTCTAACTGGTTTATATTTATTATTATTTATATCAGATATCAGCATTGTTTCTAAAGAATACAAATTACTGAGTAATATTCCATTGTGTAGATATACCACAATTTCTGTATCCATTCCTCAACTGAGGGGCATATGGGCTGTTTCCAGCTTCTGACTATTACAAATAAATCTGCTACAAATATAGTAGAGTGAATGTCCTTGTTATGTACTTGAACAAATTTTGGGTATATGTCTAAGAGTGGGATAGCTGGTTCTTGAGGAAGCACTATTCCTACAAACATGGTTGAGCAAAAGTCCTTGTTGTATACTTGTGCGTCTTTTGGATATATGCCTAGGATCTTGAAGAAGTGCTAAAATTTGCAAGTAAATGGTGGGAACTGGAAAAGATCATCCTGAGTGAGGTATCCCAGAAGCAGAAAGACACACAGGGTATATACTCACTCATAAGTGGATATTAGACATATAATATAGGATAAATATTCAAAAATATGTACACCTAAGGAAGTTAATCAGGAAGGAGGACTCTGGCTAAGATGTTCAATCTCCAATCAGAAAGGCAAAGAGGATGGACATTGGAGGAGGGAGAAAACAGGGAACAGGACAGGAGCCTACCACAGAGGGCCTCTGAAAGGCTCTAGTCTGCAGGGTATCGAGGCAGATGCTGAGACTCATAGCCAAACTTTGGGCAGAGTGCAGGGAATCTTCTGAAAGAAACGGGAGATAGTAAGACCTGGACAGGACAGAAGCTCTACAAGTACAGCAACAGATCCAAAAAGTCTGGCCACAGGGGTCTTTTCTGAAACTGATACTCCAGCCAAGGACCACTCATGGAGATGGTCTTGAAGCCCTGCACAGAGGTAGCCTATGGCAGTTCAGTGTCCAAGTGGCCTCCATAGTAATGGGGACAGGGACTGTCTCTGACATGAACTGATTGGCCTGATCTTTTATCACTTCCCCCTGAATGGGAAGCATCCTTGCCAGGCCAAAGAAGAAGACAGTGCAGTCACTCCTGATGAGACCTGATGGACTAGGATTAGAGGGAAGGGGAGGAGGTCTTCCCTTATCAGTGGACAGGGAGAGGAACAGGGGTGGGGAAGAGGGAGGATGGGATTGGGAGAGGAGGAGGGGAAGAGGTACAGGGGGTATACAAAGTGAATAAACTGTAATTAAAAAAAAGAATGTAAATCGTAAAAAAAACACCTCTTCTAATGAACAACAGACTAAATAATATTTTATGGAAGGTACTTGTGGCATAAAACAAGAAATCCAAATTTGAAGAATTTTAAGTTTCCCTTTTCTATTATCTGTCTGTCTGTCTGTCTGCCTGTTATCTATCTAATCTATCTATTTCACTGAGTGTAGAAGATTACGTTATATAGTCTCTCCTTTATTATGAAATAGATATCTTCTCACTCTGAACTGGATAAAAAGTCAACTAAAACTCCTCGATACCCTACCTCCCTAACTCCCACCCCTCAGATAGCAAACCTCTGCGGTGCCACACCAATGGGTGTTTTAAGTAGATTATTGTATTCCTTCCCACAAATGTTTCCAATCAATCACAGCCAGACAAGTTGCTTGAACACCATATGTAGGTCCTTTTTTTGGCTTGGTTACCCACTACTAAGCGTGGATTAGAACACCAGGCTAAGGCTAGGGTGCTTTTGATATCACTTCCTGTCATCTCAAGAAGGGTGAACTTTTCCTGAGGAGGAGAAGAAGGTAAGTCAAAGCCCTGTAGTTGGACAAACCTACATTGGGAATAAAGATGTGGTTGGTGAGTCTGAAACTATGCTGAGCTTCCAGTTGTGCTGGGGAGTCCTCCCTGTTTCATTCTTCTCACTCTCAAAGATTGGAGAGGTGGTGTGAATGGATCTAGCACCTCTTTGTCTCAAGATTAAGAGATCTAGAGAGGACATCATGGCTTTTGGCCCCTAAGAGAATGCAAGTTTGAGAGCAGTGTTGGGGCCTAGCACATTCTGAGAAAGTATGGGGACAAGTCCCAGCTCTTCATCTCCTCAAGACTGAAGGCTAAACCCATGTTCCCTATTCTACAGCCTTTCAAGCTCTTCCATCTCTTGCACTCTTCATGGTTTAGCTCCTCAGGTGCCAGATGTAACAACTTCAGGAGCCTTCCACATTCTAAGATGGCTGCCTACTTACTCAGCCCCATTTAGATACTTCATGAGGAAGCTCTGCATGGCATGTGCTTGGCGTGCTTCAAGAATCCTGTGTCCATTTTCTCTGGCCACAACTATTGGTGAGGGCATGTCACCCAGATGTGTGGTAGGGAAGATGGAGAAGCAGGAGAGGGGGACCTGGTGAGAGCTGGGGCCATTGGTAAAAGGGATAACTCCTTTAAAGAAGCGTTGTTTCACTTATATGTGATTTATATATTATATATGTCTTTCTGCTTTGGTGTTAGTTCACTCAGGATGATCTTTTCTAGTTTCCCCCATTTGCCTACAAATTTCATGACTTCCTTGTTGGGTAGTATTCCATTGTGTAAAGATACCACACTTTCTGTATCCATTCCTCCACAAGGGACATCTAAGTTGTTTCCCAGATTCTGGCTGTTACACATAAAGCCACTATCAACATAGTTGAGCAAATGTCCTTGTTGTGTACTTGAGCATCTTTTGCTCCTATATGCCTAGGAGTGGTATAGCTGGATCTTGAGGTAACACTATTCCTAATTTTCTGAGAAAGCGCCAGATTGATTTCCACAGTGGTTGTACCAGTTTACATTCCCACCAGCAATGGAGGATGGTTCCCCTTTCTCCACATCCTCTCCAGCTTGCATCATCCCTTGAGTTTTTGATCTTAACCATTCTTATGGGTATGAGGTGAAATCCCAGGGTCATTTTGATTTGCATTTCCCAAATGACTAAAGATGTTGAGCAATTCTTTAAGTGTTTCTCTGCCATTTGATATTCCTCTGTTGAGAATTCTCTGTTTTGTTATGTACCCCATTTTTAAAAATTGGATTACTTGGTTGTTGGTGTTTATCATAATTTCCTTATACATTTTGGATATTAGCCCTCTGTCAGCCCTAATATCTGTAGGGTTGGTTAAGAGCTTTTCCTAGTCTGTCAGCTGTCATTTTGTTCTGTTGACAGTATCAATTGCAGGTAAATGGTGGGAACTAAAATAGAACATCCTGAGTGAAGTAACCCAGAAGCAGAAAGACACACATGGTATATACTCACTTATAAGTGGATATTAACCATATAATACAGGACAAACATACTAAAATCTACAGTCCTAAAGAAGGTAAACAAGAAAGAGGACCCTAGGGATGATGCCTGATCCTCATTCAGAAGGGCAAATAGGATAGATATCAGAAGTAGGAGAAGACAAGGAAGAGGACAGGAGCCTTCCACAGAAGCATTTCATCAATTGAGGCTCGCTCCTTGCAAATGATTCTAGCCTGTGTCAAGTTGGCATAAAACTACCCAGAACAATAACCACAGTGTAAAGAATTGGGATAGCATGTTCACTGAATGTGACTGGGTTTAGGAAGAGAAGGGATACCAGACCTATTTATGAGAAGAACTTGCACACTACCTGAGAATTGGGAATTATTAGAGACAGCATCAGAACATTGTGAGATTTAGTATCTTGCCACACATCCACCACCTGCATTGCAATAATCACAGCAGTTCACCCAACCCCAATGATCCTCAAATTGACAGATACTATTTTTGAAGCTGAACTAAGCTGAACTGGGAAATATTTTGTGAAATTTTATGTAGGCTCTACTACAGCATTACTAGGCTCTTTATCTGGATCTCTGGCAAACAAATAGAAGAAATCTTTTGTACAAGACCAGAAGTAACCACCAAGCAATACACTTGCATTGACTGTCAGCTTATAGTCTACTAGATATCTTCAGCTTTGTTTCATCATTGCCAATGGGACAGACAGGAAATTCTAACTCAATATTTTCTGTTGCTTTTGTTTTCTTACATCCTGAGGTTCATTGATTATAAAAGGGAACTGTATTTTGCTGAGATTATTATGAACAGAATAACCCAACTTTGGAGTACCAATGAAAAAATAAAGTTATATTTTAAAATTAAACAATGAACAGTTTTCAAAAGACTTCTAACACACTGGTGTTTAAAACACATTGACATGATCAATAATCACAAAATATTTCAAGCAAACCTTGTCAACATTTACAATGTATGTGTGGGTATAAGCAAACTCGTTTAAAAATATTTGATACCTTTGTCAAGACCAAATTTATCTATGTTATTTAAGGTAAAAGGTGACAAATGCCTAAAAATTTGGAGTGACATGTTTCTTTCTTTGTTTTTAAATGCCTGCCCATCATAGCTCTGGTACAAATACATTTTTTTTAATTTTTTATTTTATTTTTATGTTAATCACAGGTTGTTTACTTTGTATCCCAGCCATAGTAGCCCTCTCCCTCATTCCCTCCCAATCCTACCCTCTTTCCCTTATCTCCTCCCTGCCCCTTTCCAAGTCCAATGGTAGGGAGATCCTCCTTCCCTTTCATCTGACCCTAGCTTATCAGGTATCTCCCGGACTGGCTGCCATGTCCTCCTCTGTGGCCTAGCAAGGCTGTTCTTCCCTCTGAGGGTGGGGGGAGGTAAAGGAGCTAGTCATTGAGTTCATGTCAGAAATAGTTCCCCTTACTAGGAAAACCCACTTGGATACTGAGCTACCATAGGCTACATTCAAGTAGGGGTTCTAGGTTATAGCCATACATGGTCCTTAGTTGGAGAAACAGTCTGATAGAGGACCCCTGTGCCCAGATATATTTTTTCCTTGTGGAGCTCCTGTCCTCTCCCATTCATGCTAACTCCTCCTTTTATCATATGATTCCCTGCACTCTACTGAAGATTTGGTTATGATCGACTTAAAATCTTATGAGATATTTTTGTGTGTGTGATTTGCTTTTGTAACCCCTCTGTGTCCTTCTCAAGCATAAATTTTGTGAACGTGTTAGGTCACAATGTCAAAAGCTTGGATATGCTTGGTTTTAGAAGTAGATATTCAAGATGACTACATGAATTGTGAATATTATGTTTGCTAAATGTATATTCTTGTGTCTGGTATAATGGAGTTAAGTCACATCTACATAATCATGTCTATCATGAGGACCTCCTCCCCTTCCATTTGACCCTAGCTTATCAGGTATCTTCAGGACTGGCTGCAAAGTCCTCCTCTGTGGCCTAGCAAGGCTGTTCTTCCTTCGGGGGGCAGGTGTGGTAAAGGAACTACTCATTGAGTTCATGTCAGAACCTCCCCTTCCATCTGACCCTAGCTTATCAAGTATCTTTAGGACTGGCTGCAAAGTTCTCCTCTGTGGCCTAGCAAGGTTGTACATCTGAGCAGGGGTTCTAGGTTATATCCATACATGGTCCTTGGTTGGAGAAACAGTCTCATAGAGGGCCCCCGTGCCCTGATATATTTTGCCCTTGTGGAGCTCCTGTCCTCTCCAGGTCTTTTTAATATATAAAATTAAATACAAGTCGTAAGAAAGCTTTCTCATCTAAGTTTTTCCTAAACTATATATCTAAAAGTTTGTAGTCAAAATAATCAAACTATAAGTTCCACAAAACTCATCTTGAATAATTCAAGTGAAGACTAAACAACAATATGAAATTTATTTGTTTCTCCATATGAAGTTGAGAATTTTTCTTTCAAGGTTTGTAAAGAATTATATTGGTATTTTGATGGGAACTGCATTGAATCTGTAGACTGCTTTGGGCAGGGTGGCTATTTTTACTATGGTAATCCTACCGATCCAGGAGCACCGGAGATCTTTCTATCTTCTGATGTCTTCCTCAATTTCTTTCTTCAGAGTCTTGAAGTTTTTTTTCAAACAGGTCTTTCACTTGCTTTCTTGAGTCACCCCAAGGTACTTTATGTTATTAGTGGCTATTGTGAAGGGTGTTGCTTCCCTGATTTCTTTCTTGTCCTGGTATACAGGAGGGCTTCTGGTTTTTTTTGTTTTATGGTTTTTTTTTTTTTTAGTTGACTTTGTATCTAGCCACTTAGCCACTTTGCTGAAGGTGTTTATCAGTTGAAGGAGTTCTCTGATTGAATTTTTGGGGCCCCTGTAGAGACTTATACCACAACCAAGAACCATGCATGGAAAGGACCTAAAACCTGCTCAGATGTGGCCCATAGACTCAGTCTCCAAGTTGGTTCCCTAGAAAGGGAAGCAGAGGCTGTCTCTGGCATGAACTCAGTGGCAGACAATCTGATCACCTCCCCTTGGGGGGTGCAGCCTGCCAGGCCATAGAGGGAGACAATGCAGCCAGTCCTGATGAGACCTGATAGGGTAGGCTCAGATGACAGGGGAGGAGGATCTCTTCTATCAGCAGACTAGGGGAGGTGCATAGGGCCGAGAAGGAGGAGAAAGGTTGGGTTTGGGGGACACAACGGAGGGGGGCAACAGCCAGGATACAAAGTAAATAAATCATTATAAATAATAAATAAAAATTTTTAAAAAGAGTAACACAGAAAAAAAAAAGAATAGAATTTGCAATGGTAAAAATTTAAACACTTAACAAGCTGTGGAATTTGATAGAATATTCCCCCGTGGTTTGTTATTTGTCTAATAATATTTTAAAGATTATTCAAGTGAGAAATGTTATCATTACTATTAGAATAAATAGATACATAAATCAAAACATTTATATCTTGGACCCAAAATTCATAAAATCTGAAAATAAATCAATGAAATTATATTAAATATATCAAACAAATTTAAAAACAAATTTAAAATGCCTAAACACACAACATATTGTAATTGTTCAAAATGTATTAAAACTCTTCAAAATATTGATTTTTGATGTTTCTTTTTATTATCTCAATTTTAATAGAATGTTATGTAAAAAAATTATAGTTTTGCTAATTTATGTAGCTTTGTCCACAAACCAAACAAAAAGCGATTGAAAATTAGCTGCTATTACATATTTAATTTCATTGAATTTTTGGCTATTAAGGGATCTGTTAATATTCTTTAAGTGGATATAAACTTGAGTCATTATTTACTAAGTGTTGACAGCTTGTCAACTGGCTTGTTAAATCAGTGGTACTTTGAAAGTTTTATATTAGAATCTTATGCTTCTCCATCATTGACTCCATATCAGTAAAACATTTGTTACAGAGAATACCAGCTCTATTTCAGGTGCTTTTGACTCTGCTGTATTATTTCATTATTATTAGGGGTATCCAGAATATAGTATCCCAGGAGATTAAGGGCTATGTAGTCAGCATTTCTTGGAACAGATTTTATTGATTATTGATATACATGACTTACTTTGTGGAATCACCCTTTATTGACTGAAACACAACAAAACATATACTTCAAAAATTACATACATATATATGTATATATTTTGTTTGGGCTTGGTCTACTTTTTAACTTTTGCTTAAACTTTCATAGTATAAATTTTTTCATAATTAAAGCTTATGTCTTCTTGTACACATTCAAATTCCTGTTACCAATTACAACTAAAATTCTATTTTCAGGCATAGATTATTATGACTTATTTTTTGGTAACTTCATTTAGCTAAATCAATAAATTTTTAGATTTTTATATATTAGAACAAAAAGCTGCTTTGAAAGAACTATTTTGTCCTGCATGAAAATATTTGTTATTATTTTTAACATAAATTTTTAATTTATAACAATTTATTCACTTTGTATCCCATCTGTAGCTCCACCCTCATCCCTTCCCAATACAGCCCTTCCTTCCTACCTCATCTCCTCCCTTGTGCCTTCCCTAGTCCACTGATAGGGGAGGTCCTCCTCCCCTTCCATCTGACCGTAGCCAATCAGGTCTCATCATGTCTTTCATAGTCTTCCTCTGTGGCCTATTAAGGCTGGTCCTCCCTCAGGGGAATTTGTTATTTTTAAGGGAATTACTTAGAATTTTATTTTATTTATTTGTCTCTCATAGAATGCATCCCAGCCACAGCTTCCCTTCCCTCCTCTCCTCCCAGCTTCTCCCATCTCCACTCCCCCAGAGATACACTGTTCTTTCATTTCCTTTCAGAAAAGACCAGCCTCCCTCACCTCCAGTGATATCAGTCAAATTCAGCTTAACAAGACACAATAAGACTAGGCATATCCTGCATAACATTTAGACCTAAAGAAATCAATACTGAGTTTGTAAATTTAATTGTATTGTTTGCAATTAAATATTGGTTCTGCAACATACGAGTAAATTTTCAAACAACTGTGCTATTTAAGTGTTTATATGTTATAACTTCAAAATGTGTTAGCATGGTTTAGAGATGGACATTGGACAAGTACCCATTACCTGAGATAACTCAAGTTGCTATAAAAGATGTATATTTCCAGCTATTAAAAGCTGATGGAGCAAGCACATCAGCAGCATCAGACAGTGGCCAGAGCCTGGAAAAAGGAATCTTAGTCTCTTGTACTTTGTTCAATTTTTACATAATAGTAGATGCTGATATTGCAATGATGTATCAACAAATAAATAAAGTCCATAGTTGAAGGATCTCCATATATTTGTCATAAATGGATGACCATACATAATAGAAATAATTCACCCATTTGCAAACCATACCAGGATGATTTTAAGGTAATGCCTCTTAAGTATTCTCATGGGGAACATATTCAGTAGAGCTCTGAGACAGGATTAAATGCTGACATTATTCCTGAATATATTCTTTCCTTTTTATTTAAATTGGATAACCTCTGCTTTATTTTTTTCACAAAATTACCATAGTCCTTCTTCAAAAGGCCTTATGATAATAAAAAAAGAAAGAAAGAAAGTGAGCTGTGGCACACATTGAAAACACAGAGCTTAACTCCAGATACTCCAGAATGCAAGGTACTGCAGCCAAGTTTGCACAGCTCCCCTTGCACACGGCTTTATGTACTTTGCAAAAATATAAATTTAAGGCCCACCTGGGAAACAGCCAGCAGAGCCAGCAGAGGTGAACGGAAGGCAAGCTCCAACCCTCATCATCCACTATACCAACGAGGTCTGTGTCCTGTCTTCCCCCAGCAGCATTCAACTTGGAATCTTCTCTCATGACTCCTGATCTGCCTGGACCACCTGAGACACAGCCAGCAGAGCCAAGAGAGGTGAGCTCTACTCTGGTTTCCACACCCATCATCTGCCATCCTGAGGAGGCCTGTGGGGGTCCTGAGCACTGTTCAGCTTAGAGCCCTCTGTGCCTACTCCCAAACTTCTTGACTGGCAGGGAACAACAGGCCTACAAACACAAGAAACAACCTGATGGTTAAAGGTCTGCTTAAGAATACAAGAAACAAAACACAGGGCCATATGACAGCACCAGAAATCAGCTATCCTAAGACAGCAAGCCCTGGAGATACTATCACACCTGAAGCACAAGAAAATGTACTTATATCTGAGGTTATAAAAATGATAGAGGACTTAAAGGAGGAAAATAAACTTCTCAAATAAATACAGGAAAATACAACCAGACAGTGAAGGAATAATTCCCTTAAAGAAATATAGGAAAATACAGTCAAACAAGAGAAATAAACAGATAAAACTGTTCAAGACTTAAAAATGGAAATAGAAGCAATAAAACAAACACAATTGGAGGTAATACTGGAGATGGAAAACCTAATGAAGAGAATCTAAGGTGTAGAAGATATGATTGAAAAAAATAGATATATAAGTCTAAGAAAATGTTAAGTATAAATAGCTCTTGACATAAAACAAAAAATAAAAGAATAGAAAAAACTATGACACTATAAAAAGACCAAATCTATGAATAATAGAAATAGAATAAGACTCCCAGATTCAAAGATCAGAAAATATTTTTAACAAAATCATAGAAGAAAACTTCCCAACCTAAAGAAAAAGATGCCTAAAACACAAGTAAGCTTAAAGAATTCCAAACATATTGGACCAGGAAAGAAAATCTTCCCGTCACATAATAATTAATACACTAAATGTGCAGAACAAAGAAAGAATATTAAAATCTGCAAGAGGAAAAGACCAGATTGTATGTAAAAGTAGACCTATCAGAATTATACCTGACTTCTCACCAGAAATATATTAAAAAAAAAAGAAAAAGAAACTCTGCTAAAATATTTATAGCAGCTTTTTCCTATTAGTAAAAACAAATAAAAAAGATGATATTGAAAATGTTCCTAGGTAGACTAGAAAAATAATTGTAGCAGGTTTGCATATGTATGTTTTATTAGAAGTGTGAAGAAAGAATAAAATATTAATAACAGAGAAATAATTGCTACCTATAGATAGAATGTTTGTATTATCTAAACAAGGATGATTAGATTGTTTTCTAAGCAAAATGCCCAACATATTAAAATTAGCTTATTTTGTTTGTATTTGGAGGCTCCAGTCCATAGTCTCGTTGCCTCATTTCTCTGGACCTGCATCAGGGCAGTACATCATAGCATGAGTTCATAGAAAATGAAGCTGTTTACCCTCTAGAAGGAAAATGAAAAGAAGGAAATGGAAAAACCATGGTCTCAGTTTACATTTGAAAGTCATGTTCTCAATAACTTCCATTCCTCACTAGGCATCATTTTTAATGGTTCTACTACCCAATAACACCGTGGTATAGAAGGAATCTTCTGTGTCTGTATAGAAGCATCACTTTTCAATAAAAAGCTAATGGACTACAGGTGAGGCAGAAAATAGGAGGTGGGAATTCTGTAAGGCAGAGAAAATTCTGGGACAGAACAAAAATGTGGGCAAGATGTGAGGAAAATGGGTGCATGGTACCTGAGCAAAGGCAACCAGCCACATGGCGGAATGTAGATTAGTATAAATGGCTTATTTTAATTTATTAGCTATTCAAAGCAGAGCCTTGCTATATGGCCTAGGTATTTTTAAATTATATATATATATATATATATGTCTCATGTGTCATTATTCCAGGAGCTTGAGGTCAGGAGGAAAAACCAGGCTGCAACACCATGGTCTAGGGACTAAGCATTTAACACATCAGCCTTTGGGGGCATTTCCAATGCAGAGAGTACAAGGGAACTAAGGAAATGGCAGCCTGTACTTAGGCTGTTGAATAGATGAACAGGTATGTTTTTCCATTCTCACTGAATTTTACACTTTTGAGCAGGGCATATTATTATACACAAATTACATTTGACTTTAATAAAGTATGTGGACCAGGCAAAAAGTACCATTATCAGTAAATCGCAAACAAATGACAAACTCATTGTATCACTTAATGCCACATTTTCTAAGTTTTGTAATTTCTTTCCCTCATTTTAGGATTTTAACTATTGATGTGAGAACTTTCCATGAATGAAGTCACAATGCTTATTTGCTCCTGTTAAATCCTGAATAGCTTTTTTACAATAACTTAGCACACAATACATGTTAAACGTGTTTCTAGTTAATAGAATCTGATTAAAATTTCATGCCGATTTAATGAGACAAGTAACGGAATTGTGATTCAGACCTCTCATCAGTTATGATGATTACAATGATTTAAGATTTGAAAGTACTAAGGAACAGAGAGATGACTCAGTGGTTAAGACCATGTGCTACTTTCCCAGAGGGTCACAGCACATACAAATGGGCGGTTCACAAGTACCCCTAACTGTAGCTCCAGGGACTCTGTTACCGCCTTCTGATCACCGCAACCACCTGCACAATGAATACAAAACTACACACAGGTGCATACATCATTAAAAAATAAAATAAACCTGTAAAATTTAAAAATACGCTGTTGTTTCCTATTGCTGCTCTTAACGTATGTTTCTCATTTTCACAAACACTTGGAAAACCGAAGCTGTAGGTTGGATGAAGTGAACTCTCCAAGTCACTTCTGTTTTTCAAATGTTTGCTTATTTCTGGCCTAAAGCTTACCACAGTTTCTAACTTAGTAATGCTTATGAATGCCAATACAATTATCAGCATTATATAGTTCTTTATGCACCACAACACAAAATGGTGAGATAATTTTAATTTAGGATGTATTTGATATGCCCAGAAAATTACTAGCAAATTAATATTATTTTTTTTAGAAATAAAGCAAAATTATTATCAAAGTATCTTGCCACTGAATGAAAGAATTAGGAAAAAAGATTAAATTATGGTTAAAGATAAAAGGAATCTTAAGAATCAGTGATTGTAGCTTCCCATTTTGGAACCTCAAAAATAGAAAGGTAATTGGAATTTTCCCCCAAGGGAGAGAACTAGAAAACAATATTATCAAAGAATCCAATAATGAGGTTTTCCCTGCATTAATTTTTACACCTTTCCTGGCTTCCTAACTTAAAGACCTCAATGCACAAACTATTATTTTATTATTTTATTTAGCAATAGTAATTATTTGGCCTTTTTATTTATATTTCCTTAGCAAATCTTTGATGATGTAAACAGACATCACTATTTCAGCATGAGTCTTTTCTTCACCAAATCTGGGCTTAGTTTTATGAAACTAAGCAGAAGACATGTAATATTAAGAGATTTCCAAAACAAAATTGTAGCATATACTTTTTCAAAATAACAGTAAACTATGGATGTTTTTACGCTACTCTTTTTTTTTTTTAATTATCAGGGTTATGAACAACAGAAGAGCCTTTATGCACCATCCTCCTTGGACACCCTGTGTTATTTCCCGAGAAGCTATCCTTCTGTGGATGAAAGAGCTCTAAATTAGAGATGAACATCTAGGAAATAGAATAAAAGATGGTTCACAAAGACGGGATCTTTGAAGAACAAGTGAATAGAAGTAGTACATCTAGAGATATAACCACACAAAGTGCAAAGCCTTGGATAAACTCATGAGAACTGTGTGCCCAAATTATACTTTAGTGATAAACCATTAAATGATAATATCTGTGTATACCATAAGTTAGAGGAAAATCTAAAACTGCATCAACACTGTTAAGAACTGTAAATATCAAGGATGGCTTTAAGCAGAGGAAGGCTCTCTAGAACTTATTAGAAAATTTGACAAGCCAGAAATATGTATGAAAATTTACTAAATAAGAATTAAAGTTCTACCTGGGCTTTAAGTATGCAGTTCTCTTCAGGAGGCATCGAAAATCATCAGTAGCTCTTTTGCTTAACAGATAAGTAACAACCTTCCCACTGCAAGTAGAGGTTGGGATGTTCTCTTCTGATTAAGAAATTGTGCTGGGGGCAGAGCATAAAGAAATGGAAGAAGGTATTGCTGTGACCATTTTCACAGTAGTTAAATGAATACTTTTATCTGGTCTTCACTTTCTCAATTCCAGTCCTCTATTATATTACTGTTATTTCTTTCTATTTACTTACTATTTGCCTAGAACACATCTCTGCAATGGCCATCTAATTCTTAACCATGATTTAGCCTTCTCTTAAAGCCTGCTCCTCAGTTAGATTACTGTTATCAGTAAGTAGTTTGTAGCCTTGTAGCTTACCTTCACTTAACCGAATTTCTGCTAGAAAGCATGCCACCTTGAGGTCTGAACTATGAAGACTAAGAGACTGAGAAAATCTCATAGTACCGTGTCCTGTGTTAAAACAGTCAAGAAATATAATGAACCATAAAAACATTCATGTATTTTGTTTTCATTTAAATTCATTTCACAGTTTGACATGAAGCCATGAGTAATCTTTACAAATGCTGGTTACTGGTGCAGAGGGTATTTTCCAGATGCATGCACATTACAGAAAGCAAATTAAAGCAAGTACGGAGATTAGCTTATCTAGAGCCTGATTCTGCTTTATACACTTCCACTAACATTCCTGTTCAGCTTGCTCTGCACTCCTTAGAAATTTGTTTCTGAAATATGAAAATCCATATTAGTTGCATTAATCACTGGGGTCAACTACAGGGTGGTAGAATTACTTTTAGAATTAATAGTATTATTATTAAAAAAGAATAGTCCCACCATTCATGTAATTTTGCATCTTAGTCATTTTCAACCTTTCTGAATCAGTCCCGCCCCCTTTTATTTTAGCAGGGTCCCCAGAACAGTGTACCACTGCCTCTCTCTTCTGTGTCACAGCTCAGTGCTCTCTCTCTTCAGGTGCCACTGGCCAGGAATAACCAGCCACATGTGCTATATCGTCCTTGTGGGGCGCTGTTCGTGCTAATGTCTCCCGAATATTCCATCTAACTTATCTAATGGTAAAAACATAGACAATTTGCAGCACCAGGCTAAAGCATCCCCTTCCAGGAACTGCTGCAGAGGTAATTTGTATCCGTTGCTATTGAATGGAGCGTTGAAGGCAAACTTATCTGTTTCTCACTGCATACCAGCTAAGCAAAGGTAGCTTGCTAGCTGTATATTAGTTTGAATATTTATGGAAAAGATAAGTGAGGAATTATAATTGTATCAAGTAACCTAACTTAGGGACTTAACATCACAACACTTAGAAAACTCATTCTCAAATGGTGATAAATTTGAGTATTATCTTGTTTGGCTTAAGTCATTTTTCTATTACATACTCATTTAATGCATCATATATTATTAAATACCATTTTTACAACTCTTTACCTTCATTGGACGGTGAAGCTTTCAAAACCAAGAAAAATCTAAATATTTATATGCCAAGTGCCATGAAAACAGCACTGCATATAGTAGAGATCAATACATATTTCTAGAATAACTGATAGAAAATAATTGAATGGGAAGATGAGATGGTCACAGACAGTGGATTGAGGTCTAGTTTTGGCATTTACTAGTTTGGCAAATACCTCAACTTCCGCAAGCTTAATTATCTATACTTAGAATTTATGATAATAAGAACTAGCCTGGTCTACACTTCCCAAGAGAGAGTTTATAGCAGTGGAATGCATACTGTGATGGTAATCCGCAGCCCTCTAATTGGTCTTAGGACACACTCAAGAAAAGGGACATCATTCCTGGTACCAGAGACCTGGCCCACTACCCACAGCTAATGAAGTAATAGATCTTAGAGGAGGACCTACAACTGACATTTTGCTAGATCAGCGTAATTCCTAACTGCACTCTAAATGCCTACAGATAAAGGTAGTCCCCAACCCTGATCAAGGAAATCTCTTTTTGCATCAACAGGAGACCGATACACAAAAGCACAACCAATGAAAATTCAGAGTTGTGGAGCTCAGCCCCAATGGATACAACTGCAAAACAACTCCTGCATCTTAAGTTAAGGGATCATTGAAGAAGAAGGAGAGAAAGAGTAAGAGCCAGAAAATCATGGAGTTTGCTGTGAGATTGTGTCTCCTAGGAGTGTCAGAAAACACATCAATAAATCTCACCAAACAAGACAGTTTAAACATGATCTGAACAAGAACAAAAACGCTAGATACACTAGAGTGGACTGAAAAAAATTCATGAGGCCTTAGCCCTACACAAAAATCTACAGGCAGCTAAGGAGTACTGAGACTAGGAAAAAAGTCATTTTCTCCAGGAAAGAAGCACCAACTGGGCACCTAACGCGAAAGTTTTATTCCTAAAACTATGTATACAAGTAACATTATGCAGACTCCGTGGGGAGTATTTATGTAGAAATATATATGTAACACACTAATATGCATGTAACAACAATGAATGAAAAAAAAACATGAATCTGAAAGAGAGTCAGGAAGGATTATGGTAGAGTTTGCAGAGGTGAAAGCAAAAGGGAAAATGTAATAATATAAAACGTCAAAACTAAAAGAAGTCATTAAAATTGTGCCTCTGTAATTGGCCACTATCTATTGTTCATCATTATTTCCCTAATTACTACGACATCTGAATGAATATTTTCAGTGTCTTAAAAGACATTGTTTTTAATTATGTTTGTGTAAGGGGAGGCGGGTGTGAACATGAGTGGTGAGTGCAGTTCTAGTGGAACCTTCAAGAGTCCACCAGGCTCTCTCTCAGGTCGGGGCTGCAGGCCTGATTTAGGTGTTAGGAACTGAACGTGGGTCATAGCCAAGAGCAGTAGGCGCTCTTTTTTTTTTTTTTCTTTTTCAACTTAGGATATTTTTTTAAATCTTTTATTTTTTTTATTAATTACACTTTATTCATTTTGTATCCCCCCATAAGCCCCTCCCTCCTCCCCTGCCGATCCCACCCTCCCTCCCCTTTCTGCATGCATGCCACTCCCCAAGTCCACTGATAGGGGAGGTCCTCCTCTCCTTCTTTCTGATCTTAGTCTATCAGTTCTCATCAAAAGTGGCTGCATTGTCCTCTACTGTGGCCTGGTAAGGCTGCTCCCCCCTCAGGGGGAAGTGATCAACGAGCAGGCCAATCAGATTATGTCAGAGGCAGTCCCTCTTCCCATTACTATGGAACCCACTTGGACACTGAACTGCCATGGGCTACACCTGTGCAGGGGTTCCAGATCATCTCCACAAATAGTCCTTGGTTGGAGTATGAGTCTCTGGGAAGTTCCCTGTGTTCAAATTATCTTGTTCTGTTGCTCTGCTTGTGGAGTTCCTGAGAGATGGCTTCGGGGTTAAGAGCACTGGCAGTAGGCGCTCTTAACCACGGGCTATCCTTCTTGCCTCTGGGTGATGCTTACGAAAATCAACCACAAGAGCAAAGGAATAGACCAAGACAAAAGGGAAAATATGCTATTAAAAGAATGGAAAAGTCCAGCAACTTTTCTTCACTCAGACAAAGATTGTTTGTTACAGAATGTGTCAGAGGTGATTACTGAGTGAAAAATCCACAAATTTTAGAGACAGTTTCTTTCCACAGGGAATTCTATAACACACCTACATTCCCAAACCCCTAAAAAGCCTGTATGTGCCACAAACTCCTTTTGGTACAATTACTCTATCTCCTTGTGGGAGTTACTTAAATTTTAGAAGTCTGGAGCCAAAGAATTGGGATTGTCATGGCCCTGATTTTGTGTATATTTTATGACTGTTGTCAATGTTTTTTCCTGGGCCTTTCTAACTCATGGATACATTAAAAAAATACTTCTTAGTATCTGAGAATCTTGTATGACTTGCATTTTATCTACCTGCTTTGTGGCTATTTCAAAGACTTTATCAGTTCAATGACGTCTGTATCATTTCATCAAACAAAAAAGTCAGTGAGAGTAGGGTTTGATAGTATTTAGCACTTGAAGATTTTTTTTTATCTAGCTGGCTATCTAGCTATACATTCTACATTGTGCTATGTTTTAACATATATTTACTTAACCCTCACAACAATTCTAGGAGGGAAGCTCAAATTTTTTTATTGTTTTGATAAATAAAATAATAAATCCAGAGACTTTAAAATAATTCCAAAAATTTTTACGTAACAACTGTAAATCAGACGTGAGCTTGAAATTCAAAATCATCTGTAGCTCATGTTTTTTTTATTGAGATATTACATACCTATATATTACTACATTTTGATTATATTAATTTTTGGGTTATTCTCACTCACCCCTTGTGGGTAATCCATTCTTCTTCTGTAGAAGAATTTTAATCCAGCAATATGGCTACTTTGGGAAAGGACCACACCCAAAAACCTAGGTCTGTGTAATCTGGCTAGATATAGACATGCCTTTACACCTTTTGTCTCAAAAGGTGATGTGTAGTTGAGGGGCAGACAAAGTGACAAATCAGAGAAAGATTTCACAAAATGAATCGGAGATAAGATATGCCCAACTCTCACTAGACCAGACGAGAAAGAGAGGCTACTTAAGAGCATACGGGGAGAAAAAGGTGAGCTCAGTTGAGTTTTGTGGAGTTCAGCTTAATGCAGTGAAGTTCACTTGAGTTTATGCAGTTCCATTCAGTTTCGCTTAGGTCATGCAGACAGTGCAGTTCACTTTGTAGAGTTTAAAGGCAGTTTTTTTTCCAGGCAGAACAATTCATTCAGAAGCTAAAACAAGCCTGATTGAATCAGTCAGCTTGGATAGGATTTAAGCCAGAACAGCTGAATTGTACCATCCAGCCAGAGTACAGAAAGAGCTAAAAAGGGTGATCTTATTCGGTAGTAAGTCTCGGGGGCTGAAAATATTATAGGTCTAGGTTAGCAGATAGACACTGGAAGCTGAAGCCTTCAAGGTCTGGGCTTGCAGAAGATTAGATTGTATGGAGACTATAACCATCCAGGCCTAGGCCTAGCAATATTTAGACAGAAATTCTCTGGGCTCTGCCCAAGCCTCAAAGAGTAGACATGGCTCTCATCTCATCCCCCCATCTGAGGAAATAAAAATCATTTTACTCTTCTTTCTATTTTCCTAATTGTTGATTATTTATTTGTTTTTTGTACTTAGGTGCATAGATACATGTTTACATGTGAAATTGGGACTTTGAATATTTTCTGTGTTTTTCTTATCGTACTCATTTAATAGCAATTCCTCACTGAGAAATACCTAATCACACATACATGCCTTCAGTTTCTTTCAAATGTGGTGTACATGTAGCACATGTTTGAGTACCACAACATGAGTGTGAATGAGGAGCAGTGCTTTTTACTACTCCTCCCAATTCTTATAGATTTAAGTCAGCAAATGATGTTGAAGTATTTGCTGTAGTTAATAAACATTATTTTGTGGGTCTTTACTTCTGAAACATGCCCGAGGCCAGAAGGCAACAAAATCTGCGAAGATTAGTGATGTTTTCAAGCTCCTTTCCAGTATGGACTTTATCGATTCTGTTGCAGATGATTACGTAGTTCTCTGTTGTTTAAATGATTTCATGTTTTGTTAAGGACAAAGCTGTTTTTTTTTTTTTTTAATTAATCATATGAAAGAAGGGAAGTTAGTATGATATGGAAAGGATAGGAGCTCTACAAGGACCAAATATATCTGGGCACAGGGTCTTTTCTGAGACTGACACTCAACCAAGGACCATCTATGGATATAACCTAGAACTGCTCGGATGTGGCTCGTGGTAGCTCAGTAACCAAGTAGTTTTCCAAAGTAAGGGGAACACGGACTATTTCTAACAGGATCTCAAGGGTAGGCTGTTTGACCCCCCCCCCCAGGGGAGGAGCAGTCTGTTAGGCCACAGAGGAGGACTTTGCAGCCAGCCCTGAAGATACCTGATAAAACAGGGTCAGATGAAAGGGGAGGAGGTCCTCCCCTATCAGTGGACTTGGAAAGGGGCAGGGAGGAGACCAGGGAGGGAGTGTGGGGTTGGGGAGGGAATGAGGGAGCGGGATACAGCTGGGACACAGAGTTAACAAAATGTAACTAAAAATAAAAATAAAATAAAATAAAATAATAAAAAAAATTACTCTATCAAACATTACGTCTGAAATAGAGAAGCTTAAATGCTTTCCATAAAAGAAAACATTTCAGTCATTCTGTGTGGTTACATAAGCTTCTAGAGTGCTGCTGATCAGACCTTTAGCTACTACTTCTCTAAGTTAGGTCTTGGCTATATTTTAAGACTCTACAACACAAATAAATTATTCATAGGGTGTTTGGAGATTTAGCTCAAAAAGCTTTTATGTACTGAGTGTAGGCTTATGTTATGTAATGACCATTACTGTATAGCTATCATCTATTTTGAATGGTTGCCACATTGATAAATATTAAATACTGAGATAAATATCAATATAAATACTGAGATTACAATAGTTCATTCATGTAAAACATTCTGTAGGAACTCACCAATGCCGATTTTCATACTTTTTTGAAAATATTATGTCCCTATCCTTTAGCTATTAACCTTTGAAATTATTTTTGTGAAATCTAATACAGAAGAAAAAAATGTAAACTGGGCCTCATTTCTCTGAGCACATCATAGGTAGATTGGAATCGTTTTCTGAGTTACTGAATCAGCAAAAAGAGAGCAAATTTGGCGGCATTTATTCTGTGTGTACATTATCACTACTGAGTGAAGAGGCAAGAAATTACAGGCCAGATAACATGATGTGCCACTGGGGATTGTCTCAATCTCCAATGCTTCACTTCAACGATGGTTGGAGACCCACTTGGTGTCGCTGTGCTCATGAGTTGTACATTCTCAACTGACTACTCACCTTGCAGTATTGTCCTTTTGCAATTACAGGTAGAAACAAATCCCCAGGCACTTATTTTAAGTCTAACCTGCTCTCACTCTCCCCATCAGGACATCTCACTAGATTTTCAGTACAGTCTTAGCAATATTATCATTCCCAACATGGCTCCTTGTTAACTGTCACTCAGAATTCTATCAGTGTTATTACCCAGTCATCACCACAGTATCACATACAACATCCATCATTCAGCTTTTACCATCATCATGCCCCAAAACTGGCGTATCCATCCTAAAGAATGAGGAAGTCCAATAATAAGCCAGTGTGAGATTCTGATTTTACCAGAAAACACTGTGTGTGTCACTCAGTCAGAAGTACCTTGGGTTCATATGTTTTCATTGATAGAAATGACAGTGGAGGTTATTATTAAATGTCAGCTTGACACAATCTGTAACCAACAAAGAGACAAATCTCTGGCCATGACCAGGAGAGATTTTTGGAGACTGAGCTAATTGTGGTGTGTGGACCCATCCTAAATGTGGGCAGACAGTGCCATTCCATGGACTGAATAAAAAGGTAAAAGTGAGCTATGCAAGAGTCTCTCTGTCTGCTTCTATATCTCTGAGTCTTCTGTCTGTCTATCTATCTATCTATCTATCTATCTATCTATCTATCTATCTATCTATCTATCTGTCATCTGTCTATCCATCCATCCATCTACCCACCCTCTCTCTTTCTTCTCTTCTTTCTGACTGTATATGAAAGGTAACAAAATATCCCAAGCCACTGCGACGGCTGTGACTTTCCAAACATGACAGAACAGCAGGAATCGTGAACAAAATAAACCCTTCCTTCTCTAATTTGTTTTTGTCAGTTTTACATTTACTTTTTATTTGTGTTTACTTCTGTTGTGTCTGCCTGTCTGCCTTTTGCACTATATGTATATGCAATGTCTACATAGAGCAGAAGAGAGTTGCCTAGTGAGGGTGTTGTGAACTGAAACTAGATCTTTTGTACAAGTAGCAAGTACTCTTAAGCTCTGAGCTATGTCTCCAGCCCCTGCTTGACAGGTGTTTTGAAACAGCTGTAACAAAAGTAACTAGTAAGATTTACCTAGTTTCTTTTTGTTTGTTTATTCGGAAGTTGACTTTAGCCTCACCATTCGGTAGCACAAGGTGACCTCTGTTATTATTCTTGTCACAGTAATTTTCATGAAGTCTTGGCCACATACTAATCTAGTTTATAACATGTTTTCTAATAAGTCACATTTATTCTGCTTGCTGCTGTGTTTTATGTATGGTCCTTCCTTTCCCAACTTCAACTCATTAAGCCTTGCACTTTCTTCAGATTGGATGCCTTTTCCATGAAGCCATCTGTATAAGAAAGGATTCCAAATCTAAGCAGATGGCACACTTGAAACTGGGTTGGCTTTTGAAGAGTTTATTTAAAAGGTGGTCATTTACAGAAGTTGAGTGTTGGACAATCTCAAAGATTACATCTTAACTGGGGATTTACCATCTATAAGCCTAAAGGGATAAGTTGGAGGTAGTTCCAATATCCATGAATAAGCACGTGTATCCAAGTACATTGCTTTTCACGGGCTGAGGAAAATCCAGTGATGAGCAGAGGTAACGAGTAGGCAACAAAGATAAAAGGAGACTGCAGAAAATAAATAGAAATTTGAGTACCATCATTTTCTCCCTCTCTTACATAAAAATATTTAATTAAATCTCATTGACAATTTGACTCTTACTTTTGAGGATGATACAGAAGTCATAAACTTAGTTATACCCTTTTGTTTACTAATCTTTTCATTTGGTCCTGGTATGTACATTAAGAGGTGGTTCAAATTTGGTATATTGTTGGTTTTTCTCTTAGTTTAGCACCATTACAATAACAAAAAAGCAGCCTCAAATTTGGTGAAATTCTTTACATTGTTTTATTGATATTTACAGTCCTTAGCATGTCTTGGCCAAACAAAAGTGTTTGCTTTGGCTTTTCCTACTTTAGCTCAGAACTGAGCTCTCCATATGCCATAGTTCCATAAAACTAATTTAGTGGATAAGAATTCATTGAGTTTTGCTTATTTGACCCATGAGGCTTTCCCACAAACATGCAGTGACTCTTAAAATGGACATGTATAATATTTTTATTAACACACATAGTTTTAAACATTTTTGGCAAATGAACATATACACTAAAAACCAGAAATGCACCAGTATTAATTTTAAATTAGGCATCATTTCTCAAAGTAAACAAACATGCATGTATACTGTATGTACACACATATTTAGTCCACATATACTATGTGCATCTGGCATTGTGGTACTGTGACCGTCAGAGTGGTTCTCTTAACCAATTGCTCCCCACAGTATTTTTTTCCTTTTATTGAAAATAAATTCTTATCTAACATAACATATTCTGATTATGGTTTCCACTTCTCCTCCCAATTCAGTTCTACCAGCAAAACAAATAGAAAAAGGAAGAGCCCAGGAATCAGAAACACGCATAACACAGTCAGGAATAACATAAAATCATGAAATTGAAGCTATTACAAACACACACACACACACACACACACACACACACACACACACACACACAGGGCTTATGGGTAGAAAGAGGGAAAAATAAAAGTTAAAATTAAATATTAAAAAAAAAAGAAATTTAAAATAGGAAAAACCCAGAGATTATGACACAACTTAATTACATGTAACCCAACACCTGTACTGAAAGATTCATTTGGTAACAAGAGATGGACAGTGGTTACTCTGTCTCCCCCATTATTTGGTGATTCCATTTAGATGGCTTCCATATATTTATATATGTTAAGAACCTTCTAATGTACTCAAATCCATACTATCCTTCAAATGGCCCATATTTTTTTATTTTTTATTTCTTTTTTTAATTCTTTATTACTTACACTTTACTCACTTTGTATCCCCCTGTGGTTCCCTCCCTCCTCCTGTCCCAATCCCTCCCTTCCTCCACCCTCTGCATGCATGCCCATCCCCAGGTCCACTGATAGGGAAGGTCTTCTTTTCCTTCCTTCTGATCCTAGTCAATTAGGTCTCATCAGGAGTGGCTGCATTGTCTTCTTCTGTGGCCTGGTAATGCTGCTTACCCCTCAGGGGGAGGTAATTAAAGAGCAGGCCAATCAGTTCATGTCAGAGATAGTCCCTGTTCCTATTACAATGGAACCCATTTGGATACTGAACTTCCATGGGCTACATCTGTGCAGGGGTTCTAGGTTATCTCCATGCATAGTCCTTGGTTGGAATATCAGTCTCAGGAAAGACCCCTGTGCTCAGATTTTTTGGTTCTGTTGCTCTCCTTGTGGAGTTCCTGTCCTCTCCAAATCTTACTGTTTCCCACTTCTTTCATAAGATTCCCTGCACTCTGCCCAAAGGTTGCCCATAAGTCTCAGCATCTGCATTGATAGTCTGCAGGGCAGAGCCTTTCAGAGGTCCTCTGTGTCAGGCTCCTGACTTGTTCCCTCTTTTCTCCTTCTTCTGATGTCCATCCTCTTTGCCTTTCTGGATAGGAATTGAGCATTTTAGCAAGAGTCCTCCCTCTTGATTAGTTTCTTTAGGTGTACAGATTTTAGTAGGTTTATCCCAGACAACTAGGAATAGCACTTCCTCAAGATCCAGCTATACCACTCCTAGGCATATACCCAAAAGAGTCTCAAGTACACAATAAGCACACTTGCTCAACCATGTATGTGGCAGCCTTATTTGTAATAGCCAGAAGCTGGAAACAGCCCAGATGCCCCTCAGTGGAGGAATGGATGCACAAATTGTGGTATATCTACATAATGGAATATTACTCAGCAATAAAAAACAAGGAAACCATGAAATTTGCAGGTAAATGGTGGGATCTGATAATATCGTCCTGAGTGAGCTATCCCAGAAGCAGAAAGATGCACACAGTATATACTCACTCATATAGACATGTAATATAGGCCCTAAATGATGAAGCTCATCATTTAGCTAGGCCGGCTACATGGAGCTCCAGGGTTCCCTCTATGTGTGCCTCACCAATACTGGCATTATGGAACGAGCCGATATGCTTGGCTTTTATGTGGATGTTGGATATCTGAGCTCAGGTCCCCATGTTTGCAGTATAGATAGTTTACTGACTAAGCCATCTTTGAAGGCCATGTCCTATATTCTGAAGAGTTAAATGAAGTCTGTATATAATGCCCAGGCAGTAGTTGCCAATGCCTGTAATAGCAGCATTAGGGAGGCAAAGGCAGGTGGATCTCTGAGTTCAAAGCCAGCCAGGACTACACAGAGAAACCCTGTTGTCCCCTACAGTGACAATCACTTCCCTCTTAATAAAGAAATACCATAGTTGCAAGTTCCTCAGTTTGAGATTATAAAAATCTTGAGGTTTTCACTCTAATTGTCTACCTACCATGATCAAGTCCTCATGAGATTTCTGCACACACCATCTCTGAGATCAGTGCCATTTTATCAGAATTACTTAAAACATTAGGATTACTTTGTTTTCAGTAAAATAGAAGGGAAGGAGGACAGCAGAAATTAAAAACGGTTTAACATGGAACTTTTCCATTTAATACCATCTGTAATGAAAATATAGATTTTCTTAAATTCTAAAATTTACTTACTTGGCAGCTACCTCATTTCTTTATGCTAAATTAACAGTATTTTCTCGTGACTATAATTATAATGATAGATCATGTATATTTTAATATTTATTTCATAGGCCTGAACAAAATTTTGAAATAAGAACAGGGATAGTATTTTCAGATGCCAGTAAAATTTATAAGTACCTTTTGAAGTGCTGAAGTAGAAGAGGTCTCTCTGTTACACACCTAGACATGTGTGTCCATACACATTATCTTTACTGTTGTGTACTCCTTTTCACAACTGGCAGTTACGTCTGGTCCCATCTATCATTTTATAATCTCAGCTGTATTGGCCTGGTTTTGCCATTTTTGTTTTGTTTTGTTTTTAAGATAATAAAAGCAACACTGAGACAATTCTAGTAATTCATGGTAATAGTTTATAATGGCATGAATTGCTAAATTCTTTTAATAAGTAGTTACTGTTGTTTGACACTAAAACTTGCACCTAATGAGTATTTATGTATGTATCAGAGTTAACTCTTATTTATTTGTAGTTCAAGAAATTACTTAAAGGGATTATTTTTTTCACAGTATGCTCAGTAGCCTTCCCTAGGTCCAACACACACTAAGAATTCTTCTACCATTGTACTGTGAACGGAAATTAAGAAAATATAGTTTCCTTTAAGCATGTAAGTAAGTCTTCATACCCTGTACTTGATGTACTGGACACACTGCATTTGAGTCCTCTGTGCAAGCCATGTGCATAGTCCTCTTTACTTCGCCATTTCTAAAGAAAAACAATGTACTTACAGTAGAACCTTTGGAAAATTAAAAGACTATATTCAAATTGAGTTGTTCCTTCGACTCTGGGAATGGTGGTAACAGGCACAAATCTCAGTGTCTTCACTAACAAAATGTGCCTCAATATTACCTTGAAGAGATTTTAGATGAAACCTTAATATTTTCTCCTACCTTGATTCCTCACATAAGAGTGGATGATGTTTTATGTGTGTCTACATAGAATTCCAATTCAGAAAAAAAATGTGTAAACATTTATATTTAGATTATAAACTTACTGTATGGACATGGATATCCATAAGGATCATATAAATTTTAATTTATATTTAAATTTATTTTTAAACAAAATAAAAATGAAAAAAATCAAAGCAATTGTTTTCTCATATAAACATATTAGATTCAACTTTATTGGAAAAAGTCCCTATGAAATAGTATTTCAGTGCAGAACAAACCTATGCTTCAACACCCACCTCCAAATAATAAATTGCCTCTAGTTCTTATTTTTTTGTGTCTCTTTAAATTTTATAAAAAAAAAAAGTATGTTTCTTGACATTAAAAAAATGAATAAAAAAGAGCTACGGAGTTCTCAGCTTGGATGATCTCTTGTTTCTCTCTGTTACTTTTGTCTAATTTGTTTCCTGGTGATGACACTCCAAAATTAATCCTCTGTTCTCTTGGTGCATCATAGCAGGAGGCTAATGATATGACGTCAATATGGTCCATAACTACAGATGCCAACTCTAGTCCCTTGTTTAAAGAGATGCATGGCAGAGTAATCTTGTTCTATTTTGAAGCAGACAGTTTATCTTGTGGGAGTGAGTTGTAGCCAGTGTAGCTTTATTGTTCCTCAAATGTTTATCCATGAGAGTTAATATAGCATACAGTGGTTGCTTTTGCTTGAGTAAATTTTTTTTTTTCTAGGAGCAGAAGACAAATGCACAGGCAGGTCTGCTTATGAGAAGAGGATGGCAACCATTTGAAATGTTGGTGCATGGCATGCTTTCAATATCAGCGTTTAGAGGCAGAGTTAGGTGGACCTCTGTGACTTCTAGACTAGCCTGATATATATAGAAAATTCTAGGCCTATAGGCAGAAAAAAAAAAAAACAGAAAGAAAGAAATAAAAAAGAAACAGAGTACAGCTTCTGTATATATGTGTAGACATTTCTTCCTGCATTTTGAAATTTAACTTATATGGCTATGGATAAATTTGCACAAATATAAATATATTTTATTTAGTTGAGTATCTAAGGAAAACAACAGAGCCAAAATACCCTGGACCAGTATTATGGTCCACTACTACTCCAAATAATGACCATGCATGGAGAGGAACTAGACCCTGTGTTCAGAAGCCCATAGGTTGCTCATTTTCCAAATGGTTCCCTAGTAAGGGGAACAGGTGCTGTCTTTGACATGAACTCAGTGACAGACTCTCTGATCACTTCCCCCTGGAGGGTGCAGCCTTGCCAGGCCACAGAGGAAAGTGATGCAGCCAACCTTGATGAGACCTCATAAGCAGGGGTCAGATAGAAGGGGAGGAGGGTGAGTGAGACTGGGAGGAGCGAAGGGAGGGGGCGGCAGTGGGGATACAAAGTGAATGAACTGTAATAAATAAATATAGAAATAAAATTTGAAATAAAGAATGTCAGAAATCAATCCCCTGTTCCAGGGCACTGGTGGCGGCATCAGACAGGTGTGTTGCCACAAATTGCAGAAATCTGTTACAGGCCTCAGATGTTATCTGAAGATATGCTTAGATTTTGAGTTGGTGGGACCTAGGAATCGGTGTGTATTACACGTAATTTGCCTAATAGTCATACAGATATTAAGTCACGTACAGGCGTGGGCAATTAATGGCTATTAGGGAGCTAAAGATAGCCCCAGATAATTTGGCTCTGAACCTAGAGTACTCCAGCCTCTTCACATCATTAAAGTTGTAATGAATCAATCAATCAGCCTAGGTAGTCAGTCCTTCCAAGAACTGCTTCTTTTTTTTTTTTTTTTTTTTTTTTACATTGTCTATTCTTTTAAGAACCATATTAAATTTACAGCAAAAATATCAAAAAGTTCCTTTGTAATTCTGGGAGGAAAAATGCAGAGTAGTCCGACATGCACAGGACTTTTGTCATTGCTATATCCTGCTCTTAGGGAAAAAAAAAATAACTTCTATAGATTTCTCTGAAATTGTGGGAGGAAGTATTTTGTACCTCAAGCTCCCTGAGCTGTGTATTGCTTTACCAAAGAGTGAAAAATAGAGTCAGTGCTGGAGAGATAGCTTAGAAGTTAGGAACACTGGTTCTTCTTTCAGAGGACCTGGGTTCAATTTCCATCACCCTCATGACATCTTAAAACTGTCTGAAACTCCAGTTCCAGGGAATCCAACAACCTCATACAGGCAGGCAAAAGAATAATGCACAAAAAACAAAAAATAAAAAATAAAAATAAATAAATAATCTTTTCTGTGTATTTGTTTTGTTTTTCAAGACTATTTTTTTTCCCCAAGTAGCTTTGGATGTCTTAGATTCATTTTGTAGACCAGGTTGACCTCAAACTCAGAGATCAGTTTGTTTCCACCTACATGAATGTTGGGATTAAAGGCCTGCACCACCACACCTGGCTAAATAAATTATATTAAAAAAAGAAAAAATTCCCCAGTATATGTTTTGATATCCTGCTGGGTAGAGTCTTTCAAAGGCCCTCTATGACAGGTTCCTGTTTTGTTCCCTGTTTTCTCACTCTTCTGACGTGGGTCCCATTTGCCTTACTAAATGAAGATTTAGCATCTTACCCAGGGTCTTCCTTCTTGATTGGTTTCCTGTGTGTACAGATTTTAGTATGATTATCTTATATTATATGTCTAATATCCACTTATAAGTGAGTATATACCATTTGTGTCTTTCTGTTCCTGGGATACCTCACTCAGGAAAATCTTTTCTAGTTCCCACCATTTGCCTGCAAATTTCATGATTTCCTTGTTTTTATTTGCTGAGTAGTATTCCATTGTGGAAATGTTCTGTACAAAGAAGGGGGAGATAGAAAGACTGGGATTGGACAGGAGCTCCACAAGGAGGGCAACAGAACCAAGAAATCTGGGCATAGGGGTCTTTTGTGAGATTGATACTCCAAACAAGGACCTAGAACCCCTCCACAGATGTAGCCCATGGCACCTCAGTGTCCAAGAAGGCTCCCCAGTAATAGGAACAGGGACTATATCTGACAAGAACTCATGGGCTGGCTCTTTGATAACCTCCACCTGAGGGGGGAGCAGCCTTACCAGTCCAACGAGGAAGACAATGAAGCCACTCCTGATGAGTCCTGATAGACTAGGGTCAGATGGAAGGGGAGGAGGACTTCCCCTCTCATTGGACTCGGGGTGGGGCATAGGAGAAGAGGGAGAAAGAGTGGGATTGGGAGGGGATGGGGGAGGGGCTACAGCTGGAATACAAAGTGAATAAACTGTAATTTATAAAAATAAAATAAAAATTAAAAAAAGAAAATGAAAAATAGAGTTGATGGTAGTAAGATATTCTAATCAACATATCCAAAATCACTCAGCCTTCAGAACTCTGAAAATATATTGCCTGTTTTGTGTACTTCAGTTAATCTATAATAAGATCCAATTATGTACTATTTATAAAAGTCCACTTCACATATGAAGATTTAGGAGAGTAAGGAATGACTTCATTATGTAAATTCCATATAGAGTACATTTAAATAAACGATATCACCAAGAATAAAGTCTGTTATATAATCAAAAAGGATCCAGTACTTCAAAATGCATAATTCTACTTGTTCATGATGCCAGCAAGTAGATGCCAACCCACAAAGCAAAAACTGACAGATCATAAAGGAAAAGAGCTAAAGTCACTATGACAATATGAGAATGCAAGGCATCTTTTCAGTTGTTAATAAATGAAGCAGGCAGAAAATCAATTAGTATATAGTTTATCTGAACAGTACAATCAATCAACTTGATCTAATTGACAGATAAACAATATTCCATCCAAAAACGCAGAATAATACACATTATCATCAAACTTTACCAACACAAATGACATTTTATATAGGAAAAGCACCAAATTCTCAAATTTATTTCTCAACCCTTTTGTATACAGGAGGGCTACTGATTTTTTTGAGTTAATTTTGTATTCAGCCACTTTGCTGAAGGTGTTTATTAGCTGAAGGAGCTCTCTGGTAGAATTTTTGTGTTCACTCATGTATACTTTGATATCATCTGCAAATAGTGATATTTGACTTCATCCTTTCTGATTTGTATCCCCTTGATCTTTAATTGTCTTATTGCTCTAGCTAGGACAATGGGCAGCCTTGCCTTGTCCCTGATTTCAGTGGGATTGCTTTAAGTTTCTCTTCATTGAGTTTGCTGTTATTATTACTGTATAAAACCAACCTCTTCTGTAAACTTGAAAAATTGCCATTGCTCCAGAGGATCTTACAAACTACTTTCTGGTTTCTATTTGGATGATTTCCTCATCTGTGAATGAAATTTATTTTTTTCTTCTTTTCTATTGGTACGTGTTTTCTTTTCCTTGCTAAGACCTCAAATGCATTGCTGAGCAGGTTTGATTGGATATTTTTGTTTTATTTCCAATTCTGATAGAGTACATTTCCTTATTTCAGTTAAGGTAGGGTAAGTTATTTGATTTCTGTAGCAATTCTTTAACAAGTTAAGGAAGTGTCTTAGTTACTGTTTTATTGCTGTGAAAAGATACCATGACCATAGCAAATCTTATAAAAGAAAGCATTTATTTTAGAGGTTAGCCCATTATCATCATGGTAGGGAGCATGGCAGCACGCAGGCAGAGATGCTGTTAGAAAGTAGCTGAGAGTTCTACATCTGGGTCTGCAGATAGCAGGAAGACAGAACCACTGGTCCTGATTTGAGTTTGAAAACCTCAAGGCCCACCCTCAGTAATATACTTTCACCAACAAGGTTACATGTTTTAATTCTTTCAAATGGAGCATTCAAATCTATGAGCCTATGGGGCCATTCGCATTCAAACCTCCAAAGGGAGCTTGTTCTGTACTAAAAACAAAACTGTAGCTGTCAGTGTGGTGTGACTGTCCCTTGGGGTTTGTGCCTGGAGGGAGATTCCCTTGGGTCTCTGGTTTCACTACACTCTTCCTAGTGAGAATTTTGAGAGACCTATTGGAAGTAAATGTACCTGGGACTGTAAGCATTTGAAACAAGTCACAATAGCCAACGATTGCGGAATATGAGAAAATACCAGGGTTTTCTCTAAATCTTTTTTTAAATTTTTTATTTAACTTTTATTAATTACACTTTATTCATTTTGTATCCCCCATAAGCCCCTCCTTCCTCCCCTCCCGGTCCAACCCTCCTCCCCTTTCTGCATGCATGCCCCTCCCCAAGTCCACTGATAGGGGAGGTCCTCCTCTCCTTCTTTCTGATCTTAGTCTATAATGACCACTCTTTCCTCTTTTGTTCTAACAGAGGAAACGTCGACCAGAAGGTCTGATTTCCCCTCACAAGGGCTCTCACATTGTTAAATTCAAGTTTCTTGCTTCTGCAGAAACCTGCTCTTTAAAGCTTTAGAAAGGCAGTGATTTTGTAGATTATCTGCTTTTTTCTAGTTGCTAGCTGTTAAGTGGAAGAACCAGTATTAGTGATTGATTACACTTTTTTTTTTAAATTTGTACTATGTACTGACTGATGCTCTCAGTGGGATTCTGTAGTCTGAATAGAATTAAGTCTCTATCAAATTGAGGATTGATATTCGCTCCCTACCTTACTGGTTGTGTATTGAATTTTAGAGAATCCTGGTGCTGTGCTGAGCTTCTCTTCTCTTCTCAGGAGTGATGATATTGCAGTGAACATCTAAATGAGGCATGCATACATAAAATAGATTATCATTTTGTTTGTTTGTTTGGAAGGATAATAAAACTATATTGTACCTCATTGTCAATGTAATTGAAGAAGTCTCTACATTTTGACCAAGTGTCAAAGTACAATGTTACTATCAATAATTAGAACATTAAAGGCAGTAGAGAATTTTAAATTGTTTTGAAATATCTGTACTTGGCTACAGGGTTCATATTCTTATGAGTACTTTCAGACAAGGAAAGTTGGGATGACATTTTCTTATAACTCTGCATTATTATACATTGGGCACAAACAGAAAAGGGACTCCACACATGCAACAAAGCTAATAAAATGTTCCTTCTGGCAAAGCAAACGTCATGAAGTAAAAAGTATAAAGATTTATTGAACTGAGGTTTTAGATTGGGAGTGAAATTTAAAAACAAGAGGAGACCTTTTATTTACAAAGCATATTTTCCCAGGTGGGAATTCAAAAACTTGGAGAGTTCAAGTGATGTGTTCAAGGTTTCACAGAGAAATTGATGTAAGATGGTGATTTCTGAGACCTGGGACCTTTCATTTCTTTAGTCAGATGTGCTTCATTGCCTTGTTATTTTAAATACATGGCAGCTTTTGTTTGACTTAAAATTACAGAAAAGTTCCAAATACAAAGTAACCGCATTGCCATATTTCACTAATTATTAAGACACTACTTTAGCCTGATAATATTACTTTAAAGTAAGGGGCCAGTAGTTTATTCTGATATATATATTTCCTTGTAGTATTGTATCTTTGACAGCATCTGGTATTGTCAGCTGGGTGATTTTCATAATTCTAATAGATTTATGGTACTTTAGTGAGCAGCTTAAAAATGAAGGTGAGCATTGAGGAATACTGATGCTGTCATCTCTAGACTTATTTGGTGAGATTACTAATCATTTACTTTGCTCCATGATGATTTGGGTATATGTTATTTTTATATATAACACACATTTATACAGTTAAATTTTAATGTATTTTATTTTTTTTTTATTTTTCTTTTTAGTTACATTTTGTTAACTCTGTGTCCCAGCTGTATTTTATAACAATTAAATGACAATTCTTTTTATTTTTATTTCTAGTAGTCCCTGAGTAGTCTATAAAGACAAAAACTGACTTTGAACTTTTAAGATTGCAATAAATACTTATGAATTATAAAAGCTCAATTTGTAGACTGGGTTTTCTATATAGAAAATGATGGTATTATGTATTAGTACAATTCAGTAATATATTTCTTCTTTCAAAGTCAGTGTACTTTTCTTTTCTTTCATTATTTGAACAATTTGACGAGAATTTTTTGGCATGATTCTTAAATAGAGTGATGAGATGGTAATTTTGTCATTTTCTCAGTCTTAGAGTGGAAACATTTAGTTTCTTCTATTAAATATAATGCTATTGATAGCATTTTGTTTTTGTTTTTTTTTACAATTTTTCTTTGCCAAACATCAGTTTATCATTCTTCATAGATTCTGAGTTTCACTACAAACTTAATTTTCTTTATTATTATTATTAGTATAGTAGTATTAATTATTATTATCAATAGCAGTATTTATAATTTATTCACTTCGTAGCCCGGGTGTAGCACTTTTCCTTTTCTTCTCCGGGTTCCACCGTTTCTCCATCTTTCTCCCCTATATCCCTCCCTTAGTCCACTGATAGGGGAAGTCCTCCTACCCTACTGTCTGATCCTAACCTATCAGGTTCCCTCAGGACTGCCTGGATCCTCTTCTTCTGTAGGCTGGCTAGTTCACCCCACATGGGAGAAGCGATCAGGGGAAGCAACCTAGTTCATGTCAGAGACTGTCTTCTCTCCTTACTAGGGAACCCACATGAAGACTGAGGATATTTGTGAGCAGGAGGTCTAGGTCCTCTCTGCATAGTCTTTGGTTGATGCATCAATGGATATTAGCCATATAATATACGATAAACATATGAAAATCTAGAGACCTAAAGAAACTAAACAACAAGGAGGACCCTAAGGAAGATGCTTAATTCTCATGGAGAAGAGAAACAGAACAGACACTGGAAGTGGTAGGAGAGAACAGGATGGGAACCTACTATAGCTGCCCTCTAAAAGACTCCACTTAACAGAGGACTGAAGCAGATACACAGACACACAGTCAAACTTTTGCAATAGTGCAGGGAGTCTTATGGAAGAAGGGGGATATAGAAGGACAAGGAAGGGACAAGAGCTCCTCAAGGAGACCAACAAAGCCAAAAGAAGCAGGTCCTAGGGGCGACTGCAAGTTTGATGCATTATCAAACTTGATTTTCTGATGTGCATACAGTTATTGATTTTCTGTCTCTTTTCATTTCACTACTATAAGGATGTTTCTGTTTGCTTCTAAGCTATTGTTTTCTTGAAAAAAGTAAAATTGACAGTCAGTTTCACATTAACATGTTCAATGAATCATATTGCAATTTAAAAATATGTTTTTCTTTTCCTATGGCATTATTTCCAGGTGATTTCTAGCATTACCTAAAAGGCAAGACAATGTGTGAGTGGTCTTTTATCTAAAGTTGTTGATGGACTGTTTGGTAAAACTTATGTATGTTTTATTCTTCACATTACAAATTTCTTCTAATTATTCTTACTTTTCTTCACTACTATGTAGATTACCAGTCAAATCAAAGCAACTAGTTTTTTTAAATTAAATTTAATTTTATTAATTACACTTTATTCACTTTGTATCTCCCCCCCCCCATAAGCTCTTCCCTCCTTCCCTGCCAGTCCCATCCTCCCTCTCCCTTCTTCACGCATGCCCCTCCCCAGGTCCACTGATAAGGGAGGTCCTCCTTTCCTTTCTTTTGATCTTAGTCTATCAGATCACATCAGGAGTGGCTGCATTGTCATCTTCTGTGGCCTGATAAGGCTGCTCCCCCCTCAGGGGGAGGTGATCAAAGAGCAGGCCAATCAGATTATGTCAGAGACAGTCCCTCTTCCCATTACTATGGAACCCACTTGGACAATAAACTGCCATGGGCTACATCTGTGCAGAGGTTCTAGGTTATCTCCATGCACGGTACTTGGTTGGAGTATGAGTCTCTGAGAAGATCCCTGTGTTCAAATTTTCTGGTTCTGTTGCTCTCCTTGTGGGGTTCTTGTCCTCTCCAGATCTTACTATTTCCCAATTCTTACATAAGATTCCATGCACTCTGCCCAATAGTTGGCCATAAGTCTCAGTGTCTGCTTTGATAGTCTGCAGGGCAGAGCCTTTCAGAGGCCCTCTGTGGCAGGTTTCTAGGTTGTTTCCTGTTTTCTTCTTCTTCTGATGTCCATCCTCTTTGCCTTTCTGGATGGGGATTGAGCATTTTAGTCAGGGTCTTCTTTCTTAAATAGTTTCTTTAGATGTACAGATTTTAGTAGGTTTATCTTATCTTATATGTCTATATGAGTGAGTATATACCATGTGTGTCTTTCTGCTTCTGGGACAGCTCACTCAGGATGATCCTTTCCAGGTCCCACCATTTACATGCAAATTTCATGATTTCCTTATTTTTCATTGCAGAGTAATACTCCTTTGTGTAGATGTACCACAATTTCTGCATCCATTCTTCAGTTGAGAGGCATCTGGGCTGTTTCCAGCTTCTGGCTATTACAAATAAAGCTGCTACAAACATGGTTGAGCAAATGTCCTTATTGTGTACTTGAGCAACTTTTGGATATATGCCTAGGAGTGGTATGGCTGGATCTTGAGGAAGCGCTATTCCTAGTTGTCTGAGAAAGCGCCAGATTGATTTCCAGAGTGGTTGTACAAGTTTACATTCCCACCAGCAATAGAGGGGGGTTCCCCTTTCTCCACAACCTCTCCAGCATGTGTTGTCACTTGAGTTTTTCATCTTGGCCATTCTCATGGGTGTAAGGTGAAATCTCAGGGTGGTTTTGATTTGCATTTCCCTAATGGTTAATGACGTTGAGCATTTCTTTAAGTGTTTTTTGGCCATTAGATATTCCCCTACAGAGAGTTCTCTGTTTAGCTCCATTCCCCATTTTTTAATGGGATTACTTGGTTTGTTGCTTTTCTGCTTCTTTAGTTCTTCATATATACTGGATATTAGCCCTTTGTCAGATAAAAGGTTGGTGAAGATTCTTTCCCAATCTGTAGGCAGTCGTTTTGTTTTGATGATGGTGTCCTTTGCTTTACAGAAGCTTTTCAGTTTCATGAGGTCCCATTTATTGATTGTTGCTCTTAGAGCCTGTGCTGTTGGTGTTCTTTTCAGGAAGTTGTCTCCTGTACCAATGAGTTCTAGGGTTTTCCCTACTTTTTCTTCTAACTGATTTAATGTGTCTGGTTTTATTTTGAGGTGTTTGATCCACTTGGACTTTAGTTTTGTGCAGGGTGATAGGTATGGATCTATTTGCATTTTTCTACATGTAAACATCCAGTTAGACCAGCACCATTTGTTGAAGATGCTGTCTTTTTTTCATTATATGGTTTTGGCATCTTTGTCAAAGATCAGGTGGCCATAAGTGTGTGGGTTTATTTCTGGATCTTCTGTTCTGTTCCATTGATCCACCCTCCTGTTTCTATGCCAGTACCATGCAGTTTTTATTACTGTTGCTCTATAGTACAGCTTAAGATTAGGGATGGAGATACCTCCTGAAGATCTTTTATTGTAGAGGATTGTTTTAGCAATTCTGGGTTTTTTGTTATTTCATATGAAGTTGAGAATTTTTCTTTCCAGGTCTGTAAATAATTATGTTGGTAATTTGATGGGAATTGCATTGAATCTGTAGATTGCTTTTGGTAAGATGGCCATTTTTACTATATTAATCCTGCCAAGCCATGAGCATGAGAGATCTTTCCATCTTCTGATATCTTCTTCTAATTCTTTCTTCAGAGACTTGAATTTTTTTTCATACAAGTCTTTGACTTGCTTGGTTAGGGTCAAAGGAACTATTTTTTACTATAACACACAAACAACAATTACTTTCCTGCTTATCTAACAAACTGTGAGTTAAAATAGGATGAGGGCAATCTGGAAGACTTATTTTTTATTTTTATTGTACATATGATAGAGAGAACAGCCCGAGGAAGAGTTCAGAGCAGACAGAGAAAGTTGTAGACTGAATATGGTCAGCAGACTGGACATGGGTGGGAGAGAGATAGGAGCAGAGTAGAGAGAGAGATCAGAAGAGAGATAAAGACAGCAAGAGATGAAGGCAAAGAGAAATCACAGTGTTACAAGGAGAATGAGTAGCTATGTGGTGGGAAGTCTGTGAGCTGGAAGTATAAGAGGTGGCAAGAGCTAAGATGATAGCATGGGCCTTAAAATGCAAAACAAAGTACCTGTAACTCCAAGGAAGCCTAGAGGCCACATTGTACTGTGGTATTCTAACAGACAACAAAACTAGCCATTGTTTACTTCTGCCAGTGAGAAGGGAAATGACTCCTTTAGAAGAGGTAGCATAGCTTCAGAAGTACCTAAAAAATGCTAGCTTTTGTCTAACTGCCAGAATACAGCTTCCTTTGGTCCTGATACTAGTGAAAAAACTCAACATTCCAATTGCAAGCCTAAGTTGTCTCTTCTACCTAGTAGGAAGCATGTGCAAAAGGATAATAATAGAAAATTTAAGTAATTTAAATAATTAAATCTGTTTAAGTGTAAATATTTTAATCTATTTTATTCCTTGAAGTTTACTCCCATAAATGTGTCTTTTAAATGAAAAAAAAATGTATTTTAGTGGATTACTGCTGTTTTAGATATTTTCTGAGTCCTGATTTGAGATTAATATTTTATTAAAACCTAACTGGGATGAGATTTCTAAGAGGTAAATGTTACCATAAGCTTTAAGCTGATTGAATTATATTTAGCATAAAAGAATTACAATATACCTGAGATGACATGATTATATAAGCCAGTTATCATCAGATATTTGGATCTAAAGCAATATTTCTTTAAAAATGCAAGTACTCCCTCTATGAAGAAACATGATCATAAGTTGCCAATCGTTTAATATTCATATATAAACACAAGATGACTTGCTGGAAGCAATGCATGAAAAATTCCAAGTGTTGTTGTTGTTATCTTTTGTACCTGTTACTGATTAGGAAAAAAAAATGCATATTAACATATTGAGCAAAGGGTTAGGGAAATGTACAGGAAAAAACACCCCAGAAGGCAAATATTACTGAAAGAAGAACACCGTGTTAGAACTTTGAGACCTGAGTGATGAAAGAGTTTCTGTGGACATGCTGTGTGGTCAGGGCCAGGTCATATACTATGGGCAGCTACATAGAGAAAAACCCAGTTACACGGCAAATACACATCTGCCATGCATAAATACATGACCGTATAGTGGGCGAAGAGTCGTATATCTGAGTGTTGACTTCCCACCTTGTGCCAGGCCAGACAAGAAATATTACCCCTGGAAAGATTATGAGGAGAGTATTCTCAGAAGCACCAGAAGGCTGGGTCTGTTGAAATATAAGACTAAAGAACTGAAATACTACTTAGGACTGGAATCTATGTGGTTAAAACAACATCACAAGAGTAATTCTAAGCACTAAATGTGACTAAAGAAATAAGGAAGAGCTTTATATGTGTGTGTGTGTGTGTGTGTGTGTGTGTGTGTGTGTGTCAGTATAGGTATATGCTAGTCCTTATAATCTAACCAAAAATGATGATGAAATATGTTTAATCTGAAATTTTAATAGTAATTTTACAATGTTTTCCTCACAACATCTGACAACTAAACATTTAAAAAATTTAAATGTTCTACAAAGCTTGAGGTTATGATTTCATTGAGGTGTATATGTTAAAATTTTTCACCAGAGTCAGTAATTATCCAGTAAATTGTGGTGACGTAATCTTCTCTTCAGTTGGTATAATTGTTGTCCTTAGATGAATAAAAGAATTAAACAACGAAAACCAGCTTAACCTGCCATTATATTCATGGGTATTTGTCAAATCAAAATATATTTTATTTCTTATCTCAAGTTCTAGGGTTTGCATGTTTTTCTCTTGATGGTAAATCATAACTTTGAGCTTTTAGGCATTTGAAATTTTTGAAATGAAAATGAAGTCCATTTATTTTATTGTTAGCTGCGTTGAATTTCCCTTGGTACTAGAGAGATGGATCAGAGGTATGGCGCACTTTTTACTCTTCTAGAGCAACCCAGTAGTTCCCAAGCCTGGGAGGAAAGCTTACAATGACCTGTACCTGCAGCTAACGGCCTCTGATACCCTCTCCTGGACCCTGTGGGCACCTGCACACATGACATACACTCACAGGGACACACATATATACACATTAAAAATAATAATAAGAAAAGTTCAAAGACTTCCTAACAGCTTTAGTTATATTTAGTGCTTGAAATCTTCTTTGTGTCTATTAACCATTCAGTTTTAAGTCCTAAACAGTCTCATAGTTCTTTTTCCTTATTAATTTTAATAGATGCTACCTATTTGTGCTTACAAGAGAGTCTGTCTGTGGTCATGACCAAAATTAGATATAGTAATATTAAACAATGATTTGAAAGGCTACACCAATTGTATTTTTTTTCTTTTTATTATTATTATTATTATTAATTACACTTTATTCATTCTGTATCCCCCCATAAGCCCCTCCCTCCTCCCCTCCCAATCCCACCCTACCTCCTCTTTCTTCATGCATGCTCCTCCCCACGTCCACTAATAGGGGAGGTCCTCCTAGTGTCCAAGTGGCTTACATAGGGATGGGAAGAGGGACTGCCTCTGACATAAACTGATTGGCCTGCTCTTTGATCATCTCCCCCTAAGGGGAGAGCAGCCTTACCAGGCCACAGAAGAAGACAATGCAGCCATTGCTGATGTGATCTGATACACCAATTGTATTTTAAAGCTACAGTAGTCAAGACCTTTTGAAATAAGCAAAAATAGCAGCCTTGCCAGGCCACAGAAGAAGATGATGCAGCCAGCCCTGATGAGAACTGATAGGCTAGAGTCAGATAGAAGGGGAGGAGGACCTCCCCTATCAGGGGAATAGGGAAAGGGCATAGGGGGAGGAGAGGAAGGGAGCATAGGACTGGGAGGAGACAAGGGAGGGGGCTATAGCCTGACTACAAAGTGAATAGATTGTAATTAATTAATTAAAAATAAAAAATAAATGTTTAAAGGCCCTTACTCTGTACAAATTACTTAATATTTTATCTTAACCTATTTTGTTAATTTAATATTAAATACTTAATATTAAAAAATCAAAAAACAGGGCTGGAGAGATGGCTCAGAGGTTAAGAGCACTGACTTCTTCCAGAGGTCCTGAGTTCAATTCCCAGTAACCACATAGTGGCTCACAACCATCTATAATGAAATCTAGTGCCCTCTTCTGGTGTACATGCAGACAAAACACTGTATATATAATAAATAAATCTTTAAAAAATAAAAAAAGAGAAAAGAGAAAAATGTTCAGAAGAAATTTACAAACCAAAAAATACAGTTCAAATTTTAGAAGCTCATCAAAGAATTTAAAAGATTAAGAAGAATATGTTTAATAATGATGTAAACAAACTGGATTTCCATAGAGATAAAATAAAATCTTACCCTTCACTGAGTGTAGGCTAGACCATAAAACTAAATCTAAAAATGAACAAATAAAAGAATAAAGTCACCCAAAGAAAGTTTAATAAGCTATATCATCACATTAGAATATGGAAAATTTTATAAGGACTAAATATGGAACCTAGAACCAGGAAAAATTAATAACTTACATGTTATCACCTTTACAAATTGTTTCCTGGAGCAACATCCACAGTTGCTTATTTCTTACCCTGCATTCCTCCAGTCCATGCTGTGGTTAGTCTATGCCAGCCTGTGTGCCTTGCTAGTTTATGAAAATACCTGCCTGGACATGATGCACCCTCTGTCAGGCTCTGGGTTAATCTCCTTCATTTCCTGTGCAGTCCTTACTGCTTGGCACTGCCTATAAAAACGGTGCCTTTGCCATAGGACTGAAATCCCTGGGAGCACTTAAGGTCAGTGTTTTCCTTATTGCCACAGTCTTTCATCTAAGTAAAGTTTCCCTTCATCCAAAACTGCTTGTTTTTATTGGATGCTACTGTTTTATAAGTACCTATATGGAAATGAACAATAATTCATTATCTGTGAGAAATATTTCCAGAACATGTACTCAATACCTGATATGAATCAGAAAAAAGGAATGAATCATAACCCAGTAAAAAAGAAAAATACTTTAATCAACATGAATAAAACCTCTGCCAGAAAGTTTACCAAAACACGGAAGTGAAAAATTAGCATATAAGAGTACTGCAAATGTTTTACAGTCAGACTAGGTTCATGTACTCTGAACATGTCACAGTAGGAATTAAACGTGAAGCACTGGAAAAGCACTCAAATTGTGCTAGAAGCATAGTATGAGGTGGTTGGGCCCTTTACTTTTTAATACTTCTGCAACACGTTTTATGACAAAGTAAATTAAGGAAGAAAGGTTTTGTTCTGGTTCTCAGTTTGCGGGTACAGTTCATTACGTTATGAAAGGAATTGAAGCAGAGGCACAGCAGAGATGGTCATGTTCCATCTGCAGCCAGTAGGCAGGGAGATGAATATTCGACTTACTGAAGTTTCTCCTTTAGGTTCAGGCAGCATCTTCATCTGATGGCTAGATGGTGCCAGTCCTGTTGCACGAGTCTTCCACGCTCAGGTAATCACTTCTGAAAACAATCATAGATATACTTAGACATATGTTTCCATGGTGATTCTAAATTCAGCCAAGTAAAGAATTCAGATTTACCATCGCATTGACTTGGTGCACTTATTATTTTATATTTCTATAGCTAGAGATCCTGATGCTATATAAAAATGTAGTTTTAGCAGTACTGTATTGCTTTCATTAGGACCCAGGAAACCATATGAAAAAATACATATTTCCATTTGAAGGTTCTTCTCAGTCTGCTTTTATTTCTCTCCTCTCCGCTTTCCTCTCTCTCACTGTGTGTGTGTGTGTGTGTGTGTGTGTGTGTGTGTGTGAATATTGAACCCATGGCCTTGTGCATGACAGGCAAGTCCCTGAGCTGCATCACTGTCCTATTTAAGTCACCACTGAGAATGCTTTACACATTTAATTCTTTATGGTTACAACGGAGCCCACCATCCCCTTGCTGGGTATAATCTGGAAGCTTTTCTCAGCTTCTAGAAGCTGCTCACAGGAGTACTTATCCACTTAAAATCCTCAGTTTAGAAATACTAGGCAAAGTGCCTCTCGGGATTTTTACTTTTCCTGACTCTACAAATATTGTCTTCTTTCTTGCTCATCTCTATCCTATGTCATGTACTTTTAAGAACTCATATAATTAGATTATGTTCATTTGGATAATACTGAACAACCCTACTCAAGCATTACTCTAACTGTAAAGGAGTATTTGCTTTTTAAACTATTTCTTCAACCAGGCTACAGGGGTCAGGTTTGGTCCATCATTGAGCATTTTACTCTGTGTACCATAAAACATGAAATAAATTTATGAAATCATCAATATTTTCCTTAAAAGTTAAAAACTTATGTGGATTCTACCTAAAAAAAAATTCTCCCTTAAAAGAAAAAGGTATGTTCACCAGGAGACTTATAAAAACATTCACAAAAGATTTATAAATAAATAAATAAATAAATAAATAAATAAATAAATAAATAAATAAATAAATATATAAACTCCATTCTTTAAAAATCTTATATTTCCTCAACATGAAAATGGAAAAAAATATACAATATGGATCAATTTAAAATGGTGATTATTATATGTGATACAGTATTTATTAGGATGAGCAGGTAGATTAATAAGCTACAAAACATGATGGAATCTTACAGAAAATAAAAGTTACTCTGTGTGAAATTCATAGAGCACACATAAATGCCTACTTTATTATTGTAAGAATACATATAGTTAGGAAGATGTCTGGGAAGAGCTTTATCTAGGAAGAGCCATGAGAAATGTTATGTGTTCTGATTATTCATCAAACATCAATAATGCTAGCAGCGGATTTAAGCATAAATATGTCTTCCTCTTATCTTAGACTCATTTGGCTTATACATGTATGTATATACATAACCACATATGTGCACGTGCATAAATATGCATGTATATTTTACATAGGCATGAAACCATACGTTAGCAGATAATACTATGTGTATATCTAGTTTCATAGACACCATATGTCAAATGTGGTGTCTCACATATTATTGCATTCAAATAATAATTTAATAATAATAATATTTATATAATATTTATTATTTATTGAGAGTATTATTAAAAGATCTTGTACTGAAACAATAATCAACCTAACTGCACTTAATGCTCAGTATGTCACAAATTTAGACTTTTTCATGTTTCCTAAATCTCCTTTCTATTTTAATTCTATCATACATTTAATAGTGTCTTAATTCCTTCAGAACTCAGAAAGAAATATAAGAACCACCTTGAAAAATTTATTTTCTTCTTTGAATATTAGTTATAACACTGGTTAGAATTCACAACCATTTCTCTCTCATCTAGGTTCTGATTAATATTCTTTCTTCAATAGCAACCTATACACATACCTGCAATGCATAATTCATAGATCATCACTGCTCAGTATTGTTGATCAGAAGCAGTATAGGATATACAAACTGGGATATAAGATAAATCAAACTATAGATCTTGGAATTCAAATTAATGACACATTTAAAATAATAGAGATGGGAAGGGACACAGGTGAAAGTGGAGAGAGAGGACAGAGAGGAAAGAGAGAGAGGACAAAAAAAAGAAGAGATAAAGAGAACTTTATGTGAATCGCCATGTTCTTTTTACTTGCTTCTGCACAGTGTTGGGAACCACTATAAATGCTACAGAGTCTACCTCCATTACAACATGTGCTTCCAAAACTGGCAACATACTGGTTATCAAGAAAGAGTCTTTCATACTAAAAGAAATTAAATAAAAACAAATTAGAATAGGACACATTTTATAATGAGAAAGAGCAAGAAAGAATATGGGTTTGGGTGAGTAGGTAGGACAAGATCTGGTTGTAGGCTGGAGGAGAAGCAACCATATTCCGAATATACTGCATGAAAAAGTATTTTTAATAAAAACAAATAAAGAGAATATTTCATGACATTGTAAGGGCAAAGATGAATCCATTAAGTCTTCAGGCCAACTTGTCAGTCTTATTGCTAATTCCTTCTATCACTAAATTCTCTCCTTTATTCTTCCACATCGATGTCCAAGGAAAGTTAGCCTCATAAACAACAATCATCTACGCTCAAGGGAGAGGCACATTCTTATCCCGAAATATCAATGAAGCACAGCAGTCTGTTGACTGCTTAGATACCCTCTGTCTTTGTTCTTGACAGAGTGTTGAGATGATATGGTGTTTCCCAAACAAAGTACTCTTGTAAAGCACAGAGTTAAATTATAATTTGAAGGGAGTGACTTTCATTCACAAGTAAGTGGTTATCTTTGGATTAAAATTAAATTTGAAATGTAATAAGAGGCAATGGAAAATTGTCAAGATGTTGAATTCCAGGAGGAGGAACAGAGAAAGTAACAAGTGACACTGGCAAAAGCAGAGTCTCAGACTTTAAGGTCAGAATAACCTTAACATTTTCTGCCATTCTCACCTATTTAAAAACCTGCAACTACTCTTATGGCAGGTATATGAAGGTATTTTTTATTAACGCTGACAGCTAAAATCTGCTGTTATATATCATTAATCATGAGAGTAGCTGTGTTGACAGTAATCCTATACCTGGCAAATATGTTCAAGTGAGATGACAAAGGATCAGCGTGTGAGTGAAAAACATAACAGTACAAAGTATTGTGTCTTCTGTTCTCACTTTTTAAAGATTTTATTTTAGTTCTTACAGTTGATTTTACAAATAACCACAAATGCAGATAAAAAGTTCGTATGAATCAAAGTGAAGCACAGAATTGCAGTTGTCCGATGACCATAAATGCATATCAAAACTCATAAAACTACGTGCTTAGATTGGTAAATATTATCCTACATACTCATTTCAAGTGAAAAACTCTACAGTCAAAGGGAGAATAAAGTGAAAAAGATGATGAGAAGAAAGTTTTCACGGAAACTACAAAAAGCAATAGCAACAGAAAGATGAGGAAAGACCTCTCAAATTGAAGATATTTTACATAAGGAGCATACAATAAGCAGTCTTTAAAGTACCCTTAATGAGTTTTAAAGACTGATATGAAAGCAGTTGTGAAAAAGCCATATATAACCATTTCAGTATGTATCCAAAGAAATGTGACTTGAGCTTGAAGAACTTTTCTACACTGTTAGTTTTCAAAAACAAAGAAACAAAAATCCCTCTATATTTTATTATGTTTTATTTATTTATTCACTTGGTATCATAGCTGTAACCCCCTCATTCATCCCCTCCCAATCCCACTGTCCCTCACTCTTCTCTTCCCATGACCCTCCTCAAATCCACTGATAGGGGAGGTCTTCCTCCCCTTCCATCTGACCCTAGCCTATTAGGTCTCATCAGGGCTGGCTGCATTATCTTCCTCCAAGGCCTGGTAAGACTGCCTCCCTCCCTCAGAGGGAGGTGCTCAAAGAGGCAGCCACTGAGTTCATGTCAGAAATAGTCCCTGTTCCCCTTACTATGGAACCCACTTGGACACTGTGAGGCCATGGGCTACATCTGTGCAGGGGTTCTAGGTTATCTCCATGCATGGTCCTTGGTTGGAGTATTAGTCTCATAAAAATCTCTGTGGCCCAGATTTTTTGGTTCTGTTGCTCTCCTTTTGAAGATCCTGTCCCCTCCAGGACTTTCTATCTCTCCCTTCTTTCATAAGATTCCCTGTACTCTGCGCAAAGTTTGGCTATGAGTTTTAGCATCTCCTTTGATACCCTGCTAGATGGGGTCTTTCAGAGGTCCTCTGTGGTATGTTCCTGTCCTGTTCACTGTTTTCTCCCTTTTCTGATGTCTATCCTGCTTGCCTTTCTGAGTGAGGATTGAGCATCTTTCCCAGAGAATTAGAAAAAAATCATCACGCATGAGGTAATACAGAAGCAGAAAGACACACATGGTATATACTCACTCATAAGCTGTTATTAGACATATAATATAGGGTAAACATACTAAAATCTGTTCACCTAAAGAAGCTAAGCAAGTAGGAGGACCCTGGGTAAGATGCTCAGACCCTCTAAATTTTATACTAAAACACGAATTGTAAAAGCCCTACCAAAAAAAAAAAATACTTTTATATGACAATAAAGCACTTTAGTTTTTTTCTTTAATTAAATTCTCATTTTTTAAATATTAGTTACAGTTTATTAACTTTGTATTCCAGTTGTAGCCCACTCCCTCATTCCCTCCCAATCCCACTCTCCCTCCCTCATCTCCTCCCTGCCCCTTTCCAAGTCCACTGAGAAGGGAGGTCCTCTTCCCCTTCCATCTGACCCTAGCTTATCAGGTATCTTCAGGACTGGCTGCAAATTCTTCCTCTGTGGCCTACCAAGGCAGCTCCTCCCTCTCGGGGGTGGGGATGGGGAGGTCAAAGAGCCAGCCATTGAGTTCATGTCAGAAATACTTCCTGTTCCATTACTAGGGTACCCACTTGGATACCGAGCTACCATGGGCTACATCCAAGCAGGGGTTTTAGGTTATATCCATACATGGTCCTTGGTTGGAGAAACAGTCTCATAAGAGACCCTGTGCCCAGATATATTTGGTCCTTGTGGAGCTCCTGTTCTCTCCAGGTCATACTAACTCCCTTTTCTTTCATGATTCCCTGCACTTTGCCGAAGGTTTGGATATGAATCTCAGTATCTGCTTTGATACACTGCTAGGTAGAGTCTTTCAGTACCATCTGGCTCCTGTCCTGTTACTTGTTTTCTTCTACATCCAATGTTCATCCCTTTTGTTCTTCTAAGTGAGGATTGATCATCTTAACCAGGATCTCTTTCTTGTTTATCTTCTTTAGGTGTACAAATTTCAGTATGTTTATTCTAACTTATAGGTCTAGTAGCCACTTATGAATGAGTATATACCGTGTGTGTCTTTCTCCTTCTGGGATACCTCACTCAGGATGAAAGGATCTTCACCAACCCTATATCTGACAGAGGGCTGATATTCAGAATACATGAAAAACTAAAGAGTTAAAAAGCAATAATTCAAGCAATCCAATTAAAAATGGGGTATGGAACTAAACAGAGATTTCTCTGTAAAGGAATACAGAATGGCAGAAAAACACTTAAAGAGATACTCAACCTCCTTAGCCATCAGTGAGATGCAAATCAAAATGACCCTGAGATTTCACCTTACACCCATCAAAATGGCTAAGATCAAAACTCAAATAAAGCACTTTAAAATGTGAAAAGATTAAAATTGTGTGATGAATACAGACTTTGTCTGTAAAAGCATATTGAATACATAGTTAAGTGCCACGAAACATTTATTAAAATAATAATAAATTATATTTTATGTGATGTTAGGTAACAAATATATTAAATGTAAATGCAAATATATGTAATGTAAATATATATCATAATTTTAATTAAGGAAAAATAATGGTATAAAATTAAGCAGAGTATATATAACCATTAATTTTAGTGAAAATGTACATCGGAGTTGGAAAATCTTTTATTTGCTTTTAAAAAGTGTCAAATGTTACTTTGGAAAATACAAATTTAGGAATGTATTAAAAAGATAATCATCTTTTATACTACTTTGGAAGATACAAAACAAACACATATAGCCTGTATTGTAAACTATAGGAAACAAAGAGAGAAAAAAAAATATAAAAACCTTCCTGAGAATGTAAAACAAACTGACAGAGTTAAGACAAAGCACATAATATATTGTGAGTAAAGGAAATGACTTTGAACTCTTAGTGATTCGGATAGAAGCATTCCCAATGAATTGTAAAAGCCAAACTAAGCTTTAAAACATCTAAAATTGCAGGAATACATTTCAAATAAATGCATAAATGAATGTTTATCATGCATAAATACACAGAAGGCAAATGAGAGTGAGCTGTTAATGGAAAGCAACAAAAATGTTAGCACTAAAAGGACCTGTTATAACTCTGAATCTACAGTGTCAATCCAAAAGTTGTCAAAACTCCATGTTTTTATTGATGTAATATTAAATCATAGAATATAAGACAAAACATGGAATGATAAATTAACAATAGGTTACACAAACATACAGCTATTTAAAATGTTCCAGAACATATGAATACTTAAATTCTTATTTATCAATAAAAGCTTTTGCATAAATTATTACTATTATTAATATTTATTAGCTATTTGGGGAAAATATAATTTTAATTGGTGAAATAGCCCCACTATTTCTAAAATATAAGAATTATACCATTCACTTTCTTTTAGTACAAAAATGGAGTGATTTTTATTATGCTTATTCTGAAACATTCAAACAACTAAATTTAAATATAACATAAAATAACTATAAAATTTAATCATTGAACCAAACTAAACAAATATAACATAAAATCAGTGCCTTTGTTTTCCTCTCACCTCAGTTTCAATTTCTCCTTTCCATTCTCTAAAGTCTCTTGGTAACCACAGGCAAAGACTCATTTTTATATGAGATGCATATGTGTGGCCTTTCAGGGTTCTGCGTCAAAAGAAAAGTTAGGAGTTAATTCCAGCAAGTAACAGCACAGTAGCAAATCAGAATATGAAATTCAACTCAATTTTGCCAAGTTGCCCTACTTGCCAAGTAGTGTGGGGGAAGAGCTGAAAAAGAGTTGGTCCTGAGGAGAGAGAATACGGAGACATTGTGGGGTAGAGGTGAGAAAGCATGCAGAAAGAAAAGGGCATCTTCGCTGTTTCCCCCAACATGGACTCTCAGTGTACAAGAGAAGGCTTCAGTTGAATGACTCTTGCTACGTCTGCCCCGCTGACCAAGTGCCAGGGGAAATTCAGGAGAATTTAGTAAAACAAATTGGTTGTGATTAGCTTACAAGAAGACAGTAAATAAAATGGGTAGGGAGGGGTAGGTATGGGCAGACTTGGGCGAGAAAAGTAAGTATTGTCAAAATGGTTAGTATGAGATTTCCAGAGAAGCAGTGAACATATGAAAATAACAAAATATAAAAGATGCCTATTGTATGCAGGAAGCAAAATATAATAATCAGAAAATATTCTGGATAGCATAAAATGTCAAGGGAGACAAATAAAACTAAACACTCAAACTATGAAAGTGTTTAATCAAAAGCAGGACATCCCCCTCATCCATATGTATGCAAATGTGCCCACAACTATAGACACTGCCTTCTGAAATAGAAACTAGAGACATGATTTGTATTAGTACACAGTGAGCTGAAATTAGCAAAAATTTAGCTGATAGTAATTCAACAAGAAAAAAAATGTCATATTTCTCATTGACAAGTTAGGATTTGGGGCTGGCATGAAGGCTCAGCAAAGAAAGGTGCTTGCTACCATGACTGAAGGATTGAGTTCTAGCCTAGGAAACCTTGGTGGAAGTTGTCCTATGACATTCACATGCACAAAAACATACACACAGAAAATAAGTAAATAAAAACAATTTAATACTATTTAGCACCTAACAACTGTTAAAAGCATTACTGGTATCAAAAATGTCTGGAGCCTTTTCCTCAACCTGGCATTTACTGATGAATGAAGTGATATGGTCATAATAGCAGACACCTGTAAACTTGTAGATATTTAAGGAGCTATGACATTAGGGTTATGAGTCTGAGGCCACCATGGGTTCCTCAATAAGATGTGATCACAAAATAAGAAATGTTTGGGGACATAGTTCAATGGTAGATGCTAGAATATACAAGATTCTGGGTTTAATGTCCTACATCAGAAGTAGATAGATAGATAGATAGATAGATAGATAGATAGATAGATAGATAGATAGAATGATGGATAGATAGGCAAACAAATAGATGACAGATGGATAAATAAAATAAGTGAATGAATGAATGAGTTAATGAGTGAGTAAGCAAGCAGATCCAGAAAATCAATTTAATATAAAAAAATAGAAATTAAGAGAGCAAACATTGGTGATTTGATACTTTACTCCAGAAATACAATCTGTGAATCACAGTAAATTCTTAGTTCAGAATGATAAAAAAATATACTCCTAACAAAGAAATACCTCCATAAATTAAAGAAATACCTTATTTTGTTGAATCAAACACTCATACTTCTAAAGGTAGAAAGACAAAAGATACGTTTAGGTATTTACAAAATACATTTCTGAGTGAAGGCAAAGGAAACACGTTTATCTGTAAATCAAACACTAGAACAAATGCAAAACATGCAAGGCTTCTTAAAAGAAATGAGAAACACCCTTAATGAAAGGGCATCCATCTAGGTCCTCTCTATGCATGGTCCTCGGTTGGTGCATCAGTCTCTGCAAAGACCCCCTGGGCTCAGATCCTCTAGCTTTGTTGGTTTCCTTGTGGGAGTCCTGTCCTATATGTCCCTCTAGCCCCACCCCCTTCTTCTTCCATCAGACTCCCTGTGTTCTGCCCAAAGTTTGGCCTTGAGTTTCAGCATCTGCTTTGCTCCCCTTTGGGAGAAGTCTTTCAAAGGATCATCTATAGTAGGCTCCCATCCTGTTTCTTCTCTCTTCCACTGCTTCTGATGTCCATCCCGTTAACCTAGGCCTAGTCTTGTAAGTTTCTAGCCTCTGTACAATCTAATCTAGGCCTAGAATATTCTCAGTCTCTGAGACTTATTGCTGAATAAGCTCACCCTCTCTTGTTCTTTCTGAATTTGGGCTGCCTGTTTTGACTCAGCTGTTGTGGCTCAAACTCCTCTCCAATCTGACTGATTCAAACTGGCTTCTCTCAGCTTCTGACTGAACTGCTCTGGTTGGCCTCGAACTAACTCTTGTAATCTGTTCTAATCTTCTGGCTCCTCATTCTCTGGCTTTTTCTGTCTTCACCTGTGTCTAGCCTGTTCTCTCCCCAACCTGACTTTGTAAAACTCCCAGTTTTAAATCCTAGTAAAACTCCCCCCCCCCGTCCCTTTGTGCTGCTCTCTTCTAAGCAGATTCTCTTTCCTCTCTGTTCTCGTGAGAGTTGGGCATATCCTATTCTGTCAAATCTTTCTCTGATTTGTCATTTTGTCTGTCTCTTCATTAGACATCAATTTCAAATATGGCTGCTTTCTTTTATCAACTAACTTTACCTCACTGTTTGGGTGTGCACTAAGGCATTTCTATATTCCATCATGAGTAGTGTATGCTAAGGGTGTGTCTGTATTTCAGCCACAGTAGCCATGTTGCGGAATTAAAATCCGTTTACACTATTATAAGTTTTTAATTTCTTCATTAACATTCTTAGGAATTCTCCATGATATAATTATTATTGAGAAAACCCAAATATCTAAGTTTTCAATAAAAATAATCTTGCTTTTTATCTTATTACATTGAATTTCTTATATTGTGCAGTTTGAAATCATTCCCATAATTCTGGAGAGCAGGAAGTCCAGGGTCCAGGAAATAGCAGCTGTTTGATCAGGTTGGTTCTGTGCTTTATGGGTACTACCTGCTTCTACAACTCACAATGGAGAACAGGCAGAGATGATTTTGCATAAATTTTTAATTCTCATGCCTTGGGAATAAAGAAAAGCAACTCAATAAATTAATTTTGTTTTTGGATATTATTCATCTTTTAAAGGTCATTAACATATATAAAAGAAACCATTCTTGGCGCTCCATCCACTGCTTTTCAGATGTCTGCCCTTTGTATTGCTGTCTTTTCCTTCAGATTCCCCCATCCTGAGAAATTCTGTCTCAGACAACAAAGACATATAGTCTATGAACATTTAGCTGGAAAGCACCTGTTGTGATCAGAAACACATGATGAGAAATCCATATAGCAACAGTCAGTCTTCTTATACAAGGTTAAGTATTAGCTTAGATAACATAATAAATGATATATTTGGTAGAAATTGGAAGATACTGAAGAGGACACAGGTCCTGTGGCCTGCTAGATTTATCTAGGTAGCACTCAATATGTTGGCTACATATATGTAAATAAAACTTACAAAAATTTTTGTGAACAATTATGTAACTTGAAATAGCAGTTTTGTAAAAATGTTAAGCACTCTGAAGTCCTTAGGTTCCCATACCTCTCCTAATGTAGGGGTCTCATCCCGTATATCTGCTTTATTGGGAAGACAATCAGAGATAAGAATTGATTCCGTGTCAAAAGGTGAATGACACGTACCTAGTATTTGATATATATATATATGTACATATGAGGAATTGGTTGAGTTTTTTCATATATATATATATATATATATATATATATATTTGCTTCTTTTCTTATTGATGAGTAACTCTCGGTCTGACTCCATCCAATTCCTGTATTTTTTCAGATACTTTATACACATCTCTTTTCAAAATTGAAAACATATTTCATATTTTAAGATGCACTGGTACAAACTGGCCTCTGATGCTTTTAGACAGATTGATATATAGCATATATAGAACCACAGGAAAATCTTATCATGGTGCTCTTTCTGATGTATTAGATAACATACCACTTGTTTTCAGTGAAAAGATGCCTGCTTATTATTATTGGAGTTTTAAATTTATTTTATTTTTATTTTTAATTTATTTTTGAGGGGAAGTTCAAGACAGAATTTTTATGTCCGGCCTTGAATGTCCTTGACTCACTGACTCACTTTGTAGATCATGCTTGCCTTGAACTCAGTGAACTACTTGCCTCTGCCTCCCTGATTAAAGTCATGCAACACTGTGCATGGCTGGGAAAAATATTTTTAACATTGTTATACTTCATGTGAAAGTCATAATTTTCTAACAGACCTATGGGATACATATTACGGTTAGAGACATGAAGATAATCATATTGTACAGGAAGAATTAGTTCAGAAGTCCTCTGGTCCAGTTCTGCAATATGCTTAAATGTCTTTCAAATAGACCATAGGTTCTTATTATAGAGGTCAGAGATGGAGTTAGGCATTCCACACAGTAGTCAACTAATGCCTTGGAGAAAAGTACATTGAAACAGAAGCAGTTGTGCAGAAATAACACTCTCAGCAATGTGTGAAAGACTGATTTTTATACCCTCAGTCTAAAGCCTTAGTTAAAAAAAAGAGAGAGATAAAAGAAAGAGCAGGATTCTTGTCAAAAATGATGAATTGGAGGACTTGAAAATAAGAGTGTAAAAAAAGAAACTTGTCAATTTCAAGCAAAATTTAGCACTCTATTGAGTTCTTTAGAGTATCCTCACAAAGGATGTATCTAGCTTGCCTGGATTCTTGTGATGTGAAAACAATAGAGATTTCTTGCTGCTAGACTGAAAGAGCTATCTACATGTGCTTTCTCATTTGGGGATGATTTTTAGTGATGTGCTTTGAACATAGGAATTCATAAGATCAATCCAGTTCTTGCCAAAAACCAGTAATGACAGCCTCCCGATTCCTTTTCAGGTTTCAATTTTACTTCCCTATATAATTTTTCTGGCATCCAGATGGAAGACCCACAAATACAGGGTTCAGGCATTCTGTTCACTAAACAGAATGCATAAGCAATCTCAGAGCTTTTTGGATACTATACCTTAAAGACAATGGGATTTCTGAACAAAAATCTAGAATTATATGCCTACCTAATTAAACCTAGCAATACACAACTCTAACCATATAGCCACAGTGCACCAATGTCTATTTTTCCCCATCACAGCTTAATCTATGAATTCTATCCACGATTAAAATATTGTTTTTTTCTTTTACCTGGTGTGTGTGTGTGTGTGTGTGTGTGTGTGTGTGTGTATGTGTGTGTGTAAGCACACTTGCATGATATTTGCAACATTCAGTCAATACCTTGAGTCAGATTTGTCAGATCAGAGTCTCATCAATTTTCTTCCATTGTAGTTCTTTATTTATACATTCTTGGAAGTGACATATTATAGGTACATATAATGAAGGAATTTTCCTATTCATTCTTTTGCAGAGGATTCACTATGTATATAAATAAGCCCAGAATTTGTTAAATGACTTTTTATAATCTAATGGTAACTAGAGTATCTGATTTAAATTTCAACATTTTGGCTATGAGGCTCAGCATCTGCTTTGAGACCCTGCTTTGTAGAGTCTTTCAGAGGCCCTCTCAGGTAGGCTTGTATCCGGTTCCCTATCTTTTCTAGATTCCAATGTTTATTCTTTTTGTCTTTCTGAATGAGGATCAAGAATCTTCCCTATGGGTCCTCTTTGTTGTTTAGCTTCTTTAGAACTATAGATTTTAGCATGTTTATCCCACATTGTATGATTAATATCCACTTATAAGTGAGTATATGCTGTGTATGTCTTTCTGCTGAGAATCATAGTCAAACTTTGGCAGAGTGCAAGAAATCTTATAGAAGAAGAGGGAGATATACCTGGAGTAGACAGGAGCTCTACAAGGAGACCAAAAAGATAGTGGACTAGGGTAGAGGGAGAAGATGGAGGGAGGGTGGGACCGGGAGGACATAAAGGGAGGAGCTACAGTTGGGATACAAAGTGAATAATAAATTAATAATATAAAAAAGATAAATACATACAGTTGGCTTTTATAATTTACAAATATTTCTTATTGTAATTTTATGTATACTATACAATAACAGAAAATGTTTTCTCTACATTATTGTTACCAATAGTATTCTCCAGCTTTGTTTTTAAATTATAATAAAGTCTGTCTTTTGTATATACTTCATGATGCCCTGATATATCTAAATTCTCTTTAATCTGAAAAGGTTTTATCATAACTAATATAAGTATACAATCTTTAATTTTTGATTTAAAAACATAAAGTCTTCAGTTGAGGTTGCTGTCCTTTGCACCATGTGCTCAGCTCTCATCCTGTTTAGATGCTTGTTAAATATAATAATTACTTATACAGCTTAACAAATATCCCTAAGATCTAACTCTAAAGAAAAAAGTGACCATATAACTTTGTATCATTACTTGAACTTGCTCTTCTAGAAGACTAAAACTACAGGCTTGGATTTGAAGTTCTTTACAGCACTAATATATAACTATCCAGTAAAATACCTCCTAGGTAGAAACATTCTAGAAAGTAGAAATAAGGGATAGAAGAACTTATCATACACACAGCTTAGATATAAAAGGATTGTCTCGTCAAAGATTATTCACTTCCATAGACAATAGTAGTTGCAGCTACAATTCCTGTCAGCTACATGCAAATTACACATACAAAATTCTTTCATACATTTTCAAAAAGGCATTTAGTGAGTCTAAAATATCAATTAAATAGTAGAGTTTGTGGCTCTTGGTTAATTTCTTGCTAATAAATTGAAGGTGGGGCCTGGGCCATAACCTCACTTAATTTTGACTCTGAAATCATGACTTGTCCTTTAAAACTTCTTCTATGCACTCTGCCCAAAGTTTGGCTTTGAGCCTCAGTATATGCTTTCATATCCTGCTGAGTAGAGTCTTTCAGAGGCCCTGTGTGGTAGGCTCCTGTCCTGTTCTCTATTTTCTCCCTCTTCTGATGTCCATCCCATTTGCCTTCTGGAGTGAGGATTGATCATGTCATCCAGAGTCCTCCTTCTTGCTTAGCATCTTTAGTCGAACAGATTTTAGTATGTTTGTCCTATATTATGTGTCTAATATCCACTCATAAGTGATTATATTCCATATGTGTCTTTCTGCTTCTAGATTACCTCACTCAAGATGATCTTTTCTTAGGAATGAAGTGGGAAACAGAAAGATCTGGAGGGGACAGGAGCTCCACAAGGAGAGCAACAAATCCAAGAAATCTGGGCACAGGGGCATTTTCTGAGACTGATACTCCACCCAAGGACTGTGCATGGAGATAACCTAGAACCCCTGCACAGATGTCACTCATGGCAGCTCAGTATCCAAGTAGGTTCCCTAGTAAGGTGACCTTGGACTGTCTCTGACATGAACTCAATGGCTGGCTCTTTGATCACCTCCCCGAGGGGGAAGCAGCCTTACCAGACCACAGAGGAAGACAATGCAGCCAGTCCCGATGAGATCTGATAGGTCATATGGAAGGAGAGGAGGACCTCTATCAGTGGACTTAGAGAAGGGAATGGGAAATGAGGGAGGCAGAGTGGGATTGAGAGGGAGTGAGGGAGGGGGCTACAGCTGGGATAGAAAGTGAATAAATTATATATAATATAAAAAATAAAAATTAAAAAATAAAGTATAAAAGAAATGCAAAAAAAATTGTTCTATGAACCCATACAAGAGCTCTATGGCACTTGATAGCTAGATAAAATTGTTTATTAAGTGTTATAGTGAGTAACTGGTAGAAGAAATGAGGGTGAAAATATGAGAATTGTACACTAGTAAGAAGGTAATATAGAGTCCCGACTGACATATACTGCAATGATTTTCAATTAAAAATGTCATCAAGAGAGTAGATTATTTCTGTAATATTAGTTTGTAAGAAGCTTGGGTAAGTTTTGACTGCTCGAATTTTCTTTATCATATATATATAATTTGCTCAAAGTTTCTTTTTATTCACATATCATTGAATGCTTACTGAAAACCTTTCAGATTCAAACTACTTTTTAAAATTACTTATTATGAAACAATTTAAAATAATTTCTTGTCATCCAAATGGATAATGTAATTTTCATACACTTGAGGGATACCTTTATATATCTAAAATAATCTCTAAGAGCATAATCATGTTGAAGAATCAATTTTCAAAATCTGCTCCTTAACTAAGGCATTTTCATTATGCTGGAACATTTGAAAACTATAATATTTTCCTGACCATGCAAATCTAGGGAATAGCTATGAACTGCATTAAACTTACATAGAAAAATCTTTAGTGAGTTATTATAACATAGTAAAGTTATTTAGAAATGTTGGCCCTTATTTTATTTAGGGAAAAGTGAAAGGACAGGTGTGATTAAGTATTCCCTAGACTTCTACTTATATTTGTTTTATCCTAGAAAGATTCTGATATATACATATATATATATATATATATATATATATATATATATATATATCAGGAGATATATATGCATACATATGAGTGTGTGTAAACACACACAGGATGAGAATAGGAACCTTCAACATAACAAAATTGTACCTTAAATATAGCCATTGCTTCTCTATTATCAAATAAAGACTTTATCATGTTAAAAACATTTTGCTCACATTTATTTATTTATCTTCTCATCTATCTATCTATCTATCTGTCTATCTATCTATCTATCTATCTATCTATCTATCTATCTATCTATCTATCTATCTGTGTGTGCATTCTTGTGCACACCTGTGGTGGGCAGACGGGCAAAGGATAACTTAGAGCATTAGTTCTTGCCTTTCACCATGTTGGTTCTTTAGATTTTACTCAGGTTCTCAAGACTTATCACATGAGTCCTTGTTCATAAACTTCAAATATGAAGTATGTGCACCTTTTAATTTGCCATGAACTTTTGTTATTCCTGTTGCTTTGGATATTTAAAATACTATTTTAGGAACTACTATTTTGAGCACATGTAATGGAATGTTATTTGCTTTGTTTAGGGTCTCAGTAGATAGTTTAAGAATAAATGCACTGAAACAATCAAGAACCTATTATATGACAGACACTATATGTGTTATGACCTTATGCTATAATATTATGACATAAAAGGAAAGCTTTACTAAAGTTTCAGCTATGCAAGGTTTTCCATGTCATGATAACCTGCCAGAGACTAACAAAAGAGGCCAGCCCTAGGAATGGCTTATTTATTTTGCAGCTGTTTGCCAGTGATGTTTCAAAGTCCCTCAAACATCACAGACTATTGTGAATCATGTTGGTTACCCTTTAGAATGTGACAGTAAGAACTTACTGCTAAAGACAGCACAAGAATGAGTCACAGAACTTGAAGAAAGCAAACTGTTGTTACTTGGAAGCTTCTTGTTGACGTATATGTCCATCAGCATAAAGATCCACCTGGCTATGGAGTAGAGAATAAAATACTGTAGAATGCATAGCCCTAAATTCAGTATATATTCATTCCAACTGCCCTCCTCCAAAAGTCCTGGTAGCTGGAGAAAAAGACTGTAAGAACCAAAAGGGGTAGATGGCAGCATCCACTGGAATTATGGACCCTGAAAAAAATAAATAAATAAATAAATGAATGAATAAATAAATAAATAAATAAATAAATAAAACAGCGCTTAATGCTTATTTGAGTCACCTGCAGTCTGTGTACTTTTGGGTATGTTGCTTATTCAGAAATATAGCTGACTTGTATGGAAGGCTCTTAGTAATCATCCCGTGCTGTTCTGGTGAGAAGGAAAGTGTGCTAGGTTTGCTTCTCTGGCCACAGATGTGCAGAGTAAACAATATTCTGCAAACCTCTTGTATTTTAATGCAAAACTTCATTTTTATTTTTATTCAAATATCCAGTATCCTCTGATGGGCACTAGACTGACTCATCCAAGTCACAAGAAGAATTTAAATTTTGTTAGTGTTCTTATAATCTGGATTCATTCATTAAGGTTAGTTTTTCAGGAAGTACTTAATGGACTTTCAATATTTATAAAACAGATAATGAATATTAATTAAGTAATTTGTCCTCTGGAAGAAGTTAACTTTTTTAAAATTTTATTTTACCATAGGGGAGACTTTGGCAGTAAAATTCTGTCCATCACTGTGTAAAACCTTCAATGAGCATTGAACTGAAAGCATAAAACAAGATCAGCTGTTTCAAAGTAGCTGTTGGTATGATAAATTGTGTTGGCCCACAACATTTCCAAAGGAGCACATATCTGATATCCATGGCTCGAGACGCCATTGCATCCTCCTCCTGCTGGTTTTAGACTGCTTTCTGTCCCTTGCAGGCCTCCTTACATCGTCTCATTGAGCCCTTTGAGGTTAGGATTCCCTAAATACACGTTTGCTTTCTTATAACTCATGTCACTATCAGTGTTGAGCAACTGATGCTATGGTCATCAAGTACTTTGTGGGGTTCACTGGAGCTTCACCCACACTGGCTGCATCCCGAATGCTGTATTGTCAGTGTGACTTAATGACACAACTATCCTAATTATGTATCCATTCATTTATACTTACACAGAAGGCCACAAATATCTGTTACTTAATATCAGTGAGTTACTGTCTTGTCTACTGAAGAAGAAATTTGTGTAACATACTAGATAAAAGCTGAAAAACTGAGACATCTAATTCTTCAGAGGATGCACAAGGATTTAAATGAAGACATTATCATGTATCCAGAAGAAAATGATGGCATGAAACACTTGACCAGAAGGAAAACTGTAAGACAAGTCTGGAACTGTAGAGAGGGAACCTAGGCACAGAAACCTTGGTATGTAATGAAATGTCGATCATCTTCAGTATTAAAACTAGTATTTTCTAATAAGCTGAAAAACCATAAAAAAAAAAACATGAATGTAAGCTCATTCCACTGTAAGATCTGGCAACAAAACCTGCCTTTTCAAGAATTGAAAAAGTCATTTTATTATCATACTGCATTTATTAGTGCAATGTGTGTATGCACTAATAAAAGTGCATGTATGCATATGCCAAATTTATGGGTGGAGCTTAGAGGACAACTTTCAACAGTTAGATCTGTCCTGATAGCAGGGGGTTCCATGGACATAACTCTCAGGAGAAGACACATAAAAATATCATAACCTCCCAGAAAAGCCTCTATCAAATATCTGGAAGTATAAAATGATGCTACTCATTACAGTCATGAAGAAATTAAGCACAACACATAGGAGTAAGCAGAAACAGTACATTTCTGTATCATCAGAGATTTTAACTACAGAGCTCAACAAACACAATATAAAATAAAAATATAAAATAATAAAATTTAAACTGTGGTTAAGAAACTAGAAAGGTCCAAATTCAGTGTATAATGATTGTAACAACTTACTTGCATATCCTTTAAGCTTCCTTATTTCTCTTCTCAAAGAAAAGATTTCCACCCAATAACTGAGCTATACATATTTTTAGGACAGTGAAACTATTATGTATGATATTCCTTTAAAAAAACACAGAATTATTATTGATAAAGGCTGCCAAGATCCTAATCTACTTTATATAACTCTTGACAAATTCCCGGAAGCCTGCTTTCACAAATAGGTTTGTTTCTGGTATCCATCATATGTTTGATGTTCTAATGGCAGATGTTTAATGCATAAAAATTATGGTCCTTAGTCATTCAATTTTATAAAAGTATTTAGCAAAGTTATAGAATACAAAGAGTCAAATAAGACTCTAATTATATGGTGGACTTATATTCAGCATTTCACAGAAAAAGTCTTGTTTGGGGGTAATAAATGAGACTACAAATTTAAAGGCTAGAACTGTATATGTCATTCTATCTATTGTACTTGATAAAATTCTTATTATGGGGTTACAAGTTAACAATTTTAATAACACTCCCCATTTATGCTACAATTGAACAGGTACGTGAATGAAAAAAAATGTTGATGGCAGTCGGAATTCTGACAGATGGAATGGGGAATCCCTAAAAACAAATGAAGAGGACATAGTGACCATTACAGAAGTGGGCTGCAGTTACATACATCACTATAAGCTCATGTTTAGTTTGACATAGATATAGAATATGTATATAGAAATATATTTAAAATATATATTATTTATATATATAATATTTACATTGTAAAATAAAAAACATATATTGTTAAAATGTGTATTTTCCTGATGTTTGTTCAGAAGACCCAGAAACAACGGCAATCTGAGAATGTTAGATGACCAACAATGAGGGCACCACTGTCATAATTCTAGTACAGTTAAGTTAGGAAGAAGAATTGCTTGGGTTAGTAGCTGGTTCTAGGAAAGGGGCAGGGGTTTACAAGATTAGCCTGAATATCCTGTAATACAAAAACTAAGAGATGTTAAAATGTGGGGCTGGGGAGATAGCTCATTCAGCAATAGCTGGCCACACAAGTACAGAGACCTGAGTTCAGTCCCCAGAGTGCATGGAAACTCTAAGGAGAGTGAGATCTGAAGTCCCAGTACTGAGGTGGCAGAGTCCTGAGGATCCCTGGGGCTTCCTAGCAGGCTTGTCTAGCAGAACTAATGAGATGAAATTACTGGAGACAACCCGTGTCTTAAAGTAAGACTTAGAGTGAAGAAGGAGGATAGTAGACTTACCTTCAGTCTCTGGCCTCTGTATGCACCTGCATGCATATATACATATACACCTATAAACACATGCATATACCATCACAGAGATGTACAGCTATTAAAAATAAAATTAATTCAGAAGACCAAAATGTCCACAATAATGGGACATTAAAGACAGTAATATATACAGAAAACAGGAGTCACCTTTATTTCCTAAGTTTCAAGTTGTAAAAAATTCAACAAACTATTAGATGAAGCAGTGCTCAGTTACAACTTAATGCCTGAAGTAAAAGTGTCGAGTAGACCGAAATATCACCTGCGATGGAGGAAATAAGTAGGAGAGTAGAGATGAATCTCCATTGAAGAAAAATTCCAAGTAATTTATAAGATGCTATGCCCTCCAAGAAGTAAAACACCTGTGCATATATTTTTATATTGAATATAACTTCTTTTAACACAATCTGGTTCTGAGGAACTGATCATGGCTTCTCTCCCTTTTCATCTCCTAGGCCTTTTCCACTTCTTCACCCTTTCACCCTTTCTGCTCCAATCCTTTTTTTCTGTCTCTCTTTAGAATAAACAGACAACTTAAAAACTAATAAAACAAACAAAATAACAGCACACACACAAACTGAAAAAAATAATATACAAGCAAGAAATCAGTAAAATAAAAAAAAAGCCCAAACAAAGCGAACAGGACACACAAAATAGCGTTGAGCTGCTTTTGTGTTGACCATCTACTCATCGACTGCCAGCACGGTGTACCTATTAAGTGTGGTGGGTACACTCAGTGAGACTCTACTGGAGAAAACTGTATGTTACTTTGTAAGTGATTGCAAATTAGAGACAGACTGTGGGTTCAGAATGGAAACTCTTGCCAATTCTCACTCTTAGCACTGAGACAACACCTGGCCTAAACCTGTGCAGCCCCTTGCATGATTCACAGTCTCTGTGAGAACATTTGTGCATATGCATCAGCCCTGTTGCGTGTGAAAGACACTGTGTTCTTGCTGTCACCCATGTCCTCTTGTTTTCAATGTCTGAAAGACACTGCTTCCTTGGTGTCATCCATCTCCTATAGCTTTTACAATCTTCCCCCTGTGTCTTCTGCACAGTTATTGGAGCTCAGAGGGGAAAGTTTTGATGTTGTACTAAATAGGACTGAGTGTATTAACATCTCTTATTTTCTGTATATCTTATTGCTGTATTTGTTCTGTTCTACTGCAGGAAGACTCATCTCTGATGATGGCTGAGCAAGACTTTGATCTAAGGGTACAGCAGAATGTCAATGGGAGTCATTTTATTGCAATGTTCCTTTTACCTGCTCACTCATTAAGAATGAATTTTATTAAGAAACATCCTTTGAATTTAATGGAAATCTTGTAAGAAGTAAAGTTTAATTCAGGGTCCAAATTTTTACTTAGGAGAAAAGTTACATCTCATTATTAAAAAGAGCAGTTACCTAACCATTGTAGAAATAGATTGCTACCAATTAGTTTAAGTTTCTGAGTTGAGAAAATAAGAACTTGCTCTGTAAAATTACAACCATAAAGCTGGGCAAGCAAGAAGGCTCAGGCAGTGAAAGCACTTACTACCAAGCCTGTGATCCTGAGTTCAATCCCTGAATCCTGCTGACACGGTGGAAGGTAAACACTGGCTTCCATCAGTTTTATTTTAGCCCCACACTTGTACAAAGTGATACATGTATGCCTTCATAAACCAATAAATCTAAAAGAAAAAAATAAATAATTCATGAAACCAATATAACCTCAAGGTGAAAAAAATCCAGGGTAGCATAAATGAGGGAAGTGAAATATATATATATATATATTCATCCCTCATGAATAAGTTCCTAAACACTCTCAGACAAATAATATGCAGTTAAACCCAATGATATAAAATAGGTGAAGATTCATGAACAAGATGAGGTTACTGTGGTAATCAAGGTGGCTTTAACCTTAGACTATATAAAGATGAGACCTGCCCCATTAACATTAAAAGTGAAAATGTTCATAGATTATGAGGAAAGCATTTTCATGTATCAAACATTTACTTAAGTTTTTTTTTTTTCTAAAATAAGTAGAAAGGACTTTCTTATTCTCATTGTCTACCACCAGCCTACAGCAAAGATGCCTTCTGGACAAGAGAGGAAATTGAGCTGCTCATGAACTCTGATTCTGTTTAACAGCACATCTGAAATTGTCACACCTGGAGCCATTGCAGGAGACATAAAAGAACTTAATTAAATGCACATAAGACATGAAACAAGAAACAGAACAATACTTGCTGGTATTTATCTTAAATAAGAAACTCTCCAAAGATTGCAAATATTTATAATTAATAGAAATATTTACTAATGTGACATATAATTGATATATAAAAAACAATGACGATATTATATTATGGCTATGAACACAAAAAGTAATTTATAATGAGACAATTCATACAGTAGCAACAAAATATAAGACTCGGGAAAACAACTTATTTAAGAAAAACAAAATCTTACTGTAGATTAAATAAAAGGTAACAGGATGTTATGAAAAGCAAAATAGGTGAAAAAAAACACTTTTTTATTTTTAAGAATAAATTATTTGGACATGTTTTTTTTTCTTTAGATTAAGGATTTTTAGTGACCATAAAGTCCCATTAATACTTCATAGCTTCTCTTTTTAAAATACTTGATATCATGGGTTAAGAGATTAAGCACTTCTGAAGACACAAGGAACAGTGAAAGAACGTAATCCATGTGGAACTAATAAACACATATGGGGCCTTCTAAAACACTAGTAAACACTGAAGAATTCAGAAATAATTGGTCTGGGGTATAAAATATGCACAAAACTGAACATGAGGGGACATAAAAATGGCCTTACTATTTTATATGAATTCGATATGTAAAAGGGCGTCTTTTTCAAACACACTGAAGAAATAGAAACTTGACAGTTGAAAAAATCCACAAATGAATCTTTTCTTACATTGTATACAATATTCAATCTTTTTTGGATAATTTTTTACTTGTATAAAATTACCAATCCCAATCACTTTGTTTGTGCCATGCCTGTTGGCTGCTCTTTTCTTCCCAGGTAGTTTCCTTCCTATTTCAAGTTTCTCTCTCCATCCCTCCATCCATCTCTCTCTCTCTCTTTCTTGCAAGGCAGGTGCAGGTTGTTTCTGTGGTTTTGTGTTTGTGATTGCAATGGTCATGCTATATACAGGAGTCATCATTTTCTATCTCCCTATCCTCTAGGTCTGAAAACTGAATGTTCATATGAACATAAAAAGGGAAAATGTTTAATAAGATAAAATAGGGGCTGGAGAGATAGCACAGCTGTTAAGAGCAGTGTCTGCTCTTCCAGAGGTCCTGAGTTCAACTCCCAGCAACCATCTGGTGGCTCACAACCATCTATAGTGAGATTTGGTGCCCTCTTCTGGCCTGCAGGTGTACATGTAGGCAGAACACTGTATACATAATAAATAAATAAATCTTAAAAAATAAATTAAAAAAGAAGATAAAATAAACATTCTTATGAGCCCCCAGCTACTGAAAGCTTCTTGTTAATGTTCTCAACTATGTAAACCAGAAAATTATGCAGTAATCTAAAAATTATGCTATTTAGTTAAACAGTATTCCTTTAAGCACTTTGAGGAAAAATTAATGAAGACACATACAAAATTCTAGCCCTTGCACAGTATATTCCTACTCAGATATATCACTACAGTGTTCATAGCATAGCATATACATACATGCCTACCTTCTTTCCCTTAAATACGTGTTTGCTTTCATTTTATGTGAATGTGTGTTTTGTCCACATGTGTATAAGTGCAATGTGTACATACCTGGTACCCTCTTAAGCCAGAAAAGGGCGCCAAATCCCCTGCAGCTTCAGTTAGACAGGATTGGAGGTCGCCAAGTAGCAGCTAGAGACTGAACCTGGGTCTTCTGCAAGCTTATTGAGAGCTCTTGATGCTAGTGAGCTCTCAACCCCACATGCCCACCTTCTACATGTCACAATGGAATACTACTCAGCTATTAAGAACAAGGAAATCATGAAATTTGCAGGAACATGGTGGGAACTAGAAAGGATCATCTTGAGTGAGAAGCAGAAAGACACACATGGTCCATACTCACTCCCAAGTGGATATTAGTCACATAATATAGGATAAAAATATTAAAATCTATACTCATAAAGAAGCTAAACAACAAGGAAGAACATAGGTAAAGTGCTGAATCTTCATTCAGAAGGACAAACGTGATAGACAGCGGAAGCAGCAGAAGACAGGTAACAGGACAGGAGCCAGCCACAGAGGGCCTCTGAAGGTCTATACTGATCAAGGTATCGAAGCCGAGGCTGGGACTCATAGCCAAACATTGGGCAGAGGACAAGGAATCTTATGAAAGAAGGGAAACATAGAAAGACCTGGAGGGGAGAGGAGCTCCAAAAGGAGACCAACAGAACCATAAAAACTGAGCCCTGGGGCCCCTGAAGAGAATGATACCCCAACCAAAGACAATGCGTGGAGAAGACCTAAAACCCTGGCTCAGGCTCAGATGTAGCCCATAGACGCAATCTCCAAATGGGGTCCCTAGTAAAGGGAGCAGGGACTCTCTCTGGTACTCAGGGGCAGGCTCTCTGATCACCTTCCTCTGGGGGTGGGGGTGAGGGCTTGCAGCCTTGCCAGTACACAGAAGAAGACAATGCAATCAGTCCTGCTGAGAACTGATAGGCTAGGATCAAATAGAAGGGGAGAGGACCTCCCCAATCAGTGGACTAGGGGAAGGGAATAGGGGAAGGAAAAGGAGGGAGGGTGGGATTAGTAGGAGATGAGAGAGGGGGCCACAGCCGGATACAAATTGAAGAAATTGTAATAAATGATAATAATAAAAAGGAAAAAAGTACTAAAGTAAATAAAGTCATAACAAACTAGAAAAAAATAGAAAAACAGCACATAAACATCTAGACTGACATTCAACCAAGGACCATGTATGAATATAACCTAGAACCTCCACTCAGATGTAGCCTGTGGTAGCTCAGTAACCAATTGGTTTCCCATAGTAAGGGGAACAAGGACTATTTCTAAGAGGAACTCAATGACTGGCTCTTTGGCCTCCCCACCCCCCAAGGGAGGAGCAGTCCTGTTAGGCCACAGAGGAGAGCTTCGAAGCCAGTCCTGAAGATACCTGATAAAACAGGATCAGATGAATGGGGAGGAGGTCCCCCCTATCAGTGGACTTGGAAAGGGGCACGGTGGAAAGGAGGGAGGGAGGGAGGGACTGGGAGGGAATGAGAGATCGGGACAAGCCTGGGATACAGAGTTAATAAATGTAACTGATAAGAAAAAAATTAAATTAAAAAAAAATTTAAGGATACTTTTCTCCAGTTGAAAAATTGGAATATTCAGTAAATGTAGGAATGAATTTACAATAAATTACTTGCTTAACTGTAATCAAGGAAACAACAATTAAAAATAAATTAGGCATTATGTTCACCTGACTAACAAAGAATAAGAATTAAAGAAAAAACATCTAAGAAAACATCAAATAAACATGAATTTTTCACTGAAGTGGTGGGAAACAAGTCATGAAATCCCAGTAGGAAGCAGTTCATTATCAGTGGAATGGCTGAATGAATCAACATTTTATTTTATGTGTATAATATTTATGTTCTAAAAATTAAAAAAAATATGATAATGAATTAAAAAATGGGATGGGAAGGTGAATATATCCTATGTCCGTGACAACTAATGCTAAAGAAAAAAAAAATGATCCTACGATAGTTATGTGTAACATTTCACCAACAAATTGATAAACTTAGAACAATAGTGTAATCTAAAATGCCATCAATCACAAAGATTTTTTCAGGAAGACATGAAAACCATGAATGAGGACAGTGAGTAAGAAGACTCAACTACTTGTCAAAAACCACTTGCTCTGGATCGCTACTTCTCCCTCGTCTCTTACTTCTTTTTAATTCAATTTTTATTCATAACGTTATGTCATTATATTATTATATATTATTAATAATACAATATTTATTATATTATTTAAACATTAATGCAATATTTCATCTTTTGAAATTTTATCATTACCTCCGTATTTTTAAATATTATTAAATATTGTTATATTGTTAAATATTATTGTTATTAACATTATTTATTATGATAGCATATTGATATAATGTTTTATCTTTTGAAATTATATCAATCGAACTTTTCCCCTCCCGTGAATTTCTCTTGCTCTCTTCCAAGTTCATGGCCTCTTATGATATATTCTCTGAATATAAGTATATAAATATATGCATATTCTGATCCTTATCAATTGATCATTGAATATTAAGTCATCAGCCCTAATGTCATTTACATACATTGTTAGGGTCTGAATCTCCCTGAAGCAAAGATCCCAGATTCACTTAACAGGCAAACCGCAGAGAACATTTATTTTCTGCAGAACTCCAGTGTGATGGGACAATATGGCAAAGACCCCCAAAGTGGGCTCACAGGCCCTATTTATAGACAGTCATTAGGCGAATTCCAGGGATGAGTAGGTGACCTTTCTACTTTGCTAGGTAGGCAGTCAGCCAGGGGTTTCGGGCCAATCCTGATTGGACAGAAGCTTAGGGACTTTCCCAAATAGCTATGATGTCACTATGTCTGGCCTCCCAAGAAGTTGGGGCTGATGCTGATTGGCTGCCCTTTCCCTGCGCATTCTCATTTTAGAAATTGAAACCAAAACTGAAACTCAGGCCTAGTCAGGTAAAGTCAAGACTAAAGCCTGTCAAGTAGTCAGACTGGCCTGACAGTGGGTCAGCCTGAATTAAGCCCTGTCACGTATACAATTATGCACTCTCCTTTTATGTCTACCCAGAGCCCATCTTAGAAACACAGTTTTTGTTGGCTTCACTTTGCAATCCTATCAAACGGTTTAAAAATAATTACTTTTTTTTTTTCTTCATTTTTTTGGAAACAAGAGCAAATGAATTCACACTCATTTATGGTGACCACTACATTAACACCAAAAAAAAAAAGACAAAAGAAAAAGATGTTACAAGTCAATTTATAATTTATATTGTATAACTAACAAATGGAATTCAAAGAGATATTAAATATATATGGAGATAACATATTTCCAACAACAGATTTATAGACAAAGAAAAAAATACTATAATGTGTGTGATTACACACACACACACACACACACACACACACACAAATTGGACGATTATTCAGTTTTCAAACCAAAGGAAATATTTTTCTATTTATTTACCAGCACTCTTGAAACCAGGAGGACATAATAAGACATGAAGTAACCTAGCTGCAGAAGGAAAATACAGAATGTTTTCACTAATATTGAGTATGTAAATGTAATTAAACTGTTAGAAACATTGCAGAATGCTGATTGCTTGTGGGAACATGGAAGCATCAAGTTGTACAGGAGGTATGGAGTTAGTCATACAACGAAAATAAGTTGCAGGAGGACTTTTTTGCAACTATACGCCTATTGTACTTTTTAAAACTACAAACAATGGATCACATGCCACCAGTTCTTACTATAACGACAGTATGAATACAATGCATGAGATTGCTACTTCAGAAATTGTGTGTGTGTGTGTGTGTGTGTGTGTGTGTGTGTGTGTATTGTTTTGAGATAAAAGCCATCACAAACAGGGTGACTAATATCACTTGATGGTATGGAAAACTCAGGTGATAACTAATGCTTGGCAATAGATCAATTTGCTATCACAGAGAACTATAAAATGTAGTTTGCAAAATTACGGTGACCTAGCAAACGGTAATAATTTACTTTAAATCAAAAGCAACATGACAAATACCTCTGGCTGTGGATGTCTCTAACCCCAGTCTTGAAAAGATCCTGACATCTGTGGGAAGACACAGATTTACTGCTCTCATAAAGAACCATTTGTAATGCATATTTTGATGTCACGGGACCTATAAAAGCACATCCGATGGGCAATGATTTTTCCCAGGATTGGCATAGCATCTAAAGAGCTGTGTATATTACACAGACAGTGCACAGTCTCAGCACTTTGACTTATCTGCAAAGAAGGGAAGTTGGTGTTTTCAAATCACAGTTAAACACAACATCAAGCAGAACTGGGGCAGGTTTGGAGATACTTATTTGTACACCTCCTATAATCACCCCAGTACAGGCATCTAAAATAATGTCAAAACATCTGGCTCCAGGCTAGCATGTCGCAAAAGGGAGAGAGAGAGAGAAATATTACCTTCCATGGTTAGAAAGGTTGTGGCACAAAGAGATGGCAAAATTAAAATAGAGCTACATATATGGATACACACATAGAAATATACATATCCTTATATCTCCTTTATATTTGAATAAATAAAATGTGAGATATTATCTGAACTGAGAAAATATGAAATAAAATGATAAAAAAGTGTAGAAGATTATTAAAAAAAAACCAGAGATGTGTGAAAATGTGCTAGAAGTTCCAGAAAGTGCTGGTGAACCTCAATTTTATAACATCTTTCTCAGTGCTTTGTTTTTCTCCAAATTATAACTTGTCTGGCACAAGCCCATAAAATATTTTTGTATGTGTTCAAATATATGATAGAATTGGATAAAGGTTAAGAAAGGTTTTATTATTATTGAAGTGAAATGAAAGCAAGACACAACTTGTGGACAACAGAAAATGAAACTGGTTGGCAGTAATTTATAAATAAGAAAACAAAATGAGTAAATCTCAGAGGAGAGAAATATCCACAGAAGGATAGAAAAGTGTTAATGAACAGAATCTATGAGTACAATGTGTATCATTAAGAAAAGTTATCTCCATAAACCAATATCTTAGTAGAAATACTAAGGTAAATAATAATGAAGAAGATATAACTTTTTTATTGTTTAAGTTCTTTACTTGTAAATTTTTTGTTTCTTGCATACAAAACTAAAACATAACTTGGCATAATAGAAATTGCTGTTACCAACTTGTGATATTGATTTGGATGATGACACAAAGATATTCAGATATACAAAAATAGGCCTTATGTCTATAAGTGAACAAAGGATTATGTTACGTGCCTGCTAGGGTTAGAAGAACATCATTTCGAAGAACAGGAATGGAAGTATGTTCCAAACCTATGTACCCTATGTTGGAAGAAGGTCCTCAGCATAAGTGAATTTTTTTAAGATTTAATTTTTTTCTTTTTACTTATGTATATGTGTGCACTTGAGTGCATATATTTGTGGAGGCCATGGGCTATGGACCTTCTGGAGTTGGAACTACAGGCAGTTATGAACTGCTCAATGCAGATTCTGGAAACCAAACTCAGAGCCTCTGGAAGAACAGTAAAAACTCTTAATTGCAAAATAAGCTATAGAGCCCTTTAAATGTTTTTGTTTTGTTTTCTAACATTTTCATTTTATTTTTGAGATAGTACTATAATAACATCATTTCTCTCTTCCATTTCTTCCAATATGCACCTTCTTGCTCTGTTTTCAAATACTTCAATCTATTTTGTTATACATGTGTGTGCATTATGTATATACATCTATATTTCTAGACCTAACTTACTCATTGAATGTTACTTGACTGTCTTTAATTCAGGGCTGGCTGTTGCTATTTGATAACCAATTGCCATTCTTTTCCTTAGAGATTACTGTTTCTCCTACTCTCAGCATATCTTGGTTGTCTGGAGTTTTTGTGTGGGCTTGAGGCTTACTGGGATTTTTCTTGTCCACTTTGACATGTCTGTATTTTCTAAAATTAAAAATAGAGATATGAAAGCCAGCCTATACCTCACCTTGGTAGCCTGTACATCTAGCCCTGGTGGCATTGAAATGGGAGGAGAGCCATCTCTGAGAATATGAGAGTCAGAGAGTTGGCCCCACCCCTAGCCAAGCAAAAGCATAGGAGAGCCAGTCTTGCTTTTTGCCAGCTGCCGCAGCAGGAGAGCTGGCCCTGGGGTGGCACAGGTGCAGGAGAGCCAGCACGCTGAACAGAACAGCCACTACGCAGGCCCACATCCAGGGCATGACTTGGCCCAACTAAATATCTACCCCATCTCTGAACTGCTGGAGAACATGAAAGGGGTAGTCAACAGAACCAAAGCTGCAAAATATCCATGACACAGGGAATAACAAGATATTTAAGAGATGTCCTGATGAGGAACCAGTATTGAGGATGTAGCAGAGACCTCAAACCTTCCCCAATGACCCATCGCAATGAACATTTACAAGCAAAGCTGTTTGGGCAAAAGGGTGTACTCTGTGACATATCATGACATACCACAGCTTCCACAACTATATTTCCCCTATTTTTTATTTTTCTTCTCCTTTTTTTAAGGTTATTTTTTTCTTTATTAATTACACTTTATTCACTTTGTATACCCCCTATGGTTCCCCCCCCTCCTCCCATCTCAATCCCTTCTTTCCTCCACTCTCTGCATGCATGCCCCTCCCCAAGTCTGCTGATAGGTGAGGTCTTCTTTTCCTTCCTTCTGATTCTAGTCAATTAGGTCTCATCGGGAGTAGCTGCATTGTCTTCTTCTGTGGCCTGGTAATGCTGCCTCCCCCTTAGGGGAGGTAATTAAAGAGCAGGCCAATCAGTTCAGGTCAGAGACAGTCCCTGTTCCTATTTCAATGGAACCTACCTGGTTACTGAACTGCCATGGGCTACATCTGTGCAGGGGTCTTAGGTTATCTCCATGCATAGTCCTTGGTTGGAGTATCAGTCTCAGGAAAGACCCCTGTGCTCAGAGTTTTTGGTTCTGTTGCTCTCCTTGTGGAGTTCCTGTCCTCTCCAGATCTTACTGTTTCTCACTTCTTTCCTAAGATTCCCTGTACTCTGCCCAAAGGTTGCCCTTAAGTCTCAACATCTGCACTGATAGTCTGCAGGGCAGAGCCTTTCAGAGGTCCTCTGTGTCAGGCTCCTGACTTGTTCCCTCTTTTCTCCTTCTTCTGATGTCCAGCCTCTTTGCATGCTCAACCTCATTAGCCATCAGGGAAATGCAAATCAAAATGACCCTAAGATTTCACCTTACACCCATCAGAATGGCTAAGATAAAAAACTCAAGAGACAACACATGCTGGAGAGATTGTGGAGAAAGGGGAACCCTCCTCCACTGCTGGTGGGAATGTAAACTTGTACAACCACTCTGGAAAGCAATCTGGCGCTTTCTCAGACAAATAGGAATAGCGCTTCCTCAAGATCCAGCTATACCACTCCTAGGCATATACCCAGAAGAGGCTCAAGTACACAATAAAGACATTTGCTCAACCATGTTTGTAGCAGCCTTATTTGTAATAGCCAGAAGCTGGAAACAGCCCAGATGCCCCTCAGTGGAGGAATGGATGCACAAATTGTAGTATATCTACACAATGGAATATTACTCAGCAATAAAAAAACAAGGAAACCATGAAATTTGCAGGTAAATGGTGGGATCTGGAAAAGATCATCCTGAGTGAGCTATCCCAGAAGCAGAAAGACACACACGGTATATACTCACTCATATAGACATATAATATAGGATAAACCTACTAAAATCTGTACACCTAAAGAAACCAATCAAGAGGGAGGACTCTTGCTAAAATGCTCAATTCCTATTTTCCTTTTTTTTGTATTTTAATTTATTTATTGTTGTCTTTTATGTATATGGAGGGATAGAGGGATGATTGAGATTGGGATGCAAGTTGTGACATTCACAAAGAATCAAAAGTAAAAAACAAAAACAAAAACATAGAGATGGCACAATTTAAAGAAGAAATTAAATATAATTTGGGAAATAACATTAGAAAATTTCTCAGGCAGAAGAACCACTCCCATTTATACCATCATTAAAAAAAAAAGAAACCTGTCATGGTGGTACACACCTTTAATCTCATCATTTGGGAGGCAAAGGAAAGCAGATCTCTGAGTTTGATGCCATCCGGTTCTGCATATAGGACAGCCAGGGCAACAGAGAGAAACTGTCTTAAGACAGTAAAGAAACAAACAATAAGTAAATAAATAGATAAATAAGTAATAAGAAAGAAAGGATAAGAAGATGCACTGATCCCTCATTCCACTATTAGCTGTAGATGAAAGAAAGCCAAATCCTTGCACTGGTCACTCAAGCTTGTATGTGAAGACACAGATGCAGTTTTATTGGGCTCAAAACCATGAATGTTTTGGCCAAGCTCTCCAGTACTAGGCATTGTTTGATACAACCATTCTTCCTGCTGTTGCTATCTCTGCTACAGCTGTACCACAGTGCCAATATATCTGATTTGTAGACACCTGGGAGAGTAGAAATTTTTCTATTCGGCTACTCCATCTTCTGTAATAGGAACTTGTGTCATAACACCCAGTATTTTTTTTTTCTCAGAAAGGCTTCAAATATGAGTGCCATAGTTGTAGGTATCTATTAGTAAGGGATAAGAAAAGCAGAAAAAAAGTCCTTCAGTAAATTCAAAAGGACTACTGGAAGGGCCATGAGAAGGGTGATTTAGCAGCATGTCCACACTGGGGAAGGCTGAGGGGCAGTTTTGACTTGTGTGACTGCTAGCGACAACAAAGAGACAAAATCAACAATGGGAAAATCACTGGTGGCCTATGTAATGAACTCAAGCCTTCAGGATATACCATTAATGGAGGGTAAATGGTTCTTATGAACTATTTCAAATTACTTGGCAATGAATTCCATAGTGTAAACCTGAAGAATATTAAAATGTAGCACATTATTGTTTGAAAGAAAATCTACAAAAAAACCAAAAAGAATACAATCACAGTTGTTGAACTGATTCATGAGTACTGCTCAGACATTGTATGCTAGAAATGCGGCTAACTACCCATGAAGAAAAGGAAAGAGAAGTGGTGTTAGCTGAGACATTCAAACAATAAAGAGCATAATAAAACAGTGTTTGCAGATTTTAGAACAAAGAAGTCAGTAATACAGTAAAGAGATGAAAAAATTTAAAACCTGTGAGAAACAACTTTAAAGTAACTAAGCTATTTCAGAAACTGTGCTGGAAAAAAAAAACTGATTTTTTTTTTAAAGGAGAAATTAAAATATCACCTCATCTCACATGCCTGCTATTGCAAAGTCAGTTTCTTTCTAAGTTTCCATATTACTTTAAATACACTTTGACTTTTGCATCCTTATCACTTCAATTGTAAGCTGGCTATTGATGCATCTGTTATCCTCTCTACCTCTGTGCTTGCTACTCTTGAACACAGCATACGGGGTACCACTTTATCCCAGGTGAATTTTTCTTAAAGCAAGCTCTAGTCTACCTTTCCCACTCTAGCCTGTTTGTAGCTACAACCCCCTTTCTCTCCGTCTTTCACATGCTTTCTTTTAATGATTTATCTCCATTTTAATGTGCTTTGTAGATGACAAAACAGACTCTTTGAGGTAATTTGATCGCATTTCCAAAGACAACAGTATATTCTGGTTATGATCCATCCTCATATCTTAGTCTAAAAAATCCACTTGGAAAAATTATTTTGGCATGTCCTATCAACACTCATTTTGGATAGAATATTAATCATTTCCACCAGAATATGTTGAGTATATTTCACATATTAAATCCTAGTCAATATAGGCTAAATTTTTCTCTTAATTAACTGATTACTTTAGGGAAAGCCATGAAAAACCTTTCATATCTTTATTAACATACTGAACAACAAGGTTTCACCAGTTGCTATAGGACTTCCACTATAATCAAAGAATAGATGAGTTTAAAAGCAAAGAGGTAAATGGGAGGGGTTTGAGAGAGGAAATTAGTAAATTATGAAATACTGTATAATATCAAAATAAATATTACAAAAATAATTATAATAGAGAAAATAGTATTTGCATTTTATTTTGAAAGCATTTCTAAAATCAATCTTAATTCAGAAAATATACAATTTCATCATGGTAAAATCATGTTCAGAGTAAATCTTCAAAGGTGGATTCTCCGCTCTGGGTTAAAATATGCATATCTACTAAATGCTATAAAATGAAACTTAGCCAATGAGTTTTAATTAATCTGGTCTTAAGTAAACCAATGTCTACTGTTTTAGCTTTAGGCTGTTTCCTGGAAAAAAAAAATCAAATACTTATTTGGAAGAAATACTGAAAGGCATTTTCTCTTTCTAATGAAGAACAAGAGGTTTGGCTTGACAGGGACCATTAAAATTTTAGTGGAATCATAAAAACTTTCTTGAAACTTTCCTAGGAACATTTTTTATACTCAGTCTGTATGGCAATATTATTTTTTAAGTAGAGATGGAGATTTTATCCTAGATACCCTAGGAAAACGTGTGAAACTCTGCAGAACTTTCCAATTGTGGGCTGTGTGCACAGGAGAGAGAATGAATTAATTAGACAGTTCATCAGTAAGAAGCCGGGAGAGAGCTATTTCAAGGTAAGAACAATAGCAGACAGGTAGTATGAAGTACTGAAAGGGAAATGGATCAGGAAGGGTCAAATGGGATGGGATGGAAAGGCAGGGTAGGAGAGGGTCTCTGGAGAAGAAAATCCACTAGTGTAGATATTTCTTAAAATATTTGCAAGTAGATGGAGTTTAAGTGGGGCAACCCTGTCACAGAGGATTGAACAATGCCTCTTCAGATACCAAGGCCATCAAATAAAAATCCCAGAGCCAGGCATGAATTATTTGTTTAAGTTATTGGTCGGTGGGACTCCCTAGACAACACTCCTCAAACATTAAAGTACACGGCTGTAGGTCTATATTACCCCTCAGAATTTGAATGTAAGCCTCTATTCCTGAAGGTACCACATACTTGAGTTATATGGCATGGAGAAACCAAACTGGTTTCTATATAGAAGCTTTGCCCCTTTTGGTTAGCTGTTACAATACCATAGGTTCTGTTTATGCCAGGAAGGAAGAAAAAATATTCACTAATAATCTTACCCAGATGTGAACCATAAAGGTTATAATAATGTCTTTTCAGGCAGGATATACCCACTGGTTCGATTGTAGTCTGAATGCTATGAGAATAATGACCTATTCTCTAATTTGATCTAAAACTTTCTCCATAAAAGGGAACTCATGCTTGACATTATTCACTGGATAGGTCAACCACCTTAGAGACAAGCTCAGATCTATTTTTTTTTCTGCTAAACAGACATAGCATTAAACTATCCCCTAAACTTTTATCTTTATACCCTTAGATTAGCACATCACTCATCCTAAGAGAACCTTCACATTTTTTTGTGGTACATGATGATTAATACAAAGACCCACAACTGGTCAGCTTTCAGCATGTAAGAGAGCATGCAGTTTTCTGCTCTAAACTAGACATCGATATAACGTCTCCTCCCCGCATGCTCAGAGAGCATCAAGGAAGAAAAGGCAAAAACATCTGAAAGCCAGGAGTAAAGGGCGCGTAAACTTTAAAACTGTTTTCTGGATGTGAAAGAGCTATTGAACATATTAATTCACAGCAGTTGTGACTGCGTGCATATGACCTGCAGAAGATCAAGCCACCCCAAATTCCAGCATTAATAGTTGAAATACCGATAAAATCTGATCCCATATTGTGAGGCTACTGGCAACTGATGGCTCTCCAGGGAGGGAGAGTAAGTTCTATTTAGCATCCTTATAAAAGCTACCTATGCAAAAGTATACGGTCTTATACCTATGCACATACAGTCAGGGTTAAATGGCCCCAGCAGACTAAGATACAACAACAAGAAATCACATGAAGTTGGAAGGAAAATGCTTTGGGGAGATAGATGGGAGAGAATGGTATAGATTTGGTAAAATACATTATACTCATGTACAAAATTTTCAATTAAAATGTAGCAAAATACATGCATAATGGAGTAGCCTAGATGACCATTAGATGAAATTTCTCTTTGCTCAGTAAGCATTTATTGAGTGTCAGTACCTTGACAGAGGACACAGAGGATAACAGCGATTATCTCTTCCATATGATAGATTTTCTTGGACTGAAGAACAGTAAAGTGAACTTCAAGTTTGATTTAAGTATCACTTAGAATCAATTTATTTTATAGGCAATCTTCACTGTGTTATATTTCTGTAAGGATGCATACATTTTGAAAATAAAAAATTTGATTTTTTGACCCCCTTTTTATTTTTTAAAATTTATTTTATTAATTTTACAGTTTATTCACCTTGTATCCGAACTGTAGTCTTCTGCCTCATCCCCTAGCAATCCTACTCTCCCTCACTTTTCTCCACCCATGCCCCTCCCCCAATCCACTGATAGGGGAGGTCTTCCTCCCCTTCTATCTGACCCTAGCATATCAGGTGTCATCAGGACTGGCTGCACTGTCTTCCTCTGTGGCCTGGTAAAGGCTGCATCCTCCCTCAGTGGGAGATGATCAAAGAACAGATCACCGAGTTCTTCTGAGTTCATGTCAAGACACAGTCCCTGTTTCTATTACTAAGGAACTTACTTGGAAACTGAGCTGCCATAGGCTACATCTAAGCAGGGGTCCTAGGTTATCTTCATGCATGGTCCTTCATTGGAGTATCAGTATTAGAAAAGATCCCTGTGCCCAGATTTTTATCTGTCTATCTATCTATCTATCTTTCTTTCTATCTATCTATCTATCTATCTATCTATCTATCTATCTATCTATCTATCCATCGATCTTGCTCTCCTTGTGGAACTCCTGTCCCCTCCAGGTCTTTCTGTCTCCCCCTTCTTTCATAAGATTCCCTGCACTCTGCCCAAAGTTTGGCTATGAGTCTCAGCATCTGCTTTGATAACCTTCAGGTTAGAGTCTTTCAGAGTCTATTTTGGTGGGCTCCTGTCCTGTTCCCTGTTTTCTCCCTCCTCTGATATCCATCCGCTTTACCTTTCTGAATGAGGAGTGATCATCTTACCCAGGGTACTTCTTGATTAGTTTCTTTAGGTGTACAGATTTTAGTATAATTATCATTTTTTTACCCTCTTTTGGGTATAGGATTTTACATAACAAATTAATTTGTACAATAAAGATAAATGATTTTATTTCCATATAGTCTGGTTTTGGAGACCAGAGATCATTTTGTAGTACATTGATATTTCAGTTACTTGAAAAAAAATCAAATAGTCCTTTGAAGCTGGAGATGACACACAAAGGATCACAGGGCAGTGAGTCAGGACAGTGGTCTACCTTGTAAGCCTTTAACTATCAAATTCAGGTGATCCTTATGCTCCCTGAGTTACCATTTATTTTTGCTGCTGTATCAAGATATTACGACCAAAAATAACTATGTAAGCAATAGTTTACTTCAGCCTATAATTCCAGATGGAGAGTCCATTATGATGCGGGGAGGCATGGTAGGAGGTGAACAGAGAAGATGACTTGTACACTTACACCTCCACCATGATAGGATGCATGGAGAGCAGATTAGAAATGGGGCAAGACTATAAACCCTCAAAGTCTGTTCCAGGAAGTACTTCCTTCACCAAGTCTTCACCACCCACAGGTGTCAAAAGTTTCCCAAACACTGCCTCCTTCTGAGGGTCAAGTGTTTGAGTATAAGAACCCACGGGGAAATGTCTTATTTAAACTACTGCACTGTCCCATTTCCAAGACTTTCTCACAGGCATGATTTAGGGAAGTTATCTACCTTATCTATATCTTTACCTGCCCTCATAAAATAATAATCATAGAACTTAAAGTTCTATAAAACTATGGATAAGTAGACCCCTCTCATAATATTGTTAGAAAGACTAAAGAGTTGATACATGATACAATGCAATTATTAGGGTGTTTCCCGGGACTAAAGGTTACAATTATTAACAGTGCTTGCCTATTATGCGCGAGGGGCCTTGATTTGATTTTCTCTACCACAGAAGAAATAATTCATATGATAAATATTAACAGTGATACAATTATGTAAGTATGTACATTTCTTTAAACATTTATGCTGATGGAAACCCCTTGTCCTTTTTGTGTGCTGTCCTAGGGATTTAACCTAGGGTTTCATGTATGCTGGACAAGCACGCTACTAACATTGTCCCTCGAGGCTGAAATCTTTTTCTTGACTGCTTGATTGTGTGGTATACTGAAAACTTACAAAACTAAACTTAGAAGTTTTGGAGTTTTGCTATTTGGTGGAGGGTAGTTGTTTTTTGTTTTTTTGTTTTTTTTCTTTCTTTATTTTTATTTGACTGATGGTGACTTTTTTTTTCCTTTTTCTGCTTAACAAAAGTCCCAGTAAATACTAGATAAGCAATAGACGGATGACTGAAACAAGTGTGACTAACACCAATGTCTGTCTGATTTGGAGTCTATTGAAGACAGACATAAGGATAAGAGTGGATTCTGTCTGTGAAGAGTAAAATTTGCTTCCCTATAAACTTTAAATAGTAACAGGTTCTTTATTTTCCTACTTTTATTGAAAAATTCCAATAGAATGCTCAAAAATCATGCAACTCCAGTGTTCCAGCAGTTATAATTCAGAAATTGTTACTTTTCTTTTGATGATTGTAGTATTTTTAGATTCAATTAATTTAATTTATTTATTACAATTTATTCACTTTGTATTCCCTCTGTATTGCCTTCCCTTGTCTCCTCCCAGTCCCACTCACCCTCCCTCTTTTCTCCCTGTGCCCTTTTTCTAGTCCCCCAATAGGGGAGGACCTCCTCCCCTTCATTCTTACCCTAGTTTATTAGGTCTCATCAAGACTGTCTGCATCAACTTCCTCTGTGGCCTGGCAAAGCTGCAACCCCAGGAAGAAGTTGACCATCGACTTCATGTTAAAGACAAGCCCTTGCATCCTTTATTAGGGAACTCGCTTGGAAACTAAGCAGACTATGGGCTTCCTTTGAACAAGCGGTCTAGGGAACCATCCTGCATTTTTGGTGGGAGTGGTACCTTAAGATCCAGGTATACCACTCCTAAGCATATATCCAAAATATGCTCAAATATACAACAAGAACATTTGCTCTACCATGTTCGTAGCAGCTTTATTTGTAATAGCCAGAAGCCGAAAACAACCTAGATGTCCCTTAATGGAAGAATGGATACAGAAAGTGTGGTTCATTTACACAATGGAATACTACTCAGCAATTAAAAACAAAGAAATCATGAAATTTGCAGGAAAATAATGCTGGGCACTAAGAAAGTTTATCCTGAATGAGGTAAGCCAGAAGCAGAAAGACACATATGGTATATACTCACTTATAAGTGGATATTAGCCATAAAATATAGGGTAAATATACTAAAATATAGATTTTAAATATTTAAATATTTTAAATATTATTAAATTATAGGGCTATAGAGCCCTAAAGAAGCTAAGCAACAAGAAGAACACTAGGAAATATGCTTAATCCTCATTCAGAAGGGCAAACAGGATAAACATCAGATGTAGGAGAAATAGGGAATCGGACAGGAGCTTTCCACAGAGTGCCTCTGAAAGATTCTACCCACTAGTGTATCGAAGGAGATACTGAGACTCATAGCCAATCTTTGGGCAGAGTGCCAGCATCCTTATCAAAGAAGTGGGAGATAAAAAGACTTGGAGGTGACAGGGACTCCATAAAGAGAATGATGGACCCAAAAAAACTAGGCCCAGGTGAGCTTGCAGAGACCAGTACTCCAGCCAAGGATCATGCATGGAAGTTTGTAGTTTTAATTAATGCAGAACATTCTTTAATTGCTGGAAAAGGCTTGTGAATACCATTCCATTTAAGTCCTGCAACAGTACATTACATTAAACAAAAGTGAGCTGGAGTTCTAGAATATAGTATATACTAAGATGAATAATACACCTCACTGTGCAATTCCAGCCATCACTTCAACCTGGTAACTAAGCCAAGATCTTGAAGTACCACAAGATAAAACTGTAGCCATGGAGCATCATGAGAGCCAAAGATATGCACATTTCTTCTTGTTGTTGCTAAGTTATTGTTACTATGACAATGGTCACTAACAGTATCTGTCTTTCACTACTAAGAAACCACATCCACATGCATTTAAAGAATTTTATCTACAGTTGGGATACAAAGTGAATAAATTAAAAAAAGAATTTTATCTCTAAAGTTAAGTTTTCTTAGCACTTTCTCAATACTCTTTCTGATTACTGGATTTTACAAAGACATGAATAAATACTTACTGCTTATGGCCTTTGTTATAGTCTTAACTTATGTATTTACTTATAATATAAAAATACATATTAATTTTTATTATTTGGTTCTGCCTTGTTCAAGTTTTCATAAACAGTAAAAGATGATATTTGGTTGGGTGTGAATTCATGTGCATGTATGTCTTATTAAAGATGCTTCTAAATACAATATTCTGATTTATTTTGGTAAAATTAGAGAATAACTGGAGTAAAATCAGAAAAAGTAACAACACTGTATAAGTCAGAATACCTTCCCTGACACTTAGTAAGGTCATAGTAACCATATTTTTAATTACGTGGTGTCATGTGTCTAGTAATGATTATACAATTTATCATTTATTATTTTCTTTTACTTTTACCTCATTGCACTAAATACAAGTAACAAATATTTAAAAATTTAAATATTAGAACATACTAAAGAAATGTGACAAAACTTATTTTAAAATTTTTTTTTAACTTTATTTTTCTTTTTAGTTACATTTTGTTAACTCTGTGTCCCAGCTGTATCCCGCTCCCTCATTCCCTCCCCAACCCCACACTCCCTTCCTGGTCTCCTCCCTGCCCCTTTCCAAGTCCACTGATAAGGGAGGACCTCCTTCCCTTTCATTTGACCCTGTTTAATCAGGTATCTTCAGGGCTGGCTGCAAAGTCCTCCTCTGTGGCCTAAGAGACTGCTCCTCACCTGGTTGGGGGGGGGGGGGTCAAACAGCCTGCCCTTGAGATCCTGTTAGAAATAATCCGTGTTCCCCTTACTTTGGAAAACTACTTGGTTACTGAGCTACCACGGGCCACATCCGAGCAGAAGTTCTAGGTTATATCCATAGATGGTCCTTGATTGAGTGTCAGTCTCAGAAAAGACCCTGTGCCCAGATATATTTGGTCCTTGTAGAGCTCCTATCCTTTCCATATCATACTAACTTCCCTTCTTTCATATGATTCCCTGCACTCTGCTGAGGGTTTGGTTATGAGTCTTAGTGTCTGCTTTGAAACACTACTAGGTAGAGTCTTTCAGATGCCTTTTGTGGTAGACTCCTGTCATAAAATTTTAAGTATCTGCAGATACATAAAAAACACTTTAAATTATATTGTTTTAGAGAAAGTAGTAATTCTCCACAAAGACTATTGTTTGTACTAAAATTTAAAACACAGCACAAACAACATACTATTAATTCTGCTTAGATAGTTAAGAAAATTCTCCAGATATTCAAATTACTTCTTGATTTATTTATTAAATTAATGCTGGTGTGATTGGAGGATCAGCTTTTGTTCTCAAACCCTATAGTGTCAATCTGCACAATACTGATCATTCCAAAACAAGGACCATACATTAGGCACAGACTGCAGAAAACACAGTTGCAATGTGTTTGGTGACATGTTGAAAGGGAACTGCTGGTGAAGAATGTACCTGTCATCTCAGTAGGTACTTGCCCCCAGAAATCCATCCCTGAAAATTTACATTAGGTGCACCTCGTGTTCATTGCTTTGTTAAACACTTCCAACCACCTTGTTAGGTACTCACAGGTGGTAATGAAATCTGTGCCGTGGTGATGCTAGCTTGAGTCTAGACAGTCTCATGTCCTTAACCAAGGAGCGACACTGCCAAGGATAGGCTTCATGTCAAATGTGGTTCTTGAGAACAATGTTTTAGTCAGGAATTGTGTGTAAACATTTAACCCAGTTCATCTCCTCTATGAAGATGATGAAAACACAAATATTCTAAGAGAATATTTTTAAGAGAAAAAATTTTTGTTTATTCAATGTATTCTTCAGTACTTATGTACGAATAGGGTTTTTTTTTTACAACAAAAAACTACATATTTATAAATCACCCCAAATAAATCTCACATATATTATAAAAATTCACACATGCTTGTGCAAAAAAACGATAACAAAATCATTCATGATAATACAAACCTGCGTCCCCAGAGGCTAAGCAGACTGAGGCAAGATGATTTCTTGCACCCATGAACGCAAAGCCAGTTTTGGCAAGATTTGAAGTCTGAAGCACAAAGGTGACATACACAGAAACTTAACACTTTAGCGTAAAGTACAAACTAAAGTTTATATAAAAGCCAAAGTCAGTGTAGAGTATTCTAGGTCATAGTGATACTGAAAATATATGAGAAATAGAAAGAGTGTATTTACACTCTATTCAATGACTTTCAAGAATGTGCAAGAAGTCCAGGAGTTCCATTTGCTCTCAAGAAAAAGTGAAAGTGTTTTTGGTAAAATGGCCATTTACATTATGTTAATCCAATCAATCCTTAGCAAGGAAGATCTCTCTATCTTCTGATATCTTTTTCAATTTCTTTCTTCAGAGACTTGTAGGTTTTTTTTCATGCAAGTCTTTCACTTGCTTGATTAGAGTCACACCAAGGTACTTTATGCTATTTGTGGCTATTGTGAAGGGTGTTCTTTCCCTAATTTCTTTCTCAGCCCTTTTGGCTTTTGTATACAGGAGAGCTACTCAAATTTTTGAGTTAATTTTGTTTTTCAGCCACTTTGCTGAGGGTGTTTATCAGCTGAAGGAGTTCTCTGGTATAACTTTATGGATCACTCATGTATAATATCATATCATCTGCGAATAGAAATACTTTGACTTTTTCCTTTTCAATTTTATATTCTCTTGTTCTCTTTTATTTGTCTTATTGCTCTGGCTAGAACTTCAAGAGATATGGAGAGAGTGGGCAGCCTTGCCTTGTCCTTGATTTCAGTGGGATTAATTTAATTTTCTCTCTATTTAGTTTGATGTTGGCAATAGGCTTGCTGTATATTGTCTTTACTATGTTTAGGTATGTGTCTTGTATCCCTGATCTCTCCAAAACTTTAAGCATGAATAGGTGTTAGATTTTGTCAAATGACTTTTTGTCATCAAAGGAGATGATCATGTGTTTTTTGTTTTTAACTTCTGTTTGTTTAGATAGTGGGTTATATTGATGGTTTTCCATATGTTGAACCACTCCTGCATGCCTGGGATGAAGCCTACTTGGTCATGGTGGATGATATCTTTTCTGTGTTCTTGGTTTCAGTTTGAGAGTATTTTATTGAGTACTTTTTATGTCAATGTTCATAAGAGAGAGAAGTCTGAAGTTCTCTCTTTTTTATTGGGACTGTGTGTGGTTTAGGTATCAAGCTGACTGTGGACTCATAGAATGAGTTTGGTAATTCCGATCAAAATACCAACACAACCCAATGCTGGGCTCTTTGACTCCGCCCCCACCCTGAGGGAGGAGCAGCCTTGCTAGGCCACAGAGGACATTGCAGCCAGTCTTGATGAGACCTGATAAACTAGGGTCAGATGGAAGGGGAGGAGGACCTGCCCTATCAGTGGACTTAGAGAGGGGTAGGGAGAAGATGAGGGATGGAGGGTGGGATTGGGAAGGTTGAGGGATGGGACTATAGCTGGGATACAAAGTAAACAACCTGTGATTAGTATAAAAAATAAAAATTATAAAAAAATACCAACACGATTCTTTACAGAACTTGAAAGAACAATTTTCAATCTCATATGGAAAAACAAACAAACAAACAAACAAAACCCCCAGAATTGCTAAAACAATCCTGTACAATAAAAGATCTTCTGGAGGTTCATCCACATCTGATTTCAAGTTGTACTATAGAGCAACAGTAATAAAAACTGCATGATACTGGCAGAGAAACAGTCTGGAGGATCAATGGAATCAAATAGAAGACCCAGAAATAAACCCACACACCTACAGATATTTGATTTTTGACAAAGAAAGCAAAAAAAAAAATATGTAATGGAATAAAGATAGCATCTTTTTTGGTGCTGGTCTAACTCTCTATGTAAATGTGGAAAACTGCAAATAGATCCATATTTATCACCCTGCACAAAACTAAAGTCCAAGTGATTTAAAGACCTCAACATAAAACCAGACACACTACACCTTTTAGAAGAAAGGTGGGGAACAGCCTAGAACTCATTGGCATAGGAGACAACTTCCTGAACAGAATACCAACAGCACAGGCTTTAAGATCAACAATCAATAAATGGGACCTCAAGAAACTGAAACTTCTTTAAAGCAAAGGACACTGTCGTCAGAACAAAACGACAGCCTCCAGACTGGGAAAGGATCTTCACCAACCATATATCTGGCAGAGGGCTAATATAGAGAATATATAAAGAACTAAAGTAGTTAAAAAGCAACAAATTAAGTAATCCAATTAAAAATGGGGTAGAGAGCTAAATAGAGAATTTCAATATAAGAATATAAAATGGCAGAGAAACACATAAAGAAATGTTCAACATCCTTAGTCATCAGAGAGACTCTTTAGTTCCTTTGTTTCAATGTCATCTCACCTGCTAGTTTATTCACATATGTTAATGGCAGTGGTAGCACAGCCTTATGTGCCCATGTTTCCAAGTCATTTGCTAATGTATCCAGGTGGTTTTTTCTACTCTCACTAAAACAATAAAAACACTATGAAAAGGTTTATTGAGTTCTTTTTTAATAATCATCAAAAACAATCTACACATTAATATTCACATTGGAATTGGGCATCGAGGCTTAGATGGGGCTTCAATGGTCTTTGAAAATGCCCCTTGGCACAAAATTTGGGGTGTTGCTATTCTCCCTGTTAACTACTCTATTAGGCTGTTAACTACTTCCCTGATAATTATATTAACCTATACTTCTTATCAAGTATACATTTAGCTTGTCATTCATGAGATATCATGTCAATTCCATTTTGCCAGATTTATGCCTTTTGGCAGGCTGTTATACTTAATGCTGTCTCAAGGGTACCTTTGATTATTAAAAGGATATCATAATATTCAAATCCTCACATCAGCCTTAGCACAAGCAAGATACTTTAGCTTACATTTAAGTTCTCATCCACATATATGCCTCTCCTTTCTGATCCTGAGAGTGATGAGGAACATCCAGGAAGACATTTCAAGAAAAGAATGTGCTTCCTGTGGATTGTGTAGAGCTGAAGATCCCTGTGTGTTTCTAAGAAAAGAAGCTCCTAGGTTTATGTTATATAACCCTCTGCTCACTCAGCCTGGTTTCTGGTTGGAATGAAATTCACTCTTCTCCTGCTGTGAGAATCATGGCTGATTTTGTCAAAATGTGACACACTTCAACTCCTTCTCAACAATTTATTCAGTCCAATCAGCAATCTGTTCAACGTATGTTCAACTGCTGTTGTTAAAAATGCAAAGCTTGGTGGGGCTGCTTAGAAAGGATGCCTTTCAGCTTGATTTCTATTGACAGAGGCAGTGCAGACAAAAGCATAAATAAAAAGTTACAGTGATTGAGGAAAAACTCAGGACCTCCAGTTAAACCTCATTATTCTGTGCAGTGTGACTGGGAAAGGGCATCAGGAGAGACAGATGTGCTTTCCTGCTGTAAGTCAGCCTAATGCAGCAAGGCTGGGAGTCATTAGCAGCTTCCCTGCAAAATTAGATTGGACAGCTGTCATGTCTTAGGCTGGAGAAAGTCTACTCCATATCATGCCACAATGCATAGCACAAAATTTTACTGGACTAGGAGACACAGGAACTCACTAGAAGTTTTAATTTACTGACTTTCTCCACTTGTCTTCAGTATTCTAGCACTGAATCAATAAGAACTTTGAAATGAAATCATCTTTATGATATCTTTCAAATCTAGAATAATTAATTCTAATGTACTGTGTGCATGAACAGAAATGGAAAAACTTGTTCTTAGAAAGGGAGAGGAACTTTATTTGGTTCATATCAAGCTACTGAAACTTAATAGACATTATCAATCCTCATATCAACTAAGAATGGTAATAATTTGGAATTTCTTCTTGAAAATTAAGGATATTGAAGTTCAAAGAGACAAAAAGACTTACTACAAATTAGATGTTCTTTGATTTTTATCTATGCATTATTTGTTTCAGAAATGGTATAGGGGTCCTTACTTTCTTGGAAGGGAAGTTGGGTTCCAAAGTGACTAAGTAATTTTTTTCAAATCATACAGGTGGAAAGATACAAGGCAGAAATGTGAAACTTTTGTGCTTGAGCTCAAAGGCTGAACTCTAATTGCTCCATTCCTTCTTGCAGTGGTAACAGGAAGGAATCAAAATAGAAACCTGACTGTTCTTCGGTGTTTCAGATGGTAACTTATACAATTAAAAAAGGAAGAAGGGGAAGAAGAGAAAGAGGTTGTTGCTGTTCAGGGAGTATGGAAGTAACATTGGAAAAATCAGAGGTTGAATATCTGGCAGGAAAGAAGGCAGGATGGAAAGATGAATGATAGAAAAGGAACACAGGAATCTTCAGCCATTTTGGGCAGTTCATGAACTTAACTATAGCTCCAAGTGATCTTACACCTTCTTATGGCTTCCATGTACACACACACATCTACACACTTGAGAGAGAGAGAAAGAAAGAGAGGAAAGAGAATGAAATAAATCTTTAAGATATTCAGTTGTATTTAATTGTGTCTTTTATGCTTCATAACTTTAAACATGTAAGATATAATTTTAGAATTCTTTGACTGTTCATGCCTCTGAATTCCAATAACTTTGTCAGTTCTGATTGATTTAATTACTTGCATAGGATTTTATTTTCCTTCTTCCTTGCATGACTGATTATTTTTTAATTGAATGTCAGACATTTGAATGTCACATACATATTACTTAGCTTGGTTTTACAATGGAGTTTCATACTTATAAGTAATCATACTCAGTATAGCTTGCTGATACCCATTTAAATGGATACAGAATAATGAAACTATTACAGCTAGTTATTCCCTACCACTGAGCTATCATCCTCCTTTTCTATTCTCCTCTTTGCTCTGTGAATCTTGAATTTTCCTAGTGGGACTTGACACTCTTCCTTGCTCTTTCAGACACTTCTGTTAATTCATTGGATGAATATGGTCCCACTTCCTGAATTTTTCACATATTCATGCATTAATCAGAATTTGGCTGAAAGGTTCTTCGACAGTAACCTTTTATGGCACCTGCTTTCTCTATGTTTAGCTTCCCATTCTGCTATACTCCGGCCTGGAGTTGACATCTCATTCCTATTTCCTCAACTCGGGTGATCTGCTGGGCTCTGAGATCTCAGAGTTCCAATAGTTCTCTTTATTTTGCAAGCTGAGAACTTTCCCAAAGCCCTGTAATGCACTGTCACATTTGGTTTTGGCTTTTCTGATTTAGTATTTTCTCTTGTACATGCCTCAAGTTTTAGGTTTTCCACAGGAGATATAAATCTAGACCTGATGCTACATCTTGATTAGAGGTAGACATTTCTGCAAGTCATATTTACATACAGAAAATGAAAAAAAATCTTAAGATAATTTTTAATTAATTGCTTTTCCTTGATAATTATATATATATACACACATATATATAATGCACATGATTACGCTTCTCCCACTCTTTCTGTTTTTCTTCCACATTTACATACCCATCTTTTCTACAGATATTTTTCCCATATTTCATGACTTTTGTTTCATTTTCTGATACATGGAGTCTGAGTTTAACCAGAGCTATCTGTACAATCAATACTTTAGACTTATTGGAACATGGTAGATTCACTGGTAGGAATGCAATTGAAGATGAACCTCCCAGGCTCTTAGAATCTACTATTAACTAATTCCTCAGTAGTGAGTGGTAGAGCACCTAGAGTCACTTTCCAGTCAATATTAGTTTATTCAGACCTAGTACCAGCAATTGCTGCTGTTGTGAGCTCATCATTCCAAATGGCTGTATCATGCCTAGGAGATAGCATTTTGAAGCCTTTTTCACTATCTATTTTTGGTTCCTTTGCTACCTTCTCTTCCCCAGCATCAGAGACAATAGATTAAGTGTCTTCTTTAGAACTGAGACATTAGAGTCTTAGGCATCCTGATTTGTTTGTTTGGATTCATTCATTCACTCACTCACTCACTCATTTTGAGATAGAATCTCTCTGTGCAGTTTTGCTGTTCTAGAACTTGCTTTGTAGACCAAGATGGTGTTGAATTCATAGAGATTTGCCTCTCTTTGCCTTCTAAATGTTGGAATTAAAGGCATGTACCATCAGGTGATTTTTTGGTTTGGGTTTTTGTTTGTTTGCTATTTTTGTTTGTTTTTAAGTGTTTCTTACGGCTCTTGTACCTGTATGATCGTCTATTTTTCAATTGGAGCTAATGATAAGGCATTCCTTTCTGGGTCCCCATGATTCCAGGTCATGGTGCAGAGGCTGGTGAGGGTTCTTGATGGGTGAAAGAATGGAGAAAACCCAAAATAGAAGTTTACTTACAGAGTTTTTTTGGGCTATCTGTATAAAGAGGATGTTCTTTGGTAAAGTTTGGTTTTATGTAAATGTCTTGTTGCTATACTACAGAAAGAAAAATATCATTAATTATGTCTTCTACTTCAACCTGCTATTAGAATGTTATTAACAAATGTATTTATGTTTTCTGATATTAATTAAAGTTAATTATAGTCATTTTGTATTAAAGTAATTTATCCTGTTTTACTTGCAAGAATTTTAGAAAATGATGCTAGGAGTGGCTTGTGGCCTAGCATTCTTAATACATGACCTTGGAATGACTTATGCCATTTCTTATCTGTTAACAAAACCCATTTTATTAACTATGAGATAGTGATATTAGTACCTTCTTTGTTCACTTTTCTGAGATGTTATAAAAATAGATTGAAGTAACAAGTAGAAGTAACATTTTTTAAATTTTTTATTAATTACACTTTATTCATTTTGTATCCCCCCATAAGTCCCTCCCTCCTCCCCTCCCGACCCCACCCTCCCTCCCCTTTCTGCATGCATGCCACTCCCCAAGTCCACTGATAGGGGAGGTTATCCTCTCCTTTCTGATCTTAGTCTATCAGTTCTCATCAAAAGTGGCTGCATTGTCCTCTACTGTGGCCTGGTAAGGTTGCTCCCCCCTCAGGGGGAGGTGACCAATGAGCAGGCCAATCAGATTATGTCAGAGGCAGTCCCTCTTCCCATTACTATGTAACCCACTTGGACACTGAACTGCCACAGTAACATTTTAATTGTGAAATATTATTTTATTGCAGGGATAATTATTAAAATTATGTCAATCATACTTTAAAGAAACTTAAATTTAAAAAACCTCATAAGATATATCACATTATTTCTTCCTGTGCATATTTTTTTTCACATATAAACTAATTCACAGAGAGAATTCTCTAACTCAGAACTATTGCATTTTCCTTTTGAGATATAGCAATGAGACAGAAAACTGTTGGCCTCTAAATTATGCAATTGTACTTACATTTAGGTTTTCTCTTGTGTATTTTTTTTTAAGAAACACCAGTACTACTCAATTTTCTTAAATCTTTAAAACAATAGATACAATTATGTTAAATTTAAAATGTATACATTTTTGGTTGTGAGACTAGCCTTTAATGGCTGAGCCATCTCTCCACCCTAGGGAAGTTGCTCATTCCTCACTCAGAAAAGCAAATGGGATAGACATCAGAAGCAGGAGTAAACAGGGAACAGGACAGGAGCCTACCATAGAGGGCCTCTAAAACACTCTACCTATCAAGAGATCAAAGAAGATGCTGAGACTCACAGCCAAACTTTGGGCAGAGTGCAGGGAAACTCATGAAAGAAACGGGAGATATAAAGATGTGGAAGGGACAGAAGCTCCACAATGAGACCAAAAAGTCTGGGCTCAGGGGTCTTTGCAGAGACCAATACTCCAACAAAGTACCATGCATGGCTATAAATTAGAACCACTGCTCAGATGTAGCCCATGGCAGCTCAGTTTCCAAGTGGGTTCCCTAGAATAGGAACAGAGACTGTCTCTGACATGAACTCAGTGGCTGGCTCTTGATCACCTCCCTCTGGGGGGTGGGGGGATGGAGCCTTACCAGGCCACACAGGAAGACAATGCAGCCAGTCCTGACCTGATAGACTAGGATGAGATGAAAGGGGAGGAGGACCTCCCCTATTAGTGGACTGGAGAGGGGCATGGGTTGAGAAGAGGGAGGAAGAGTAGGATTAGGAGGAGAAAAGGGAGGGGGCTACGGATGGGAAAAAAAGTGAGTAAATTATAATAAATAAAAAATAAAAATGTATACATTTAAAAATATAGTAATATCAGCTTTGCATGTCTATTGTAAGGAAGAAAATAAATATGATCAAATACACGAATGAATGTATATTCTAGTAAATTTAAAAATCTGTGTGAAGCCTATGGCAACTCAGTATCCAAGTGGGTTCCCTAGTAAGGGAAACAGAAAGGGGAACAGATACCATCTCCGACATGTACTCAGTGGCTGGCTCTTTGATCACCTCCCCCTGATGGGGGAGCAGCCTTACCAGGCCACAGAGGAAGACAATGCAGCCCAGTCCTGATGAGACCTGATAGGCTAGGGTCAGATCAGGAGGAGGAGGACCTCCCCTTGGAGAGGGGCATGGAAGGAGATGATGGAGGGAGAATGGTATTGAGAGGGAATGAGGGAAGGGGCTACAGCTGGGATACAAAGTGAATAAATTGTAATACACACACACACACACACACACACACACACACACCATGTGGACCTTAAGTTTGTTCGGAGGATCTTGCAGGGGAGTGTGGCTACTTGTATACCCTTAACCAGGCAGCTTCTTGAGCAACACACATGAGTGAGGAAGGGGACCTCTACCTAGCCAACCAGACCAGCTGAATCAACCTTAATGATTATTGGGGTGACAGATGTCACAGCCAGAGAAGAGGACTTCCCCTATCAGTGGACTAGGGCAGAGTGATGGGGGAGGAAGAGGGAGAGAGGGTGAAGAGGGACTGGGAGAAGATGAGGGAGGTGGCTACAATCAGTATACAAAGTGAATAATTTGTAAATAATAGTGATGAGGAGGAGGATTAAGAGGCAGAGGAGAAAGAGAAGGAGAAGGAGGAGAGGGAGAGGAAAAAGAAAGAGGAGGAGGAGGAGGAGAAGAAGAAGAAGGAGAAGAAAAAGAAGAAGAAGAAGAAGAAGAAGAAGAAGAAGAAGAAGAAGAAGAAGAAGAAGAAGAAGAAGAAGAAGAAGAAGAAGAAGAAGAAGAACCCTTGTAGACAGATTGAGTACAAAGGGCTATGTTTGTCTCCTTACAGAGCTCAACACTTAGACACCAAACCTCAGCCAGTATTTTCCTCCTTCCTAACCCTAAATATGCATTTGTAGTCAGTTAGCCAAACATTGTACTTCCTCCAGGCTCTCAGCTCCTGCAGTGCCTAGTTCACTCACACCATGACAGCAGTCATCCTAATTTTTCTCCCTGAATTTACTGCAGTGATTCTTAAAATTATATTTGGCCTAAATTAAGATACTATTTTTCTTTTCAGGACACTCCTAGAAAATATTTAAAAAAAAAAGTTCCCTTCTAAAAATAGCTGTAAATCTATATTCTTTCCCCTAACAGATTCTTTCTGAAGGGGTTTTGTGTGTTTCTTTTTACATGCCTCCTGTCACATACACTAGTGAAGCTTGTTCTCTGATCATTCAGGGTGACCAAACATCAACCTTTTTGTTGGTGTACAAGCTATACCCTCCTGGAGTTTTTCTTGCTGTATGCATCAAGTATTTTGTATTTTATTATCCTGATAAAATAATAGGTACTATTTACACGATGTTCATCAGCCATTTCTCTAATAGTGCTTCATCTTATCTATTGCTTACCATGAGGACAAGAAAGGATACCACTCATATAATTCTTTTTACCTGAATAAATGTAAGAACGCTAAATTATATCTGCAATCATAATTTTCGGTTGTAGAGGTCATATATTATTCTTAGTTAAATGGGCTTGTTCTCAAGAACAAAGTCCTTGTCAAGTTCCTGTCTTTTCACATATATCTTGATCTGTAATGAAAAGTTATTTACTTTTTGACTCAATTCCTTCATCTGTGGAATAAAATCATTAATAATAATCAGCATTAAAATATTTTAAAGTTTAAAATTTGTATATAAAATACAATCAATTGCAAGACATATAGTAAGAGGGAATGTATTTCACTCATAGTCATCATCATCATCATCGCTCACACTAATACCTGTTTATATCTCCATACTGGAAAGCGTTATTTATGTCTTTACTAGTTATCCCTATGATAGCGCTGCCTGGGAATAGAGTGATTGATCTGAACATTAGGGGGCTGAAATTAACCCCGACATCCTTGACCTTACCAATGTTCATCCAGATGTTGGATTTCATTCCCATAATGGTAATTTACAGAAGATGACACATTTATGCATAGCCCCGAAGGAAGAAACTTCTTCTGATGAGAAGCAAATGATGCTCTTTTAGAAATACAAAATGACTGTGGTAAGATTAATGATCTTCCTGGAAATGTCAGAGTAATTAATAACAATTAGAAATTTAATACAAAATGATGCCAACTGCTTCGGAACAATAGATAAATGTGCATGGGTATGTGATAGTTGTCCTTTAGATGTCTAATTTTATTACAAAAGGATATATATATATATATATAATTTAATATATATGTGAGCATGTATGTATGTATGCATATAGTAAGTAAAACAAAAATATCATCAAAGGCTAAAGAATGTAGGATTAAGAACTCTAGAACTCATATAGGCTCAGAAGCCCACAGAACAATTTATTCTTGAGAGTTTCATCTATACATACAGTTAAATGTAATTGTGCCTCCACATGCCCCCATTTCCCCACAGAAGCAATCTGTCTTCAGATTTTGTTCTCTGTGGTCCTTTTGAGCAGTGAGCACAAACAAATAATTAGGGAAGATAAACAAAGGACCCAGGTTGAGTTCCAGTGTCTACTCATTCTGTCTCCTGTTATTTGTAGTACTGGGAAGCACCTTTGAATGTATCTTAGTTAAAATTTGTAGACTGGTGAATAATATAATACAGGAAAAAAAAAAACTCTGGAAATATGTCCAGGTGGATAATCAAGTTCAGAACATGGATTAGAGAATAGATCAGAAGGAGGTGTTTTTTTCTACAAATGCTTCTTTGGAGCTCTAAGAGTTAGTGCTTTAGAGTTGGTGGTCAGGATTGATGCGCCAGGAAGGTGATCTATTAATCTTATAACTGAAAACCGGTGAGTGCCATACCATTAATGAGTTGATGTTTGAAGTCCAGTATTGTGCAATGGCTGTCATGAACAGTAGAAATGAGAAAACTAACCATGCACTCCTATGTCTTTAAAATGTTTTTCCATAAAGGACTTGACAAATAACACCAGATACAGGCATCTTAAACTGAAAATGTCTACATTAAATCTCTATGACAGCCTATTTGTGTACCAACCTCCCTGAAAATTCAATGCAACAATGAATGTAAAAACAAAACAAAACAAACAAACAAAAAATCCGTACAAGATTCAAAGTTCTTTTCTACAAGTATACTTGCCATTCTTTCTTTCTTGTGTAGGTATTTTAGTATATATTCACAGTATAAATATATGTATATACACACATACATATATATATCGAAAGAGAGAGTCAAACATTTAGTTTACTCTCTTCACATAATGAGAACTTACTGTTTTTGTACACAATCCAAGTTCAGTTGCTAACACCCATGTGGCAGCTTATATAACTGTCCATAAACTAGTTACAATGTGTCTAATGTCTTTTGACTTTGCTGGGCCCTTGTAATCAGGTGGCTAATCTATGTACATTCAGACATATACACTTACCACAAGTAAGCAAACTGTCTTTCTTAAGGTAGGTTTTTAGATAAAATAGAATATTCATTATTTTTGTAGACCAATTGTACTTAGTACACAATAATTTTGCCACTACAGGCCAGACACTAATATATCTTAAGAATATGAAAACACAGAATGCTGGAACATACTCAATGATAACCATTTTGTAATCAACAAAATGACATAACTACCTTGTGCCATATGTAGAAGAGGGTGAAAAGCTATTGCCTGTGATCACTGAGAAATGTGAGCTAATGAATCCTCTTATTGAGTGGCCAGGGGTGTGATATTTCTTCTGCTCTGTTTGTAGTAATACCCTACAGAAAACAGTTGGTAAGCTCTGGAGCTAAATTACTCCAAGATCTCAGGCTTATGAATGATCCATTTCAAAGCATTTCCTTTTGGAATAAGCTAGAAAAAGCCCTACAACCTGGCTCGAATTCTTTTTCTCTTGAGCCGCCATACATGATGCACATTCTAGTTCATTATCTTCTGCATGATTTTATGTATAGAATCTTGTAAGCAGACCTGCTACAGTTACCAAATGAGATAATATATTCAATTTTGTAAATGATATTCTTCAGGTCCCAGCTTTAGCAGGTTTCCAGCTTGGAAAAAAAGAGATCAGTCAGCTCTATGCACACAGAAGCTAAAACTATCCATGGCACAATGCCTTATCCTGAGGGTGTGTTGAGCTGAGGATGATTACATTGTCAGTTAGTGATGGATCTGAATCTCAATTTAATTTGATCACCAATATCAATAAAAGAAACTGAGCAGTTGGCTTTAGTTAAAAAAAATAACACTCAGGGTCATCCTTTGATGCCTTTTTCTGATTATTAATTTCTCAATTAGCTAACCATAAGACTATGTATTGCAGAATTTCAAATTACTCAATCATTACCTTGTGATCATAATCAAACAATTATAAGAGAAGTAGACTGGCATTTCCATCCTACTTTTATAAACTTATCATTTTCAAATGATGGTGAAATTATTTTTCAATATTGCTCTAAGGCACCTAGTATTCAGTTAGAATTAGTTAATGGAATATCTTCTAAGATTATCCATCATTTTTTTCTTTGTCCAATTGTTTATTGACTCTACAGGTTTTCTTTAGAGTCTTATCTTTGTTTGCTTTCTTTATGAACAAATATTTAATTTGACATAATTGTGGAAATTTATGTGTACAGGTTTTTATTATTATTTACTTTTACTTTTCTATTTATTATTTCTCTTGAGGCATAGAGCCTTTTAGCATCTTGATAGTTTTAAAATTAAGTTAGTAATTTTTCTTTTTCTGAAATGTTTCTAAAGGCTTTCTTCTATACCATATCAATACACACTTTTATTTTCTCTTTCATGATTTTATAAAACTATTTAATTGTAAAAATCCATTAGGAATTTTCTGTTTTATGTTATGAGGTATGGAGCTATGGTTTTTATTATGATAATGATTAATCAACAAATATAACATGATTTATTATGCAATCATCATTTAATTTCTCCAGTGAATTTAAATTACTTTTGGTCCTTAGAATCTGTTGGGTATTTCTATAGGAATCAAATATGAGATAGTTCAGTTATATAAATAAGCCTATGTCTTAAATGAACTTTAAAAACTTGGTTGAATTTTTTGAACTAATTAATAAAATACTTTTTTCTCAATAGATTACCAAATATTTTTAGCTTCAATATCTGCTTATACTGTTGGATAAAAGTACAGTTTTAATAAATACTATTGCAAAGCCTCAATTAAATTTACTAATGAAGTAATTATAAAAACAAATGTTGGAGACAACCCTTATTTCCTTTAATAATGAAATATATATTTGAGAGATTGAATTGGGTCTGTGATTTGCAAGATGTGCAAAGCTTTGATTTATAAATCAGGAAAAAAATAATTATAGTCTACGCCCTACGTTTGCAGGTAATTGTGCATGAGGCACTATGACATGACAAGTCAGTTAGAAATCCACCCTGAGGTGTTACATATGAAGGGCTCAGAGGAGACAAGGTCATTCAGCCATCTTCTCTAGAAAACAACTACTGATGCTGGCAGCAGTTTTCTCTGTTGTAATAGCTGAGACGTGCATGAATGACCTGTGAGTCAGAGAATGAATCAATACACAAGATTCTTTTTTCCCCCTAAATAAGGTATTATTCATTTTGTGCTATGAATTGCATCTGCATGTGATGCTCAAAGTTTTACAAATTAGTGAGAGAAAATTGTGTCCAGGCAAACTTATAGATGGAAAATTGAGATCCAGAGATATATCAGAATATTTCTGAGACACACTGAACCGCAGAGGCTTTTCAATAACACATTGCTTATATTTTCTGAATGTTCACCTAGAAAAGTCTTTCCACTATTTTTTGGTAGTATTTCTAAAGCAGTATTTTTTTTTTTACTCTTTTATGTCCAAAGTATTTATTTATTTTAGCAGTCTGGCATTTCATAACCGCTCATCATGATCGACAGAGCTTGACACACACAGTGCTGTTAGGATACACAAGAACAAAAGCCAAAGAGTTAAAAAAAAAACAAAACTTGATTCTTAATCACACACACATACACACACACACAAAAAAAAAAAACCTTACATATATCAAAACTTCTGATGCATTGAAATGAAAAGTTGTGCATGCAGTATTACTTAAATACTTAAAGGTGCACAGCAAGGGCTGCTCATGTTAAACAGTGTGTAAGACTGGCGGTGATGGAACAAGTTCTAGCTATGTCAGTTTCCATTAGCTGAAGAGAGGGGTAAGAGGGTAGAACCCACTTTTTGCGTTCACATGATGGACAACTTAGCAAAATACTATCAGGTTGTTTTAAATAGCAGTCATAGCCTGCCTGTGTTGACTGAGTCTCCTTTCTACACTCAATTACCATCACCTGGTTTTGCTGTAGATCAATAGACATAATAAAATGCCTTATTCAGAACACATTTCTCTGCACAATGAAAAAGTGGGCACCCTGTGGCTGAAAGCAAATATCAGCCCAGCAACGCCCATGAAAGATTATCTGAAGCTGCTTCCCAAGGGGCGGGAGGGCAGATATGAATAGCTTTGCTGCCAATGCAGATAGGTTTAGCAATAGATAAAGCAGTTGTGTCAAGGAAGAATCAATGATGATGGCGTTGGTACGCGAAGGGAAGGCCAGAGACCTGAAGGGTCTTCAGCTGCCTTCTGCTTCTTCATCATGCTGGTTGCTTGTTCAGAGTTTGATGATGTCTCAAAGTAAAAGCATGAAGAGAGTGGAGTTCTTATAGGAATTCTCGTTTAATGTGTCCAGCTCAGCTATGGCATCATCAAAGGCTTGTCTGGCTAAAAGGCAGGCCTACTCTGATGCATTCTAGATCTCATAGTAAAACACAGAAAAATTGAGAGCCATGCCAAGCCGGATGGGGTGTGTTGGGTACATGAGCTCTTTAATGATTTCAAAGGCTTCCTTGTATGTGGCTTCAATCACACTGTTTTTCTTCTCCCCAGAAGCCACCTTTGCTGAATAGCAGTAGTAATCACCCTTCATGTCTTGTAGAACGTATTGCTCTTATGCTGGAAATGATTGTAATCCTTAATTAGAAATTTGTCAAGCAGAGCCAAGACATCATTTCAAACTGTTTTCAGTTCCATCTCAATCTTTTCCCATTAGAATTAAACTTACCGACTCCTTTTGGTTTCCGTCTGCCATGGTTTTGTGTTCAGTGCTACTAATGAACCTCCAAAAAGATCGCCTGGTACCAACTACATTCTTGTAGGTCACAGAAAGGAGATTTCTATCTTCATTAGATAGAGGTTCATTCCGCTCTGTCACTACTGCCGCATGCAGGAGTCCGTGTCTTCTTGGTGCTATTTTAGCTCCACCAATCACTCCTACTGCAGCAGCTAATCTCTGTCCCCCATGTCCCTAGCAACTTGGTCTTGCCTAAAGCTCTTACACTGCCTGTTTGCTTGCTTGCCTGTCAGTCAGCTTCCTGGTTGCCACCCTTGATTTCTAGTTTTATAGCTTAAGATTCTGTAGTGATTGATCTCAGTTGTCATAGGGGGAATGGATGTTGGTTACTGTGCGTGGATGAATAAAATCTGTGCCATAAACCCATAGCATCATTAGGACATTTGTCAGAACTTACTTACCAGAAAATAATGGATTTGAAAATCCCTGTTCAATAATGAATATCAGAGAGGATCATGAGCCTGACACAAACATGGATATTGCATCTGGTTAAAGATCTCCATCAGCTAGATATTGTCAGAATATAGAGCAAAGAGAAAAGTGGGTGAGGTAGCAGAATATGATTGATAGTTTATATAGAAACCATATATATATTAAACTCCCCTTTCACCCCACCCCTCCACATACAACCTCCTGTGCTTATTTTTTATCTGTACAACATTAACGGTGGCTCAATTTATATGGTATTCTAGTTCAGTACACTTGGACTAAGCATGACATTGATACAAAAGCTGACAGGACACTCCTGTGATCTGTACTTTTGCATTATTTATATAAAATAATATAAATGGGTAGAACTATAAATAAATCTCCTTCAACATTATTATTTGCCATCCTAAAGACTGCTTTTGCTTCTGTTTGAGAGAAGCAAAATGATAGCGGTCAGCAGTTGAGATAAGAGCTGTGCTTGGATGGTTGGCAACAGAGAGTAGTAAGGTCACAGAAAGAGCAGCTGCATTTCTTATATCTATGACCGCATTTCCCAAGACCATGGCTTTTAAAGGAACTCTTTTCTTCCTGTGTCCACCTGTTCATATAGTTGGGTAGCAAGGACAATTTACAGAAGTACCTATCTGTGTGTATCACAGCTCCTTATTAATTTCCCTGCATGACTTCATAAATATTTTTATTTTCAAACTTTTCAGATAGTCACTGACATTAAGAGCTCCTATTATCCTTCCAAAAAACAAAAAAGAAAACAAAAATGTAAGAAGCTGTTAGGATTGATCATCTTACCCTGGGTCCTCTTTCTTGTTTATCTTCTTTCAGTATGTTTATCCTAGCTTATAGGTCTATATAAGTGAGTATATACCATCCTCACTTAGAAAGACAAATGGGATGGACATTGGATGTAGGAGCGAACAAGTGACAGGACAGGAGCCTACCACAGAGGGCCTCTGAAAGTCTCTACCTAGCAGTGTATCAAAGCAGATGTTAAGACTCATAACCAAACCTTCAGTAGAGTACAGGGAATCATAAAAAAGGGGGGGAGGTAATATGATTTGGAGAGGAGAGGAGCTCTACAAGGACCAGATATATCTGGGCACAAGGGTTTTTATGAGATTGTTCTCCAAACAAGGACCATGTATGGGTATAACTTAGAACCTCTGCTCGGATGTAGTTCATGGTAGCTCAGTATCTAAGTGGGTACCCTAATAAGGGGAATAGGGACTGTTTCTGACATGAACTCAATGGCAGGCTCTTTGACCCCCCAACACCCACCCAAGGGAGGAGCAGCTCTGCTAGGTCACCTAGGAGGACTTTGCAGCCAGTCCTGAAGATACCTGATAAACAGTATCATATGAAAGGGGAGGAGGTCCTCCTCTATCAGTGGACTTGGAAAGGGGCAGGGAGGAGATAAGGGAGTGAGGGTAGAATTGGGAGGGAAAGAGGGAGTGGGATACAGGCGGGATACAAAGTTAACAAACTGTAACCAATATTAAAAAAATAAAAATAAAATTAAAAAAAATAAAATTGTACTTATAGGAAAAAAAGAGGTGGTTAGAATGACATATAAAAAATTAAAGATTTGTTGTGTACTTGAGCAAATTTTGGGTAAATACCTAGGAGTGGTATAGCTAGGTCTTGAGGTAGCACTACTCCTAGTTGTCTGAGAAAGCGCCAGATTGACTTCCAAAGTGGTTGAACCAGTTTACATTCCCACCAGCAATGGAGGAGGGTTCCCTTTTCTCCACAACCTCTCCAGCATGTGCTATCACTTGAGTTTTTCATCTTGGCCATTCTGATGGGTGTAAGGTGAAATCTCAGGGTCGTTTTGATTTGCATTTCCCTAATGGCTAATGAGGTTGAGCATTTCTTTAAGTGTTTCTCTGCCATTCGATGTTCTTCTTTCGAGAATTCTCTGTTTAGCTCTGTTCCCCATTTTTTAATTGGATTACTTGGTTTGTTGCTTTTCTGTTTCTTTAGTTCTTTATATATACTGGATATTAGCCCTCTGTCAGATAAAGGGTTGGTGATGATTCTTTCCCAATCTGTAGGCTGTCTATTTGTTTTGATGACAGTGTCCTTTGCTTTACAGAAGCTTTTCAGTTTCATGAGGTCCCATTTATTGATTGTTGCTCTTAGAGCCTGTGCTGTTGGTGTTCTGTTCAGGAAGTTATCTCCTGTGCCAATGAGTTCTAGGCTGTTCCCCACTTTTTTTTCCAACTGATTTAGAGTATCTGGTTTTATGTTGAGGTCCTTGATCCACTTGGACTTTAGTTTTGTGCAGGGTGATAAATATGTATCTATTTTGTTCAACCATGTTCATAGCAGCTTTATTTGTAATAGCCAGAACTTGGAAACAACCCAGATGTCCATCAACGGAGGAATGGATACAGAAATTGTGGGATTTTTACACAATGGAATACTACTCAGCAATCAAAAAGGAGGAAATCATGATATTTGCAGGCAAGTGGTGGGATCTAGAAAAGATCATTCTGAGTGAAGTATCCCAGAAGGAGAAAGACAAACTTGGTATATACTCGCTTATATAGACCTATAAGATATGATAAACATAATGAAATCTACACACCTAAAGAAGATAATCAAGAAAGTGGACACAGGCGAAGGTGATTAATCCTCATTTAGAAAGACAAATGGGATGTGCATTGAACGTATGACAGGAGTCTACCACAAAAGGCATCTGAAAGACTCTACCTAGCAGTGTTTCAAAGCAGACACTAAGACTCATAATCAAACCTTGGCAGAGTGCAGGGAATCATATGAAAGAAGGGAAGTTAATATCATATGGAAAAGATAGGAGCTCTACAAGGACCAAATATATCTGGGCACAGGGTCTTTTCTGAGACTGACACTCAACCAAGGACCATCTATGGATATAACCTAGAACTTCTGCTCGGATGTGGCCCGTGGTAGCTCAGTAACCAAGTAGTTTTCCAAAGTGAGGGGAACACGGACTATTTCTAACAGGATCTCAAGGGCAGGCTGTTTGACCCCCCCCCCCCAGGGGAGGAGCAGTCTGTTAGGCCACAGAGGAGGACTTTGCAGCCAGCCCTGAAGATACCTGATAAAACAGGGTCAAATGAAAGGGAAGGAGGTCCTCCCCTATCAGTGGACTTGGAAAGGGGCAGGGAGGAGACCAGGGAGGGAGTGTGGGGTTGGGGAGGGAATGAGGGAGCGGGATACAGCTGGGACACAGAGTTAACAAAATGTAACTAAAAAGAAAAATAAAATTTAAAAAAAAAATAAAGATTTAAAATAAAAAGGAACAGCTGAGCATACCAGTTCACATCTGAAATCCCAGTTCTTGCCAGGTGGAAACAGGACGATTGCCTCAAGTTCAAGGCTGCTGTGAGCTACATAGTTCTAGTCCAACCTGGGCTACAGAATGAGACTTTGTCTCAAAAGACCAAGGTGGAGAAACCTGAGAATCATGAGATCATTTTGTTTATTTAAGTTAATAAATATTACTTGCAATCAAATTAAAGAACAGAATGGTTCTAAGAGACATCTCTTTATTCATATTTTAGAATTCATCATTTCTAACTCAATCTCAGATTATAAGAATTCACTATTCTCCTGTTTTTTTGTTTTTTTTTTTTTTTTGTTCCCTTTAAAAATGCTGGGGCTTTAAATTTCCTCTGAAGAACCAGGAAGCAAGATGGAGCTATTAGATTTAGCGTCATATATTTTCCCAGGCGGAATACACAGAACTTGTTTAATATGTATGCAGCCCGTTTTAGACTGTAATCTCTTCTCAGTTATTTACACCACTGACAGATTTTAGATTCTTATTTCTGACACTATAATTTAATGGCCCGACACAAGACTCAGATTTACAACTTCACTCCTGGCCCCAGAGCCCCATGCAACTTCTCTCTAATGCAGTGATTTGGAGAAGTCCCAGAAGGGGATTTTCTCAAAAGGGTGTTTTTTTCTTGTTTGTTTTTCACTTCACAATATTTTTTTGCAGATTCATTGTTGTGTTCCCCCTCCTTTGTAAAGATACTCTTACCCTGTATTTTATGGTGCCTTTTGTAGTGCTTGATTCCAAAATTAACTTTGCAGGTGTTTCATGGCTATTTAAGATGAACATATGGAATCAGCATTACCAGGCCACAGAAGAAGACAATGCAGCCACTCCTGTTGAGACCTAATTGTCTAGGATCAGAAGGAAGGAAAAGAAGACTTCCCCATCAATGGACTTGGGGAGGGACATGCATGCAGAGGGTGGAGGAAGGGAGGGGTTGGGATGGGAGGAGGGAGGGAACCACAGGGTGGATACAAAGGGAATAAAGTGTAATTAATAAAAAAAATGAAGAAAAATTATAATAAAAGTATGTGTATATTTAAACATAATACTGATTAATTCTTTTTTTGATTAATTCTTAATGAACTGTGTTAGAGAATAACTATAAACTTTATAGGCGTTGTGAAAGCAAAAAAAAAAAGATGATCATATGGAAAATATTCACTCTCTGGTGCGTTTTTATAAAAATGGACATAAAATTCCCACTTTATGTGGTTTTTGTTAGGAATGAACGGGTTTTCTAACTTAACACACTGAAGTCAGTATGGTATGTTCCAGCATGCAACATAACATAGCAGTTCCATGTTGTGAGACTGGAGCAAGTCTAAAAGAGAAAGAAAATAAAGCTTATTTACTTTTCCCGAAAAGTTCAGAGAGGGATTATATTTGGCGTCAGACTCAATGCTTATAAAGACACATTAAGGGGAGAAATATAATGATACAAGCCAAGTCTTAAATGGAAAAAAAAAAAAAGAACTTTACTGGTTTAGAAAATGGAAGCAAGCCAATGGTATTGAGTTTGCAAATATCAGAAGACCAGAGCAGTGATGTGGAGAGATTCCATACTATGTATGCCATAGTTGGATGCATACAACAGGTGGAATTTAACAAGAACTCAGTTCTTTGTCAAAAGGTGATGGTCCAGCCCTTCGAGGCAGAGGTAAGCAGATCTGCAAGTCTAAGGCCAGCCTGGTCTACACAGGAGTTCCAGGACAGCCAGGGTTATATAGAGTGACTCTGTTTCAAATAACAAACAAACAAAAACAAGAAAAAAGAGAAATAGGTGGCATCGATTTAAAGTTTTTAGAAAGATTGATCTCTTAGTGATGTTGGTAGATAGAAGCAGGAGAAAAGAATGAATACCCAACAATTTGCCCTTATATAAACCTAAGTAACAACTACAAACACTTTGCTGAGGAAACTCTATTACTTTTTCTGACTTAGTCACTAGGCTTTTCCTAGGAAAATCCAACACCCCCCAAAAAAAACCAACATGGTAGGAAAAAGAACTCAGTGACTCATAAGGTATTTCTTGTAGCACTGGCCTAATTAATTAATTGTTCTCTGATATTTAATTAAGCAGTTATGTTTGTCTTTGTAAAGGATGTGGAACAACCAATTACAATTTTCATTGTGACCTTTCAAATTTAATTAAGCATTAAATGCCACAGAGTTGCCTATATTTAGATCTGGGCAAATCATAGTATCTGGCCTATTTCTTATTTCATAGGCCTAGAAAAAGTCAACCGAGGTATACTCCATACCACGATTATTCAGCAATAATTGCAATAGTGGAACTCTTCTTTATGGTTATAATATCTATTAGTTGCTATTAGTAATATGTTGGAGACTTGAAATATACCTAATACAAGAGGGGCTTATTTTTATATTAAAATTCTACTTATTAAGAATTAACCTAAATATAAATCAGGATGTAAAGCTCTCAGCTATTTCTTCACCATCATGTTTGTATGTCCCCTCCAGGCTTCCCACCATAACGATAATGGATTCACTTGGGAAACTCTAAGAAAGCCTCCAATTATATGCTTTCTTTAATAAGAATTGCATTGGTTATGGTGTTTCATCACAGCAAAGTATCCCTAAGACAATGTTTATATAAAGTTCAACGTTGAAAAGCTGAAAATGCAAACCCCAAAGTGTGTTTATGATGGCAATTGCTTGCTTGCAATATGGCTATTTATTTACACCGTATTTTGCCTTTTGTCTTCATTTTAAACAACAATCAGCTTTTGGAACGGGCAGCCTCAAAAGGATTTCCAGAGACCTGCACCTCTTCCAAGTGAAGGTCTTCTACATATTAATAAACTTCATCTTTGTGAATATGTCAAGAGAGATTTGTAGTCACCTCTGAGTACATATGGCTGGTGAGTTTGCACTTCCATCATGGCTCATACTGTGGCCTTTGTGAAAATGTGAGGTTTCTGGGTAACATCCGTAGAAGGAAGAGACTCTAGAAAACAGTCACCTGAATCATTCTCCTTAGAGTCTGTCAGCCCCAAGCGAGAGTTCAGTGATTTCAAGTTCATTTTCTAGTTCAAGAGAACCTGGGACCACTTAGATACACTGTTTTAAAATTAATAACTATCTGAAGCTATTAAATGAGAAATGGCTATTTCTATAAACCACTGAGATTGGGATTATTTGTTGCAAGGTAGTAAACAGTTAATTCACAAGTACTGCTATCATTCTGAAACATCAATCATTCCAAATGGTCCTCCAAATTAAGCCTCCCTAAATTCACAAATATTATATATATACCTTCCTCTGTGAAATACCTAACTCAGATTATCTTCCATGAAGGCTAAAAACTGAAAAAAAAATCAATGTGAATTATTAATGGTTATCATGTTTTTATAAGATATAGACAGCTAACTTAACAATTGCCACACTCATTCTCATGGCTGGCCTAAACATCATATATTGATTCTATCTGATTATTATTTTACTTCCAAACACAAATTTCTGTATACATAATACTCCCTTTACCAATTCCTTCATGTTGTACTAAAGAAAGTTTAATATGGTTACACAATTTCCTCCTTCCCTTTTCTTGATATCTTTCAAATTCATGCCCTCTTTTTTGTTAATTTTGTTCCCTATCACATATATGTGTATCTACATACATATATACTTCCAAATACATAAACACAACCTGCTCAGTGAAAATAATGTTACCTGTATGCATGTGTTCACGGCTGACCATTTGGTATTAGATAATTTATTGGTATACTCTTCCCTGGAGAAGACAATTTTTCTCCTTTCTCAGCATTCCTTAATAGGGCAGTTTTGTTGGTGTTAGCCTCGACTATAGATTTGAGGTTGTTCAATATCTTTGTATCATCAGTTTATAAAAAAAAAATCCTCTGGGTTGTTTAATTAACTGTGAATTATTGACATCTGTATCCGTTTAAATGGTGTTGAACTGGTCTTTTAAATTCCCAATTCTTGTGGTAATATCTACTGTGCTGTTTCAAATCAAAAGTTTTCCAAACCCATTTTCACACAAGCAAAACATGATTGTCTTGTGGTTTTGCCTTTTTTTGAAGGAACTTCAGAAATAAAGATATACCCACTTAGAGTTCAAGGTTATAGAAATTATGGGTAGGGGAATATGTAAGAAAGTCCATAAAGGCCAGGCTGTACTCTAGCAGTTCCAAATTACTCTAGACAGGTAATGTAGCACAGGATAGGGAATCTCTAACTCAATATTTTAAAGATAGTGTATGCCTCTCACCATATTCCTGTTGTTTTTAACATGAAAGCATTCAAAATATTATTTGCTAATGGTTAAAACTGGGGTTTCAAGAACATACATATCTCTTTATCACATCATTTTATTGCTTCTACCTTGTCATGGAAATTTCCCTTAAAATGAGTCTCGTTCCCCTATAGTACCAAACCTTACTTTTCTTATAAATCAGTCTACTTGTTATGCAATTCTTCAATAATTAACTCCCAGATCCCCTTCGGCCAGGGAAGCTGGTAACATAACTGCCTATCTTTACCTCTCCCTGGGTTCCTTCAAGTCCTAACCCTGTGATTCATCCCCAGAACTGTAGCAATCTACATCCTGCAGTCTCGCCCTCTTCTATTCCTCCATATCCAGTGGACCATGCAGTTCTGTTTCTCCAGTTTTCCTTTCCACTCATCCTGTTAAACTAGCCTCCTACTCCATCAGGCATTATCTGGGAACTGGCTACCCAAGCCTGCTAGATAAGAAAGTAGGCCAATGAAGCATGGAGGCTTCTCTTTTCCACATCCAATTATCCATTCTCATCCTTAGCACTGTAGCAGAGTATCAGAGTACCTATTTTGGACCCTCCTCTCTCTCTGACTCCATTCAAGAGAACTAAGCAAATGCTTGCTTAAAAACATCCTGCTTTCCTGCTTAATGTGGACTCTCTCCACCAGTCCATCCCTATTTCTAAATGTCATCTCCCAATACCTACAGACAAATTTTATCTGGAACCCTCAGTGGCTACAACTTTAAGGATCCCAGAAGAGTTTTGTAACAGGCAGCACACAGCCAACACATTCTCCTAAAACTAGAGAGGACAACAGAAACCAAGAAACAAAATATCCACCTAACAAAGTTAAAATCAGACAATAGCACCTAGAATTACAATCTTCAGATACTTAGATGCCAGCATGATAACAGACAACACAATCCATATCCACTAGAACCCAGCAACCCTACTGCGTAGTCCCTGAGGATTGCAACACAGCTCAAGTACAAGACAAAGACATTACAATAGCCTTTATGAATGTGATAAAAGTCCTTAAAGAGGGAATTAATAAATCTCTTAAAGAATCTATAAAAACACAAATAATGGAAGAAAATTAATAAAACAGTTGAAGATACGAAATTCGAAAAGGACACAATAAAGAAAACCTAAACTGGGCAAAATCTAGAAATGAAAAATTTAGGAACTCAAACAGGAATTTCAGGGACCAGCTTTACCAAGAGGATACAAGAGATGAAAGTTGGAATTTTAGACATTAAAGATAAATAAAAGAAACAGTTTGTAACAAAACACTTCCCTAGCTCAAATCACACATCGTCCCCCTTACCGTGATAGTGGGAGACATCAGTACTCCACTCCACCCAGCTCATCTGGATAGAAAATTTCTGAACAGAGAATTGCTTGAACTAAATGACATTATAAACCAGTGGACTCAACATATATTTACTGAAGGTTTCACCCAAACACAAAAGAATATACCTTATTCTCTGCACCACATAGAACTTTCTCCAAAATTGACCACATACTCAGACAAAAATAAAATCTCAACCTATATTAGAAAATTGAAGTAGATTGAAATAGCACCCGGCATCCTGTCTGACCACCATGGACAAAAGCTGGACAAAACCAGCAATAGAAACAGCAAAAAGTTTACAACTCATGAAAAATGAACAACTCACTACTGAATGAAAACTGGGTAAAAGCAGATATTATCAGAGAAATTATATTTTCTAGAAATTGAATGAAAATGAAAATACAACGTACTCAAACTTATGGGAGAGATTGTACATCTAAGAGGCAAGTTTAGAGTGCTAAGTGATTACATAAAAAGGGGGTAGATCTCATAGAGGTAACTTAATAACAGATCTGAAAGTTTGAGAAGGAGCTGAAGGCAAGAAATAATCAAACTCAGGGCTGAAATCACTAAAACAGGAACAAAAAGATAATAAAAAGAATACATGAAATAAAGAGTTGGTTCTTTAAGAAAATCAATAGGCTTACCCAAATTAACTAAATTGCCCAGGTAATATAAAAATTAAATAAAATGAGATGAAAATGGGGACATAACAACAGGATTGAGGAAATTCCAAGAATCATAAAACATACATTAAAAAACTATAATCTCCCAAATTGAAAGAATCTGATAGAAATGAATAATTTTCTCCATATATACCACTTAACTTACCAAAGTTAAAACAAAATAAGATAAGTAATTTAAACAGACTTATAACTCATAGTGAAACAAAATTGCAACCTACACAAGATCTTGCTATACCACTCTTGGGCATTTATCAATGGGAAAGTATTTTTACCATCTACTCATCTGAGAGAAGACTAATATCCAAAATATATAAAGAACTCCAGAAACTAGATATCCAGAAAGCAACCCTTCTAAAACAGGGTAGAGATCTAAACAGATAATTCTCAAAAAAGAAAACCCAAATGGCTGAGACACACTTGAAGAAATCTTAAATATTCATGGCATTCAAGGACATGCATACAAAATCTACTTTAAGATTTAATCCTAGATTGCTTTTGGTAAGATGGCCATTTTTACTATGGTAATCCTGCCAAGCCATGAGCATGGGAGATCTTTCCATCTTCTGATATCTTCTTCTAATTCTTTTTTTCCCCTGACTTGAAATTTTTTTTCATGCAAGTCTTTGACTTGCTTGGTTAGGGTCACACCAAGGTACTTTATGTCCTTTGTGGCTATTGTGAAGTGTGTTGTTTCCCTAATTTCTTTCTCAGCCCTTTTGTCTTTTGTATACAGGAGGGCTACTGATTTTTAGTTAATTTTGTATACAGCCACTTTGCTATAGGTGTTTTTCAGCTGTAGGAGGTCCCTGGTAGAATTTTTGGGGTCACTCAGGTATACTATAATATCATCTGCAAGTAGTGATACTTTGACTTCTTCCTTTCCAATTTGTTTCCTCTTGATATCCTTTAATTGTCTTACTGTTCTAGCAAGGACTTCAAGAACAGATTCAATGCAATTCCCATAAAATTACCAACACAATTCTTTATAGTCCTTGAAAGAAAAATTCTCAACTTCATATGGAATAACAAGAAACCCAGAATGGCTAAAACAGTCCTCTACAATAAAAGATCTTCTGGAGATATCTCCATCCCTGATCTTAAGCTGTACTATAGAGCAACAGTAATAAAACTGTATGGTACTGGCATAGAAGCAGAATGGTGGATCAATGGAATCAAACAGATGACCCAGAAATAAACACACACACTTATGGACACCTGATATTTGACAAAGATGCCAAAACCATACAATGGAAAAACAGATAGCATCTTCAACACATGGTGCTGGTCTAACTATATGTCTACATGTAAAAAAATGCAAATAGATCCATACTTATCACCCTGCACAAAACTAAAGTCCAAGTGGATCAATGACCTCAACATAAAACCAGACACACTAAACCTGATAAAAGAAAAAGAGGGGAAGAGCCTTGAACTCATTGGCACAGGAGACAACTTCCTGAACAGAACACCAACAGCATAGGCTCTAAGAGCAACAATCAATAAATGGGACCTCATGAAAATGGAAAGCTTCTGTAAAGGAAAGGTCACTGTCATCAGAACAAAACGATAGCTTACGGATTGGGAAAGGATCTTCACCAACCCTATATCTGACAGAGGGCTAATATCCAGTATATATAAAGAAATCAAGAAGTTAAGCAGCAACAAATCAAGTAATCCAATTTAAAAATGGGGTACAGAGCTAGACAGAGAATTCTCAATAGAGGAATATCGAATGGCAGAGAAACACTTAAATAAATGTTCATGTCCTTAGTCATCAGGGAAATGCAAATCAAAACGACCCTGAGATTTCACCTTACACCCTTCAGAATGGGTAAATCAAAACCTCAAGTGACAACACATGTTGGAGAGAATGTGGAGAAAGGGGAACCCCCCTCCACTGCTGGTGGGAATGGAAACTTTTACAACCAGTTTGGAAATCAATTTGGCACTATCTCAGACAATTAGGAATAGCGCTTCCTCAAGATCCAGGTATACCACTCCTAGGTATATATCCAAAAGACTCTCAAGTATACAACGAGGACATCTGCTCAACCAGGTTTGTATCAGCTTTATTTGTAATAGCCAGAAGCTGGAAACAACCCAGATGCCCCTTAACTGAAGAATGGATACAGAGATTGTGGTACATCCACACAATGGAATATTACTCAGAGATTAAAAAAAAAAAAAAACAAAAAAAAAAAACAAAAAACAAAAAACAAAAAACAAGAAAATCATGAAATTTGCAGGCAAATGGTAGGAACTGGAAAGGATCATCCAGAATGAGGTATCCCAGAAGCAGAAAGACACACAGGGTATATAATCACTCATAAGTGGATATTAGATATATAATATAGGATAAACATACTAAAATCTGTACACCTACGGAAGCTAATCAGGAAGGAGGACTCTGACTAAGATGCTCAAAGCATATTCAGAAAGGCAAAGAGGAGGATGTACAATGGAGGAGGAGGAAAACAAGGAATAGGACAGGAGCCTACCACAGAGGGCCTCTGAAAGGCTCTGCCCTACAGGGTATTGAGGCAGATCTTGAGACTCATTGCCAAACTTTGGGCAGAGTGCATGGAATATTATGAAAGAAGTGGGCGTTAATAAGACCTGGAGAGGACAGGAGCTCCACAAGGACAGCAACAGATTCAAAAATCTGGCCACAGGGGTCTTTTCTGAAACTGATAATCCAGCCAAAGACCACTCATGGAGAAGGTCTTGAAGCCCTGCACGGAGGTAGCCTATGGCAGTTCAGTGTCCAAGTGGCCTCCATAGTAATGGGACAGGGACTGTCTCTGACATGAACTGATTGGCTTGCTCTTTGATCACCTCCCACTGAGAGGGAACAGACTTACCAAGCCACAGAAGAAGACAATGCAGCCAGTCCTTATGAGACATGATAGACTAGGATCAGAGGGAAGGGGAAGAGGACCTCCCTTATCAGTGGACTGGGAGAGGGACATGGATGGGGAAGAGGATGGGTGGGATTGGGAGGGGAGGAGAGAGGGAGGTACAGGGATGATACAAAGTGAATAAACTGTAATCAATAAAAATAACAATAATTAGAATTAAAAAATAGATTTAATCTTAGTACCACAGGAATGACCAAAATCAACAAAACAAGGGGCAGCTCATGGTGGCAAGGGTTTTGAGTAAAGTGAATACTGGTCCATTTCTCATGGAAGTGCAAAACTGTATATAGTCAGTATAAAAAATAGTGTGGTCATTACACAGAAGATGAGAATCAACGTACTCCAAGGTCCAGCTACAACACTCTTGTGCATATATGAAAAGATGTTTCATCCTACCACAAAGACACTTATTCAACCAGTTCACACTGTTCCATTCATTATAGCTAAAAATTAGAAATAATCTAAATGTCTCTCAATGGAAGAATATGAATAAAGAAGATGTGAGCAGGGGTTTTAGATTATATCCAAACATGAAGCTTGGTTGTAGAATCAGTCTCAGAAAAGACCCCTATGTCCAGATATATTTGGTTCTTGTGGAGCTCCTGTCTTCTCCCGGTCTTGCTAACTCCCCCCGCCCTTTATATGATTCCCTGTACTCTGCCCAAGGTTTGGTTATGAGTCACAGCATCTGCTTTGATATACTGCTGGGTAGAGTCTTTCAGAGGCCCCCTATGGTAGGCTCCTGTCCTGTTTCTTGTTTTCTCCTACTTCCTGCTCAGACATAGCCCATGGAAGCTCAGTATCCAAGTGGATATCCTAGTAAGGGGAACAGGGACTATCTCTGACATGAACTCAGTGGCTGGCTCTTTGACCACCCGCCCCCCCCCCGCCTCCAAGGGAGGAGCAGCCTTGCTAGGCTGAAGTAGAGGACATTATAGCCAGTCCTGATGAGACTTGAAAATCTAGGGTCAGATGGAAGGGGAGGAGGACTGTCCCTATCAGTGGACTTAGAGAGGGAAAGAGAGGAGATGAAAGAGGAAGGGTGGAATTGGGAGGGAATGAGGGATGGGGCTACAGCTGGGATACAAGGTACATAAACTGTAATTAATATAAAAACAGAAAATGTGATACTTTTACACAATGGAGTATTATTCAGCCTTACCAAAAAAAAAAAACAAAAAAAAAAAACCAAAAAACAAAAAACAAAAAAAACTAAATCTTTAAATTTGCAAGTAAATGGATAGAACTAAAATAATAATAATAATAATCATTCCAAATGAGTCAGTCCAGACTGAAAAGCAAACATGGTATGTATTCACTTATATTGGGGGGTATTACCTGTTACATCAATGATCAGCAAGCTTTCATCAATTGAACCACAGAAGTTAGGCATACAGTTAGGGACTCGGGTGGTGCAGTTATTTTGGGAAATTCAACACATAGTTATAGGATTGGATCTTCAAAAGGAGGATCAAATAGAGAGGGAAGCGAGGTGGGGGGAGACTATAGCAGGGAAACAGCTAAAATTAAAGGCCATTTGAGGGGTATAAGAGAAATCTAATATGATAGGAACTTTCTAAAGTATATGCGCATATGAAGGCAATATAAGTGAAGTTACTAAATAATGGGGGAGACATCTCTTGTTACCAAATGGGTTGCATTGGAAACATTGGGTTGCATCTAATTGAGTTATTAGCCAAAGGGTTCCCATGGGAATGCCCAAACAACCCAAGCTATTTCCAACACAACAAGAGGTCCATTGCTGAAGACATAACCTACACAACTCACTAAACATAGAGAAGTCAAACTGGTCTGTACAGAGATCCTTCACTCTTTGTGCTACTGTCTTTGGTAGAAGAAGATACTCTGAATGCTACCAAACGAGAAACATGAACAACAACCCAGCCGCAGAGCCTTTGATCTACAATGGTGTCCTCTTTGTAATATATGCAAGTGCATTGGTCACACAGAGTTTGTGGGAGTAACCAACCCATCTTATTTGACTTTAGGCCATCTCCTCTACAGATGACCTACACCTGACAATGCTCTCCGCCCAGGACCTGAGACTAGGTATTCTCAGGACGTAGGATAAAACCAAACACGGTGTTCTAAAAGTTTAAAAGCAGCAGAAAAATGACTCCTAATAATGTTATGCTATGCTCATAGATCAGAGACGCTTCCTCCTGCAGCAGATGGGAACAAATACAGAACCAGCAGCCAGTTATTATGTAAAGGATGAGAGACATTGGAACACTCAGTCCTAAATGAGATGTTTCCATCAGCTACCTCCCATCAGGGTTCAGGGAGCCCAGAACAAGAGAGGAGGCAGAAATAGTGTAAGAGCCAGAGGGAATGGAGGACATCAAGAAAACAAAGCCTTCCAAATAAACAGAGATAAAGAGGATTTTCTTTTTAAAAAAAATTATAGAATTATGTACTTTTTGTGGGCTTTAAATTCGGATATCCTAGATGTAGACTGCAGATCTTCCTGTTGTGTTTGCTTTACCTCTGTGTTTCAAGCTGAATTTATAGGGAAAGATTGAGTTACAGCTGTAACAACTGATTTATCTCCAACTGATTTAGACTTTTTGGTAAGAAGATCTTGATACCCATATTGTTTTCTGCCACACAGAGCTACCTAAGATTATGAGGCCTGTCTTTTTACATTACAGGATTTTCTTATGAAAGCAATGCCTCTGGGAAGGATTGAAGCTTTGTCTGTCCAACTCATCTGCAGCTCATTTGGTTTCCTCACAATTCTCTCTAAGCTCCTATATGAGACCTTTTTTCCTCTGGGTGTCAAGTATAAGAGAGCAAAAAGCCAAGAAAGCCTCTTATCTGCTCAAGAAAAGCCCAAATAGAGCCAGCCTCAAACAACTTTTCAAGCAGAATAAATATGTCTTTTTGAATTACAAATAAAAAAGAAACATACATCTAATTTATTTTTAAACCTACAAAATAACAGGTTAAACAAGAAAGTTCCACGTTGAAATGTGGAGACTTCTGAATGATTTTCTAGAGAGTTATAGAAATACAATAAAATAAAGGGTTCCTAAAATCATATTAAGCACTTTTTGGAGAAGATGTTTAGCTATTATAAATTTAAATAGGCTTTGGTGTTAATTAAATATGTAAATCAAATCAATGTTTTGAAATGTATAATTATTTGCATGAATGCAAATTTAAGTGAGCTATTTCTGTTCTAAAAGCAAATGACAATTTCATAAAATGCTTCGCTTATGTTACCTATAAATGTGTATATTTTCTATGTTTTGGAATAAATTGCAAATTTCCCTAAAATATGTTGTTTTAAATTTTTGGAGAAAATACCAGCACCTATACTGAAAGTTTGTACTGTGCAATCATCTCTGAAGTACTTTGTTCTTTTATTGACGTTTTTGGTTTGTTTAATCTAACTCTGTACCCAGTTGCCCACCATTCGATCAAATGTATCCTATGGCTGTTAAGTCACAGGACTGGGTTTTCTCAACTCAGACTGTCTGGAGCCTTGTTCCATCAAGCTGTAGCTTTGCACTTAACACCTTAATGATCTTAACACAGAGATGGAGAGAAATGGAGACCTAAGGTGGGAATAATTAAAGGCAGACACACAAATGCACTTGGTGCCAGATTTTATTACCTCAAACAAGTAAAATCAAGGCAAACATTTTATCATCTCTGATTACCCAGCCATCTCCTGAGGGTATTTAAGAAAACTTGGTAGACGACACTAATGACAAAACTTGGTTCTCAAAGTGAATGAACGATGCATAACAAAAATCATATCAAGTTAGTTGATGTGACCGCCTTGGTTGTAGGTCTATTTATTTATTTTATTAGATGGAGTAAGACTTTTCATTTTCTTCCTTTTCTTCAACAAATCATAGGCATCGTTGAATTATTAAACAAGCCTTCCTATATGAAGGCCTTTTCAATGTAAAGCAGCATATGTTGAGAGAGCTAATGCAAGATTTTGATTTGAAATTCTGAAACCATAAAGTTTACATTTTATTGGGCAGGTGATCATGAAAGCACTAGTTAATGCCTCAGAGGTAAATGTTCTTCTGTAAACAAGAGACATTATAAATGTTCCTTATCATGTTACCAAGAAGGCTGCAAGAAATCAGTGTAACAATGCGGCCATATTCAACAAAGAGTAACACCATTTATGAAATTTAATAACCAAATTTATTTACATCTCACTTTTATGATCTCCAATATTCTGTCATACAAAATCATATAGAAATGAAGAATGATTCCAATAATGACTGTCATTGTAAATTCAAAGTTCAACTGGAAAACATTTACTCAGAAGCTATTTAATGAACCGTAGAATTGAAACCTTTTGATAGCTCAAGAGGTATTTTGCACTGTTGGATTAATATATTATGTAAAATACATATTCACTTCTAAGTCCAAATGTATATCTAACAGGTGTTTATTCATTTGTTTAAAAAACTGTGAATTAAAAAGCTATAGTAAAAATACTTTATAGGTAGATTTTTAGCAATAATACTAAGAAAGTAAAATTACTGTGTTAAGGAAGTAACAAAAATTCAAACAATACACTCAGATTTACAGAGATAACTGTCTCTAACACATTTTAGGTACTGTTCACTTTTTTGACTTGATATATTTTCTGCTTTTATCAAGATTTTTAATTAATACATAACATATTTATTGAATAAAATTATATATGAAAATGTTCTTGGCCACAACATTCAAAATGCATATGTGGACTTCACAGGAAAACCTACCTAACCTGAAAGTTCTCAACTATAGAGGCAACCAGCGTGGATTATGAATATATAAATTAAAGAAAACCCTAAATGTTATTAGTCTATGGAAAGAATGTTCAGATATTTGTTCTGATGGCATAGTCTTTCATTTTAATTAATCAACTGATTAAAAGCACTGATGAGAATAGGAGCAAATGTGTAGCATGATGCACACATAGAGGTCTGAGGCTAACTTGTGGGAGTTGCTTCTCTTCCTTTCCCAACTGAGTCTCAACGATTTCACTGAAGCTGTCAGCCTTACCAGCTTGTTCCTTTACGTGGTGAGCCATCTCCCTAGAAAATGCCTCACGAGCATTTTCACAGAGACTGTTTCCACAAATAAATCAAGACTTCACTTTGCCTTGAAATTAGTTCATTCAACATAATAAACTTAGGATGACTCAGTGGAAGGTTGGCTGATGCTCAAAGATGATGACGGTAGAACATGATATTACATTGGTAATGTAACTCCCAGGTATGAATTGCCTCCCCCTAAACTAGAACCTTCTCTTCTAAATTCTTGGGTGTGACTATTATGTAGATATGGCATTCCAGGCTTTTACACTCAGCTATCCCTAGTTCTGGGACCCTTTTTATTTTGCTTTTTGTAAAAGCCCTTTTGACTATTTTCATTAGATAGAGTACTTGTGATTGGCAATTGGCACAACTTTCATCCTGTTTGCTTCCTGTCTTTTCATCTCAATAGTGAGAGATGATGGAGTTGAGCTTAGTAATTTTCAAGGATTCTTTTATTTAAGTTATGTTTCTATAATGCCACTTTGGATCTGTCAGTATTTCTCACATGTATCCTTTCTTTACATGGGTGAATAGGAAAATACAATCTGAAAAGGGTTCATAAGCTCTTTGCACTTTAGATTCTCTAGTCAACTATGCCTTTCTCAAGCTCCTGTTACCGCGAGGAGAGAACATGAAGTCAGAAGAGGTGTGTGTTGGTTAGAGGTCCTAATTATCAAGATGCATTGTTTACAAGTATGGAATTCTCAAACAATAAATTTCTCAAACAATATTCTATCAAAAGTGAAAATATATGAAATTCATTAGTTTATCTCTCTTTAAATATACTTTTATAATACCACTAGTTTTTATTAAAAATATAACATACAGTCTTACTGCATAATTATGATAGTTATTTTTCTAATGTTTACCTTTATTAAAAATAGATTCTTTCTCATTCAATGTATATTGATTATAGTTTCCCTTCCCAGTAACTGCCTCTCTGTTTCTCACTAGAAAAGATCAGGATTCAAAAAAAAAAAAAAAAAAAAAAAAAAAGCAGATCATGACAAAATAAAATATAGTAAGATGAAAGGAAAACTATCATATAGAAATTGGACATGGTAATCCAAATGGAGAAAGAGTCCCAAGAGCAGGAATAAGAGCAAGAGACCCACTTGTTCTCACAGTCAAGACTTCCATAAAAATACTAATGTAATATTTATCTGTCTATATACACATATATACATGTATGTGTACATACATGTATATAATTATATACATGTTTATATACATGTATATACATATATGTATATACATACATATATGTATATTTATATGCGTATATGTATATTTATATAAATATATACATATATAAATATATATATTTATATATATATATACACATATATATGTATATACATATGTAGAGGATCTGGTGCAGACCCATGTAGGCCCCATTTTTGTTGCTTCAGTCTCTGTGAGCTCATTTATACCTTGCTTAGTTGATTCAGATGGCTTTGTTCTCCTGGTTTCCTCTAACTCCTCTGACTCTTACAACGTTTCTGCGTCCTTTTCTGCAGAATTCTTTGAGTGCTGAAGGAAGGGATTTGATTAAGACCTCCCAATTAGACTCTCTCCACAGAATGTCTGGCTGTGGGTCTCTGTATCTGTTTCCATTTGCTACTGGATGAAGGCTTTCTGATGATGACTGAATAAGGTACTCATTCATGAGTATAACAATATCATTAGAAGTCATCCTATCGATGATACCTTTATTGATACAATTTTTATTATCTATCTGAAGAACCAGCACATTGATCTTCATAGTCGCTGTCTCGTAAGCAATGGAGGAGTGTTCCCATTGTTCCTCATGCTTGCCAGCATGCACTGTCAAGCTCATGGTTTTGATCTTAACCATTCTGACATGTATACGATGGAATCTCAATGTGGGGCCCAAGGATCATGACATAAGGAAATTGGGCATAGAACTAGAGTGATGTGGTCATGCATCCTGACCCCCAAAATGTCTTTCTTGATATCAGCAGGATTAAGGACTGTTCCCACTCTGTTCTGTGCTAGTCACAGGAAGTCTGCCACAGGAAGCCTCACCCCCTACCTCCACAAATCTCAGAGTAGTCAATAGCCTGCACCTGGAATTCCTCTCCATGCAAGTAAAGCATCGCTAGTACCAGCTCCAATCAATAATGTGTACCCACCCTGGAATCCCTTCTCACTCTCTGAAGGCTCACATATATTCACTCTGAATAAACAGCCACAAGCTGTATTGTCGGAGAGCTGCTGTGTCTGTGCTAAAAGCCTATAACACTTGGAGAGCTGCTTAGGAGAGTAAGGGCACAGGGAGGACAGAAAATTTGCAAAGGGAAGAGAAACCGTGGGTGGTGGGCATCTGTAAGACAAGCTGGAGACCTACCATAGGTTAGGCTCCTGGGAGGATGTGGAGGTGACTCTAGGAGGAACTCTTAGTAGCAGGGGATGTAGACGCTCAAGAGTCCACTGTCTAACTAGACAGGACTCCTAGTGGAGGGAGGGGAACACAAAGTCACCCACAAAAACTTCAACCTAAAATTTACCCTATCTACAAGATGTGCAGGGATATAGAGCAGATTTTGAGGGAATGTCCAAGCAGTGCCTGCCCCAACCTGAGACCCACCCAATGGGAGAGAGAAGGATACTGCGCTATACTTACAGATAGGAGACTAGCATAGCTGTCCTCTGAGAGGGTCCACTCCACAGCACATGAAACAGAGATGAGACTCACATCCAAACATCAGGCAGAGCTCAGGGAGCCTTGTGGAAGAACGGTGGAAGATTAGAAGGAACCAGAGGGGACAGGAGTTCCACAAGAAGACCAACAGAGTGAACTAACCTGGACCTAGGGGGCCTTATGGAGCACCAACCAAGTACCATGCATGGAATTGACCTAGATACCTCACATATACATATATGATGGGTTGATTGTCCAGCATTGTAGGTCCTCCAGAAAGAGAAGAGGGGGATGTCTCTGACATGAATTCTTCTGGCTGCTTTTCAACCACTTCCCACTGGTGGTGTTGCCTCTCCAGGCCACAGGGGAAGAAGTGCGAAGTCCTGATGTGACTTGATGTACTGGTCTCAGGTTTTAGGAGGAGGCTCCTCTTATCTTAGGAGTAGGCGAGGGATATAGGGGAAATTGGGGGGAAGGATGGGAATGGGAGGAGAAGAGGAAGGATCTACAACAGTGATGTAAAGTGAATGAATGAATGAATGAATGAATGAATGAATGAACGAATTTACTAATGGAGAGGCTTTCTTTCTCCTGGCATTCACTGGTGGACCCTAAACTCTCAGACTTGCCTGCCTGGCTAGGCTTTGTTTCTTCCTCTAGTGCCTGGACACTCTGGTGCCTGGATGCTCCAAAGGGAGGAAGCAGATTTTGGGGTGCAACAGCCCATAAGAGCTGTAGCTCCTGTGGCTCTACAATATTTATTCGTGTTCACAATCCCTGGTACTGAATACGTTTTTTTTGTGTTTGCTTGCGTTGTTATCGGGAGGGGAGGAGGGAGGAGCCTATGGGGGGATACAAAATGAATAAAGTGTAATTAATAAAAACTAAAAAAAAAGCAATAGCAGCAATAAAGTCAAGGGTGTTTTATGATCAAAAAAAAAGAGATTCTCCTTTTTCTTTCTTTTTGTTCTGGTTTCATTCTTCTCTCAAGAGAAGAATTACATCTCAGCTGTTATTTCACCCACCCTACCCTACCCTAAGATTCTCACTCCTACTTCCCTTCTCCTCCAGATCCAACTCGCTCTGTTTGCCCTCAGAAGAGAGCAGGTCTCCCAGGGACACCAACAAAATATAGCATAAAAACCTACAATAAAACCAGGCTCATACCATCACATTAAGGCAACCCGGTTAGGGAAGGGTTCCACAAGCAGGCAAACGAGTCAGTGAGAGCCTTCTCCTCCCACTATTGGGAATCCCACAAAAATACAAAGCTATGCAGCCATAACATATATATGAGGACCTAGGTCAGACACCTGCAGGCTCTCTGATCTCTGTAGACCTCCATGAGTCTCAGGTCAGTTGACTCTGTGGCCCTAGTTCTTGTGGTGTTCCTGACCCCTCTGGTTCCTCCAATCCTTCTTCTCTCTCACTCAGGATGATTTTTTCTAGATCCATCCATTTGCCTGCAAATCTTGTGATTCCTTTTTTTAATGGCTGAATAGTATTCCATTATATTAATGTGCCAAAAAGTTCAGTATCTATTCTTCTGTTGATGGACATTTAGCGTGTTTCCAGTCTGTATATTAATAAAGTTTCCTTGGTGTAGGATAGAATGTCCTTTGGGTATATGTCCAAAAGTAGAATAGCGGGGTCTTGAGATAGATAAATTCCCAATTTTCTGAGCAACAAACAGACTTACTGATTTCCAAAGTGGCTCTAGCATGTTGCACTCTCAGCAGCAATGGAGGAATGTTCCCATTTCTTTACATCCTAACCAGAATGAGCTGTCACTTGTGTTTTTTATTTTACCCATTCTGACAGGTGTTAGATGGAGTCTTGGACTTGTTTTCATTTCCATTTCCATGATGACTAATCATGCTGAACATAGTTTTAATTGCTTCTTAGAGAGTCATTGTTGAGAATTGTCTGTTTAGATATGCACCCTGTTCATGGATTGTTTGGTTTATTGATGTCTAATATCTTGAGTTTATATATTGTAGATGTTATCCTTTTGTGAGGTGTGGAGTTGGTGAAAATCTTTCCCCATTCCGTGAGCTGCCATTTTGTAACTTTGACAGTGTGCTTTCCTTACCGAAGCTTTACAGTTCCATGAAGTACAGGGTTGCTATGTCTTATAACCACCTCCTGAAACTATGAGAAGATATTTCTATTCTTCCAGAATTTGCATAACTCTTAATACAACCCTGTACTCTTAATCATTTCAGATTGCTACATATTTCTGTTTTCCATGAACTTCTGCTTTGACTTAATGGAAGAAAGAATGAGAGTCATTGTTTAGAGTGTTGCCATTTGGGGTGCACTATTGACTGATGAGTGGCATATGTCTCCTGTTAAGTGAGAGCAGAATGACAGGCTGGTTTCATAAAAAAGACTAATAAATTAGCTTCAAAGTTGAAGAGTGGCACAATCCTTCCCCTCTCAGACGGCACATGCCCTATATTCATTCTGCTGAATCTTGCCCGTCCTTGCTCATTTTGTTCCTAATACACACACACACACACATACACACTTTCATATGTCAGCCAACAACAACAACAAAAAATGAATAATGTCAGTTGTATTATGCAGTGTTCCACATTTCTTTTAAAGGTGTCTCTTGAAATCTGAGTACCGATGCCATGATCATCTTTGCATAGACATAACCAAATTATTATGATACCCAGAAAATTGTGTTGGAAGATTTAGTGAAAATAAGAATAAACCACAGCAATTACCCAGAAAATGGAAAAGAAATAGTTGCTTGGAATCACACTTAATTATTATTTACTGAGCAATAGCGTAACAAAACATGCAGCAGTGTTTAGCATTCAATTTCAACGCTCTGCAATATATCACTGTTTTCAAAAGAATAATTTCAAAGAGTGAATTCCAGCATATTTTTGCTTCTTAAAAAATATGTTTTTAGTTTTTAAATGTGTTCACCACAAAATTGAAACCATTTAGAATTAAATATAAGGCTTATTACTGCTTTTGTATAGTCCTTCTAACATTCAAAAGGCTCATATCATTATATACATTTGGACAGATACCCTTATAATCTATACATCTCGTCCTTCTCAGTTTGTACCCTGTGTTGTATGACAGCATTTCTTGAAAAAAATATGTGTGTGTGTGTGAATTTGTATACACATATATATTCTTTCAAATAGGGAATTGATAACAGACCAAAATAAGGATACTACCAAAGTCCAACTTGGTGAATAGATCAGTTTTGTTGGTATTACAAAAGTAGAAATGGATTAAAGACAGCCAAAATCCATGTCAGTATAGGTGATGGTTCATGAGAGCTGCAAATATTGAGCATGCTATACAATTTGCAGGCAGCATAAGAGGGTATCATTTCCAGGCACTTCAGCTGTTCACTGTCTTTTCTAGGCAATTTGTTTTGTTTTTGTTTTTTTCTTTAGTCTTTTGCACTGAGATGGATATCTTCTAAACATTTTACTTCTCTGAGACACTTTTCATCAGTTTTCTTTTCAGGGTAAATATTTATTTATGTTCATGTACTAGTTTTTGCAATTTATTCACTTTGTATCCTGGCTGTAGTCCCTTCCTTCGCCTCCTCCCCACACGTTCCCTCTATGTCTGTTATCTAGTCCACTGATAGTGGAGGACTTTCTCCCCTTCTATCTATGAGACCCTAGCATATCAGGTCTCATCAGAACTGGCTGCATCATCTTCTTCTGTGGCCTGGCAAGGATGCACCCACATGGAGAGGTGATCAAAGAGCTGGCCACTGAGTTTGTGTCAGAGGCAGCCCCTGCTTCCCTTACTAGGGAACCCACTTGGAAACTGAGCAGCCTATGGGCTTCATCTGAGCAGGAGGTCTAGGTCCTCTCCATGAATGGTCCTTGGTTGGAGTATCAGTCTCTGCAGGAACCCCTTGGGCCCAGGTTTTTTGACTCTGTTGGTCTCCTTGTGAAGCTCCTGTCCCCTCCAGGTCTTTCTATCTCCTCCTTCTTCCATAAGATTCCCTGAATTCTGCCCAAAGTTTGACAATGAGTTTCAGCATCTGTTACAACCTGTGATAGGTAGAGTCTTTCAAAGACCACATGTGGAAAGTTCCTGTCCTGTTCTATGTCTTCTCCTACTTCTGATGTCTACCCTGTTTGCCCTTCTGAATGAGGATTAAGCCTCTTCTCCATGGTCTTCCTTGTTGTTTAGCTTCTTTTGACTATAGATTTTATTATGTTTATCCTATAATATAAGGGTAATATCCACTTAAAACTGAGTATATACCATATGTGTCTCTCTGCTTCTGGGTTACCTTACTCAGTATGATGTTTTCTGATTCTATCCATTTGCCTGCATCAGGGAAATGCAAATTAAAACAACTCTGAGATTCCACCTGATACCCATCAGAATGTCTAAGTTCAAACACTGAATGGATGACACATGCTGGAAAGGTTGTAGAGAAAGGGGAACCCTCCTTCATTGCTGGTGGGAATGTAACCTTGTACAAACATTTTGGAAATCAATCTGGCTCTTTCTCAGAAAATTAGGAATAGTGTTATCTCAAGATCCAGCTATACCACTCTGGGCATATATCCAAAAGATGCTCAACCATACAACAAGAACATTGGCTCAAATATGTTAATAGCAGCTTTATTCATATGAATCTAGAAACAACCTCGGGGTCCCTCAACCAAAGAATGGATACAGATGTTGTGGTGCATTTACAGTATGGAATACTACTAAGCAGTTAAAAACAAGGAAATAATGAAACTTTGATCAGTTTTTACTCATTATATAAGTTCGGGAGTGTAAAGGCCTAGTCAGTTTAGCCAATATCATGGATTTCCTGAACCTAGTGAGTTGTTTACTTCCTGAGTTTTGAGGAGCTTCTCCGTAGGATGGGATGTTTCATTCACCTTTAGTACATCCTGTGTTTTAAAGGGTTAAGGTTTAGTATGGAAGAAACAGCTATAGAAAACAGTAGGGCCTATGAGCTATCCTATGTCAATACTTGTGCCTGTGATGCACTTACCCTTCATTCTTTTCAATTTACATATGGCTTCTTCAAGATTTAGTTCAAATAATTCAACAATTAAAGTTCTTTATTCATCCATTGGTATATTGCATTGTGCCCTAGTTAGTGCTCTATTCTCTTCCCTGTTCTTCAAGGACATCTGGGGACAGATCCATTTTTATCCAGTCATTCGTAAGAATAACTTTGGTCAGGCGGTTATGAGTTGTATAAAAAAAGGAGGCATAGCAAGCCACAGTGAACAAGCTAGTAATCAAAATTCCTTCATAGGACCATTTTCAATTTCTGCCTCGAGGTTCTTGCTTTGTTTCTTCCTTCACTTCTCTACATGATGGAAGATAATATGGGAAACAAAATAAACCTTTTTATCCTCCAAATAACTTTTGGTTGTGAGTTCATAACTGTAATAAAAACCTAGCTTAGATAGAGGTCAAAAGCCAGGGAGTGTTGTCCCTGCCCTTCAATACACAAAGTGAAGTGCTCTTGTGAAGGACACCTGGCATCAACCTAGACTGCACATACATTCCCACAGATGTACACATACATGCATACACATGAGCCCAATCACCTGTGAACACAACACATACATGCACTCCACTATTAAAACATTAAATTAAAATTTAATTAAAACACATTAAAATCATATCAACATGGTTATGTAAAAGGAGTTAAGAATAGAAAATTAGAGCTATTTCTGCAATAGGATAAAAGAGAATTGATAGACTAAGATCAGAAAGGAGAGGAGAACCTCCCCTATCAGTGGACTTGGGGAGTGGCATGCATGCAGAAAGGGGAGGGAGGAGGGAGGGTGGGATCTGGGATCGGGAGGGGAGGAGGGAGGGGCTTATGGGGGGGATACAAAATGAATAAAGTGTAATTAATAAAAAAAGCAAACTAATATGAGCATTTTTAAATAAACAACGTAAAGCAGATCAATTTTCAAAGGATAAGATTTTCATATAGTTAATTGCAAAAACCTGAAAAAGGAGGAGATCCTACAACTGTGAAATTCAAAGAAAAACTAATAAATAAATAATAAAAATACAGCCTATGAAGATTTAAGTCTCAATAAACAGTTTTATATGCAATTTCTGCAAACACATTTTCATTTGCTATAAAACAGAAAACAGCTGGGGAGACTAAGCCAGAAATATGCAGAGTGAAAGCAAAATAGTCTTAAATAAATACTGGCTTAAAAAATGAAATTGCCTCCTGTATTGTAATATGGTTATCTTATGGTACTTTAAAATGCAATAAATTTTTCTGATAAACAGTAATTTTGTTGAAGGTTAAAACAAATTCTCATTTTATCCTGAGGAGATATAACTTCAGACTTTGAAGATGGTTAGTTGTGCTCAGATATTAATCATCAGTCATGTGACTGGCTGAGCCCACCTAAGATTTTGTAGCTGTAGTGAGGGGAAATTCAGTAATAAAAAATCTGTTAAGCAAGGATGAATGAAGAAAATCAGGAATTAAAAAAAATGTTAGTAGAAAGCTAATTCAATTTTCATTATAAAGATAAAGTGAGATATTTTAAGGGAAAATGTAACATGGCATGATCTTGACTTGTATTACAGTTTTACATCACAGTCTGAAAGTCCAAAGTAGTATTTTCAGGTAAAGGATCAAATAGCAATGATGTTAAGTGAAAATGGAAATAAATTTGTAAATTTCCTTTTCCAGAAAAATGCTTGTAATGTGTGTTTATGGATCACATAAACATGCTTTTTTATGTATTAGGACCAATAGTTTAAGTGGATAAAGAATTTGCTAAGAGAAATTATAATGAATCATAAGAATTATTGCCAAGCACTAATTAATTTTTTATTGAGCTCTCAGTAAGCAAGAATTTTTATACACTGTAGTTTTTGAGAGTTTCATAGATGACTAGAATATTTATATCATTTCCCTATTCTACATTATTATTGTTAAATGTATATGCACAAATTGACCCCACCTATATCTGTATATACATATATGTAATTTTGTCTACATTTCTATATAGAGTACTTTTTTTAAATTTTTTTATTATTTACACTTTATTCATTTTGTATTCCCCCATAAGCCCCTCCCTCCTCCCCTCCCAATCCCACCCTCCTTCCCTTTCTGCATGCATGCCACTCCCCAAGTCCACTGATTGGGGAGGTTCTCCTCTCCTTTCTGATCTTAGTCTATTAGTTCTCATCAAAAGTGGCTGCATTGTCCTCTTCTGTGGCCTGGTAAGGCTGCTCCCCCCTCAGGGGGAGGTGATCAACGAGCAGGCCAATCAGATTATGTCAGAGGCAGTCCCTCTTTCCATTACTATGTAACCCACTTGGACACTGAACTGCCATGGGCTACATCTGTGCAGGGGTTCTAGGTTATCTCCACGAATAGTCCTTGGTTGGAGTATGAGTCTCTGGGAAGTTCCCTGTGTTCAAATTATCTTGTTCTGTTGCTCTCCTTGTGGAGTTCCCATCCCCTCCAGTTCTTACTATTTCCCACTTCTTACATAAAATTCCATTCACTCTGCCCATCAGTTGGCCATCAGGCTCAGCATCTGCTTTGACAGTCTATACTGCAGAGGCTTTCAGAGGCCCTCTGTGGCAGGTTCCAAGGTTGTTTCCTGTTTTCTTCTGACTTTCAGAGGCCCTCTGTAGCAGGTTCCGAGATTGTTTTCTATTTTCTTTTTCTTCTGATGTCCATCCTCTTTGCCTTTCAGGATGGGGATTGAACATTTTAGTTAGGGTCCTCTCTTTTGCTTAGTTTGTTTAGATGTACAGATTTCAGTGGGTTTATTCTATGTTGTATGTTTATATGAGTGAGTATATGCCATGCATGTCTTTTTGCTTCTGGGACAACTCACTCAGGATGACCCTTTCCAGGTCCCACCATTTACCTGCAAATTTCATGATTTCCTTATTTTTAATTGCTGAGTAATACTCCATTGTATAGATGTACCACAGTTTCTGCATCCATTTTTCAGTTGAGGGGCATCTGAGCTGTTTCCAGCTTCTGGCTATTACAAATAAAGCTGCTACAAACATGGTTGAGCAAATGTCCTTTTTGTGTACTTGAGCCTCTTTTGGGTATTTGCCTAGGAGTGGTATGGCTGGATCTTGAGGAAACGCTATTCCTAGTTGTCTGAAAGGCAGCAAACCAAGTAATCCACTTAAAAAATGGGGAACAGAGCTAAAGAGAGAATTCTCTTTAGAGGAATATCGAATGGCAGAGAAGCACTTAAAGAAATGCTCAACGTCATTAGCCATTAGGGGAATGTAAATCAAAACAACCCTGAGATTTCACCTTACACCCATCAGAAAGGCCAAGATGAAAAACTCAAGGGACAACACATGCTGGAGAGGTTGTGGAGAAAGGGGAACCCTTCTCCACTGCTGGTGGGAATGTAAACTTGTATATAGAGTACTTTTAATGTTGTTTGTATGTACATGAATTTAGGGATGACCACTTGGGATTGTATAGTGTATCAGATGTTTATCCCTAAATAAAAAGATTTTTCCTCTCTCAACATTCATTTAATTTACTTTGGGGTTCTTCTGAAATTTCCCTTGTCCTCCAATGGTATGTCATCCATGTAGTCAGACAGGTCTTAGGAAGAAACTCACACCATTGTAAATCTGTTCAAAAGCTGTGGCTGGAGATGTCATGGAACCTGTAGAGGAAGCTGCAGCTGACATTTTTCTAAACCAGTGTAATTTACTACTGTACCGGTAAGTGTAGCTCTAACCCATCACAGCAGCTTCTTTTCAACATTGAAAACAGTTACAGATATTCTAAACCAGTGAAAAATGTAGAGAACAAGTGATCATTGCGTGCCCACGCTCAGTTTCTATGTCTACCAAACAACTCATGAATATAAGGCTCAGGAAACACCACGGTTTTGAGGGGGAGGAAATAGATTGTAAGAGCTAGAGAGGAATAGGGACTCTTCTGCAAGTTACTGTTTTCTAGATCTGAGAGAGAAGCTGAAGCCACAAAATCTCAACAATAAATTTCTGAAGGAGACCTTCAAAATGATATCACAGGGAGTCTCTCTTCTTGAAAGTAATTCAGAAACAAAGATATTTCACAGACTGTTGTCTTCATCAAAAGGTGGTTTAGCCAAAGCAACATAGACAAGTAAGCAAATATAATGTGCTTTTTGTTGGTAGGGATATGACACAAAACATTAGATTTATGTCACGCTATTTAAGAGAGAAATATCTTCTCACAAAATCTAATAAAATAATAGTAATTTGTAGACTGTCATACATAATGAAAAATATTCAGCAGAGAAAAATAAGAGGGAACAGGGAAATTTATGCAACAAATTGAATGTCTCTAAACTTTCTTAGGGAAGACAAAAGGGGTCAGATTTATATCCTGCATTATTTGTTGCAGAAAATAGAACAAATGTAATGAGTACATTTAAATTTTAATAGTATACTAAAGATTACACTAAAAGAGTACAGTAAGACTTGAATACACAACTGTATTCATTTCACCAGTTGAATAAATTCAATAAAATTAGTACTAAAATCTGAGCAAAATGTCTTACTATAACCAAACAGAAAACATACCATACTGAAATACTTTGTATAGTTATAGAAGGATTTCATAGCTAAATTAATAACAAATAAGATAACTAAAATGATTCAGGAAATATGACATATTTTTGATTTTTTGTGTGTATGTTCAATGCCTCTCATTTTGTATGTCTGCTGACACATACATCTCTGAATGTATACATACATCTATAAACATTAAAAAATAAAAGTTCTGTCTTAGTAATTAATATGTACAAGGGTGATTCTTCAGAGGTGATTTACATAATTATCACTCCCCCATGTAGCCAGCTTATTAACTATTGTGTATCTTCTAGTAATTTATATCTATAAATGGAAGGTTATTTATGTCCACATTCTTTATTTAGTAAATGGCAATTATAGATTTCCACTTTGAATTTGAAAGTGAAATAGTGTAAAGAATTTATACACAATACCCATTTATGACAGGCTTTTGTCTGCAAACCTAGCAGAGTATCCTTCATAGTTTCAGGGTTTGGCACTCTCCCATAAGCTGAGTCTTTGGTTGGGCCATGCGTTTGTTGGGCATTTCCTCAATCTCAGCTCCATCTGCACTAAATTTATCCCTGTATAATGTAGACAGGGCAAATTTAGGGTCGAAGTTTTGTGAGAGGGTTGGTATTCCTCTCTCTCTACCAGAAGACTATTCCATTTAGAGGGTGTGCTCTTCAGTCTCTATGGCCTCTGCTACTAGGAGCTTTGACTTGAACCCCCCTCATATCCTCCCAGGAGCCTACCCTGACTCAGGTCTCCAGTTGTCACACTGACAACCCCAGTTTCTCTTTTCTCTACAGTCCTTCAGTTCTCTCATACTCTCCCAGTTCTGAGCTCCACTCTATAGACCCCCTCCTACCTTGTTCCCTCACTTCAGACACTGCTTCTGCCTATTCTATCTCCCCTTTGAAGTGAGATTTATGCACCCTCCCCTGTATCCTCCATGTTATTTATCTTCCCTGGGTCTGTGCCTTATGATATGCTTATCCTGTACTATACAGCTAAAATACACTATGAGTACATACCATGCATGTCCTTCTGTGTTGAAGTTACCTCACTCAGCATGCTCTCTTCTAGTTCCATCCATTTGCCAGCAAATTTCAGGATTTCTTTGTTTTCTTTTCCTCATCTTTTTTAAAAAAAATTTTTATTAATTTCACTTTATTTACTTTGTATCCACCCTGTAGTTCCTTCCCTCCTCCCCACTCAATCCCTTCCTTCCTCCTCCTTCTCCACGAATGCCCCTCCCCAAGTCCACTGCTAGGGGAGGTCTTCTTTTCCTTCCTTCTGATCCTAGTCTGTTAGGTCTCATCAGGAGTGGCTGCATTGTCTTCCTCTGTGGACTGATAAGGCTGTCCCCTCCCCTTAGGTGGAGGTGATCAAAGAGCCAGCCACTGAATTCATGTCAGAGACAGTGCCTGTTTCTGAGACTGAGCTGCCATGGGCTACATCTGTGCTAGGTTATCTCCATGAATGGTCCTTGGTTGGAGTATTAGTTTCAGAAAAGACCCCTGGGGCCAGGTTTTTTTTTTTGGTTCTGTTGTTCTCCTTGTGGAGCTCCTGTCCTCTCCAGGTCTTTCTCTCTCCCACTTCTTTCAAAAGATTCCCTGAATTCTTCCAGAAGTTTGGCTGTGAGTCAGTTGTGGTGGTACATGCCTTTAATCCCAGGACTCTGGAAGGAGAGGCAGGCAGATCTTCATGAGATCAAGGCCAGGCTGGTCTACAAAGCAAGTCCAGGATAGTCAGGGCTACTACACAGAGAAATCCTGGCTCAACTACTCCATCATCCCTGCCCCAAAATAAGCTGTTATAAACCCAAATAATAAGAAAACTACAGAAGCCTGAATCCATGTAAGAAAACAATTTGGATTATTCAGAACAGAGGTGCAGTTTTGTTAGCAGATGACTTTATAAGATTATTAGAAGTCAATCTTCATGAAAGATATTGATTTAAAAGACTTAGACAAATAAATAAATATATTAAATAAAATTCAGTTTAGAAAACCAAAGAAGAGATGCATGGTGGCAGTGTATTTTATTATAATATTATTAATTATATTTAATAAATACCACTAGAAAGTTTATATGTAGTCTACAGGTATGCTACTGCACAAATTTTATTTTTGCAGAATATTAATAAATTAAAATAAATTGGTTAATTTTTAAGCTAAGAAGCTAATTTATTTTTAATATAATTTTTATTGCTTAATATTAAATTAATTCACTTACATAAATATATTTTATATAACATACATGTAAAGTACACAGCTCATTTTTAAACCAAATTTTACACACAAATCAACACATATGCCAGGTTTATCTCTTAAGTTTAATTTTCTTTTTATATAATAAGTCTCACATTTATTAAACTTTTATGATTATTTCCTCATTGGTTGAGTGCTAGGTGGAATATTTTACTCGTCACGAATCATTCACAGTAACTTGATGTCATTGTTGCTTCAAGACCATTTTACACTTTGGGACATTGTCATCTGTAATATAAATCTTCCTGTCCATGTTCATTATGTGCTGTTTTAAGGGCATACATGAAGTCTAGGGAAGTCGGCCTTAATGCATATAGGTTGTTCTTTTGTCAGTAAGACTCAAATATGTAAAATACCTTTAGTTATTAATTACAATTTCAAAATAAATTTTTTATAAAGTTGAGAAACTCAGTAGCTCTTTGTTTAAATGAGTTTATCGCTGGTTTGTTAGTTATTTCTCCAGGTTTTGGTGCTTCTCTCTTACTTAGTTTTAGGTAAGGCTGAATATAAGTAATAGGAAGTAAATTGATTAGCTCTTTACATTTTTTAGGATTTATTTTATTATTATTATTATTATTATTAATTATACTTTATTCATTTTGTATCCCCCCATAAGCCCCTCCCTCCTCCCCTCCCTATCCCACCCTTCCTTCCCTTTCTGCATGCATGCCCTTCCCCAAGACCACTGATAGGGGAGGTCTTCCTCTCCTTCTTTCTGATCTTAGACTATCAGTTCTCATCAGAAGTGGCTGCATTGTCATCTTCTGTGGCCTGGTAAGGCTGCTCCCCCCTCAGGGGGAGGTGATCAAAGAGCAGGCCAATCAGATTATGTCAGAGGCAGTCCCTCTTTCCATTACAATGTAACCCACTTGGACACTAAACTGCCATGGGCTACATCTGTGCAGGGGTTCTAGGTTATCTCTATGAATAGTCCTTGGTTTGAGTATGAGTCTCTGGGAAGTTCCCTGTGTTCAAATTTTCTTGTTCTGTTGCTCTCCTTGTGGAGTTCCTGTCCTCTCCAGCTCTTGCTATTTCCCACTTCTTACATAAAATTCGATTCACTCTGCCTGACAGTTGGCCATCAGGCTCAGCATCTGCTTTGATAGTCTGCAGGGCAGAGGCTTTCAGGGGCCCTCTGTGGCAGGTTCCGAGGTTGTTTCCTATTTTCTTCTTTTTCTGATGTCCATCCCCAATTAGCATCATTTTATTTCTGTTGTTGTTTGGAAATGTTGACTTTTAAATTAGAGCTGTTTATTAATGTTTATACACTAAAATTTTTACCAAATTTGCAACTCTTAAATTTCTTATCACCCTGACATAGATTACCTAAATATTTTGTTTGTTACCTTTTTTTGCTATTGTTTTCTATTCTCATTTTAAATCTTTTTAAGACTCAAAATTAATAATATCTGTATCTGTTTCAAATTACGTCCTATTAAAATTCTTTTCTAGGAAAGGAGGTCCTCCCTTCTCATTGGACTAGGGAAGGAGCACAGAGGGAGAAAAGGGAAGGTGGATGTAACTGGGATAAGATGGAGGGGCCTACAGCAGTGATATAAAGTGAACAAATTATAATAAATAAATTAATTAATTAAAAAAATAAATTCTATTCCATTCCTTCTAATCATCATCTTAAAAATCAAATTCAGTGGAAAATTAGCAGATTAGACAAAAAAGAAAAAAGGTGGTAAGATTGGACAGTAATACAGATTATATAAATGTTTGAAAACAAAATGTACATCAATAAATTATGTGTTAACTTCAAGTACTAATGTAACTAGAATTAGGTAAAATGGAAAGAAAAACATGCAAAAAAGAATGACTGAAATATTTAAACACCATGAAAAAATGTAAATTATAAATCACCAAAGTGTCACTGAACAAGCACAAAGATCACCAAGAAGTTTACACCAACATAATAGTAACCGTATTATTTGAGGTGACGATAGACAACACACAAATTCAGACAAAAAGTAAGTACAAAAAAATGGTGAGTTTTTACCTCAAACTCAGCCTGATAAATTGTAACGCATAATCCACTCAGGCACATTGCCTTGTGGGAAATCATTGTTGAATTAGATTCTCAGAATAAAACTCTGTTCTTAATGGACTTGTTTGGGACATATTTTTAAGTGTCTAACCCTTTCTCAACTGACCTGTGTATATTTTCTTTTATTCCTTCCTCCGTTTTACAGGAAAAATATGACAAGATCATAGATTTAGGAGTTAATCATCCCTGGCTTCAGTTCTGGGTCCAGCCAATGATTCTTTATATTGATCTTTCCCAGGATCCCATCCCTGCACTACACCCAGATACATATTTACTCTGTAGAGCCATTTAACTGTTCTATTCAACTACATTTTATAAATTAATTTCCTGGTAAAATTCCTGTAAGAGAATAAATGTATAAAAAATTAAAAGCTGCAATTGTCTTTGTTAACATAAATTCTCTTCATCTATGGTCTCAAATTGTTTGGTGGAATAATGTGTCCCTTAACAAAACATGCTTCAATACCTTCTTTGAGACATGGAGACTATGAATACATTAAAAGGTATTGAGCTATACTTGGCAAGTTGGTTTTAAACCTCAATATTCACATAACTGGAGACATTTCAGTGAAGTCATCCATCGCCTTCTATATGTTCTTATGACAGGGAGCAAGGCCGCAGACACCAATATTCTGTTAATTTACAGTGGCACAAGAAGTAAAAGTAAAATAAGTGTTATAGGTCATCATAATAAGATGTGTGGGTTCAAAGTCAGGAACTCTGATTAATGAAGATGTGCCCGGAGCAAAGACACATTGTTAAAAATCATTTTAATTTTAGAGCATGGAAGGTTTCCCAAATTCCCAAGTAGATATTGCTAGAAGAAAGTCAAATTTTATTACCATGCACTAAAGCTGATGGTACTATGTGAATTGATAGCAGTATACAATTTTACTTAGATTCACTTTTAAATAAAAAAAATTCAAGTTTTCCTCCTATCATCACTGCAAGGAGGAAGATAAGAAAATAATTTTTAAATGAAAACTTGATCTTCTCATTTACCGAAACTGTCCAACAGGCATTTTGGCTTGGCATAAAAGTTATATGCTGCAATTTCTTCATTTGTCTCAACCACAAATTCATTTTGATAATTTATTTCAGTGCCTTCCTGGGGCAATATGCTTGTCCATACCATGACTGTGTATCTTCGGATTGAATTTATCTGGTACTTTACTTGAATGCCCTCTTTCCCTCCATTCATCAGATTATTATTTTCCTTCTAAGTTTAGGTCAATTAAATATTACAATACCTAAAAAGACTCTAGTGTAATGTTTAATAAGTAGAAGGAAACATGGAAGAAGGATAAATCACAGGTTTTATGCTAAACAGAATTTGAATTTTCATTCTTGCTTCTTGTGTGATAAACGTGTTTTAATGTCGTCAAGAATTCTTTTCCTGTTCTTTAAGAGAAGATGGGAGTGATAGATTTGTGAACTAAATAAATGTCATGAGATGTCTAAAATCAAGTTCTTCTATGAAAAGTATTCACGATGTGCCTGTAGAATTCAGACATGTTTACCATACTTCATTAGCTTAAACATTGTCATAATAAATTAAAATAACGGTGAAGACAGTAGTGTCCCTGGAGACGTTGGTGCGGAATGTTTAAAAGAGGCTGAGGAGAACATACTCCAGGAGGAGCAGGACCATGACCTCAGACATGGCCCTTGGAGGTATCTCAGACCAGGACCTCATCATGGCCTTCTCATATGTATCTGTTCCTCACCAACACTGAGTGTCCAATCTCCAGTTCATTCCACAGTATGAACCCTGGCTTTGTTTTCTCTGTCATCTCTCCTTTGCATACCTCATCTTTCCCATCTCTCCATCAAAAATTTTTCTATTGTAGTTGTGTCTGTGGTGCTGGGGTGTCTTTTTTTTCCAGCCGCAAAGGCTGCTGTCAAGCATATATAATCTTACATAATCACCTCCTAGTATTCCCCACTTGTCAAATAAATCATGTCTCTGGGTTTTTATAGTGATACCATTGTTCTTGTTATCTGCTATGCATTCTGTCTTCCAAACCAAATTTATATTAACACAGATTTGTTTTCTATTTATTTGTCTGCTTGGCCTAGTATAAAGCATTGTAAAGAGTTAACATTAACAGAAAGAAATATGAAAAGAGCTTCTATGAACATGGTTGAGCAAGACCCCAGCTACAGCCAGAGGCCCACAGCAAAGAGTCAATAAATCCTGGATCTGCAGCTGCTGGAGCAGTTCCTGAGCATCCTGCCTGAGGAGCTACAGGCCTGAATGAGAGAGTACCACCCTGTGAGTGGTGGTGAGGCAGTGACTGTTCTGGAGGATCTGGAAGAACAATGGCTGAGCCAGAAGAACAAATCATAAGCCACATTTCTGAATAGGAAGAGTCTGTAAAGGTGATGGCAAGTCCAGGAACATCCCAGAAGTCTTCTTGCGACCAGTCCCAAACTATAAAAAAAAAAGCAGTTGCAGAGTAACTGGAAGAAAAAAAAGGCAGGTTCAGAAGACTGATGTAGAGAATGAGACTTGGAATGCAGTGTTAGCCTCAAAGGAGAAGATTTCTAAAGAAATGAAATCTCCAATATCCATTTACAAGCGAGTATATACCATGCGTGTCTTTCTGCTTCTGGGATACCTCACTCAGGATGATCTTTTTCTAGATCCCACTCAGCCTGCAAATTTCACGATTTCCTTGTTTTCAATTGCTGAGTAGTATTCCATTGTGGTAAATGTACAACAATTTCTGTATCCATTCCTCAGTTGAGGGACATCTGGGTTGTTTCCAGATTTGGGTAGCATAGCTCCTGGGGTCTTCCACCAGCCTCCCTTGGCACAGAGGTTTCTACTCTCTGGTTTGAAGGTTATTTTTCTAGCTGCTAGAATCTGGTCCATGAACATGCTCCTTCTCCCTTTTTACTTTCATTTTCAGAAGTCTTTGTATCTCCATAGTCTCAAAAATGCCAAGACAGTGGCTATTTTAGTTGTTGTTATTGTTATAATTATTATTATTTATTACAATTTATTCACTTTGTATCCCAGCTGGAGCTCCCTCCCTCATCTCCTCTGACCCCATCTTTCCCCCCATTTCCTCTTCATTTCCCTCCCTGAGCCAACTGATACCGGAGGTCCTTTTCCCCTTCTATCTGAACCTAGCCTATCTGATCAGGACTGTCTGGATCCTTTTTCTCTTTGGCCTAGTGGGGCCACCTCAGAAGATGCTTCATCCTCATTCAGAAGGGCAAACCTCACAGACATCAGAAGTAAGAGAAGACAGAGAACAGGATAGGAGCCTTCAACAGAGGGCCTCTGAAAGACTTTACCCAGAAGGGTATGGAAGTAGATTCTGAGACTCATAGCGAATCTTTGGACAGAGTGCAGAGAATCTTGTGGAAGAATGGGGAGTTAGAAAAACCTGAAGTGGACAGGAGCTCTCCAAGGAGACCAACAGAGCCAAAAATTCTGAGCCCAGGCGTGCCTACAGAGACTGATGGATCAACCAAGGACCATGTATGGAGAGGACCTCGACCCCTGCACAGATGTAGCCCATGAAAGCTCAGTCTCCATGGCAGTTCCCTACTAAGGGCAGAAGGGGCTGTCACTGGCATGAACTTGGTTGCCTGCTCTTTGATGGCTTATACTTCTTCGTATTCCAATCTTACTGCATTTAATAAATATGTTCCCATCAAATTGGGAAATATTTTCGATGAATTACTCCTAGATATTACCTGGGCCACAATATCAGCACCCATTCTTCTTACACTTCAATTTACTGTACATTAGAATTTCTCATGATCATTTTCACATTTCTGCACCTTGTTAAATTTTTTAACCTACCAGTTTTTGAAAATTACTTCCTAGGATGATATTCTGTTTAACAACAATTGCAGAAAAGTAGGCCATGAATTTGACAGATGGCAAGAGGCAATACAAAAGAGGGTTCGCACTGAAGAGAGGGAAGTGGCAGATGATGTAATTATAATCCGCAATAAATGTAAAACATATAAACCTATAGCCAGAAAAATACTTTGTAACACTTTCTGTTTACTTTCTGTTTCTCTTTCCCTCCTCTGTGTGTGTGTGTGTTTGTACATGTGTGCAGTTGTACAAATATCAGAGTGTGAAAGGGAGTTCGGAAAGCATCTCAGAGAGGTTGTTCCTCTCATTCTGTTAGTAGCTAATGGGAATTAAACCCAGGTCATCAGACTTGGTGGCAAGTACTTTCCCAACTGAGCCATCCCTCTGGTCCCCATGTTATTCTTTAAAAGTATCACTTCGTTTCTTCTACCTCTGCAAACACTAACTTCAATTCAATGTGAACAAATTCATGGCAGAAACAATTAATCTACTACTTTTACTAAGCTCGTTGCATTTTATGGGGTTGGTTGGCTGGTTATTTATTGGAGATGAAATACTAACTCATAAAATTGGTGTTTGGGAACAGCTTATGTCTTGGTTTTGATGTTCATTCTTCAAAGGGGAATTTATAATGTTTCTTTCTTGGAATATGAGACTATTGCCGTTTTGACATGTGTTTAATCTAAGCTTTTCTTGTGTTTTCTTCCAGGCCTTGCTGGTATTTCAAAATTTCAGTAAAAGCTTGTTTGAGGGTGAGTTCATGGTTAAGGATTATTGAGGAGCTGGGAAGTAAGTCAGGTGATGGTGTGGGTACTCTCCTTAAAGTGGGTGTGGCAGGGTGTGCCTATAACTCTAGTGCTGGGGGGGGGTGCACACAAATGCATCAGAAGCACAAAAATTAAAACAAATAAAAACAAACCCCAAAACATCCTAACTGTATTGCTGGGCAATCTTATTTTATTTTCAAATAACGTGGGTGAGGGTGTGAGAATACACTAATGGGAGATGAACGGTAGATGAAAGCTGTTACAGTCTTTTACTGGCAAACTGTTATATAAACATATCTTACAAGTACATCGAGTATTGTTAGATTAAAAAAAATCCATGATTAGAAATGCAACACGTCTGATATTTCCATGATCGTCATTGGCACTGTGGTTCACTTAAGGTAATATTTTTCTGCATCTAAGCAAGGTTTCCCAATGATTTCATATAGAGAAGAAGGTATTTAAATGCTCTCTGCTTTGAGTTAATTTTTATGAATTATCAAGAGTCCATAATACCTTCAGGTGAGACCACATGAGAGAGGAAACAAGTTCTCATTGGTGTCTTAACCCAATACACTGTCTGCTTGTTCCAGAAGACTTTAACAGCTTTCACCCGTAACTCATGTAATATACAATCAAGCATGGAGCTGAATACATCTTCAAAATAAAACTTTCACTGTTATTTTAGAAAAACTCTAAGTCATAACCAATTTTCAAGTTCTTTAGTTTATAGGACATTGTGATAACATTTAAAACTGTTTAATATTTTTTAAGTTTTATTTTTCTGCCATGTAAGGTTCAGGATCGATGTATTGCATGGATATTTTCTCTAGTTCTCAAAGGTAATTTTGCTTTTGAATGTAATCTTTAAGGCATCTATTGCCACAAAAATCTTTTTTTTTTTTTTAGGTAATATTCCTGAAGGCCTTAAAGTGGCTTTGAGGGCTGTACCTACAATTGAGCATCCAGCAGAGTATTAAAATAGCTATGAACAAGGTACTGTTGGAGGAAGGGATGTCAGTCTAACACTCATCTTGTCCTTCTGTTAAGGTACACCATTTATGTCTTGTCTTTGTTTAAATGAAGCTGTATCAACAGACTTGTATAGCAAAGAAATTGCTAACTCCATTGAACTATGTTTATACAACCAATCCTTCTGTTTTTGTAGATTTCTCTCTGTCTCTGTCTCTGTCTCTGTCTGTGTGTATGTGTGTATGTGTGTGGGGCTGTCTGGGTGTCTGTGGAGGCCAGTAGAGATTACCAGATACTGGAGTTACAGAAGATTTGAACCTTCCAATGTGTGTTCTAGAACTGAATTTAGATCCTCTGAAAGAGCAGTGAGCTACTTTAACCTCAGAGTAATCTCTCCAGACTCTGACTTTTAATAGTCACTGTAAAGGACCACAATGATACTCTCATGTGCTCCAAAACTCTCAGTGGAGACATGCATTACATTCACCAAAAAGTCATCTAGGGAAATAAACTTGGTTTTTGATAGCAGTTATATTTTATTCCTTTGCCTCAATTATACATTTGGCTTTCTTATTTTTAAATATAACTAAAATTATTTTACTTTCATCTGACTTCCTAGAGGCCATTAAAAAAAAAGGAATATTATAGTAATAATTTGGGTGTGAAATAGGTATATCTGCCATGAATTTTAAATTTGTTCCTCAACTTTTCTTACTAATTAACCATTTTCTGTATATATTTTCTTGAAATAATATCAATGTAATTTATAAGAAGAAGTAAATTTTAATAAAAATTGGGGAATAAATTAATCTGTAGTTAAATGACAGTGAATGCATAGATTATTATTATTATTATAGATTATTATTATTATTCTTTGATTAAAACTAATAGTAGAAAGTGAGACTGAAAATGCCTGTGATATGGAAATTTTATGATTTATAGATATGCTCAGAATGATAATTCACTAATTTTACTATGTCAAAGATCAAACCTATATTATATTAATATCCTATGGCTTCCACAATGAGAATCTACATAAAAAGAAATTACTTGAGCTGTGGTCAAAATTGAGTTTAACAAATTCCATGTTCTTATGAAAGAAAGTCCCAGAATTACACCTAATGGAAGTGTCCTGTCCTCCTCAGCAAAGCCTCTAAATATTGCTTGAGATTATACAACAAAATCAAACAAAACAAGCCTGAAAATTCATGTTTCTTTAATGAGGCTCTGAGCTCTATAGCCTCAATTATTATTTTTTACTCGATAAACCAGGTGTTTATACAGAAATGAGATTTCTGCTTGAATTACAGTTCTCTTGTCCTTCAACTTGAAGCTATGAAGCTTAAACTTTAATCACTGAATCTCTAACTCAAATACAGAATGTAAGAGAAAAGAAAAAGTCAATTAAATATGTTTTGAGACAAAAAAGAACAAAGAGTCCTGTTTTGTTTTTTGTGTTCTGTTTTTTTTTTTTTTGTTTTTTTTTTTTTTTTGAGACAAGTTCTCTCTATGTAGGCCTGGCTGTCCTGGAACTTGTTTTACAGAGGAGGCTGGCCTAGAACTCAGAGATCTACCTACTTCTGCCTTCAGAGTGCTGTGATTCAAGGCTTGTGGCACCTCCGCTCACAAAATTGCTCCATTTTTGATTTGTTTTGTTTTATAGACAGGGTTTCTCTGTTTAGCAGCCCAGTCTGTCTTAGAACTTGTTTTGTAGATCAGGCTGGCCTCGAACTCAGAGATTGGCCTGTCTTGACCTCCTGAGCGCTGGGAGTAGAGTTGTGTGACACCACATCTGGCTTCCAAAGAGTCTATTTAAAGTCATTGTTTTTCCTTATTTGTTAGAATTACATCACCTATTCCATACAAGAGGCATGACTTCTCTGCAACTAGAGGTTAGTTATGATAACCAAATTTTGTTTTCTAGGATGCATATATTTCTGATAAACCTCATTTATATTTTATTATTTGAATTCTAATTTATTTAAAAAAAATACATGACATAAATGACCTCCTCCATGGCAGATTATTCGAAGATGAGTAGTTTTCTGCACTTGCATTGCTATATGACCAATGTCATCCCATGGCCCTTCCCTTTTTATTAACATTGTAGTCAGTCAAAGAATCCTGTGTGCATAAGAACAACGCACTTTCAGTGAGAGTAGAGAATCATCAAATTCCATATGATATCTAATCATGTTTTATAAATTTTACTTTCTTTTTCAATATACGTATTAGTATTAATACATAGTATGTATATCAAAGCCTGAAACTCAGTTCAATTAAATAAAACAATGAAATTCAAATTAGAAAACTGAAGAAGTGATAGAAAGTAACAATGAACATTTCTTTGTTTACCATTTTGAAGCCACTTTTATAATGGGTTGGTGAGGATGTTTTATAAGAAATAACAAAAGCAGTAAAATGCTTTGAGTTTTACCGTTGAAAGATTGAACTTCCCTGATCTGTGCACTCGTGAGATGGTTTCCTCTCTGGAGACTTCTTAACATTGGCGGCTGAGAAATCAATTGAACAGAGACTGTGACATTCACACTGTCTGTCTCCTCCATCCTGCTCTTGGAACGTAAAAGAAAGTCATTTATTCTCCTGTGACTCCTCTGCCAGCGCAGGATGGAGGCTTTGCAAAGCATCACTTAAATGGAACATCCATCACTGGCAGCCCGGCTCCACTGCTTGCCAAAGACTCTCACACCCCAGTACCTGGGATGTAAACAAAGATATTGCGTTTGATTTTCATATTGATCTTGTTGATTTTAGAGCCAGAATCGTCCTGAGAGAACACTTTGTGACTGAGTGGCCTTTCACTGACCTTGTGTTTTACAGCCCACCACTTCTTCTTGCTTCCAAGTTCCTTCTCTGTGGACATAAATGTCCGCACTCACACTTCTCTTTCCCCCTCTTAGACATACAACTAACAAAGACAAATCTTCATTTTGTATGGCATCTAATAGTTTTTAAAGTACTTTAAATGTATAAAGTAACATTATATAAAGAACTCAGACCTGGCACCCAAGGGCCCTGAGGGGTTACATATTAATTCTCTACTTTATTTATTTTATGAAGTGTATGTACATTGTTATTTCCATAGTAGTGAAGTTAGAAAAGAACATACCTTAATCTCTGGGTGTGAATACATTTTTAGTTTTGTTTTTGTTTGATTATTCACTTGTCAAGTGTTTATCAACACATTCTCTTCTGGGAGCAATGTAAATACAACACTAATGAAACAAAACAAGTTTCCTCCTCCAGTATACCACCATTCAGCTTGATACATTGAACGAAGTAATGATAAATGTTTCGAATATTAGACAAGGGTCACGTGTACCAACTTACTTTCACTTCGGCATTTCTGTTTCTGTAATGCCTAATAAGATTTAAATAGGTCCTTTTGTCTTTTTAGAATATCACAGAAGGTTTGATGATGATGCAAAATTATGTCTAAACCACACAGTTCCCCGATTTTCTTTTCTGACATTTTTTAGCCAAGGCTGGCTACAGTGACTTTCTCTCAAAAATCTGGAAGATGGGAAGAAGCGGCAGTGACACAGTGACACAGTAACGGGCACCCACCTTATCCAATCACTCAAACAACTTAAACGCTGCTGTAATGTATTTTGCAGATATAAAGTCCATAACTGCTTCCACTTCCTAGTTTAAATTTTCCATACCATTTTTTTTTTCTGTTTTGGCACAATACCTAAAGAATTAACTTAAAGGAAAAGGGGTTCATTCGGGATTACAGCTTAAGGGGGTAGAGTCGATTCTGGTTAGAAAAGCTTGATGGCAGAAAAGAGACAGTCCTGATTACACTGTACCCACAATGAGGAAGCAGAGATGACCATGAATTTTGGCTGGGATGTAAAAGCTAAGTGACATATTTTTAGTAAGACTCTTTTCGCTAAAAATCATACAACCTTCCTCAATGCTGTTTAAATGCATTAGCCAAAATGGTACATTTCACATTGCCTGGCTAATACATTTTACATGTGCTATAGTTATAAACCACTTTACAAGAATTATTTCATTTAACCTTAAAACACTCAGTAAATGCTATTGTCAATTAATATTGCGCATTCAAGGAAGATGAGTTGTGTTCTTTAATAATACATTACTGAATTTAGAGACACTATATATAGTACCATTTTGCCCTTTCCCCAGACTTTTCAGTTATTTGGACCCAATTAGTGTTTAGTTTTAAATATCAATCATTTACATTCTTTCTCTTGACCTCTCACTTTCCTCTCCCTTTGTCTTTCCATTATCTGTTTCTCCCTTCTCAGTCAAGATTTCTAGTGTTTGTAATTTGATTTTAATATTCAGGTTTTCAACAATTAAGGTCAGATTATAACCCTAACACAGTTTTAAAACTAAGAAGAAGAAACCTGAATCTCTCTTTACCACTGTTGTTTAGCTTTGCCCCGTCCCCTGCCCCAGGTAACAAAGCTCTGTATTCAGCAAGCTTGCTTTATAATGTTTGAGTGTTATGATTCCCTTTTAAGGGCTCAGATATGCAAACAGAGAAGACAAAATAAACTCCTTCCTAAGGCATTCTGTCAGACTGAAGATGGCTACGGATAGCCCAATCGACAACTATGAAGAAGCAAAGCCATTTCCCTGATTGAATTTTATGCTAACCATCTTGGGTTCTTATAACAGTTAATTCTTTTTCTGTGATTAGGGTGAATACAAAGAATTCTGATTCATTATCTACAGGTATAACACAAATGCCTGAACAAGTAGGTCATCATTGGGGTATTAAAGCCTGAAATAAGCCTTTTGTGAGCTTTATGCCCAAATATTCTGAACTGTAAACTCTTTGCTTAGATTTCTGAATAAGTTTTTTATTGTTGTTTTTTGTTTTTGTTTTTATTTTTTCTGGATTTATTTGTTACAAAGTGACAACTTGTGACATCTTTGTATAATTTTTCTTTTTATGTTTCATTGGGCAATTTAATAATTTTTAATTAGATTTTATTTTTTTACATTAATTACATTTTATTTGTTTTGATTCCTAGCTGTAATCTCCTCCCTCATTCCCTCCCAACCCTACCCTCCATCCATCATCTCCTCCCGTGCCCCTCTCCAAGTCCACTGATAGGAGAGGTCCTCCTCTCCTTATATCTGACCCTAGCTTATCAAGTCTCATCATTGGGCAGAGTGCAGGAAATCATATGAAAGAAGAGGGAGTTAGTAAGACCTGGAGAAGATAGCAGCTCCACAAGGAAAGAAACAGAACCAAAATATCTGGGCCTAGGGGTCTTTTCTGAGACTGATTCTCCAACCAAGGTCCATTCATGAATATAACCTAGAACCCCTGCTCAGATGTAGCCATGGCAGCTCAGTATCCTAGTGGGTCCCTAGTAATGGGAACAGGGACTGACTATCTCTGACCTGAACTCAGTGGATGGCTCTTTGATACCCCTGCCCCAAGGGAGGAACAGTCTTGCTAGGCCACAGAGGAGGACATTGCAGCTAGTCCTGAATAAGTTTTAAATATACATGCCTGACATAGATTATTAGTTTGAGGGAAAGGGAGAAAGAGCAAGGACAAAAGAGAAAAGAGAGATTTAAAGACACTATGTCATATAGAAATAAAAGCATAACTTGCTGGGCTGTGTTCTCTTTTTCTAGTATGTGGATCCTAGGGATCAAGTTCAGTCTGTCAGACTTGATGATAAGTGCCTGGGCCCAATGAGCTGTCTCAGACTATATATATGATACTTGAAAACGAGAACTTCTACATTATAACCTTTATTTCAATGTCTGCAAATATTTTAAACAATAAATGAACCTGTTTCCAACCTGGCCACAAATAAACCGTCTGTTCCTTATAAATTTAGCTGTTTTGTTTTTGTTATTTGTTATCAGTTTCAAACAGAGTTACTGAAATGCTATTATCATGGTAGAATTTAGAGAAAAAATGAAAGATACGAAGAGTCTTGCATCTTTCAGAGGCAAAATAAGGATAAGCAGTAAAACCACAGGAATCACAGTAAAAGTACAGCACAGGTTGTTAGCATTCAATATGGGTCTCAAAGGAAGAAGTTGCTTTTGCCATGGTAAACTTTGAGCTAAGTCTTTAGATGAGAGCTTAAAGCTGAAGGGGAAGTCAAAGATTAACCTAGACAGAAGGAACAGTGGGAGCTTGAGGAAGTACGCTCTTGATGTGGGTAGCATTTCCTTGAGAAAATGGATTGATAGAAACATGAAGGGAATGGTATGAAATTGAATATTGGCGCAAAAGCTGGAAATGGTAAAGTTTGGTGTTTAGCAATCAGGAAAAAGGCCGAAAGGGAATATAATGCATCTTTTGTTTTTACAAAAATTACCGAGTTATATTTGTTCATTGTACTTTATTTTCAATATCATATTCTCTCTATGTATTGTTCTTTGAATATATACCTAATACTCAATTAAGTTAAATTTATATATTGATTTATATACTGTACAATCACTTAGATACAGTAGTATATAGAAAAATTGTTCAAAATTAAAAGTACCAACTTTTGAGTTTCTGGAACAAGAAACTGGAAGGGCAGCCCTTCTTATCTTAGAAGAGAAGTTGAATTAAGCCCATTTTCAGAGAATCAGCTTTTACATTGTTGTTGGCATTATAGAAATGCCTAAAAGCCTGATATCTACAGAAGAAAAGCCAGGAAAACAGTAGAGAAAGTTTACCAGAAAAAAAATGCAAAGTCTATCAGACAGACTGATGTAGTTATAAGAGAGAACAAAAAACAAACAACAACAATAGCAACAACAAAATGAGGGATATGTGTCAACTTGAACAGAATTAAAAGCTATGTCAAGTTCAGAGACAGAGTTATGGTGGTTGAACATAGGGTAGAAGCAAGTTATTGATAGACTACATCATTAAGTAACTAATATTTGGTTTATACTATTATATTAATAATATATATAATATAATTCAATGAGACTTCTTTATCTAGAGAATAAGTCTACCTAACACATTTAGATATATTATACGTTTTATGTATATACATATAAATACACATGTATGTTGTATCTAATATCTACAAGTTTTACATATTCATAAGTTAACCTTAGTTTATTTGGATTTTTATATTTTCATTATCATATGGTGATTGTCTATTGTGTGTGATAGTTTGAATAAAGTAAAATTTAAATAATATTTTCTACTTTTTCTCAAAATGTTCAGAGGTCATTTGAATAAAGCAAAAAGCTTATACCATTATGTATTATAAAACTTAAAGCAGTTGTATAGTTTGGGCTTCTTTGTCAAAAATCAGGTGTCTGTAAGCATGTAGGTTTATTTTTGGATCTTTGATTTGATTCCATTAATACACCAGTTTGTTTCTGTGCCAGTACCATGCCATTTTTATTATTGCTACTCTGTAGTACTACTTGAGATCAGGGATGGAGATACCTCCAGTAGATCTTTCATTGTGCGGGATTGTTTTAGCTATTCTCGGTTTTTTGTTATTCCATATGAAGAAGAGAATTGTTCTTTCAGGGTCTGTAAAGAATTGTGTAGCATCTTCAACAAATGGTGCTGGTCTAAACGGATGTCTAGATGTAGAAAAATGTGACTAGATCCATATTTATTACCCTGCAAAAAAATCACAGTCCAACTGGATCAAAGATTTCAAGATAAAACCAGACACACTAACTCTGTTAGAAGAAAAAGTGGGGAAGAGCCTTGAACCCAATGGCACAGGAGACAACTTCCTCAACAGAACACCAATAGCACAGGCTCTAAGAGCAACAATTAATAAATGGGCCCTCATGAAACTGAAATCTTCTATAAAGCAAAGGACAGTGTCATCAGAACAAAATGACAGTCTATAGACCGGGAAAGGCTTGACCAACCCTACCTTCGACAGAAAGCTAATATCCAGACTATATAAAGAACTCAAGAAATTAAACAGCAACATACCAAATAATCCAATTAAAAATGGGGTACATTAAACAGAATTCTCAATAGAGGAATATTGAATGGTGGTGAAACACTTAACGAAATGGTTAGCATCTTTAATCATCAGGGAAATTCAAATAAAAAAAATAACTCTCAGATTCCATCTCACACCCATGAGAATGGCTAAGATCAAAAACTCAAGAGACAACACATGCTTGACATGATATGGGGAAAGAGGAACTCTCTTCCCTTGTTGGTGGGAGTATAAACTTATACAACCATTTTGGAAATCAATCTGGCACTTTCTCGAAAAAAAATATGGTAATAATGCTTCCTCAAGACCCAGCTATATTACAGCTGGGTATATACCTGAAAGATGCTCCACCATACAACAAGGACATTTTCTCAACTATGTTCATAGCAGCTCTATTTTTAACAGCCAGAATCTGGAAACAACCTACATGCCTCAAACCGTTGAATGAGTATAGAAATTGTGGTACATTTACACAATGGAATACTACTCAGCAATTCAAAACAAGGAAATCATGAAATTTGTAGGCAAATAGATAGAACTAGAAAAAATTGTCCTGAGTTAGCTATCCCAGACCCAGAAAGACACATGGTATATACTCATTTATAAGTGCATATGAGTCATATAATATGTGATAAAAATACTGACATCTACAGACCTAAAGAAGCTAAACAACAAGAAGGACCCTTGCACCATCCTTATTTCTCATTCAGAAGGGCAAACAGAATAGACACCAGAAATGGTAGAAGAGAGGCAACAGAATGGGAGTCTACCACAGACATCCTCTGAAAGATTCCTGCCAGCAAATGATTGAAGCAAATGCATTGACCCACAGCCAAACTTTGGACTGAGTGCAGGGAGTCTCATAGAAGAAGGGGACAAGGGGAGGTGAATGGGGGAGGCAAGGAGGAAGGATGAGACCTGGAGCAGAAGAGAGAGGGGACTACGATTGGGATATAAAGTGAATAAATTGTAAAAAAAAATAAAAATAAAATAAAACTTAAAGCAATAAAATCATGAAAAATGTACAAGACTATCATGCATTAAAGAATGAAGATGACAAACTGTGGGAATTCACCAAAAGGAATTTCTGGAAGAGGTAACGTCTTAGACAGATCTAAGGAAATGAGTAAAGATTTCAAAGGCAGATAATTAAAGAAAATTCATTTTAGATAAAAATAGTTGTTCATGGGCTACATCTGTGCAGGGGGTCTAGGTTATCTCCATGCATGCTACTTGGATGGAGTATCAGCCTCAGGAAAGACCTCTGTGCTCAGATTTTTTGGTTTTGTTGCTCTCCTTGTGGAGCTCCTGTCCTCTCCAGATCTTACTATTTCCCTCTTCTTTCATAAGATTCCCTGCACTCTGCCCAAAGTTTTGCCATAAGTCTCAACATCTGCTTTGATAGTCTACAGGGCAGAGCCTTTCAGAGGCTCTCTGTGGCAGGCTCCTAACTTTGTTCCCTGTTTTCTCCTTCTTCTGATGTCCATCCTCTTTGCCTTTCTGGATGGGGATTGAGCATTTTAGTCAGAGCCCTTCCTCTTCATTACTTTCTTTAGGTGTACAGATTTTAGTAGGTTTATCCTATATTTTATGTCTATATGAATGAGTATATACCGTGTGTGTCTTTCTGATTGTGGCAGTTCAGTGTCCAAGTGGGTCCCATAGTAATGGGAACAGGGACTGTCTCTGACATGAACTGATTGGCCTGCTCTTAGATTACCTCACCCTGAGGGGGGATCAGCCTTACCAGGCCACAGAGGAAGACAATGCAGCCACTCCTGATGAGACCTAACAGACTATGATCAGAAGGAAAGAAACGAAGCCCTCCCCTACCAGTGGACTTGGGGAGGGGCATGCCTGGAGAAGGAGGAGGAAGGGAGGGATTGGGAGGAGAAAGGGGAGGGAAATAGAAGGAGGATCCAAAGTAAATAAAGTGTAATTAATAAAAAAAATTAAAAAAGAAAAATAGTTGTTCAGATATGCTGTATAATTGCCATCTTTTATAGTCACTGATCTTCCTCCTCTCTTCAGATAAGATAGTGGATATTTAAATTATACATTAGCATAGTACATTACATGGACAGACTTATGACTTGGATCTAAGACACTATTTATTAGGTAATTGTATTTAATATCTCATATTCACTTTTCTTGGTGCAGACCAAATTTAATAATGACACATATTTTTTTCTTTGTGAACATTAAGAGAAATTATGTAAAATTTAAAGAACAGTGAAGAATATTGGTTTCCTTTCATGGTGGGGAATCTGCATCTTCATTGTTTGTTTTAGTTGTAAAATAAATACCACTTCAAAATGAATTTCTGTCATTATTTGGTTTACCATAAGTGTAACTCTTATATATAAGATAAACATAAAATTATACATATTTATTAGGTAATCTCTGATACCTTGACATGTGTTTACACTATGCTATCATCATGTTATAGAAAAAAATTACATTTTTTAGAACATGCATTAATTTGAAAACATTTAAAATCTTCTCTTATTGTTAAAAGATACATTACAGTGTCGTCTCTGTTCACCTTATCATGCAATTGATCAGCACACGTCACCTCTCCTATCTAGCTGTGATTTAGAAATGAAGGCAAGCTGTTCACGAATTCTGGAACAAGGCTGCTCAAAGGTATGGAAATCTATCTTCTTTCATCAGTTCTTGCCGCTGTGGCATCTGCTCAGGAGTGGATTTATTCTCCTAGTAGAAGTGGTTGGCTTGCTATTCTTACTAAAGCCCTATCCATCAGTGACTTACTAGTGCATTCTGGTTGTATAGAAGAAGGGAGGGATGGAAAACCCAGTCATGGCATGTAGTCCTTCAGAGTTGCACCAACTTCTCATTTATTCATTTATTTTGTTTATTACAATGTATGCACTTTGTATCCTAGCTGTAGCCACCTCCCTTTTCCCCTCCCAATTCCTCCCTCCCTCCCTCCCTCCCTCCCTTCCTCTCTCCCTCCCTCTTCTCCTCTAATGTCACTCCCCCCCACACACACACTTATAGGGGAAGTTTTCCACCCCTTTCCATCTGAACTTAGCCTATCAGGTCTCATCAGGACTGGCTGTATTGTCTTCCTCTATGGCCTGGTAAGGCTATTTCCCCACAGGGAGAGGTGATCAAAGAGCCAGCCACTGAGCTCATGTCAGAGACAGCTCCTGTTCCCTTACTAGGGAACCCACTTGAACACTGAGCTCCCACGGGCTACAACTGTAAAGGGGTTCTAGGTTATCTCCATGCACGGTCCTTGGTTGGCGTATCAGTCTCAGATAAGACTCCTGAGCTCAATATTTTTTGGTTCTGTTGTTCTCCTTGTAGAACTAAAAAAGATCATCCTGAGTGAGGTATCCAAGAAACAAAAAGACACACCTGGTATATACTCACTTATAAGTGGGTATTAGCCATATAATATATGATAAACATACTGAAATCTGTACTCCTAAAGAAGATAAACAACAAAGAAGACCATAAGAAACATGCTCAATCCTCATTGAGAAGGACATGTGATAGATATTGGAAGCAGGATAACACAGGAAACAAGATAGGAGCCTACCACAGAGGGTCTCTGAAAGACTCTATCCAGCAGGGAATCAAAGCAGATGCTGAGACTCAGAGATAAACTTTGGGCAGAGTGTAGGGAATATTATAAAAGAATTGATTGATGAAATACCTAGAGGGGAACAGGAGTTGCACCAACTTCTTAATGCCATCTTCTCTTTTCCAGCATTCTTTCTTCCTTATAGTCTCAAAATGCTCGCAACTGCAAATGTAACTCCTTACAAAATTTATAGACACTCAGGTTTTAGGACACATTTTAAGAAAAGACAGTAGCATATCTGACATCTGCCAAAGTTTGTGAAGTCTTATTCTATTATTTTCCCTAGTTTTCAATCCAATGTTTTATTCCTTTAGGGGCAGGGATAAGAGGACGGCAGGGTCTCCTGAAGCCCAGAAAGGCCTAAAATTGCTATTTAGCTGAGGATAACAGACTCTGCATCCAACTCTATCCACCTCCCCATGATCAGATTAATGGTATGTTCTATAATGCCTAGATCAGACGTTGTTTATTTCATGATAGAAATTTTCTTATATTTTATAAAAGCACCATTTTATTTATAATGTAAATAATCATTTTGGTTACATTTTTGGCCAGAACTATGACACAAGTTCCAAATATCTTTCAGAAATTTTTAGATGAATTTGTTTAATCAATCAAAATCTATTTTCCCAATTTTTTTCATTTTTACTCTTCCATATAAAGTTAACAGAAGGCCACACATATGCATGTTCTCATACATACCTGCAAACACACACACATGAACATATTTAAGATGTATTGATTTGCTCTTTTATCTTTCCCCCACAAAAATCAAGATTATATTAGCATTTCATACAATAGGATTTGTCATTTCAGACTTTCCAAAAGAAGTATAGATGAATTATTCACATCTGAAAGGAAAGTCAATTGAGGAAATAAACATTAAAATGATTTGCAATCTGCAGTTATTCAAGAGAAGCAGAATCATCAAGAGCAAAAGAGTGATGAGAATAGGAGGAAATAAATGGCTCAATTGATTTAAGGGATGTTTTCACAGCTCCCAAATTTTGAGGAAAGGGCTGAATCGATCACAAAGTCCCATTAACATCTTTCATTTTTAAAACGTGGAAATTACATATTTTATTACCACTTTACTGTTATTATTGGATCATATTTTCCTAGGGGCAAAATCTTTTTCTGCTTAAAACTCAGAAAGGTTTTTAAAGTTAAATTAACTTGAGATAACTAACATGTGCCTTAATAAATTATGTTTTAGACATTCTCCAGGGTTTGGCAGGGTGCTCAAACTCCCCCAAATAGGACTGAGTCTAGCTAACATGGCTGAAGAAAAGCAAGATGCTGTTTGTGAATGATCAGAGTGGGATCTCTCTATGTTCAACATAACTTTCCTGTAATTCGAAGTGAACACTTAAGCATGGTTGAAAGCATGCTTCTCTGAGAACTAACCCACCTGTTCATTATACTGGCAATTTACTTGATTCATGGAGGTTCTAAACCCCAGCATGTGGGGCACAGGGTCCCTTGTGGAGTCAGCTTTTGGTTTCGGTGCTCCAAGTGAAATAATCAGAGTTTGCCCTTCCTTGAACAAAGCAGATATGACCACTACAAGCTTCTTTTATTTTTCTGACTCACTAGTTTCTATTCTAGTTTAGTAAGCACTATTACATTCCCCCTTACTACTTTCAGCCCACAGGGATTAAGCTGATTATAGTGTTGTGAAATTGGAACAAAAACTGTTTATCTGGATTTCCAATTTAGCTATCCAATAATATGATCTTGTCTGGGACAGCACACTTAGAGTATGAAATACACTGCAGGTCGCAGTTATCATGTTGATGGTGATCTCATTGCACAGAGTCAATGCTGAAGGTTTCCATCGTGCATTTATAGTGAGGCTATTGAATATTATGTTATTCATTGCGCAGAGGCATGTGCTCCTTGGAGATCCAGTCAGTCAGCTTAGGACACCAGATATCAGTAGAGAAAGGGAAATTTATGACTACTTTCAACAGGGAGATAACACTGGGTATCTAGTAGGCTGCTTTAACAGAGCCTCATCGAGAGAAAAGCCAGTAGAGAGGGCAGCAGCAGCAAAGGAGAGAGCAGCCAAGGCCTAAATATGGCGTGTGCACAGATAGCAGATGCTTGGGTGCATTAACATTTGCAAAGGAGGTACAAATGTTAAAATGCCCATTGTGTGGTGGATGGCTCAGACAATACTAAGATCGCGAGTGTGTGTGTATGTGTGTGTGTGCACGTAAATACATTTGCAGTGTAAATTATAAGAAGCTGTGAACCTTCTGAAGTGGACAATGAAAAACACAACCTGAGTCTTCCACAAAAAGAGTGAATACAATTTGGGAAGAAGTGAGCTCATGCCTGAAGAACCCTAATCATGGGCTGTGGAACCACATGTCCTAAAACGATAAGCACTAAATACAGTAGGACTTTTCTTAGTTTCATGTGATAATAGGTGTGTTTTATTACCCTTGTTTCTTACCAGAAAATCAAGAAGCTATTGTCACGATACCCATTATATGGATTTGATTCATAATCTTCTGAAATAAACTGAATCACATATGTCTCCAGCTTTTCCTTGACCTGACTGCCTTATTGTTCCAAATTATAAGTAGTAACTCCACATATCTTCCTTCCCTTTAGTGAAATAATATGTTGTACAAAATGTATTGTGGGTGAGCAAGAGGAGAGTGTGAGGGGTACTGTATCATTTGAAGTATACAGGTTGTGACAGCTCACTTTACAGCGATTTCATTTTCAGTATTGAAAGACCTGCAAAATGCCTCAGTAAATAAGGCTTTTTGCAGTTTCCTTCTATAGATACAATTGTTTCTCAAAAAGGAATAAAGACAGTTCCTAATCTTTGTCTATGCTTGATTCTTTTTGCTTTCTAGTAATTTCCATGTCATGTTATATTGCATCATTTGAAAAGTGTTAGTTTAGAATCATAGCAGCCGTAGAAAGATGGTAAATTTTTATGAAAGAAAACAAAAAAATATACTTAGAAGAAAACAAATCCTAACATTTCTACTTTTATAAAACGTGCTGTTTCTAGTTTTATTTTTTATATGCTTTATATTCCCAAATGGTATTTATGGATCCTTTTTAAAAATAAAATTAATTTTAAATTTAAGGATGACTAAATACTTTATATCTGTGGAAAGAATCTTGTAAATGCTCTTTTTAGAGTTTTTTAGTAGTTTTAGGAAATAGTAGTTATCCTCATTTGTTAGGAGGATGAGCAATTTGAAAAACATGGTTACTTACAAGTGACTTAGTTACTATATGCTGAAGTCTGTGTTTCTTCATGAGGCCAACAACCCTCTAAGACTACAGGTATCTCAGAGCCTTCACCGTAGATGCACTGCAAAGTCTAACTTCTCCAAGGTCAGTTATGTGCAGGACTGCACACTATTCTTTTGCCACACCATTTCATGTTTGTTCATTTTCCTCCATAAATTATTTTCAATTCATTGTTTGTGCAGACCACCTCCTTACTTCCAGTTATATTTCCGAGATTTTCTTTCCCTCCATAGGTACTCTTTACTTACTGCCTTCTATGCTGAGGTGATGTTGCTTGACTAGATAGACCTCTTGATAGGTATTTTTGATCTATAAATAGATAGTAAAAATCATCAGTTACATGTTGCCTTAATCCTCGTGAAAGGAAAAAAAATTTGGCTGAAAATTTAGTAACTATTCAAGCAACAATATACACAATATTCTCTATTTTTATAGGCAAAAAAAAAAAATTAAGAGAAAGATCAGACCACTTCATGAATCCTGAAAATCTATAATGGCTAACTTTGTGTTATTCACTAACCTATGGCAGGAAAGACTTTTGTCACTTGGTGAGGTAATTTTGAGACAAATTTATTCAATTGCAAAAGATCATGGGAGTAAGAGAGACAGAGATAAAGAGCAAATAAATCCTCAAATTCCATGTGCTAGAAATGATTTGTTTGAACTGAATAAGTGGTTAATAAATACATAATTCTAAAACATTTTAAAGTGTTCAGTTTTGGAACCAGAAATACATATACGTATTATTCATTTTAGGCTTTCTTTGTAAATGAATTTCCCCCCTTTCCCTAAATCCATTCATATGTATTTCTTTTTAGAATATGGGCATCATGCTATTTTGTGACTGAGTATATCAACCACACTTCACGTCAGGCTCCATACCCAGGAGCCGTTAGCCAAAATAAAATGAAATCCAAGATTTTGTGTTTGGAGGGGCAGGAGGGATTATGCGATTTTTGTTGTTGTTGTTGTTCTGACATATTGTCTTTTGGGTTTTTTATTTTTTATCTTTGTTTTGCTTCGAGAGTGAGAATGTATCATTGTGTAGGTAGGATGCTGCAGACCTGTCTCAGTTACTGGTCTATGTAACCATCGTATCGCTGGGTTTTTCTCCCACTTCCTCACCTAGCTCATAACTTAACTTACCTGTTTATTCTATTCTGTGTGTGCCACATGGCTGGTTACTTCGCCCTAGTTTCATGCTTCGTCTTCCTCAAAATCCAGGGAGAATCTCCTGCCTCTAACTCCATCCCAGAATTCATCTCTTTCTGCAGGAACTTCCATCTCCTATTTCCTGCCTCAGCTAACAGTCCCTCAGCTTTTTATTGTCAGGTTTTGCTTCCATGCAGTACACAAGAGATTCTCTCTACAGTTCTATTGCTGCTATGAAACACCACAATTAAGGTAACTTATAAAAAGTAGCACTTACTTGGGGGGCGTGTATACTGTTTCAGAGAGTTAGTCCATAAACATCATAGCTGGGAGGGAGCACAACAGCAGACAGACCGGGTGCTAGAGCAGTAGCTCATAGTTCAGATCTGATCCTCTAGTTATGGAGAGAGAAACAAGAGTGAGACTTGGCCTGGAGTTTGCTTTTAAGACATTAACACATGCCAGAGATACATATGTCCTTCAAAAAGGCACCAACTACTCCTACAAGGTCATACCTCCTATGCCTTCCCAAGCAGTCCCAATAACTTGGGACCAAGCATTCAAACTTACGAATCTATTGGGGTTATTTTTATTCAAACCAACACTGGAGGGTCTGGAGGAGCTGATAGAGGGAAACTTGATCAAAAATATATTGTAGTGTTTTTAAGTAAAAATTAAAAAAAAAACAAATATTTATTTTCAATTCAAGATGATGGGTAAGAGAACAATGACCATGTTTGTAGAATAGCTTGGGCACCTCTGTGGAGATATTATCCATAGCATAAGTTCAAAGATCAGGCTGAGAAGAAAAACGGAAGAACTTATTTTTTTTTGTGTGTGTGTGTGTGTTTCTTTTTTTTTTAATTTTTTATATTAATCACAGGTTATTTACTTTGTATCCCAGCTGTAACCCCCTCCCTCATTCCCTCCCAAACCCTCCCTCTCTCCCTCATCTCTCCCTGCCTGTTTCCAAGTCCACTAACAGGGGAGGACCTCCTCCCTCTCCATCTGACTCTAGCTTATCAAGTCTCCTCAGGACTGGCTGCAATGTCCTCTTCTGTGGCCTAGCCAGGCTGCTTTTCCCGCATGGGAGGGGAGTGGAAAAGCTTGCCATTGAGTTCATGTCAGAAATAGTCCCTGCTCCCCTTATTAGAGACATTCAACTTTTATTAATCTGGGTTCAATCAAGAAATGAAATAAGTAAAATGTATTAGTAAAATCAGCCCTTTTCTGATTTTTGTTTGTTCTACTTAGAAATCAAAATCATTAGTTTTACCAACTACCTACATTGGCTGTGTTGTCTTGAACGCATCAATGAATTTTTCTTCTATTCAATTATCCTGACACTGTAAGTTGATTGTCACAATTATCAGTATCTTTCAATTCATGGAGGTTAAACTTGATAGGATCATTTCCAACAATATGTACAGACTCACCCTAAAAACTGAGGTGGTGAAAGTAATACAAAAAGGAAAAAAGGTGAGAGCACACTTGAACAGCGTCTGTCTTTCTCTCCTTTCTGATGGTGGATGCAATGTGAACAGCTGCCTAACACTCCTACTGCCACAATCACTATTTCCAATAAACTCACAAAATAAGGGCTAGAATAGACCCTTTCTTAAATTACTTGTTTTTCACTGCAAGGTGAAAAGCATCTGATGCATAGCATTAGTGCTAGAAGTGAGGTGGTTTGCTACTACAAACCTGACGATGTGTTCTTTGGAGCTGGCTACCATGAGGACTATGAAGACCATTCAGCTCTCAGCTGAAGAAAAAAAATTAGGACAATGCATATGCTCTGAATTAATGTCCAATGGATGGCCTCACTTGTCCCATGGTCTGACTTCATGGGATCAAGGCTTGGAATGGGAATGATATTGCCATCATTTATTTTTACTTAATTACAAATAATTTTTTTCTTAATGTCCCATGAAGTTATGCTCTGTTGACTTAGAAGTCTTGGTTGTGGAGAAAAAGTGTTTCTTCCAAGAGGTACAATAAGTTTTGCACTAAACTGCAAATCTAAGACTTTCTCTTGTCCGATGCTCTGTGTCAACAAGATTAGAAACAAATTAGTACTTGGCAAGAATGATTGATCCAGATTAACAAGGGGATACGTGAATACTACTCAATAGTGTTTATAAAAAGAGCAACTCCAGAGTATAATATATCCTTTACAGCCCATCAAAGATTTTTGTGATTGAGGATCAATAGGAAATTAAACAACCCTCTCTAGACAGGATGATAAAAATGACTAGACCATTCAGAAATAAAAGTGTGAATTGGTTCTACAGATAAAGGACAAAGACCGAAATGCTTTCTGAGAGTCCAGTGATGGGAGGTAGAACAATGTAATTAAAGATCAGCAACAAGACCAGTCATAAAAATAACATGTTATTACCAAGGGTGTTTCCTTTTTTGTTAAAATACATATTTTAAGGTACATAGAAATTTTAACCAAATTTGTCTTTCTTTTTTATTTTCTTACAAAGTAATATAATCATCAATTAACTTAATATCAACATTTAAGTGTTAGACTTTCATTACCATTTCTAAGCAGTGGGATATAAAAAGCAAGCATTCCTCAAGGGACTTTTCTATGTTGAGGGTAAGTGTTAATGTGTTTTGGTTGTATGTCGTATAGTTATTCCTGTTAGTCATAATTTTGTTTAGATCATAGGCTGCAGTTAGCAATTAAGCATAACATAAGGAGAGATGGTTGGATATCAAAAAGACAATGGATGGACTTGTGATGGATTAGTCTTGATTGTTAATTTGGCAGTATCTGGAATCAATCAAGAGATAGCTTCCTGCACATGTCTGTGAGGGGGTTTCTAGAGATATGAAGTGGGAATGAAAGACAAACTGTGAATATGGATTGTCCTATTCCATAAAATGTTTTCCTGAGCTGAATGAAAAAGGAAAGAAGAAAAGTCAAGTAGAATACCAGAATTCACCTCTCTGTCACCTGACTAACAGTGTTGGCATTGTAATTAGGACTTTTGAGATTCTCCTCTTACAACTGGAGCTGCTTTGGCTGTTCCACCTCCCCCACCACAGTAGACTTTATCCTTTCAAACTATGGGCCATGACAAAAGCTTCTTTCTGGAAGTTTTTTGTTTGTTTGTTTGTTTGTTTGTTTTGGTAGGTTCTTTTTTCACAGCAACAGGAAAACTATGATTCCTATCTATTCCAAGGCCATCTCTGAATCTTTGTTTCATGTCCTCTGTCTTCACGAAGGAAGATGGAGGTTGCTATTCACTCATACTAATAGTAGATGTAAAAATATTGCTAAAAAGAGACACTGTGTAATACTTTAAATGTTAAATATTACCTCCAACTTTAGAACTCCACAAACTGTCCAAAAGGAGTGGGAATAAGGATATTTTCCAATGTAACAGTTGACTTTGATACCATAATCCTCAGCTAACTTTACTAATTTGTGAAAGAACATATATGGACCAGACAGGAAGTACAGAAATAAATTGTAGGAAAAACATCATCAACACAGAATTGAAAAAATTCTAGTAAAATATATTATTGACTTCAGAGAATAAGGTAACAATGCCTACTTTTAATGCAAGAATCAAAAACAAAGTTTTATATTATTATAGCATAATGACAATAGAGGAGCATGTTTTAAATGGTTAATGAGAACATCAAGAAACCCTACATGATGCAGTGTATGCATTGATCATCATTGCATTTGCTAGAAAAGTTGTGAGATCAATTTATTTATTACCTACTTACAAAAAATCACAGTAAAATAACATAAATCTATATTTTCTCCCTAATAAAATAAACAAAGCAAGATAGTGTAGAGAAAGAGAAAGAAACAGAAAAGAGTGGCTCATAAGCAAGAGGGCAAAGGTCAAACAAAGAGACCTGATAGTCTAGGGTCATATGAAAGGGAGGAGGACCTCCTCTATCAGTGGGCTGGGGAAGGGGCATGGGAACAGAAGAGCGAGGGAGGGGGCAGGATTAAGAAGGTATGAAGGAGGGGGCTACAGCTGGGAGAGAAAGTGAATAAATTGTAATACATAAATAAAGTTGAAAAAAATTTAAAAATAGTCTAAGTTATCAAGATATGTTTGGATTAACTTATTAAGTAGACAGATTACATTGAATATATACTTAAAATTTGCTACTAGTTGATCTATCACAGATAACACAGAGATAGATAGATAGATAGATAGATAGATAGATAGATAGATAGATAGATAGATAGAGAAAGAAGAGGGATAGAGGGAGGGTAGAAGGAAGAACTGCAAGAAGGGATGCAAGCAATCCAAGACTGGCTAAAACTGAGGAAATATCAAAATATACATCAAAAGTATTACATCAATACAAGACTTCTGATATTTTATTTAAAATATTAATGCTTGCTAAAATTTAATAAAAATCCTTAATAGAGAGGAGTCCAAGATGGCAGCTACCAGCGTGCACTATATCTGAGGGGCAGAGGATCAGAAACTCAAAAGTGATGAGTAGAGGAGCAGCTGAAGCCAGAATATAGACATTGAGGCTTCCTGGATGAAAGCTGGGACAGTTTGGATCCAGGTCACCCTTAGATACCTCCGGGGTCTGAGAGTGGTGAAAATTTCACTCCCTACACTTTCCCTTGCCCTAGCATGGGCCTACCTGCTCAGGTGGCTGCCCCAAGCAAGAGCATCTGTGCTGAGGCCCCAAATACGGGCCCACCTGCCAGTTACCAAAGAGCAGATACCACTGACAAATCTCCAACCCTTTCATTTGCCTCTGCAAGCCTAAATCTGAGAGTAGAGAACTGATCAGGGTGTGTGTGTGTGGGGGGGGATTGTGCTTTCTGCATAGGCCTGCAAGCAGTGAGTGCACCTTCAAGTGAGTGAGTGCAGAGCCCCATATCCAGGGTCCCTCTAAGCTAGCAGCCAAACATCAGATCCTTCTCATCCACACCCACACTGTGGGTAACATAGGGATCCTCAGAACAGCATTCTCAACATTGAAGCCCCTGTTCTGAGGGTCTTCCAGTGGAGTCCAGGAAAAAATTCCTGGAGTGAAGATGGTGCAACCCAGACATATCCGAATACCTGGAGGAGAGTAAGACAGGCCTGTGGGCCACTGAGGCATTCAGAACACCTGGGCATGCTCATTGAGCCCACAAACACCACCAGCACTCCCACCTGCACTTACACTCCACCCTACTGGGCATCCACATGCTGTAGCACCCATTCCTTCAAGGCATACCTCCACGCACACTTCCACACACACTCTCCCCGCTCGCAGACATGGGCTTGCGACCTTCCTCCCTTAACTACAGCTGAAACACCAACATCTACTCTCAAACCAGTGGACCTTTCCCAACTTCCTGAAGAATACCCCAGACTCCAGAGACAGAAAGACACAGTCTACAGCATAGGCTACAGGAACAAACAGCAAAGGTTACAGATAAGCAGATGGCTAGAGGATTACACAAGAACATTTCCAACAAAAATCAGGACATCATGGTTTCACCAGCAACCCCCAAATCAATGGCTATCGTAACACATTGGAAGCACAGAAAAATGATTTCAAATCTATGCTTATCCAGTTGTCAGAAGCACATAAAGAGGACACGAACAAAGCTCTCAAGGAAACATAGGCAAATGCAGCCAAATAAAGGCACATATAGAGGAATATAGAGAGGAAATGAACAAAAAAATTGAGGCCATCATGGACAGATGGAAATCCAAATACAAACAGATGAAGGAAATGGTGCAAGAAATGAAAACAGAATTAGGATCAATAAAGAAAACACACACAGAAACTCCTGGAGATGGATAACCTAGCGAAGAGATCAGAAACCACAGAGGTAAGCATCACCAACAGAATTCAAGATGTGGAAAAGAGAATCTCGGGCACAGAAGCTACAATTTAAGAAATCACCACACCTCTCACAAAAGACATAAAATCAGAAAAGGTCCTGACAAAAAACATCCAAGAAATCAATGATACCATGAAAAGACAAAACCTAAGAATAATAGGAATATACAGAAAAGAAGATTCCAGGCTCCAAGTTCCAGAAAATATTTTCAAGAAAATCATAGAAGAAAATTCCCCCAACTTAAAGAAAGAGATGTCCATAAACATACAAGAGGTCTACAGAACACCAAACCAGACTAGACAAGAAAAGAAACTCCTCATGTCACATAATAGTTCAAAACACTAAATCTACAGAACAAAGAAAAAATATTAAAAACAACAAGGGAAAAAGGTCAAGTAACACATAAAGGTAGACCTATCAGAATCACACCAGACTTCTCATCAGAAGCTATAAAACCCAGAAGGGCCTGGGCAGATATCATGCAGCCTCTAAGAGACCACAGATACCAACCCAGACTATTATACTCAGCAAATTTTCAATCAACCTAGATGGAAAAAACAAAATATTCCATGACAAAACTAAACTTAAACAATATCTACACGGCAACCCAGCCCTACAGAAGATGCTAGAAGGAAAACTCCAATCTAACAAAGCCACTTACACTCAAGAAAACACAGGATATAGATAACTTCACTACAAAAAATCAAAAGAAAGCAAGCACACAAAGACACTGTCACCACCAACTCCACAAATAAAGGAACTGACATTCATTGGTCACTATCACCTATCAACATCAACAGACTCAACTTTCCAACAAAAAGACACAGACTAACAGAACGGTTGTGGAAACAAGATCCAATATTCTGCTGCCTCAAAGAAACATACCTGTGCTGCAAAGATAAATACTGCCTCAGAGTAAAGGGCTGAAAAAAAGGTTTTTCAAGCAAACAGACCCAGAAAACAAACTGGGGTAGCTATCTAATAAAATAGACTTTCAACCAAAATTAATAAAAAATAAAATGAGGAGGAGCACTTGATTCTCATCAAAGGAAAAATCCACTAGGAGGACATTACAGTCCTGAACATCTATGCCCCAAATACAAGAGCACCTCAGTTTGTAAATGAAACATTATCAAAACTCAGATCACACATTGATCCCCAAACCTTAATAGTGGGAGACTTCAACACTCCACTCTCAGCAAGGGACAGATCATCTAGACAGAAACTAAATAGAGAAATAATGACATTCACAGAGGTCCTAAATCAAATGGACCTAATAGATATCTACAGTCTTTTCGGCACCTCAAGAACCTTCTCAAAAATTGACCAAATAGTAAGCTCCTGTCCTGCTTCTCATTTTCTCCTACTTCCAATGTCCATCCCATTTGTCTTTCTGAGTAAGGATTGATCATCTTACTCCAGGTCCTCCTTCTTGTTTAGCTTCTTTAGGTTTACAGATTATAGTATGTTTATCCTATCTTATAGGTCTAGTATTCACTTATAAGTGAGTATATACCATGTGTGTCTTTCTGCTTCTGGGATACCTCACTCAGGATGATCTTTCTAGGTTCCACCATTTGCCTGCAAATTTCATGATTTCCTTGTTCTTAATTGCTGAGTAGTATTGTGTAGAGGAGTAGGGAGGAGATTAGGGCGGAGGGGTGAGATTGGGAGTGAGTGAGTGAGAGAGCTACCGCTGGGATACAAAGTAAATAAACAGTAATTAATATAAAAAATAAAAATTTAACTTAAAAAATTGACCATATAGTCGAGCACAAAGGAAGCCTGAACAGATATCAAAAGATCAAAATATCCCCTTGTATCCTATCAGACCACCATGGCCTAAAACAAGACCTCAACAGCAACAGAAGTAACAAAAAGCCTATATACACTTGAAAACTAAACAACTCTCCACTCAATGACAGCTGGGACAATGAAGAAATTAAAAAAAAAAAAAATTAGAGACTTCCTAAAATTCAATGGAAATGAAGGCACAACATACCCAAACTTATGGGACACAATGTGCTAAGAGGAGAGTTCATAGCTCTAAGTGCCTTCAGAAAGAAATTTGATGGCAACTTAATGGCTCACCCGACAGCCCTGGGATGGGGGGGTGGAGCAGACACACTCAAGAGGAGTAGATGGTTGGAAACAATCAAAATTAGGGATAAAATCAATAAATTAGAAACAAATAAAACAATTTAAAGAATCAGTGAAGCCAAGGTCTTTCCTAATATTCCCTGCACTCTGCCTAAAGTTGGGCTATGAGTCTCAGCCTCTGCTTCAATGCCTTGATCAGTACAGAATTTCAGGGGCCTTCTGTGATAGGCTCCTATCCTGTTCCCTGTTTTCTCCATCTTGTGAGGTTTATCCCATTTGCCTTTCTGAATGAGGATTGATTCATGAGGATCTTACCCAGGGTCCTCTTCCTTGCTTAGCTTCTTTGGGTGTACAGAGTTTAGTATGTTTATCCTATATTATAGGTCTAATATCCACTTTTAGGTGAGTACATACCATGTGTGTCTCTCTGCTTCTGGGATACCTCACTCAGGATGATCTTTTCTAGTTCCACAAGGAGAACAAAAGATAAAAAAAAATACTGGGCCCAGGGGTCTTTTCTGAGACTGATACTCCAACCAAGGACCATGCATGAGGAGGACATAGACCCCCTGCACAGATGTAGCCCATGGAAGAGACAGGGGCTGTTTCTGACATGAACTCAATGGCAGGCTCTTTGATCACCTCCCTCTGAGTGAGGAGCAGTCTTACCAGGCCACAGAGAAAGACAATGCAGCCAGTCCTGATGAGACCTGATAGGCTAGAGTCAGTTGGAAGGGGAGGAGGACCTTCCTTATCAGTGGACATAGAGAGGGGCATGGGAGCAGAAGGAGAGAGAGTGCGATTGGGAAGGGACAATGTAAGGGATACAGCTGGGATACAAAGTGAATAAATTGTAATAAATAAAAAGTAAATTTAAAAATAAAGAATAAAATCATTAATAGGCAATAAATTATATTTAAAGTTAATATCATCCAATAAACTTACAAAATTATGTTAACCTTGTTGGCTTAAAATATAATATAAAAATAGTGGCAAGTACTCACAGAATTGAAGAAAAATTAAGTCTATAATTATAATAGGAAACTAAAGTATACCACTAACAAAATAAATAAAATACAAAATTATAACCATGTGATTTATTGGAATGTGTTACCAGATTTCAGTACTGTATATATAAACACATCATATAGTCATCTGAACAGTTACTGTAAATAATTTCATTGCTTTTCTATTATATTTTAAAATTATAATGGTATTAAAATTTAACTATATTTGTCCTTTATACAATAGACGACACACTCTAAAAGTTATGTGGGATACTACAACTCTAGAGACCTTCTCTGCAGCTTTAGAGTTAACAGTGTTTGAAATTAATTTATACTTTTTTTTTTAAAGAGTCATTTTGTGGCTAGTTTCTACCTCACTTTAAGAACATGGAAACATAGATTTTAGTGAGTTTGTCCTATGTTGTATGTCTATATGAGTGAGTATATACCATGTGTGTCTTTTTGCTTCTGGGACAACTCACTCAGGATGATCCTTTCCAGGTCCCACCATTTACCTGTAAATTTCATGTTTTCCTTATTTTTCATTGTTGAGTAATACTCCATTGTATAGATGTATCACAATTTCTGCATCAATTCTTCAGTTGAGGGGCATCTGGGTTGTTTCCAGGTTCTGGCTATTACTAATAAAGCTGCTACAAACATAGTTGAGCAAATGTCCTTTTTGTGTACTTGAGCCTCTTTTGGGTAGGACAAACCCACTAAAATCTGTGCATCTAAAGAAACTAAGCAAGAGAGAGGACCCTAACTAAAATGTTCAATCCCCATCCTGAAAGGCAAAGAGGATGGACATCAGAAGAAGAAGAAAACAGTAAACAACCTAGGAACCTGCTACAGAGGGCCTCTGAAAGCCAGAAGAAGAAAACAGGAAACAAACTAGGAACCTGCCACAGAGGGCCTCTGAAAGCCTATGCCCTGCAGACTATCAAAGCAGATGCTGAGCCTGATGGCCAACTGTCAGGCAGAGTGAATGGAATTTTATGTAAGAAGTGGGAAATAGTAAGAGCTGGAGAGGACAGGAACTCCACAAGGAGAGCAACAGAACAAGAAAATTTGAACACAGGGAACTTCCCAAAGACTCATATTCCAACCAAGGACTATTCATGGAGATAACCTGGAACCCCTGCACAGATGTAGCCCATGGCAGTTCAGTTTCCAAGTGGGTTACCTAGTAATGGGAAGAGGGACTGCCTCTGACATAATCTGATTGGCCTGCTCTTTGATCATCTCCCCCTGAGGGGGGAGCAGCCTTACCAGGCCACAGAAGAGGACAATGCAGCCACTTCTGATGAGAACTGATAGACTAAGATCAGAAAGAAGGAGAGAAGAACCTCCCTTATCAGTGGACTTGGGGAGGGGCATGCATGTAGAAAGGGGAGGGAGGGAGGGATCGGGAGGTGAGGAGGGAGGGGCTTAAGGGGGGATACAAAATGAATAAAGTGTAATTAATAAAAAATTTTAAAAAAGTTTTAAAAAAAAAGAACATTGAAACACAAGGATAAGTGAGTTCTGAGCTCAGATCCATACAGGAGAACTACAGTTTCAAACTTCAGTATTTACTGTTTGGGAAAAGCTACAAAGGTTCAGATAAAGGGGCATAGAATATTTTAGGGCCACCCTCCTGTTCAGACACTTTCATCTTATATGAATCAGCACTTCATCAATCCATATTCCATTTTTACTTCAAAGATTCTGCTGACAAAGGCTTCTCATTTGAAATAGATTTCTCTTTTATAAGTGCCTCAGCTGTAGGTGAGAGGAGATTCAGCCATATTTTCAGCTTCCTGTACTGAGATGCTGTTTAGGTCTCATCACATCCTAATCTTTACAGTTTATATGCCTCAGAATAACTGTTAAAGGTAGTGAGGAAGCATGGGTAATATGTTGAGCTAACGAAAGGTTTTCAGAGTAACTATATAGGATTAAGTCTTCAGGAATTCTAGTCCCCAAACCCAGACTATTCAGATACAGAGGAAGTTCAAGCCCATGTAACAATCCAGAGATTCTGTGAGTTTTTCTGTACCTGAGAAAAATCAAGGAATTGAAGGTAGAGAAGCTGATCTTTTCAGACATGCTGAATGCCACTTGAGTTGAGCTTCGTTTCCAGAGGAAGATGGTTGATTGAAAGAAAATGTGAAGAGTGATGGAGTCCTGAGTATAAGCTGAGTCATTAGCACAAAGTGTCTCTGGAGGTTGTTAGATTATGTTAGTGTGCAAGATCAACGTGAGGCAGTAACGGGCCAAATTTACTCATAAATCCTTTCTTCCACCCTTCTTTCTCTCTATATGCAGTCTCTGTCACCAGACTTTCAAAAGTGAGATGTTGGTCAGCCAGTGCCATTGAACAAAGAATTATATTAAAAAAAAAAAAAACTAACAAGTTATAGCATGTAAACATTTGATAGATGTACTATCAAATGAATTATAAATTGTCAACTAAATCTAATTTTTCCTATTTCTGGTTTAAAAAAAAAGCCTAAGGAAAAAAACAAAAATAGGCACTGAGATTGTGGGTCAGTCAAGCGATGTGCTTCCTGCAAAAACATTAGGATCTCCAGCACCTACACTATAATGTTGCCAAGAGGTAGTGCGTCCGTGTAGGCTCCTAGTCAGAGTGTGGACCCGGACCCAGGAGGATTCCTGGAGCTTGCTAGCCGTCCAGAGTAGGCAACTCAAGGTGCTCCAGCTTCTAACTAAAAAGAGTAAGCAGGAAATCACTGAGGAGGACACGTGACATTGTCTCTGGCATCCATACATGTGTACATTCATACATACACAACACAGCCCTGTTTGAAAGCAGGCTCAGGTTTCCAAAATATTCACCTTTCTATGTTTTTTTTAAACATAATTACTGATTTAAAGAGCACTTTAGCTGTGTTTCAGAGATTTAAGAATCTCCCAGAAGCTCTGCCAAGAGAGAATACATCATTTTTTTTCCATGGAAATGAGTATGTGTATGTTAGCCTGGTTTTCTGTATGTGCTAAGCAAGGAAGGTTCACAGCCACTTTGGTATTCTGTGTTTGGGATGTACATCCACAAGTAGAATACAAAATGCTGCCCTCTGCTGAAAAATGCTTAGTACACAAATCAGATATGGAGAGGCTGGTTAAAAGATTATATCTGCAGATGGTTTGAAAAAATTAAAATATTTTTCCATGATGAAATTTATGGGGGGGGGGAAGTTATGAACATCTACAGTCAGAATTACAAAGACATAAGGGAAGCAGATGACATAATGTGTCTTGGTAGAACATGAGCAATATCAGCGCTTGAGTGCCAGATCAGGATCACACGTCTGAGCACAACCTGTTACTCGGCTACATTGTTTTCCTAGGTCAGCCTGGGATGCATACATAAAGCAAAAGATAGGATATTGAAAATACTAAGCCAAGATAGGAGAAAAAAAAAACTTGTATGTTAAAAAAAGAGGTTTCTGGTAGATAATTCCTATGACTTTAAGCAACTCATATAAAAACTACAAATGGAAATAATATTGAAGGTAATTCATCCAGAAGGGTATCGGAATGGTAATAAACCTGTGGCAAAGCTATAACAATTTTAGATTTTAAAAATGCTCCTAAAATGGCTCATCCTGTGAGTTCCAGACTTCAGCAGCAGCAATGCTGTGTGACAAGACTTTGCCTAGGGAATGACAACACACATATGGACACACCCCACATAGGCAGCCTATGAAAGACCAAACGATACATGCCAGCAAAGCCAAATCAATGATTAAATGAGTTTGATTGGGGGTATGCACTGGAATATGGGTGAGGAAGAACATACTGAGGCAGAAATGACTCCAATATAGCTGTATTACCAGCATGGATGACAGCTCACAAAACCTAGGAACCTTGAGCACACTGCACAGCCTCCAGGCAGAAAGCTCAATAGGATGAAGAATATACTTAGCAAGTGACTCAGCTGGTCTAAACTTCTTGAAGGTAGCTCATTTTCTGCTGCTTCCAGGCTTCCAGGCTTCCAGGCCTTACGTTAGTCTTCTTACAGCTGGGGCAGTTGTGCAGCTGTGGTAAGTTGGCTTGTATGAGAACAAGAGGCCTACTGTTTTACTCTTAGAAAAGATGGATCTGGTGATTCTGGTCCATTTCAGTGACTTCTTGGATCTGTTTTGAATTGTTTACGTTGTGTTATGTTTTAAGGAGCTCCCGGAATACATAATGTTTCAATCATGAAAGAAACTACTACACAACAATAAACTATAAACTTGTTTATAAATTGCTATAGCAGTAAAGTACAAGAGCCCATGTTTCTTCCAATGACCTAGTGATCTAATTTCTTTAAACTAGATTAAAAGTACATAGTTTCCTGTCATAAGATCATACCACTAATAATTGCAAAAATAAAAATTCAAATGAATGTGTATTTTTAAAATGTTTTTAAAATTTTGTGATATCTCAAAATGATACAGTGGTAGAGATAGGATATATGATGGTGGCTGACTGCTCCTCCAAAGATATCCACAAGAAAATCAATGGGATCTCAAGGTACAATACCTAACATAAAAGGGTATTTTGCATATTAAAGTTGGTTCACATGATTGAGTTATCTAGGTGTACTCCATTTGATCAGTTGGTCCTTGGTTCAATGAAAGTAAAGTAGATGCAGAAATACAAAGAAATGACTAAAGTTGAAGTCACTGAAACTCCAAAGTTGGGAGTGATTTGAAAGGTCTTTCCATTTTAGAGGTGGAGGAAGCTATATATATGGGAACTAGAAGGAAATCTCCAGAAACTAAGGATGGCCTCACTGCTTGTATTCAGTAAGACCTGGAGACTCACTCTTGCTAAGATGGAGTCTTGAACTCATCATCAATCTGAATAACTATGGAAATATCTTCTTTGATTGAGCCTCTAAAAAGGAATGTGTCTCTCCATCCTGTGACAAGTGGACTTGAGGAACCAAGCCATCACGTATTGATGTCATATAAACTTGGAGTTGATAAACATTTGTGGTCTGCACCCAAAGTATGTTGAATTTTTTTCAAAAAAAGAAAAAAGTGATAGATACTAGAAAATTAGTTTTAAAAAATATGAACTATACATGATCATTCTTTAGCATACTCCTGATTGTATACATACAGAAAAAAACAATGTAAAGCAAAGCAATATGGAAAGTTAAACACTGAGCACTCTGTGTAGAATATAGAAAAGCAACTGGAAGATGAAATCAAACATGGCTCAGTCCCAAAACAAAAGGTATTTTCAAGTATTATTTGAGGTAATTAATGTATGTATGATTGTTGCACTGTCTGTTTAAGATAATATAAAATTTTAGTAATAGTACAGAAAATATGTCTTGAGGAATGGCACGGTGTTGGTGCACTCTCTTAACAAAGAAAAAAAGCTCAAAACATTTTAATAATATTTTCTTTTCTTAAATCAAGGCCTTTTAAAAGTTGTGTATGTAATTTCCTCCATGCCGTGTGCCCTCTTATGGACCATGAGGCACTTGAATGCAGCCGGTTTTGTGTGCAATCTTCTAAATTATTCCAGTCTCCAGAGTTATTGTCATGTGAGTCCTAAATATAAGCTTGTTTCCAGTTCCAATGTCAAGACTCAACTAAATTTACCCGTACAATAGGTAATTCAAAACTAGGTTTTCTTACTGAATGAATGAAAATTATTTTAGTACTTCTATTTACCTTATTTCTTACATTGTGCTCCTAAAGAATTCCTTTTTTCTGAGATATATACGCATATATACAAATACATATGTTTTAGTATTATGTATGGGTGTATATATTTATATATGTATATATACATATATAATAAATATATAGATAATATAATATATATGTGTATGTTCTACCCCTTCTATTTTCTTTATTCAACTATCTGAACTCATACGTTCTCTTTAAATAGGTAATTAGGTGAGTAAATAAATAAAAATTCTGACTCTTCATGGATGAGAGATTTATCCAGAAAGACTTTGATTTGGTAGGTGTATGTAAATCATTTCCAAAGGCAGGGGATCCTGTGGTAAATTAAACCAACAGCTTTTGAAGGGAAATTTGGTTGAAGGATTAACAGAAAGAAATAGGAAGTTTATAGAAAGATCGAATATTGAAATTGATCACATGATCTGATTAGGTACTCCAGGATGATAGCCATACCCTGGGCTTTGGCATCCTGTGTCAACAGCCTTACAGGCGGACCTCATGGGCCATGCCACAAGTCGGGTGAAGCATTTGTCTCAGTAACTTGCCAGGTGCTTCAGCTCCTCTAGTGCTGTCTATTTTTTTTTTCTTCATATGTCATTGGGGTCATGAGGTCCTGTTTTCAACTGTGGTCAGACAGGGCACCTACTGATGGCTCCTGTGCATGTCATGTGCCCATGTGACCTGGCCAGCTGAAAATAATTCCAGCTGTGTGTGTCTGAATCATAGCAAACAAAAAGCGGCAGGAATGTTTCCCAGCAGCCGTGCCCATGCTGTCTGCCCCACTTTGACCTGTACCTGTGCTTTGCTTCAACTTCCTTTCATTTTACCCTTGTAACACAGCTTTTTTTCTATGTTCCTATTTATTTCTGTCTATGTGTTTCTGTCAGTGTTTTATTTCATTCTTATTTTTTAAATTTATTTTTATTTTCTTTTTTAAATAAAAAAGAAAATACATCCCAAGAGTGTTCCCTCCTGCCTCTCCTCCCAGTACCCCCTTTTTCTCCTTCCCATCTCCCCAGTCCCTTCCCCCCAGAAAAAGGAGCCACCCTCCCCCTGTATCAACCTTCCCCAGCACATCAAGTCACATCAGGACTGAGCATATTTTCACCCTCTGAGGCTAGGCCAGAAAGCAATACCAGGGGGAAATGATCTGAAAGCAGGCAATGGAGTCCATGTTAGAAAGAGCACCCCTCTCCACTTGCCAGTCACCCACATGAAGACCAAGCACCCACTGGCCACATGTGTGCGGGAGGCCGAGGTCCAGATCACGCATGCTCCTTAGTTGATGTCTCAGTCTCTATGAGCCCCCAAGCAACTGGGTTAGGTTTCTCTCTTGGCCTTGTGAAGTTCCTGTCCCATTCCCATCCTTCCATCTTTCCCCTAACATTTCCACAATACCCCCCAGAGCTCTGTCTCATGCTAGCTTGTAAGTCCCAGGATCTGTCTCAATCAACAGCTGACTGGACCCTCCCAGAAGATAGTCAAGTTAGGCTCCTGTCTGCAAGCATAGCAGAGTATCACGATTAGTGTCAGGGGCTGGCTCTCTACCATGGAGAGGTTTCAGGTTGGCCCAATTATTGTTTGGATTTTCCTCAATCTTTGTTCCCTCATAATCTCTGCACTTCATGTAGACAGGGTGATTTTTGGATCACAGTTTAGTCACTGGGTGGTTGCTCCCCTCTTTCCACTATTCCTGACTGGCTAGCAGATGGTCACTTCAGTCTTCGTCTTCATGTGTTTCCCCTCAATCCCCCATTAGGAAACTACCCTGTTGCAGGCCTTCAGCTTCACAAAGAGATGCCCCCTCTTAGTTTCCCTCACAAGAAGGGAACAAGGTTTTTTTAGTGTTTTAAAGTGAGTACCTCAGAAGGCCAAACAAAGGAGCCCATTTTTCCTTGATAGTGTTAAAGAGAATGTGCAGAGACACTAGGAGACTGCCTGGGTCACATATGTGCCCATTTATACACAGTGTAAATAAGAGTATTACTGTCTCAGACTATGAGAGTATCCAAACTATCTGTATTTCAAATGCTTTTGGAAAAAGGGACAGTACAGAAGCATCTTGGACTATTAAGAATGAGTGCCACCAAACTATCTGTACTTTAAATGCTTTTGGAAAAAGGAACAGTACAGAAGAATCTTGGACTATTAAGAATGAGTGCCACCAATCCCTATCCAGAAAGGCAAAGAGGATGGACATCAGAAGAAAGAGAAAAGAAGGAACAAGTCAGGAGCCTGACACAGAGGACCTCTGAAAGGCTCTGCCCTGCAGATTATCAATGCAGATGTTGAGACTTGTGGACAACGATCGGGCAGAGTGCATGGAATCTTATTAAAGAAGTGAGAAAGAGTAAGATTTGGAGAGGACAGGAACTCCACAAGGAGAGCAACAGAACCAAAAAATCTGAGCACAGGGGTCTTTCCTGAGACTGCTATTCCAACCAAGGATTATGCATGGAGATGACCTAAGACCACTGCACAGATGTAGCCCAAGGCAGTTCAGTATCCAAGTGGGTTCCATTGTAATAGGAACAGGGACTGTCTCTGACCTGAACTGATTGGCCTGCTCTTTGATTACCTCCCCCTGAGGGGGAAGCAGCCTTACCAGGCCACAGAAGAAAACAATGCAGCCACTCTTGATGAGACCTAATTGACTAGGATCAGAAGGAAGGAAAAGAAGGTTAGAACTCATTGGCACAGGAGACAACTTCCTGAACAGAACACCAACAGACAGGCTCTAAGAGCAACAATCAATAAATGGGACCTCATGAAAATGAAAAGCTTCTGTAAAGCAAAGGACACTGTTGTCAGAACAAAACAACAGCCTACTGACTGGGAAAGAAACTTCACCAACCCTATATCTGACAGAGGGCTACTATCCAGAATATATAAAGAACTCAAGAAATTTAAAAACAACAACTCAAACAATCCATTAAGAATTGGGATATGGAGCTAAACAGAGAATTCTCTGTAGAGGAATATAGAATAGAAGAGAAACACTTAAAGAAGTGTTCAACATCCTTACTCATCAGGGAAATAAAAACTATGTATGCAAATAAAAACTACCCCGAGATTTCACCTTACACCCATCAGAATGGCTAAGATCAAAAACTCAAGTGACAACACATGCTGGAGAGGTTGTGGAGAAAGGGGAACCCTCCTCCACTGCTGGTGGGAATGTAAACTTGTACAACTACTATGAAAATCCTGCTGGCGCTTTCTCAGACAACTAGGAATAGTGCTTCCCCAAGCTCCAGCCATACCACTCCTAGGCATATATCCAAAAAATGCTCAAGTACACAACTAGGACATTTGCTCAACCATGTTTGTAACAGCTTTATTCATAATTGCCGGAACCTGGAAACACCAGTTTTATTCAGTGAAAGAAAAAAATGACATTTTTGCTTACAAAACCTTGCATGAAGTAGTCCAGGCTCAAGTCAGGCCACATTTTCTCCAACATTATAATTTTATTCAATGCACACTTATCACCATATAGCCTCCATAATTCCTAATAATAACATGCTGCTTTAAAATGCACCTGCATACAATTATCATTTATTTTATATACTTTTTGTTTATTATTGTCTATTACTATTATCTATTTATTGTTTACTGTTGTCCGTTCAACCTTCTTATTCAACAATAGCAAGTTGAATTCATTGAGCATAAAGAATGCCATCTATAGCCCCCAGGACAATTTTCTGAGCATAGATGTTTCTTTAGGCAGGTCTATAAAAATCCTTAGGAATGGCAGCGATGTACTAAATAACCATGAAGCAGGAGTGAAGAGGTCCAGGTGATAATTTCAGCTTTACTTCAGGGATGTATCTTTGCAGAAACCTCTCTTTCCTTGTTGTTACATGAAAGTGTGTTCATATTCCTAAAGTAAAGATGAATAACAGTGAATGAATCCATGGCAAGTAGTAATACCCGCTTTCATGCGTATGGTTCTGGAATCGGTGAGAATGATGAGACAGTGTTTCACATGTATAGATGCCTCCAAACCACAGAAACATTGTCACAGCGCTAGCTTTGCAATTCATACTTATTTTTCTATCTTGTATAAATGTTGTTTGCTTTCATCTTCTTAGACTATTAGACACTCAAAAGCTATGCATCAAATGAATATTTTTAAAGTTCTTTTCAAAGTCTGGTTTAAAATATACATCCATTCACATGTTTTATGAGGAGTGGAGCAAACAAAGACTACAGCATGCATTTTAGAAGGGGAACCATTTGTCCTCAGAAGGATAGATACTGTGATAAGGAATCAAAAGGAGTAGTAGCCCTGAGATGTTCCAGTAATGGCTTTCAGGTTTCTTTGCTGATATGATAGAGCTCTACATGATTTCTGTGATTTGCCAGGAGATTAACGAGTATCAGTTTTTCCTGCCCATATAAATGCCATGGGTTTTTCAAATATACACCCCAGCATATTGGAAAATGGTTTAAATTATGGAAAATGGTGTTCACAGTGAGATCCAGAATAGAAGAAATGAAATGCTCTTTCAATGCTCACTTAAGCTCATTCTTCACATGTAAAATGAGAATAATAACATCTGTTTTTCTTTTTGTGAGGACAATGAATGATTATGTATGCAAAGGAGCACTATAAATTAAATGGGAATTTGTTATTTTGGCTCATCAAGAACTGTAAGAAGCGAGCATATAATAATTATTTATTATCCAAAACAGCACTAATCTGACAGCGTACTGACTCAAACGTTACAACTCCAGGCTCATTGCCTCAGCAAAAGGGCGCTTCAACAAAGTTGTGTGCAGTATATGACTAGCAACAGAGCAATGGGGTCTTACAGATTGATCACAGACTCATGTGAGAAATTTAATGGAAACCAAAAGCCTTAGAAGTGGGAAAGCTGGGACTCTACATGGGTAAATGAGTTCAGAAACAATTAACTCAAAAGTTGAACCCTCCACTTTTTCCTCTGTCTTCCTTCTGTGCCTATTGTCTCATCCTGAAAAAAAAAAGGGAGGGGCATCTACATAATAATTAAACAGCACAGTAAACATGGTTTAAAAAAGAAATGAGGGGTCTCTTCTTTATTTTTTTAATCGGGGTTTACAAGGGAAATATGTACTGTGATGACTACTACTGAGCCAATATAGAGCTTATAACTATAAATGCTTTAACTCTATAGTTGCATGTCGCTGCCAACATTCGTGGTGGATGTTTGTTTTCTGTGAGGTTGATTTTAATTTACAGGCTGCTTTTGATAAATTGTTATAACACACACACACACACACACACACACACACACACACACACACACATACATTACTCTGTCCTAGTGAAGGGAAGAGTACATTATTTAAGATTTAAGGTATGTCTTTGGGTAAGATATAAAATTTGATTATATGGGAAATCCAAGGCACAGTAAAGATAGTTGCATTGCTTTTTTAAAAAGCAAATTAAACAGTCTGAGTACACAGTAGCAAAATCAGTTGAATGTAGTTTTAGATGATCTCTAGGCATTTTATTAACTTGGTTGAAAGGACTGACGAAAGTTTATTTTCTGAAATTGTGGGCTATTATTTGAAAAAGGTCTACAGTCTACATAAGTTTTAAGAGGGTGGGTTATGCTAACACTTTGCCTACCTCATTCTCCCTATTTTCTCAGCACTGATAAAATAAAAAGCCACTTAGAACTACCAACACATCTTCATGGGTGAAGGGATTCCCAGCTGACATTAAGAAGAATTAATTCCTAGAAATGATTTTGTATGGAGATGGTGTAAGGACTAGTTACTCAAATGTATAAATAATTGAAATAAAAGATGCCATATTAAAAGTTCTGATACATTTAAATTTGGAGAATAATATGGTTATTCAGATTAGAAATCAAGCAAGAGAAGACGTCGGCAATGATAATATGATGGAACAGCCTGGAGTAAACAAAGAGAAAAATGATTCAAAGCCTAAACCTCACATAATTCATTTGATAATTCTGGAATGAACCGAGTCCTAACTCTTTCATGTTCTTCTATTCTTTAAGAGGATGATTTAGGCGAGGTGCTTACTCTTTGTAAGAATCAGCTCTATTCCAATAATATGCAATGACGTATAGAAATATAAAAATTATTCTAAGTGGCTTACACATTAGGTTATATTAGTAATTTCAATAACATTGTTATTTTATAGATCTTACTGCATGCTAGTTAGGTGCTAGCGAATATTTCAGGCCCATGACCCACACCAAGCAAAGAATTAGAGAGCTTTTCTAAGTTTCACCTCATCCAACCGTGTGTCACGAGTACACTTTTCCAGTCCATGGATAGATTGTCCCTTGTGAAAACACTGCAACCTTCTCATCCATTTCATTCTACCATGAATCTAGGAAATAGCACCCCAAGTAACACACACCCACATCTATGCACAGAACTTTTACTTTGATAATGGAAAACTATGATAATATTTTTTATATTCCAAGTAAGACACTGGAGCTTTGGCTGGTCTACACATCCATAGTTAACTGTATACTGTAAATTCACTTCCGACTTGAAGCTGCTGTTCTGCTGTGTGCTCAGCTGGTTTGTTTAATATGCCTTTAAGAACAACTAAGTAAAAGCCAACCTTACTTGCTTTGGATTCTACCTTTTACAGCATAAACTAATGCACAGCTGTAATTTTAAATTATGTAAGCTTCCATGCTTCTGAACCAGAACAAAGCATGGATATAACTTGCAGAAAGCAGCAAATATAAAAGTTGAAAGCAATTGTATGAATTGAACATCTGTTTATGAAGAGTAATTGATAAACAATAATGCTTGTAGCACCATTTATTGTGTGGGTCAGTGACTTATTTAATCCCTTGAAAAGTCTGTTATGATTTCAGATGGTGTTTCATTCTTACCCCATGGAATGCTTTCTGTGGTGTTTAGTTCAGACAGAAGTAGACAGAAGTGAAGTGCTTTGTTACAAACACAGTCACAGAACTACACAAACACATACACAAAGAGACAGAGGGAGAAAGAGAGAAAATAGACAGTCATATTTAAATACACAGGGACAGACCTGATGCAGAGGTAGGCACAGATTCTGACTCATGCAACAGACAGAGGATGGAAGACATAGGGAGTATAAAGTCAAATCTGGATTCACTCAGCTAAATGATTCCAAAGGGAAGTGCTTTCGTTTCTTTTTTTAAAATTTATTTTAAATGTATTACAATCTATTCACTTCATAACCCAGCTGTAGCACCCTCCCTCATTCCCTTCCTGGTCTGTCCTCTCCCAATCCTGCCCTTCCTCATTCTTCTCCTCCCATGCCCCTCCCTTAGTCCACTGATAGAGGAGGTTCTCCTCCTCTTCCATCTGATCCCAGCCTATCAGGTCTCATCAGGACTGTCTGCAGAGTCTTCCTCTGTGGCCTAGCAAGACTGCCTCTTAAGCAAGAAGGAGGACCCTGGGTAAGATACTCAATCCTCATTCAGAAAGGCAAATGGTATAGACATTGGAAGGGGAAGAAGGAAAAAAAAAAAAAAAAAAAAAAAACAGGGAACAGGATAAGAGCCTACCTCAGAGGGCCTTTGAAAGTGCTTTTGTTTCTTGGTGCAACAACAATACATTATTGGTGACTTAGGGTTAATCATGAATGGTTGCATTTTACCACACAAGACTCTGAGTCCACACTGGTCACTTTACTCTCCCTTTTAATGTTCCTTAGATGGTATTTCAGGGCTTGATCATCCATTTTTCTTTTGCTTCTCCAGTTTTGGTTGAAGCACCTTGAGGACAGGGAACATTTTTCAAACCTTTATGATATTCCCTATAAGATTCAGTAAATACAGAAGCTCTGCACATCCACGATATTTTATTGATTCATTAGTACATTAGAACATTTGTACGATATTGGTCTATCCTGAATTCATCTTTTAGTTTCAACTCTTAAAATAGCTATCACTTCCAGATTCTATGACCAATATAAATTCAAAGCATTTCTGGGCATAACTAAGTATGTGTTTTGTTTGATAACCACATTAAAAAACATTTTGACAGGTTCGCAGTGTGAAGAGAAAGGATTTTTGTTTAATTAATGAATCTTTCCCCAGGTCCAGATTTTTAGTCTTTTAATGCACTTTCAGCTGTTAGAACGATACTATTAAAATGTCTTAGCTATTGACTAATGCTTAATTATTCTCTTTCTGGAGTAAATCACATTTTTAATGTAGATCAATCCTTGGCTTTCTTAGCAGAAAGTCCTTTAGTGTAGTAATATATCAATGCTTTCTGTTTATTTTCCATCTCTCCTTGTCTCATTTTAAGTGGGAGGTTTGAATGGTTTCCACTTTCAGAGTCTAATACATTATGTTAGCCTGGACTTAACTTGAGTCAGGAAAGTTACATAGTAGATTAAATGTATTCTGTGCCCCCCTCTTCCACAACTGAAAAAAATTAATTTATATTCTGCTAGTTAAAGTATATAGTATAGATTCACCTGTTATGCATTACATTTACATATTTATATGTAGCTTATTTTATTTGTTTGATGAATGTAAGTACTGTTAGATACTCAACAAAACCAGATTTCCTTCAAATGTGCTATCTAAAGAATGGATTATTTTTCATACATAGATTTTTTAAAAAGCACACATATTTCTATACATGAAAGTTCAAATTTGAAGGAATAAATATGTATCTATAAGCCAAATAATTGTTCTTCAAGATAATTATTTTTAAATAATTTAAATATTTAAGACATTTAAAATTTTTACTCTTGTTATATATTAGATCCTGACCACAGTTTCCCCCGTCCTCTATTCCTTCAATTCCCCCTCACACCTTTCCTCTCACCCAGATCCACTCTTCCTTTATTTTCCTTCAGACAAGGGCAGACATCCTAGAGATATCAACCAAGCAAGGCACAGCAAGTCACAATAAGACTAAGTACAAACCCTCTTGTCAAGGCTGAACAAGAAACCCAGTAGAAGCAGTCCCTGTTCCCATTATTATGGAACCCACTTGGACAATGAGCTGCCATGGGCTACATCTGTGCAGGGGTTCTAGGTTATCTCCATGCATGGTACTTGGTTGGAGTATGAGTCTTAGGAAAGACCCCTGTGCTCAGTTTTTTTGCTTTTGACATGAACTGACTGTCCTGCTCTTTGATCACCTCCCCCTGAGGGAGGAGCAGCCTTACCATGCCACAGAGGAAGACAATGCAGCCACTCCTGATGAGAAAGAACAGACCAGGATCAGAAGGAAGAAAAAGAAACCCTCCCCTACCAGTGGACTTGGGGAGGGGAGTGTGTGGAGAAGGGGGAAGAAGGGAAGGGTTGGGAGGGGAGGAGGGAGGGAACTAGAGGGGGGATACAAAGTAAATAAAGTATAATTAAAAATAAAAAATGGAAAAAAGTGAACAAATTGTAATAAATAAAAAAATAAATAATATTTAATAAAAAAAGAAACCCAGTAGAAGGAAAACGGTCCTATGAATAGGCAAAAGAGTCAGACACCCCCACCTCCACTATCAGAATTCCCACAAGGACAATAAGCTACACAGGCATCACCTATATGCAAATGACATAGCACAGACCCATGCAAGTTCCGTGATGTACTTCTGTCTCTGTGAGCCCCATGAGCCCTGCCTTGTTAATTTTGTGGGCAGTGTTCTCACAATGTCCTTGACTCCTCTGACTCCTACATTCCTTCCTCTCCCTTTTGATACAGACTCATATATCTCAGGATGATCTTAAACTCCTGTTGTGATTTAGTTTTATTTTTATCCAACAGTTCACTTCTAGTTAATACATTAATACTTCTAGTTAATACATTCACATCTAGTTAATACATAGATTTACATTTGAAAATCTTTATATTTTATGGGTTATCTATCCACCACATACATGTATTAGTAAATAAATGTTTGATTTCTTACTCCACTATTTTATGATAAAAACCATTTTTTGCTTCATCAAAGATAAAATAATTCATGGTAAAACTGAATCAACAACACAGATTCTTATATTATTAACAGAAAATTTTAATTTTGTGTATTATGGTGTATTGTGTTGCTAAACAAACTATACAGTTTGAAGGAAATTTCTCTGAAAACAGTGGTTAGCATTTTCTTCTGGTGATTTCCATCAATTCTAGGTATGTAAGGACTGTTCGTTTCTCTTTTGCATTTTGAACTGTGAAGACTCACAGGTGACTTCACAGACAAACTGAAGACCTAGGATTCAGATTATCAAGACTGTAGGTGCTCTTCCCAAACTGACAGCAAGGTCCCAGCACAGAAGGCAAGACCTCCATAACTCATTGAATGTGGAGATTTCTAGCTGATGCCTCCATCGAGCCTTCATCCCTATGTTCTAATATCTTTGCTACAGGACAGTACTTTACATGCTACCAAGGGGAAAACATAAACACCCACCCAACCACAAACACTTTGACCTATAACAGTGTGCTTCCTGCAAGATATGCTAGGACAGTGGTGGCACAAAATAACCAACCATGAACTGATTTGACTTAAGACACACTCCATGAGCGAAACCCATATCTGACAATGCTTGTGTGATGAAGAACATGAGACTAGATAGTGCAGAGACCAATGATCAACCCAAATAATAGTGGTCTGAAAAAGTGAAGGAAAAAAAGTGATAAAATGACTGCTAATGATACTCTGCTATACTCATAGATCAGCGACATGTTCATCCATCATCAGATAAGATTCTTCTGCAGCAGGTGGGGACAAATAGAAACCCACAGGTAGACATGATGCAGAGAATCAGAGACCTTGGAACATTCAGTCCTAAAAGAGATGTCTTCATCAAATCTTTCCTCTCAGGCCTTAAGGAACCTTGCTAGAGAAGAGGTGGAAAGAGTGCAAGAGCCAGAGGTAATAGGGGCACCAGAAAACGAAGTTCTATAATCAGAATGAGCAAAGCTTGTAGAAGCTCACAGAGACCGAAACAATATGCACAGGACCTGCGTGTGTCTGCAACAAGTCCTCTCTGCTTTTATTATGGATTCCAATTTAGTGTCTGCATGGGATTTCTGGCTGTTCTAATGAGTGAGTCTCTGATTCTTGCTCTCTCTCTGTCCCTACTTGCTTCTCCTTTCCAAGTCTGATACAATTTTTTGTTTTATCATATTATATCATTTAGTTAACTTTTTTAAAGAATAAATGAATGATAAAAGACAACCAAACCACTAAGGTAAAGATTACCAACTTTCTTTTGTACCTGTGGGGAGAGGAAAACGCAGTTTTCTCCAGTGAGATTGCACTGGGCGTATAAAGCCCTCTAAGGCAGATCTCATGTTCAGGAGTAGTTGTCCAACAAATAATGGCTTCTGCGTTTTGTTTGTTTGTTTTGGCTTGGTTTGGCTTGGTTTTCTTGCATGCTTTTGTTTCTTTACAGTTGGTTTCTTTGGTTGGTTTGGTTTGGAGGGTTGTTTTATTTTGTTTCCTTGGTTTGTGCTTTTTTGTTATTGTATTGAGTTGTTGGGGTTTTTTTTTGAGAAATTAATTAAAGTTGGGTGCATAGAGAAGAGAAGAGGATCTGGGAAGACATTGGTAGAAAAAAAAAGAATGTGAGCAAAATATATTTAAATTTAAAAATTGTTTCATTATTATTATTATATTATTATTATTTTTTTAATTTTTCTTTTTAGTTATATTTTGTTAACTCTGTGTCCCAGCTGTATCCCGCTCCCTCATTCCCTCCCCAACCCCACACTCCCTCCCTGGTCTCCTCCCTGCCCCTTTCCAAGTCCACTGATAGGGGAGGACCTCCTCCCCTTTCATCTGACCCTGTTTGATCAGGTATCTTCAGGGCTGGCTGCAAAGTCCTCCTCTGTGGCCTAACAGACTGCTCCTCCCCTGGGGGGGGGTGTCAAACAGCCTGCCCTTGAGATCCTGTTAGAAATAGTCCGTGTTCCCCTTACTTTGGAAAACTACTTGGTTACTGAGCTACCACAGGCCACATCCGAGCAGAAGTTCTAGGTTATATCCATAGATGGTCCTTGGTTGAGTGTCAGTCTCAGAAAAGACCCTGTGCCCAGATATATTTGGTCCTTGTAGAGCTCCTATCCTTTCCATATCATACTAACTTCCCTTCTTTCATATGATTCCCTGCACTCTGCCGAGGGTTTGGTTATGAGTCTTAGTGTCTGCTTTGAAACACTGCTAGGTAGAGTCTTTCAGATGCCTTTTGTGATAGACTCCTGTCATAAGTTCAATGAACATCCCATTTGTCTTTCTAAATGAGGATTAATCACCTTCGCCTGTGTCCACTTTCTTGATTATCTTCTTTAGGTGTGTAGATTTCATTATGTTTATCATATCTTGTAGGTCTATCGCTTCTCGGCCTTTTGGCTAAGATCAAGTGTAGTATTATATTATTATAATAATAATTTTAAAAAGGAATACTTCAATGTACCACTACCAAGTGCCTAATTTCAGAGTTCCAGTCCAGACCCTTTGTTTTGAAATTTAAAACCTCTTACACACACCCTTAACATATCATGGCAATCATATACAGTTATATATACTATGTATGTATATGAGAAAGAGTGTGTGTGTTGGCAATAATGAAAGTTGCATATAGTGTGTTTTCCACTGGAATATTTGAGTTTAAGCTTTAGTTGATTTGATGTTTTATTTTATTTATAGCCTGGAACACAAGGATGGTACTAAACTGATACACTGAATAAATTCAAATATTACTGATTTGACTTAAGATTATGGTGGTTTTAAAACAGCCTCTATAAAAGGACATATGTTTAATATAAGTATGAAATTAAATAAATTTTTTCTATTTTTATTAAAATAAATTATTTTATAAACTAATAAAGAATAATTGAAGTGGGGTTAAATACTAAAATGTGAAAACCAATATTGCTGAAAAAAAATCTTGATTTTTTTTTATTTCAAAGAGTATTCAGATGTTTGTTAGGAATGAGTCAATTTCTAAACCACAAGGAAAGAGCCAAAAAAAAAAAAAAGTGGAAGGAGCAAAACAACAGCAGATGGCAATTTAGGGCAGCCTCCCCCTCTCCCAGGGCCCTTTTGGAATCAGCATATGCAACCAAGACTCCATTCTGGATGGATCAGCTACCCTGGGGATATAGCACTGGCTCCTTGGGCTCTTGCACTTGCCATGTTAGAAGAAAAAATATCAGAGCCAATTAGGGTGTGTTAGATAAGTTAGTCTTTGAAATGCATTCCCGATACCTCCATCTCCCTCTTGGTTGCCTAGGTCCAACTTTGTTTAATTGATCTGGCTTCCTAATTGTCCTGGAATCCAGCTTGGCAACCCCTCTAACTCTCAACACTCCTGTTCAATTCAGTATCTATGATTTTTCTCCCTTTTAAAATAATTTCGTTTCTTTTTTTCTTATGGCCAGCAGCTCTGTTAGTCTTTCTGAGCAGGGCTGGTTATGCATAACAGGTTCCACTCCAAGGAGAGCATTTCAAGATCCTAGAGGAGATAAACAAGCCAACGATATGCAATGGACTCTTGAAGTTTCCACTGACTCATATCTTTAATATTGCCATTTACACAAACATTCATTTTAGTGAAGCAAGTTAGTTTTATGTAGTTGTTTATACTAATATAAATAAAATTAATATCAGTTTTATTGCAGTGATGCCATTGTATAAAGAATGCTCATCACTGAATCTACCTTATTCTTTTCTGGTATAAGGTGTTTCACAGATGCCCCTTTGTCTTCCTATGTTAATATTTTCATCTTCACTAGCATCAAGATAAATGTAAAATTTTGTATATTTCATAAATTTATACAATGTATCTAGATTATATACGTTTCTTACTCTCTCACTTAAAGCTCACCACATGCAAAAATATTTTCTATCTCTCTCCTAACTTCAAAGTTGTTGTTTTTTATAACAAGCTAAATCTAATTAATGCTACCTATATGTGTATGTAGTGGTGTCAGAATCAATGGCAACTGAAGGCTGCTGAGGGAGAGCAATCCACACTTCTTTACTGGAGTACCTATTGTAGGTTACCCATTATGAAATTTTGTTTAGTTTTTTTTGTAATTATATCCCATGATTCTCAACTATGAATGTTGTGAATGACAATTTTATGGGATATTTTCTGTTAGCAAACAAAAAAAGGATTCAATTCTATCCTACTTAAATACAATAATCTTATTTTTTGGACCACATCAAACATCTTAGAAATGTAACTATTCATTCAAGCTATATTTGCTAAAATGCATTTAATCAACTGTGAATGCATACAATTATTAAAATAATATATAAGATAAATTCATATATATGCATATATAATTTCTTTTTTCTTATTTCTTATTTTTTAAAATTTTTATCAATTACAGTTTATTCACTGTGTATCCCAGCTGTAGCCCCCAGTAGGCACTGGTCTCTAAGAGTGATTATTGAGTCCAAACTCTGCACGAGTCCCAAACAATACAGAAGAGTGTGTTACTACCTCTAACAAAAGGTTGTAAGTAACAACATAATTCAAAATTTCCGCAGCACACCATTCGTATTTTACTCCAACGCTCAGTAGCTGAATATCCGTGTCTTCTGTGTTGTACAGTACAGAACTTTCTTCCCTTACAGAAATCTATGGACAGAATTTTTCTCAAACATCAGAAAATTATCAGCATAAAAACAAACATCAGTTTCTCTAACAAAGAGACCATGAGGAAGATGGGGAGAGGATCTGGAAAGTAAAGAACAATTGAAAGAAGAAAATAATTCACAAAAATTTTAAAATCTATCAAGTCATGATATCAAACTTAGTGGGGTCTCCTTTATAAAGAACTGAAAACAATTTAACACTGTTACAACACCTACTGGCTGAGTTTTTCAGGATTGTAAGTACTTTATTAATATATTTTAGATGTTACAATAATGTTAAAGATAATTATAGTATTATTTTTACAAACTAAAACCTGAATCAATGAGACTATTTATTTTATATTTAGATATATTCATTTGGATATATCTTTAAGAAAGAGTTTTTAGGTTCTGGCTATTACAAATAAAGCTGCTACAAACATGGTTGAGCAGATGTCCTTATTGTGTACTTGAGCAAATTTTGGGTATATGCCTAGCAGTGGTATAGCTGGGTCTTGAGGAAGCACTATTCCTAGTTGTCTGAGAAAGCACCAGATTGACTTCCAAAGTGGTTGTACCAGTTTACATTCCCACCAGCAGTGGAGGAGGGTTCCCCTTTCTCCACAACCTCTTCAGCATGTGTTGTCACTTGAGTTTTTCATCTTGACCATTCTGATGGGTGTAAGGTGAAATCTCAGGGTTGTTTTGATTTGCATTTCCCTAATGGCTAATGAGGTTGAGCATTTCTTTAAGTGTTTCTCTGCCATTCTATATTCCTCTACAGAGAATTCTCTGTTTAGCTCTGCTCCCCATTTTTTAATTGGATTACTTGGTTTGTTGCTTTTCAGTTTCTTTAGTTGTCCATCAATGGAGGAATGGGTACAGAAATTGTGGTATTTTTACACAATGGAATACTACTCAGCAATCAAAAAAGAGGAAATCATGAAATTTGCAGGCAAATGGTGGGATCTAGAAAAGATCATTCTGAGTGAAGTATCCCAGAAGGAGAAAGACAAACATGGAATATACTCGCTTATATAGACCTACAAGATATGATAAACATAATGATATCTACACACCTAAAGAAGATAATCAAGAAAGCAGACACGGGGTATGATGATCAATCCTCATTTAGAAAGACAAATGGGATATGCATTGAACATATGACAGGAGTCTACCGCAGAAGGCATCTGAAAGACTCTACCTAGCAGTGTATCAAAGTAGATACTAAGACTCATAACCAAACCCTCAGCAGAGTGCAGGGAATCATACGAAAGAAGGGGAGTTTGATGTGGAAAGGATAGGAACTCCACAAGGACCAAACATATCTGGGCACAGGGTCTTTTCTGAGATGGACACTCAACCAAAGACCATAAGAGGATAAAACCTAGAACCTCTGCTCGGATGTGACCCGTGATAGCTCAGTAATCAATTGGTTTCCCATAGTAAGGGGAACAAGGACTATTTCTAACAGGAACTCAATGACTGGCTTTTTGACCTCCCCACCTCCCAAGGGAGGAGCAGTACTGTTAGACCACAGAGGAGGACTTTGCAGCCAGTCCTGAAAATACCTGACAAAACGTAGTCATATGAAAGGGGAGGAGGTCCTTCCCTATCAGTGGACTTGGAAAGGGGCAGGGAGGAGATGAGGGAGGGAGGGTGGGACTGGGGAGGGAAGAAGGGATACAGCTGGGATACAGAATTAACAAAATGTAACTAATGAGAAAAATAAAACTTAAAAAAAAAAGAAAGAGTTTTTAAAGGGAACCTCAGGATTTGATACTCTAGAACAAGCTAAATAGCACATAATATGATATACTCAAACTATGTAAATGAATTACAGCATCATAAACTATTACAAAAATCGAGTGGTCATGTCTTCTAAAATTTTCTAGATTTTTTTAAACTTTTGAGAATTATATACAAATATAAAATGAAATATCATATTTCATTTTCCTTCTCCAAATCCCTGTGTTAGGGGTTGGTCTGATGCTTGTATTTTGATGCTAATTACTGGCCCTCAAGATCTGGTTATTGTCTCTATACACCTATCCTTGTTGTGTAAACCTGCCTAAGATATTATACCTGATTGATTAAAGGCCTAAAACCTGGACAGGGCAGAATCAGATAGGTGTGCTAAGGTTTCCAGGCTTTGGGCTCAAGAGGATCATGGGAAACAGACAGACAGGAAGAGAAGAGGAAGGAGGACAACAGGATGGATTAGTGTGGAGAAGAAGTCATGTGGGTCAGGAAGAAAGACAACAATAATGGCTTGGAAAAGCCCAGATGAAGAATACAAGTAAATATTTATAAGGTTATGGCTGGAAGATAGCCCAGATGAGTAGAGTTAAGGAGAATGTCATTGGTTGGAGGCTGGGAGGTGGATGGTGAAATTATTGAAATAGCATAGGTAGAAATATCTGCCAAGCCCAGGGTAAATAGGCAATTATAAAATGTAATCTGTGTTTTATTTGATTGTGATAGCAGGTTAAAAATACTGCCACAATAATTATAGGGCTAATAGTAATAGAGATTATGTAATCCAACACACATTTTTATTGACAATATCTCTGTATCTCCCCTAAGCGTTCGTATTACTATATTTGCTTCTTTTTATTCCCCAGTAAGACTATTAGTCCTTGTGTGTGTGGGTGCCAGCCATCCACATAGGGTCCACTCTATGGCCATGTTCTAAAGAAAAACCATTATCCCTCTGCCAGCAGGTATCAAGTGGCAGGAGCTCTACACTAAATTTTAGGGGTCTTAAAGATTATTTCCCCCATCATGTGGGAATTCTGATTGTCTTGATTCAAAATTCATTTTTAAACTCTCCTATTAATATGGTAGTATTTGGATATGTATCTTCGGAAGGAAATTACATCATGGGCTTATACTACGAAGAATAGATTACTTTCTGCACAAGGAGGATAAAATAACTAGTAAGGTGTTTTGTTTTGCTTTGCTTTGCTTGACTTTTTCTGCTGAGCCAGGACACAAGTTCATTAATACAAAAACTGAAAGCAAGTCCTCACCAAAACTGCACCGTGCTGGCAACTGCACCTCAGACTTCACTCTAGAAAAAAGACCTAGATTTTGCTCTGTATAAGCAGCACTTTGCATGGTACTTTGTATAGAGTTCCAATTGAAAACATGTAGATTAAAATAATCCAAAATTAAACCTCAAAATGGCTTCCCATGTATATTTTATGAAAAGTTATTCCCATTGGAACAGAAAAATATGTGATAGAAATAAAAGCTGCATAAAATATTTTAATTCAGCCTTTCAAACATAAATGTAATATTATTAAATTTGTCTTAAATTTTAAAAATTACATTAAATTGTATTAATGTTTATAAAAATAAAAAACTTCAATAGTTTGAAATTTAAGGAATCCTTATTTATCAATGTAAGTATGAAAATACACACATAATATGTATATATAAGCATATTTAAACATTTCTGGGTAATAAATATATTATTAAAATTGTACAATACTAGCTAGTTTTCATGTAAGTGTATTATAAATTGTATGCTAATTTTATTTACTCCAAAGCCTACAAACTAAAATGCAAAAACAATTGAATATCTGTCTGTAAGTACTTAAGACTATTTGGGGAATTTATATTTTTCAACAAAATGATGAAAAATAAAAGGTCTTATAACTCAATTTTTTTGTGCCTAAGATTTTCTTATGAAATCCTACCCCACATCACTTGACACTGGAGGAGTCTTTTTCCATTCTTTGGAGTGGACAATAGTGAGAAATATATTTTATAAATTTTTGCGGTGTTTAGACATGGTTACTTCTATTTATTTTAATTATTTGTTTCATTTTTTTTCTTTTTTATTAATTACACTTCATTCACTTTGTATTCCCCATAAGCCCCTCCCTACTCTCCTCCCGACCCCACCCTCCCTTTCATTTCTTCACTGCATGCCCCTCCCCAAGTCCACTGATAGGGGAGGTCCTCTTCTCCTTCCTTCTGATCTTAGTCTATTAGATCACATCAGGAGTGGCTGCATTGTCATCTTCTGTGGCCTGGTAAGAATGCTCCCCCTCAGGGGGAGATGATCAAAGAGCAGACCAATCAGATTATGTCAGAGGCAGTCCTTCTTCCCATTACTATGTAACCCACTTGGACACTGAACTGTCATGTGCTACATCTGTGCAGGGGTTCTAAGTTATCTCCATGAATAGTCCTTGGTTGGAGTATGAGTCCCTGGGAAGTTCCCTGTGTTCAAATTTTCTGGTTCTGTTGCTCTCCTTGTAGGGTTCCTGTCCTCTCCAGCTCTTACTATTTCTCACTTCTTACATAAGATTCCATTCACTCTGCCCAACAGTTGGCCATAAGTCTCAGCATGTGCTTTGATAGTCTGCAGGGCAGAGCTTTCAGAGACCCTCTGTGGCAGGTTCCTAGGTTGTTTCCTGTTTTCTTTTTCTTCTGATGTCCATCCTCTTTGCCTTTCAGGATGGGGATTTTAGTCAGGGTCCTCTCTTTTGATTAGTTTCTTTAGATGTACAGATTTTAGTAGGTTTATCCTATGTTATATGTCTATATGAGTGAGTATATACTGTGTGTGTCTTTCTACTTCTGGGACAGCTCACTCAGGATGATCCTTAACCCTAACGAAGCAAGTCAAAGACTTGTATGAAAAAAAATTTCAAGTCTCTGAAGAAAGAATTAGAAGATATCAGAAAATGGAACGATCTCCCATGCTCATGGCTTGGAAGGATTAACATTAAAAATGGCCATTTCACCAAAAGCAATCTACAGATTCAATGCAATTCCAATCAAATTACCAATACAATTCTTTACAGACCTGGAAAGAAAAATTCTCAACTTCATATGGAATAACAAGAAACCCAGAATTGCTAAAACAATCCTCTGCAATATAAGATCTTCTGGAGGTATCTCCATCCCTGATCTTAAGTTGTACTAGAGAGCAACAGTTTTGAAAACTGCATGGTACTGGCATAGAAACAGAATGGTGGATCAATGGAATCGAACAGAAGACCCAGAAATAAACCCACACACTTATGGACACCTGATCTTTGACAAAGATGCCAAAACCATACAATGGAGAAAAGAGCATCTTCAACAAATGGTGCTGGTCTAACTGGATGTCTACTTGTAGAAAAATAAAAATAGATCTAAAATCTATTAATAATAGATTTTAATAGATTAATAATAGATCTATAATCTATTAGTTTTTATCTAATAAAAACTAAAATCCAAGTGGATCAAAGACATCAACATACAACCAGACACATTAAATCAGTTAGAAAAAAAAAAAGTGGGGAATACCCTTGAACTATGTGTTTCATTTTTAGAGATTATAATTACATAATTTCTCTCTTCCCTTTCCTTCTATTATTTTTTCATGTGTGATTCAATTTTTATTTTATTTTTTAATTAATTACAATTCATTCACTTGTATCTCAGTTGTAGCTCCCACTTAGTCCCCTCCCAACCTCACCCTCCCTCACTCTTAGCCTTCCATGCCCCTTCCCTAGTCCACTGATAGGGGTGGTCCTCCTCCCCTTCATCTGACTTTAGCCTATCAGGTCTCCTCAGGACCGGCTGCATATGAAAGAAAGGGGAGATGAAAGACCTGCAGGGGACAGGAGCTCCACAAGGAGAGCAACAGAACCGAAAAATCTCCTCGGCCCAGGGGTCTTTTCTGAAACTGAAACTCCGATCAAAGACCATGAATGGAGACCACACAGAACCCTGCACAGATGTAGCCCAGAGCAGCTCAGTGTCCAAGTAGGTTCCCTAGTAATGGGAACAGGGAACATATCTGACATGGACTCAGTGGCTGGCTCTTTGACCACCTCCCCCTGAGTGAGAGACCAGCCTTACCTTTCCTCCTGTTGAAACCTCCCACAACCACCTTTGCTCTGCTTCAAAATTATGTTCTATTTTTCATTAATTGTTGTTATATGCATAATAATATGTATTTCTAAACAAAGCTTGCTATGTTTAATGTTACTTGTATGTATGTTTTAAGGACTGACAATTTCTTATTAGTTCTCCAGGTAAGAACACTTATAAGTGTAATTGTGTGTGTGGTGTGTGTGTGTGTGTGTGTGTGTGTGTGTGTGTGTAAGCATGTGTAGTTGAAGACATGACCTGGCTTACACGTAGAAGTCAAAGGACAGCCTCTGGTGTGGGTCCTCACCTTGCATCTTGAGACAGAGTTGTTAATTAAAAAACTCAGTAATGGAAGATGTAGTTCTCTAACATTACATAGTGAAGATCTGCAGACGAGGTCCCTAGTCACCTTCTGCTCTTTATATCCAAAGGAAGTGAGTACGTTCTGCATTTAGTATCCTGTCAAAAGCTCTTAGGCCCCCTTTTATAGAGAGAATAAATATTTAATTATGTGTTAATTACCCCCTTAAAATCATTATGTATCACTTTATGCTAACAGCAGCAAACTCCTGGGGAATGGGTAGGTTTAAAACTGGGTTTGGATTGATTGCTTGCATGTCTAATGACAGATCAGCACCTCTGCTTGTAACATCTTTCACTTTTCAAAGGAAACAGCAAGGATCTGTATCTGCAGGAAGCAAAGATTCCACATAATGAATGATTCTTCTGTTGGTCAGGTTTATTGCACAATATACTGTGATTAATAAGAATATCCGGAGTTACGATTAGCAATAGCAATGACTGAGAAAGGCCAATAAATATATGCATTGCTCTGCATTTATACAACCTGGAAGACAAAAGGCAAATCAGTGGAAAATGAAGCAGAGGTTTGTCCCAACATTGCTACTCATGGGGAGAACTGTAAACAAACACATATAAGATTCTAACTACTGATAAAATATGCTATAGGATAGATTCCTTTACATAAAGGCCTGCTTTGTATGCTTTTTTTTTTCAAACATTCAGTTAGCTTCAAACAAATGTTTGAAATAGAAATATTTGAAAAACTATTCAGAGAATACCAGATAACCATTAACATTTATACAATCTCTATTTTTAAAAACAATATGAAAATAATCCCATTTTATACACGAAGTAACTGATATGAGGATTTCTAGTAACAACATAAACATTGAGACAAATACAATCTGAGGGAGGGGTCTGCGGGTGGGATACAAAGTGAATAACCTGTGATTAATATTAAAAACTTCACTATTATTTGTGTCTTCAGTGTTTCTGCATGATTAGCAACCTAATGTTCTACAAAATACATTTGTTATCAGGCAAGTTGAGGTCTGATCACTTTAATAAAATAACTCACTTTTATGCTGTAATGAAATGAGTTGTTTTTGAAACAGGTATATTCCCTTTGTTATATAATGAACAAGTAAATCTGTACCAACAACTCATCAATACATTTATTGTTAGAAATATTGTTAAAAGAATGGAGAGATGCTTAAATAGCCAAGAAAAACTGTTGCTCTCGCAGAGGAATCACATTTGATTCTGAGCCCCCATATGATGTTTTAGAACCTTTGGTAACTCCAATTCAAGAAAATCTGACATCTTCTGATGAATGTGATTATCAGCCAGGCACCTAGCGCACAAACACGGATGCACACCCAATGCCTAAATGCATAAAAAATGTTTTAATTGTAAAGAACTTAAAAAGATAAAAAGAGAAATGATAAAAAATTGCTACTGTTTTATAGTAAATAACAGATATTTTCTTGATCATTACTTAAACCATTACTTAAAAATGCTGTCATTAATTTTACCTATTTCTTCAGAAAATTCCACATAAGGGAAAGCTAAAGTTTAAAGGTGTTAATTTGTCTGAATTGCAACATAAGGCAACTGATAAGAAGGAAGAAAATTTAGGTGTACAGATTTTAGTATGATTATCCTATATTATATGTCTAGTATCACTTATAAGTAAGTATATACCATGTGTGTCTTTCTGCTTTTGAGATACCTCACTCAGGATGATCGTTTCTAGTTCCCACCATTTGCCTGCAAATTTCATGATTTCCTTGTTTTTAATTGCTGAGTAGTCTTCCATTGTGTAAAAATACCACAATTTCTGTGTCCATTCTTCAACTGAGGGACATCTGGGTTGTTTCCAGCTTCTGGTTATTACAAATAAAGCTGCTATGAATACGGTTGAATAAATGTCCTTGTTATGTACTTGAGCATCTTTTGGATAGATAGATAGATAGATAGATAGATAGATAGATAGATAGATAGATAGATAGATAGATAGATATAGATATAGATAGATATAGATAGATAGATATAGATAGATAGATAGATAGATAGATAGATATAGATAGATAGATATAGATATATATAGATATAGCCCAGGAGTGGTATAGCTGAAGCTAATCAAGAGGGAGGACCCTGGGTCCTCAATCCTCATTCAGAAAGGAAAAGGGGAGAGATATTGGAACAGGGAAAAATCAGGGAACAGGGCAGGAGCCTACCACAGAAGGCCTCTGACACACTCTACCCAGCAAGGTATCAAAGCAGATGCTGACACTCATAACCAAACTTTTGGCAGAGTGCAGAGAATCTTATGAAAGAAGGAAGAGATAGAAAGACCTGGAGGAGACAGGAGATCCACAAAGAAATCAACAGAGCCAAAATATCTTAGGACAGGGGTCCTCTCTGAGACTGATACTCCAAACAAGGACCATTCTTGGAGATAATATAGAACCCCTGCACAGATGTAGCCCATGGCAGCTCAGTGCCCAAGAGGGTTCCCTAATAATGGGAATAGGGGCTGCCTTTGACATGAACTCTGTGGTGGCTCTTTGATCACCTCCCCCTGAGGGAGGAGTAGCCTTTCCAGGCCACAGAGGAGGACAATGCAGCCAGTCCTGATGAGACCTGATAGGCTAAGTCAGATCTAAGGGAAGGAGGACTTCCCCCATCAGTGGACTGGGGGAGGGGAATTGGAGAAGAAGAGGTGAGGAGGGTGGCCTTTGGAGTGGACTAAGTAGGGGGCTACAGCTGGGATACGAAGTGAATAAATTAATTAATAATAAATAAATAAATTTAATAGAAAATAAAAATAAGAAAGAAGGAAGAAAACTATTAACAATTGTAAATGTGAGTACATTTTATATTTTGGATAACAGATTTGGTTTCATGATCAAAAAATTTTAAAACTGGATGTCTCTAGAATTGAAACTGTTTTAATCATTATAACATTGTGTGAGGGTCCTAAAATTGTCTGTAGGATGTGTGTTTGTGTTTGTGTTTGTGTGTGCATGTGTGCGTGTGTATACGCATGGATTTGTGTGTGTGTGTGTCCACATATGCACATGTGTTTCTTGGTCTGTACTCTAACATATAGCAAGCACTTTTTTGTAATTAATTAATTAATTTCTTTACTTTACTTCCTGATCTTAGCCCACTCTCTCCTCTCCTCCTGGTCCACCCTCCCTCCATCTTTCCCCATCTGTCTTCCCCTATTCCTCAGAAAAGGGGAGCCCTCCACCCACCCACTCCAGATTAAGTCACATCAGGACTGAGTGCATCCTCTTTCTCTAAGGCTTGGTGAGGCAGCTCTGCTAGGGAGAAGTGACCAAAAAGCAGACAACAGAGATCATGTCAGAGTTGGCCCCCGGTTTTCCTTATTAGGGAACCCACATGAACCCTGAGGTACCAATTTGCTACATCTTTGTAGGAGGCATAGGCCCATTCTATGCATGGTCCTTGGTTGGTGCTTCAGTATCCACAAGCCCCTCTGGGCCCTGGTTAATTGGATCTGTTGGTCTTCTGTGGAGCTCCTGTCACCCCCACCTCTTTCTATTCCTCTCCCTACTTTTCCGCAAGACTCCTAACACTTTGACCAATGTTTGGCTACGTGTGGAGCCTCTCAGATGACAGCTGTGCTAGTCTCCTGTCTGCGAGCATAGCAGAATACTGTTAATAGTGTCAGGGGTTAGTTCTCTCCCTTGGGGTGTTTGGTTGGACCAGGCATTGGTTAGATATTCCTTCCATCTCTGCTCTATTTTCATTTCTGCACATCTCGTAGACAGGGTTAATTTTGGGTGGAAGTTTTTGTGGATGGGTTGGTTTTCACATTCTTCCACCTCTTGTCTGTCTAGTTAGGGAGTGTCCTCTTTGGGTTTCATGACCCCTGCTACTGGGAGTCTCATCTAGAGTCACCCTCCGCCGAACTCCCAAAGCTTGCATTGTCTTAGGTCTCCAGCTTGTCATAGAAATGCCCCTGCCCACGGTTTTTCTTCTCTGTAGGCCCTCTGTCCTCTCACTCCCAACCCCTATCAACCCAGGTCTGGTCCACCTTCATTTCTTTATGTGTTCCCTCATCTACCTGGTTCCCTCTCTTCAGCCTCTTCCATTGTGTAGTCTGTTTCCCCTCTGAGCAAGATTTAAGCATCCTCCCTTGGTTCCTTCTTGTTACTTATCTTCTTTGAGTCTGTGAATTGTAGTATGTCTAACACTTTTGATGGAATTTTATCACAAAACAACTAGACTTATCAATGATTTCATCCCCTTGCAGTTCCACTCTCTTAAAATGTAAAAACTACTGAGAAATATTTATAAGGCAATGATACACAAATAATATCTGTAATATAATTTAACACATAGAATTAAATTGATACTGAAAAATATTTAATATTTTATTCACAAATAACAAAAACAAATCTGCAGATATTAACACTATAAGATATAAATAAAACTGACTATATCTTGTAAAGAAAAATTATAATAAGAGTCATGAATAGTTTTTTGTTGTAAGCATACTAATGAAAGACTTAATAGAAAACAATTGAATTTTTATGGTAATCATGCAAATTCTGGCTTAAGATGTTATCTTTAACATATAAAGATGAAAGGAGCAGTGAAGTTTTAAAGAAGTTAAAGAATTTGTTATAGATTAATTAAATGTAGAGTTTGATTCCATATTATGAAGTGTTTCTCTGCTATACTAAAATTCTTTAGTTGAGCTTGTATTTCTAAACGGACCTTTAACCTATGTGTTATTTTATATATATCTAACACTTGTGTCTGTAAGAAAAAAGGCTCAATGGACTCTGCTTATCTTTAAATTGTTCAGGCATGTTATTATATTTTACCCTGCATTATAGTTATTTCTTTCATTACTAGTAAAATCTGCAAAATCTTGAGAATTAAGAAGTGAGTTCAAACATAAATTTTTCGAAATTCTAATTTTTCTTAAATGCCCATATTTACCGTTACCAACAACCACTACTTTGCTAGAAACATCAGGCTCACTTCTCACATTCTTGAGAAAAATTTACCAATTATCCCATCTAAATAATTACGATCTGTCAGCTCTTCTTTCAAGTAAAGACAGTTACTGTTAACAAAGGAGCTATTGTGGTTTACAACTCAATTAATTGCGAGGGAGGTTTTTCTCAAGATAACTGTTATATTTCTGAATGTTGAAGAAACATTTTATGCATGCTGTTTATTTCATCACACAGATTATCAAAGCCAAGTACTCTAAGCTTGACCTCTTAAAATTAATTTTGTACTGTTTCATGCAGGATATTATTATTAAGTGAGACTTTTCCCGCATATTAGCAAAATTGTCTGTCGAAAAGGCCAATGGTCCAGTTAATGCCACAGATTTGAGCTGTGCTACGGAACAGTCGCTTCTGCTACCGCTGTGATACCTTTACAATTACATTTTAAAATAATGAAACCTTTTATTTATAGCTGAGATACACATATACACAGCAAGCTTTGATGGTCTCTGGGTAACAAGTTGAGACTGAGGCATCAGACTCATGATATAATAGCAGTCGCTACCTGAATATTTTGTTTGTTTATTTTCTATACATCTTTATTTTTTATTGCTTTTAAGCCTAATCACAGCTCCACCCCATGCTCTTCTCCCAGTCACACCCTCAGGCCACCTCCACTAAGCCCCAATTCCCTTATCCTCAGAGAAGAGTAACTTCCCTCCCCTCTGTGTACTAAACCAACCTGGTACATTAAGTCACAGTATGACCAGGCAGCCCAGCTATGGGAAAAGGATCCAAAGTCAGGCATCACAGTCAGAGACAGCCCCCGCTCTAAATGTTAGGGAACTCCCATGAAGAACAAGCTGCTCATCTGCTATATATGTGTAGGGTACCTAGGTCCAGCCCATGCATGCTCTTTGGTTGGTGTTCCGGTCTCTGTGAGTCCCCATGGGACATGGTTAGTTCACATTGTAGGTCTTTTGTGGTGTCCTTAACCCCTCCAGCTCCCTTGGTCCTTCTCTCCATTCTTCCACAAGACTCCCCGAGCTCTGCCTAGTGTTTGGCTGTGAGTCTCTGCATCTGCTTCCATCAGCTGCTGGATGAAGCAGCTCAGATGGCAGTTGTGCTAGGTTCCTGTATGCAAGCATAGCAAAATATCAATAATAATGTCAGAGACTGACTCTCTTCCATGGATGGGCGTGAAGTTGGGCCATCCATTGGTTGGTTATTCCCTATATCTCTGCCCTCCTGTACACAAACAATAAATGTGTTGAGAAAGAATTTAGGGGAACTACACCCATCACAATAGCCACAAATAAAGTATCTTGGTGTAACTCTCACCAACCAAGTGGCAGACCTGTATGACAAGAACTTCAAGTCTCTGAAGACAGAAATGGAAAGATAACAGAAGATGGAATGATGTCCCAGGCTTGTGTTTTAGTAGGATTAACATAGTAAAACTGGTCATCTTATCAAAAGCAACCTTCAGTTTAATGCATTCCTCATCAAAATACAAACACAGTTCTTTACAAACCTAGGGGAGGGAGGGTGGGATCGGGAGGGGAGGAGGGAGGGGCTTATGGGGGGATACAAAATGAATAAAGTGTAATTAATAAAAAATTTTTAAAAAAGCAGAAAAAAGAACAATTCTAAATTTCATAAGTAAATGCAGAATAGCTAAAACAATCCTACACAATAAAAGAACTGGAGATATCTTCATCCCTGTCTTCAAGCTATACAGCAGAACAATATTAATAAAATATGGTACTGGCATAGAAATATACTTGTTGATCAATCCATAGAATTGACTCAAAGACCCAGAAATATATCCACACAACTATGCACTCTTAATTTTTGAAAAGGGGGCCAAACCATATAATGGAAAAAAGACAGCATCTTCAACAAATGGTGTTGGTCTAACTGGATATCTACATATAGAAAAATGCAAGTAAATCAGTATTTATTTCCCTGAAGAAAACTCAAATTCAAATGGAGCAAAGACCTCGATATAACAACAGATACACTAAATCTATTAGAAGAGAAAGTGGGGAAAAGCCTCGAACATTGACACAGGAGAAAACATTCTGAACAGACAACAACAGGGTCTAAGATCAACAATTAGTAACTGAAAAGCTTCTGTAAAGCAAAGGATGCTGTAAATAGAATAAAATGACAGTACAGATTGGGAAAAGATCTTCACCAATCCTCCATCTGATAAAGCACTAATAACCAAAATATATAATGAAATAAAAAAATCAAACAATAAACAAAATAACCCAATTAAAAAATAGAGCACAGAACTAGCAGAGAGTTCTCAACTAAGGACTCCCAAAAGGCCAGGAAGCACTCAAATGCTTACCTTCCTTAGTAATCACAGAAATGCCAATCAAAACCACTACTCTTAGATTACAAATCTCAAGTGACTGCACGTGCTGGCAAGGGTGTGGAGAATGGGGAACATGCCTCCATTGCTCGTGGGAGTGCAAACTTGTACAATCACTTTGGAAATCAATCTGGCACTTTTTCAAAAAATTAGGAATAGTGCTACCTCAAGTTCCAGCTCCTGGACATATACCCAAAAGATGCTCCACCATACAACAAGGAAACGTACTCTATTATGTTCATAACAGTTTATTTTCAATAACCAGAAACTGGGAACAACCTAGATGTCCCTCAACCAAAGAATGCCTAAAGTGACTGTGGCACATTTACACATTGGAATACTACTCAGCTATTAAAAACAATGAAATTGTGTAATTTGCAGGCAAATGGATGGATCTAGTGATGATCATCCTGAGGGAGGTAACCCAGACCCAGAAAGACATACATGGTACGTGCTCACTTATACGGGTATTTTAGCAGTAAAGTAGAGGATAAGCATACTACAAGGCACAGACTCAAAGAAAATAAGTAACATGAAGGATTCAAGGGAGGATGCATACATCTCACTCAGAAAAGGAGATAGAATAGACAGAGATAGTGACTGAAGAGAGGAAACAAGAGAGAAGAGGGGGCACAGGGAATTAAAAGAACAGACCTGGGGAGAGTGAGGGTGAGAGGACAGAAGGCCTGTAGAGAGGAAAGAAAACAAGGGTGAGGGTAGCTATGTGACATACTGGAGACCTAAGTCAGGGTAGGCTCCTGGGAGCATATGAGGGGTACTCAAGTTGAGACTCCCAGTAGCAGAGACAAGAGCAACTGAGGAGGACACTCTCTAAGTAGACTAGACTCCTAGCAGAGGGAGGGGAACATCAACTCACCCACAAAAATTCCTACCCAAAATTTTCCCTACCTACAAGATGTGCAGGGATAAAGACAGAGGAGATAGAACAGAGATTGAGGGAATGCCCAACCAAAGATCTACCCTGTCAGAGTGTGCCAACCCCTGACATTATGAACGAAGCTCTGCTAAACTGGCAGATAGGAGCCTGACAGAGCTGTTCTCTGAGAGGCTCTACCCAGCAGCACCTCAGAACAGATGCCAAGACTAACAGCCAAACATTGGGTGACGTGTAGGGTATCTTGTGGAAAAGTGGGAGGAAAGAAGAAAGCACCTGGAGGTGACAGGAGCTCCCCACGCAGAACAAAGCCAACTAACAGGGTCCAAAGGGGTTTGCTAAGTCTGAAGCATCAACCAAGGACCATGTAGGAACTGGACCTAGGGCCCCTACAAAGATGGATCAGATGGGCAGTTTAGGCCTCATGTGGGTCCTCTCGTAAGGGAAATGGGGATTAAATTGGACATGGACTCGTTTGCCGGCTTTTTGATCACTTTCCCCTGGCAGGATTGCCTTGCCAGGCCACAGGGGAAGAGGATATTTTCAGTACTGATGCAACCTGATGAGCTGGGGTGGTTGTGAAAGGGAGCTCCTATATTCTGAGGAAAAGGGGAGCAGGGAATGGAGGGAGAGTGAAACTGGGAGGGGAGGAGGGATGGTGCTACAACAAGGATGTAAAAGGAATTTAAAATTTTTTCTTGGATTCATAATCTAGTTATTTATAGTAACAGATGAAATTTTAGGGATTACAACTACAATAAAATTTGTTATTTTCTATGACAAAAAAATTAACTGTACTCTACCAGAGAAATATGGAATTTAAAAAATTGACTTGTAAATAATTTCTAGACACAAATTATTTGATTTAATAACTGGGATAAAAGCAATGCTACCATCTATTGCATCCCTAAACTGCATTCGCATTAGCCTGACAGTTTCTAGCCTTACGGATATAAGTGTAAGGGGAACTTATCAGTTCCACAATAAGAGGAATTTTTCTTTATTAAATGTATGCTTTCAAAGAGAAAGGTTATTTGCTTTGCACAGGAAACAACCTCAGCATCCACTCCACTCAAAAACAAATTGTGTTTCCAGGGCAAAGATAGTAGATTGATATTAATAGGCATTCTGTTCTCGAGCAACTTATTCTATTAGTTTGTTGCCTCTGTACCTTCAGGAGTTTGCAGAATCAATGGCCTAAAAGATTTTGGAGTCTCCAATATTTAGAGTTTATATTTTTAGTGCTTTAAAAATGTTCTGTTCCTTTTCTTTTCTTTTTAGAAGGTATACTACATCTTTTGTTTCATGTCTTAGAAAATTTCTAAGTGGATAGTTAAAAGTAAGGGAAGTGTTAAGGTTAGGTGATTAAGCATGTCAGGGTCCAAAGATACCAGGTGTAGGTAAGTTTTGGTGAAGATAAATGTTAATATTTTTGATTCATTTTCTCAAAGTCATTGTTATATGGCTTAATGCATATTTAAAAATGTTTTTTTCATGTCTTACAGAGCTTTTCAGTTTCAGGAGTTCCCATTTATTGATTGTTGATATTAAAGCCTGAGCTCTTGGTGTTCTGTCTAGAAATTTGTCTTCTGTGCCAATGGGCTCAAGGCTCTTGCCACTTTTTCTTCTAACTGATTTAGTGTGTCTGCTTCTTTTTTCATCCGCTTGGACTTTACTTTTCTGCAGGGTGATAAGTATGTATCTATTTGAGTTTTTCTATATGTAGACATCCAGTTAGACCAGCACCATTTATTGACGATGCTGTCTTTTTTTCCATTGTTTAATATTGGCTTTTTTTGTCAAAAAAACAGGTATCTGTAGGTGTTTGAGTTCCCCCTGTCAGTGGACTTGGGAAGAGGAATAGAGGAGGAAGAGTGTGGGAACAGGAGGAAATGAAGGCGGAGGCTACAACTGGGATACAAAGTGAATAAATTGTAAATAAAAATATTGACGATAATAATAATGTAAAAATGTTTCATTTATTTATTTAAAATTATGTTGTGGAATTATGATGAGAGAACAAGATATGAGAGTGCATTTTGAAATATTTAGTTATATAATAAAAGAAACAATTAATGCAGATCCTCTGCTTTAGTGCCAATGAATGCAAACCTACTTGATTGCATGCTGTAAATGCTAAATCTAGGGAGCAGCACTTTAGACTGAAAAGAAGAGAAAAGGTTAGACAACAAATTCTGTGAAGTGGGTGGGGCTATAAGTGAGTACAATAATCCAGTTAGATAAATGTGAATATAGGATAGCATATTAAAATTAAGAGAGCTAACCAAATGTAAAAATATTTTAATATATTCATTCTGAAGTGAAAGGTTATACATTTGCTAGTAATACAGAATCAATCATTATCCATGGCATACCTGAATCAACATCTCACAGTGTGTTATATACACACGTACAAATATTTTGTCATTTAAAAAAGAAAATATTTTAAAGACACAGTTCTGAATTTATTATTCAATTGAATAAAACATTACTATCAATAACTTAACTGCTTTAGCTGTACTGCTCTACAGCAGTGGAAGAATATCTCTACATTGATGAGCATCTTGACATTCGAGTGGGAAATGACAGCTTCAGAAACTAGGAGGTTCTCCTTCACTCTTTTGAAGAACTTTCAGCTTCAGCTCTTAGTTGGCACCTTGGCAATGCTTAACATTTCATGCTTTATAAATGCTACAGACAAGAACATTGTATCTGAAGAACATTTAAATTGGAGTTGGTACACATGAGCTTTACTTGTATAGGCATGAGGGCAGACAATAAAATTATTATTGAGTAGATAGATACTTTGTTTTGTTTTTTGTATCTGTAACATAATAGTTTTCAGGTCATATGTTGTGATATTTCTCTGAAATGTTTGTGGTATAAGCAATATTGATAGCACACTGCATTTGTTTGATAAACATTTAATTTCTCAAGACCATGTGAAAAAAAAATCTGGACTTCCCTTTAATCTTCAATCAAAATTGTAATGCTATATATACTTGCATCAAAGCTTTGTTTCTTTATTTTCCATTCAGCCATCCTTCCTTGTTTCCTCCCTTCCTTCTTTCCTCCCTCTTCTTCCTTCTTTAGTTATAGTTAACTCTCATTTCCCTTGCTGTTTCTTTTCTTTCTACTTAATTGTGTTTTGTTCTTATATAAGTCAATAAGCATAATAAAAGTCTCAAAAGTATAATGTGGGGCATTTAGGAAATAAAGAGATATGAGTATTATAGGGAAATTTAATTCCATAAACACCTGGATCAGGAATCAAGGTGTGGTGGTTTTTGTTCTTCAACTCAATTGAACAAATATATAAAGTAGTAGAATGATACGTGTAACCACTAAGAATACATCTTCTGTTCTTTTGTACACATCTTGTGTTTACAAAAGATGTTTTAGACATGATGTTATTATTGTTTTCTACTCAGTACACGTTTAGAGTTGAGAGATATTTATATTGGTACTTCTGTATAAGTAAAATGACATATCTCAAAAAATGCTGCAGAAATTCTATTTTGAGAGATGAAGAAACAAGGAATCCTGATTTATGAGCAATGACAGGTTGAGTTAGGGCTTGTAGTGTGAGAAAGTAATACACAAAAGACAACACTTTATTAATAGTAAGTACAAACACCCGCAAATGGAGAGATAAAAGAACCACCAGGTATCTAGCTGAGATTTCTTAACTTAGCCCTTTACTGCGTCAAGCATCTGGTCAATGTAGCCTAGACTTTCACAAAGTAGACCAGGGGGACCTGAGGAAGTCTTGAATATAAGGGTTGAATCATTCCTTTTATAACACCCACTGGAACGGCTTTGAGTGTGTTAAGAATCATCTTTGAAGATAAAGTCATGTAATCAAAGCATGTATATCTTAACTTTAAGGCCAATCAGTTTGGTTTGGTGGCCTTGTTGAATATAGCGTACTGTTATATATAGGATATATATGCAAAATGCTACTGTTTTCTTAAAGTTAATTTGGCTTTTTTAAACTTATTAAATCTTCAAATCATAAGAAAAAGTTGTCGTACATTTCAGTAATTAATGACCAGGTTACGGTGTGAAAGGCAATATTTGTTTCAGTTTTTAACTATGGATTCATGTTTTGTGATCAGAACAAAGATTTTTATCAAAGACGTGTTTTGCGTCAGTTAGTTTGTATTGTCTAAAACCAACAACAGCACAATGTCAGGGCCTACAAAAGCCACTTTTATCATTTTACATTCGAATGTAAGTGTTTTGTATTTTTATACAAGCAGGGTTTCATTAAGTCTCAATAAGCATACCATTATGTGGACACTTTATTTTTCTAAATTTGTTTGAAGAAGTATCTTTTCTAAATGTGTCCAGCTTTTATCACATAAAACAACTGCAAAGAAATTTTGGCAAGAAAAGAATCTCTTCAGTATCTGTGCATACTCTTTTCCATGCTTGATTATTCTACTCATCAGAGCAAGTTTCCTTCAGGAAACTTTGTGAGGAAAGCTAAACGAAGACATACAGAATAGGACATTCTGGAAAAAATCATGGAGTAACTTGATCATGAATATACCAGATTCAAAGGTCTAGTAACACTGATATCCTAAAGAAGGCTCTTGGATGTGCCCTGTCACTTTAAAAGCACATCCAATTAAGACCATTATTGCTCATTACACAAAACAAGGGCAATAAAATAAGCACAGAGAGTGAAAAGTTTTCCCAGATGATGTGGTTCAGGTTTAGAAAATGCCAAGGGAAAAAAAAACCTAATAGGTCTATTTCATTTTTTTTTCTGCTATCAAAAATAATCATAACAGGTGATATTGTGAATCAATAATAATAGCAAATAATACAATATTTACATTTACGTAGGTTTCAATTAAAATAGTATTACCAAATGCCTTGCATCTGAATTTTAGCAAGTTTTCAATATACTTTCCTCATAAGTTGTTTCCATTTTCCACGTGCACATATTACACACATGTTAGTGTTTTCTTAGCAAAGTAAAGACTTCTCAAAAGAACAGGGTTTCACATCAATTAGTTTCTATTATGTTAAAAAATAATTGTCAGGGCCTACAAAGCACATTTTATCTTTGTGCTTTGGAATTCAAGTTTTATATATATTGACTTCTTTTTCCATTTATTGCCCCCTGATCTCTTTCGGTTTTCTTATTGCTCCAACTAAAAATTCAAGTACTATGATGAATAGATATGGAGAGAATGGACAGCCTTGTCTTGTTCCTGATTTTAGTGGGATTAATCTGAGTTTCTATTAAGTTGATGTTAACTATGAACTTGATGTAAACCATCTTTATTATGTTGGAACATGTCTCTTGTATTTTAATCTTCTCAGGACATTTACCATGAAGCAGTGTGGATTTTGTTTTGTTGTTGTTGTTTTTTAATTAATTAATTAATTAATTAATTAATTACAATTAATTCACATTATATCCCTGCTGTAGCACCCTCCCTTGTCTCCTCCCAGTCCCATCCACCCTATGTCTTTTCCCTAGTTCCCTGATAGGGGTGGACCTCCTCCCCTACTATCTGACCCTATCCTATCAAGTCTTATCAAGGCTGACTGCATCATCTTCCTCTGTGACTTGGCAAGGCTGCCCACCTCAGGGGGAGGTGATCAAAGAGCCAGCCACTGAGTTCATGTCAGAGACAGTCCCTGTTCCCCTTACTAGGACACCCACTTGGAAACTGAGCCATCCTGTTAGAAATAGTCCGTGTTCCCCTTACTTTGGAAAACTACTTGGTTACTGAGCTACCACGGGCCACTGGAGCAGTCTGTTAGGCCACAGAGGAGGACTTTGCAGCCAGCCCTGAAGATACCTGATAAAACAGGGTCAGATGAAAGGGGAGGAGGTCCTCCCCTATCAGTGGACTTTGAAAGGGGCAGGGAGGAGACCAGGGAGGGAATGTGGGGTTGGGGAGGGAATGAGGGAGCGGGATACAGCTGGGACATAGAGTTAACAAAATGTAAATAAAAATAAAAATAAAAATAAAAATAAAAATAAAAAAAATTTAAAAAAAATAAAATAAAAACATAAGTTTTCAGAATGAAAAAAAAAAAAAAAGGAAACTGAGCCATCTACGGGCTTCCTCTAAGCAGGGAGTCTATGTTCTCTCTATGCATGGTCCTTGTTTGGAGTATCGGTCTCTGTAGCCCCCCCCCCCCCAGCTCAGGTTTTTTTGTTTTTTGTTTTTTGTTTTTTGTCTCTGTTGTTCTTATGGAGTTCCTGTCCCCTCCAAATTGTTCTATCTCCCTCTTCTTCCATAAGGATTCCTGCACTCTGCCCAGAGTTTGGCTATGAGTCTCAGTATCTCCTTCGATACTCTGGTGGGTAGAGTCTTTCAGAGGTCCCTTGTAGAAGGCTCCTGTTCTGTTCTGTGTCTTCCTCTACTTCTGATATCTATCCTGTTTTCCCTTCTGAGATGGATTTTGTCGAAGTCTTTTTCTCCATCCAGCAGGATGATCATGTTGCTTTTGTCTTTCAGTTTTTATTTGGTGGAATAATGATACGTATCGATAAACTTCTACAGTTGAGGAGTTACAGCTAAGTATCAGGATACAAAATTAACTTGCAAAAATTGGTATCCTTTCTATATACAAACGACAACCAACTGAGGAGCTTTTACGATAGCCTCAAAAAGAAAATTAAAAAAAAAATATATCTTGGGGTAAATAACTCTAATCTAGCAAGTAAAACACTTGTATGATAAAAACAAATAATTTTTGTTTTTAAAAATTTAAAATATTGAAGAAAGAAACTGAAGATATAAGAAGAAGGAAGGATCTCCCATGCTCCTGGATCAGTAGAATTAATGTAGTGGATATGACCATCCTACCAAAAGCAATATACAAATTTGCTGCAATGCTCATGAAAATTCTAACATAATACTTCACAATTCTTGAAAGGACAATTTTCAGCCCCATATTGAAACACACACACACACACACACACATCAAGACAGCTTAAAAAAAAAAGATACTGATTAATGCCTTATTGGGTTTTTGCTTATGGTTTCTGTTTTGTGTCTTTATGGGATTTTTATTTGGGTTAATATGCATCCCTGTGCCTATATGTGTTTCTTCTGTTTTTTCTTTGGTTTTCTAATATCAGGTTTTTTGTTTTTTGTTTTTAGATACTTGTTTCTTTTCTAAAGGAGAAAGAACAAGAAAGTTTGTATATTTGGGTGAATGAAGAGATGGGAAGGATCTGGAAGGAGTTTGAGGACTGAAAACTGTAATCAGAATATATTGTATGAAAAAATTTTATTTTCAAGGAAAACCTCCCCTATCAGTGGACTTGGGGAGGGGCATGCATGCAGAAAGGGGAGGGAGAGTGGGACTGGGAGGGGAGGAGGGAGGGGCTTATGGGGGGATACAAAATGAATAAAGTGTAATTAATAAAAATTTAAAAAGTTAAAAAAGATATCATGATGAAACCCCCCCAAAAAAAAATAAAAAGCAAAACTAACATTTAAGTAATGTTTATGTTTAAGAGAAAAAGAATAGAGGACAACATTGAGAAATATCTATAAGCATAAAATTTTTTCAGTATTCTGTTAAATGTCATAGTATAAGTATGAAGTTTTCATCTCTTCTTTATAGGTTATTTGACAAGTGCAGGTGTGATTCTGAAAAAAAAAAACAGATAAACTGAAATTATTTGTCATCGTATATAGGCTACTTTCTAACATTTCAAATTCTTAAAGTTGAAGGGGAGCTTCTTGTGAGCGAATGTACTTTGAAACCTCAACCAGGAATGTTGTTTTGCTCATTTAAATATCTTCAAATGCATCAACATTCTACGCTAATACACACAATAAGTACCGAGTTAAAAAAAATAAAGTCCAATTTCACAGTCAAAGAGAACAGCAAATATTGCATGTTTACTCATTTGTCTAAGTGAATTTGAACTATAGAAAATTTTACCTTTAAAGTATTCTTAAACAGAGACAGAGAAGAGGCAGACATGTCCTTGGAATGCTAAGCATTGATATTGATATATCTGGTTATAGAACCTAACCTCACCCTCCCAAGTGCCCTAAATGGTAGACACAATCAGCTTAAATGTGATGATTATAACCTGGATGAACGAAAATTTAACAGGCTTGTCTTAAGAATATATAATTGCTTACTAAGTAATTTATTTAAGAAATGTTTATGAAGTTATATACACATCCTAAAGCCTTCAGAAATTAGAGAATAAGATTCTGGGGGCAATTTTGCTCAATTCTTTTTTGTAAAACAATAAAAATGAAATTTGAACAACAAAAAGTATTCTCATTTGATCTTCAAAATGTATGTGAACGTGCTAGGCAAGGCAGTGCACACTTGAGGTCCTGTGCACAGAGGCATAGACTCATGGATCCTTGGGCCTGGGTGGTCAGCCAACCTTGCCCACTGTGCAAACCCCAGCAAAGTTAAAGACACTGTCTTCAAAACAAGATGGATAGGTATTGAGAAATGACTCTTTAGGTAAACAGCTGGCCTCCACATGCCCTTACACTCATAAAATCATTCACTTACACACACACACACACACACACACACACACGAATGCTAACTAAACCGACAGGAAATTCATGCTAATAATGATAAGTAAATACAATGAACGCAGATGCTGTGAAATTTTATCTTAAATCTCCGTGCTCTTGGTGTCTGTGCCACTTTCAGCCTGAATTTATCTTTTCCCAATGAGCTTCGTCTTCATGCTGGTCATTCAGAGTGCTTGTGCAGAGCAGAGCTCACGTAGCACTTCACATACAGTGCATGCGCTCGTTGAAACAGTAACGTTTAATAATACTTCGGCATGTAATAACACTTGTATTATTTTTGGTATAGAATATTATTGTCATTATTATTTTTGTAATGTTCCTTAGTCTTGATATGGATGAAGGTTATGTGTTTTTTTGTAAGCTGTGTTGGCTCTACTAATAAAGAAGTTGGGAAATTATATTCTTGACCCTAGCATACTTGGAAAAATGACCTATGATTTTTAACATGGAATATTATGGAAGGTAATGTTCCACATATCATTGCTTTTCATTACCGGGTTATTACTGGTTCATTACTGGGTTAGAAATGGGATTTAAGTATGGGCTAAAAGTAGTGGCCACATATCATTGATCTACAGTCTACTTCCACTGTGTATCAAAAGAAATGTTTTTAACTGTAGGAATATTATAAAATATCTTAAAATTGTAGACCAGAAAATATGAAGCTCTTTGGCTTTGCTAATCCCTTCATAAATCTTGGTATTAGATTTGGGAGATATGACTCACTTACATAATGCTGCTTAAAGGACAAGGAAAGCACAGAAGCTTTTCTTTGTTTACACCCTTAGTCTCATTTGCCCTAATTATGTGCCTGTGTGAATGTGTCGCTGTCTTATTTCAGCTGAGCAATATTACAACAGCCTGCCGTTTCCTCTGTTACTGTAGTATCCTATAACAAGCTTTTTGAATTCTCTACCCAAGAACTTATATTCAATATGAAAATAGTGATAACCAGAACATTAAGAAATTAAGAACATAATATGCTCTCACAATTAAAAGGACATCACATGGAGGTATGTAAAACTTCTAAGCACATAATTTGAACTTTAATTGAAACTTTGTACATTGATTTAAAGAAACAAATAAGAATGAGTATAAAGTCCTGGATTTAGAATCTGTTGTATTTATTAATTTTTGAGCTTCTTTTCATGTAGCTATAAAGCAGACAGAAGATGAAATTTTAGCCATACCTAGCTAAATCAAGATGGGGTAACAATGGCAAGATTGAGAAAATAAGACGCATGAAAATAAATTTAGAACAACGATATATTATATAAATATAATTCTTTCTTTTACATATATATAACAAATATAATAAAGTAGAAAAATGTTAGTAATTATCATGTGTCTATCTTCTAGAATAGACACATGATAATTTGCATGTGTCTAAAAGTTGCATACTTGCTAACGTGAGGACCTAAATACACTATTGTGTCTAAATGTATCTCAAAAATACTTTGTCATTTAACATGATGTAACTGCTTATTTATGTCTGAGATTAAATCCTGTTTAATTAGAAATCTGAAGCAATGTAAGTCTATTCCATACATTTAAATGCTTTAATGTAGTTTATGGTACACAGTTGGGTATATATAATTAAATACCCAATAAACCTTTTGATTCAGCATTGCTGGTTAGATGTGGTGGAGAGGAATTGCTTCTTTTAAGCACAGAGGATGAATGAGTTTTTCAATGTCATTGACTGAATGGCAAGGTTATTATAAGGTAATGGGGTGATGGTTATATGGTCTGTAAATTTGTCAAAGTCATCTACTGTCTGTATTTGATTTTGAACTATGGAATTTAGATGAAAGAATGTATTTAAGAGGGACAATATGAGGTCAGTATAGGTTTGTACTTTGAAGATGAGAGATTGGCCACACAAAAGCATGTGCTTAATATTGCATTCTGTTACTCAGTTTCATCTTTACTTCAGTAAAACATAATTTTCAGAGCACAGAAAAACAGAAATGTAATGCTATGAAATTTTCCTCCGCATTTTACTAAGTCATGGTTCATTATAAACCTTCTTTGTAATAATCATGTAACGTTTATGGATGGAAGTGCACACATCATGAAAATTTAATGTGTACATGAGTATCATGGGCTTCTAAAAACCCATAAAGGATATTAATTTAGTACTTACATATCCAAGTTTAAACCTCAGTGCTGACCAGATACTCTGAATCTATTGAATGTTAAGTTTGGCACTGATTTAATACTTGACTGTTTGGAAGCTCAGCATAAAAATAATGAGGCAATGACTATTAAGTAATGGTAGTAATAAAAATACATTTTTCCTTTAAATTAATTTTCTTAATATCAGTCATCTATCATGTATTATCTGTTTATCTATGTCTCTATCACTACCATCCATTTATTATCTGTCATCTTTCTATTATCTGTTTATCTTTTATTATTTGCTATTTTGTCTACCATTTTTTCCATCTAACACCATTAATTTTCCCTGTATATTATTTTCTAAATTTTTTACTTGCTCTTATATTCTAAAAAAGACTTCGTTCTTAACCTGTTTAATGGGTCCCCAGTGAATATTTGTAGAGTGAATGGATTTTCCAAAGTGTCAGAGAATCTATTCATAGAATTTCAAAATTCAACTCAAATACACTTCTATCATATAGTGGTCAAAATTCATTTTTTCTATTCTGTCTGAGCTCTAAGACACCTACTTTGTATTCCTTGCTTGTCACTCCTGTCATTTTATTTGCTGAATTATTATTTCAGATACAGTGTACCCTGAGGCTTAGAGTTGAATATAACAGGAAGGCACGCAGTGAACGTGATAGAGTTCAGCGAGTGTTAGCATATGTGTGTCCAAGTTTGTGAGGAGGAATCAGTGGGATTCATAATTAGCTGGTACTTACATAAGATTCATAAAGTAGAAGTCATATGAGATGCCCAGGTTTTTTGGTAAGACTTTCAATAAATGAAAATACATAGGACATGAAGAAACCATCTATATTAGCTTTTTATTGTTTATTATTATTAGTTACATTTTATTATCTCTGTATCCCAGCTGTATCCCACTCCCTTATTCCCTCCCAATCCCACCCTCCCTCCCTCAGGTTCTCCCTGCCCCTTTCCAAGTCCACGGATTGGGGAGGACCTCTTCCCTTTTTGTCTGGCCCTGTTTTATCAGGTATCTTCAGGGCTGGCTGCAAAGTCCTCCTCTGTGGCCTAGCAGGACTGCTCCTCCCTTGGGGGGTGGGAAGGTCAAAGAGCCTGCCATTGAGCTCCTGTCAGAGATAGTCCTTGTTTCCCCTACTATGGGAAACCAATTGGTTATTGAGCTATCACGAGCTTCACCCGAGCAAAGGTTCTAGGTTATATCCATACATGGTCCTTGGTTGGAGAAACAGTTTCAGAAAAAACCCCTGTGCCCAGATATATTTGGTCGTTGTGGGGCTCTTTACACAATGTGGACATAAAGACTTTCTGGACTGCCCCTCCATCTTTTTCTCTCTTTTCTTCCTTCTTTTTCCTACTTCCTTTATTTTTAAATTATCTTTGTTATTATTAAAATTGAATTTTTGAGAGTTTCATTTAGGTATCCAGCACATCTGCTTACTTTCTTCCCTCACTAAATTTTATTTCCCTATCAGCACTTTCACCATCACCCGATAAGCCACATCCCCATATTAATGCCTGTCTGTTTCGCTTTGCGACCCACTGATTTTAACCAGGGGCATCTGTGTGGCTGCAGGTTTGAAGCTGCCCATTGTAACCTGCTCGTCTCAGTTTGGTACAATACTGGAGACAGTCACTGGCTTCCCATTATCCACCAGTTCCAAGTAGTTCATCAGGGATGGGGTGGGGGGTGCATTGGTTCCTCTGATTTCCACCCTAATCCTCAATTAGGATTGTTTTTATTTTAGGCTTTATATTAATGTTAATAACAATTTTAAGCCAAGTTTTTTAATTTTTATTTTTATTAATTACAATTTATTCACTTTGTATCTCCCCTGTAGCTCCCTCCCTCCTCCTCTCCCAAGCCCACCTTCCCTCCCCTTTCTCCACCCATGCCCTTCCACAGTCCACTGATGGTGGAGATCTTCCTCCCCTTCCTTCTGATCCTAGTCTGTTGGGTCTCAACAGGACTGGCTGCATTGTCTTCATCTGTGTCCTGGTAAGGCTGTTCCCCCCCCAGGGGCAGATGATCAAAGAGTAGGTCAATCAGTTCATGTCAGAGACAGTCCCTGTCCCCATTACTATGGAACCCCCTTGGACACTGAACTGCCATGAGCTACATCTGTGCAAGGGTTCTAGGTTATATCCATGAATGTTCCTTGGTTGGAGTATCAGTCTTAGAAAAGACCCCTGTGCCCAGATTGTTTGGTTCTGTTGATCTCCTTTTGGAGCTCCTGTGTTCTCCAGGTCTTACTACTTCCTACTTCTTTTATAAGATTCCCTGTCTTCTACTCAAAGGTTGGCCACAAGTCTCAGCACCTGCTTTAATATCCTGCAGGATAGAGCTTTTCAGAGGCCCTCTGTGGCAGGCTCCTGTCCTGTTCCCTATTTTCTCCTTCTTCTGATGTCCATCCTCTTTGCCTTCTGAACAGGGACTGAGCATTTTAGCCAGAGTCCTCCTTCTTGATTAGTTTCTTTAGATGTACAGAGCCATTTTTTTTTTTGCACTGTGAGAGAACAGATTTAGTTGACTTTTCTACATGTGGATATCCATTTTTCCCACCACCATTTGTTGATGAGGCTGTCTTTTCCCCAGTATGCCTTTTTGGTCTGCTTGTACTTTTATGGGCTTATATCTGGGTTTTCTATTCTATTCCAATGTGTATTTTGTGTCAACACTTTGTTGTTTTTTATTACTCTGCTGCTGTGGTATAGTTACAAGTCAGAGAGGGTAATGGTTATTAAAAAGAGGACTTTTGAAATCTCTGGAGATCACTTGGGAATAAAGTGAAAATTATCCACTACCCTATGTGGGAAGGAACAATCCACTATGGAACTAACTACCTGAACAAAATACAGCATGAGGCTCATAAGATGGTTCAATGGGTAAAGGTACTTGCTGTCAAATCTGATATCTTGATTTTAATACCTGATTCCCACATAATAAAATTACCTCCCCCACCGCTCACTAGTTGTATTCTGTCTTCCATTTGTATGACAGGTCATGCAAACTCACTCACTTAAGCTCTTACAATCATTAATACAAAATGAATACAACATAAAAACTAAAAGAAAAAATATGAGGGAATTGGGACAAATTGGAAAAAGTTACTGAGTTACTGTTTTATATTTCCACATGTAGTTACTTTTAGGAGGGTTATCTGAGGAGATTAGGGTCAGAAATCAAGCTCCTAAGTATTTGATAACTGGATGAGCTGCCATTTCACATTGCTCTGAGTCTTCTTGTTAACTCCCTCTCTATGCTCATCTGCCTTCTCACTGCATCTGGAATTACATTCCCATGACTTTAATGGTAATTTTATTCCACTTGCTACAATTGATTTGAATGGCAAGCGACAATTGACAGAGGCCTAAAATATGATGTCTTCAGAAGCCATTTAGGATGAAGGATACTTGGAGGTTGCTTCCATATAATTCAGAGGGAGACAGAAAGCAGAGACTATTAAAGACAATGGCTGAGAATTTTAAAAATATGAGAAATTCGGGTTTTTTTTTTCATTACAATTGAATAAACATGTTTGAATGTTTAGTTATGCGGTCTATCTGCATTGACAATTGTTATTTAGTTTTATTATTTACTTTTATTTTTTATGTACAGGTGATTTCCCTGCACATATGTCTGTGCCCCACATGAAAGCCAGGTGCCCGGAGAGGCTGGAAAAAGACATCACATTGCCTGGAACTGATGCTAGAGACAGATATAAGCCAAAAGTTGGGTTCTGATTCTTCTAAAAGAATATCCTATGGTCTTAACCACAGAACCATCTCATTAGCCCATCTCTTCAGTAATATAGAAATGATCAAAGATGTATGGGGAAAAAATCACTTAGAAATATATTTGATTGTTGTTTGGGCCAGATTTTGCTACTTGTTCATAGACTATATTAAGAAATTGTTTAGTGGGTACAAGATAGCGGCAATGTAAAAAAAAAAAAGAGAGAGAGAGAGAGAGAGAGAGAGAGAGAAAGATAGTGACAATGTATTGCTTACAAGGTTATTAGAAATCAGCAGTGGCAGACTGAGGACTGAAAGCTAACACATAAATAACTGCACGTTCTCCAAGTTTCCAACATTTTCATTTTGGTGCAGCAACATCTCTGCAAAATGTTTTATGCCTCACTCTCACTTGGAAGATGAAAAGAAAGTGTGAGTTTTTAATGTGAGGTTAAATGGATCACCATACCAAACTAGAGACCTCTGTAATATTGAAGTATTTCTGTGTTTGAATAAATGATGCTGGATTGGAGATGAAGGGAATTTTTGTCTTTTTTACTGCCTTTCACTTAAGATTCTACCTCCCCACATTTTATTAGCTCCTTGAGGATTTCATACAATGAATTTTGATCATATTAACTCTTCATCCAACTTCTCCAAGTTCTACCCCTTTCCCTACCCAAATAACTCTCTGTTCTTATTTATTTTTCCAAATCTATCTAGTTCAGTTTCTGTTTCCTATATTCTTTGGTGCTATGGAAAACCTCCAGGGTCTATATCTTAAAGATAACTAACTCTCCCACTCAGAATAGTTATCACCTGCCAAGAGAACCTCGGCTTTTTACTTTTTGTTTTAAGTGGATTAATTTTGTTTATCTGAATTTTATAATGCTCAATTATTTCATGAGTATATATTAATTTTCCATATGTATCAAGCACAAGAAAATTCAAAAAAACAAGTCAAAGTGTCTAAAAATTGAAGCAAATGATTTTGAATTCATCAGGGATTGTCTCTGACATGACCTCAGTGGCTGTGTCTTTGATCATCTTCCCCTGAGGGGGGAGCAGCCTTGCCAGGCCACAGAAGAGGACAATGCAGCCAGTCCTGATGAGACCTGATAGGCTAGGGTCAGATGGAAGGACAGGAGGACCTCCCCTATCAGTGGACTGGGGGAGGGTCATAGGAGGAGAAGAAGGAGGGAGGGTAGGATTGGGAAGGAATGAAGAAGGGGCTAAGCTGCAATACAAAATGAACAAATTGTAATAAATAATAAATAAATTTTTCAAAAATGTTTGAAACAATAAAAAAATGAAGGAAACTATGGATTTGCACAGAAACAAGACTTATGCTCTGTAACTAAAAGTGTGCACAGGTCACAAAAAGAAATAACTGGTGATAGAGAGCTGAGTAAGGATAAATGTAGTGTAAAGGGATCTGGGGGCCCATGAATTTTGTGATTTAACTCTGTGTGCCTGAGGGATTGGGTTTTCCCTGTAGAGCCCCGGGAGAAAATTATTATTTCTAGATAACATGTTACCATGTGAGTTCATAGAGTTAATCTGGAAACTACAGGAAAGATGCCAGTATCGAAGGTGGCTAAAATAAATCATTAAAAGGGGAAACAGAGAGGAAATGTGTAAGGAAATTTATTTACTAGAGTCTCAAGATTTAGATCTATGCAATGTCCTTTGTGATCAACAGCACCTGAGATTTCTAATGTTAATAGGGGTAAAGACTGTAATAAAAGAATGTAAAACATGCCTACTGTAACTATTTTCATATATATATATATATATATATATATATATATATATATATATATATATTCATTTCTGTAGACAATACAATGACCTATCAAATAAGCAAACTTGAAGAGCAGTGTAATTAGTCCAGATGTTCAGCTTGCTGCAACCAGGTCTTTCCAAGCTCTGTTCTAAGAGCTGAGCAGTGGAGAGATGTGGAAATAGTGGTTGCTCTCTGTAAGAATTTATAACCTCGGCCTGGTGGCTAAAAACTATAATTCCAACACTTGACAGATAAATCTAGTAGGATTGAGGACACCTCGGGTTATAGAAGACCCTGTCTCAGCATTCACTTTCTTATGAAAAGAAGCAGTTGGGGCCTTGGTTACAGTTTTAAAGATTTCCTATCATGGTAGGAAGCATCATGAAATTCAGGCAGGCAGGCAGGCAAGCAGGTATTGGAGTAGTTACTGAGAACCACATCCTCCTGATCCACAGAGAGAAAGACAAAGCCTCAGCATGACAGGTTTTTGTTGTTGTTGTTGTTGTTTGTTTGTTTGTTTGTTTGTTTTTGTTTTTTTTTTAACCTCTAAGTTCACCACCAATGACACAGTTCCTCCTACAAGGCCATAGCTCCTAATCTTCAAATCTATCAAAGTGTTCCACTCCCTGGTGACCAAGAATTCAAATATATGTGCCTATTGGAACCTTTGTATTCAAACCACCACAATTATTTTTTACTAACTAGATTCCATTGCTTACATCTTTTTTATGATGCTGTTAAGGTGAAATCAACCTCCAGACATTCACAGGTCAGATAAAGCTGGGCTCCCAACTTTTATACCATTGCCTCAGAACTATGCTTCCCTAAAACTGACTGCAGCCGTCAGCTTCCTTCTCATAACAAGTTACATTTATAATTCAGGCTCTTCTCTGAAAGGAACCACTTACTCGATATGAACACCAATGTTAATATGTAAGCTTTTCTTCACTGCTAATGTGTGCCAGACTTTAACAAACTCCACAAAATGGATGCACAATATAATAGGCAAACCTATTATTCATTTTAAAACACCAAAAACAAAGCAAAAAATGATATCTATTGAAACCTTTTATACTTAAAAAACAAAATCACAATAGCAGTTTAATTCAGTGTCCTAGACATAGCCAGGATTCAGTCAGTTTTCTTTACAAATATTCCTTCTTTTAAAATAAAACATCACACTCGGATATGGATATTTAAATAAAGAGTGAGGTTAAATTTTAGTGAATCTGTCCTTCCTTAATCTCTCTTACATTCTGTTTTTCTTCATTTTCCATCTCAGACATCCACTCTATTCCTACTCCTGTCTCCCTTTCTCCTCTCTTCCTTATGCTCTCCATCTTGCTTTCCATTCCTTCTATTTTGCTAGATCATGTATGCATATACACATATGCATATTTCATGATCATTAATTGCAGTGTCCCAGAACTAAGAATTTAATATAATAGCTGTGTTATATAACATAATACATTATTGTATGAATTTAGAGTGAGAAATATTTGCCTTACACATAAAATAATGAATATACAAGCTATACTGGCAACAGCTATAGAGAATTACAGGTTTAAAGGAAACTATTGAGGAGAAATCCCAAAACGGATGCTTTAGATGTTGAGCAGTTAAAGATGATTGACATCTGACTCTAGTTTATATGATAATACCTCCAGTCAGTGGCTAAGCTGACAGTGAGAACTTTTTCCATTCTATATTTTTTTCTTTTCCAAATAAAAAACAGGTTCTGTAGAATTAAATTACAGGCGAAAAAATTAAGAAGCTTGTTTTTTTTTTCATCCAGATTGAACGTGTAGATAATTTAACTTTGTTCTTAAATTTAAGTACAATAACTCTAAACAAGTCAATAGGCACCCTGAACATATTTACCACAAGATTTATTTGTTAGCTTCAAAAAGATCTAGAAAAATACCAGTTTTCTCACAAAACAATTTAAAATAGTTGCTTACAGATTTCTTTTTTTTTAATGACACAACAGGTACTTGCAGTCAGCAAATGACCTTGGGGGTAAGTCCAGAAATTCCTTGAAACATATCTGCATCAAATCACTCATGCATCCATTAGTTTTCCAATTTTGGCACAAGATTTCTTTTTCCGTGAGATTCTGATGAAATTATTTCTTAAAAAACAAGCAGCCTATCATGAAATTAAGATTTGAGACTTTTGTTCTTAATAAAAGCTGTGCTAATGTTTCCTAGGGTTTTAAAGTTAATAAAAAATAATTCTTATCTCAAGAATACAAAGTTTGTAGGTCACAGCCTCCAAAAATTAAAAGGTATCTCTAATTTCCCAGCAGCTATTAACTCCCAACAGTTTTCAGGTATGTGTGGGGGTGGTGAACCCCTTTCTAACCCGTGTAGTGATGTTATCTAGACTGCTACTGCTGTGAGTTGGTAAATGCAACGGCCGTGGATACCGAGAAGACACTTCACCAGTTTTCACCAATCTATGACTTTAGGATCTATCTGTTTCCTCTTACATCATGGACCTTGAACTTAGGGGTTTAGATTGACATAGATACTCTCTTTGGAGATGAACACACCACAGTCACTTATTCTCTAAATTTGAATAGTTATGAGTTTCTGTGTTAATTACTGTCAACACAAAAGGAAGCTTCTCTGATGCAAGGTGAAAGCCTCACTGATGCATGTAAAGATACTTATTTAGAAGGCAATTTCATACTATGTTCTTGTATCAAAATAAATGTAGTAGGCTCCCCCCTTAGGCTTGTTACCTCTCCAGCAACAAGTAAACCATAACAGTTTTGAGTTCCATCCTGTCATGTTTTTCTTAAATCCAGCCAAAGGCTGTTGGATAGAGCTGTAACCCTCGCGGCACTATTGCATATATAGGCATATTTTCAGTGGTGTAGCTACTCGTGGTCACAGATGGGTAAGACTCTTGGTAACGTTCCTTTCTACCAGCCTACAAGTCACCTTCTAGCACTATGAAAGCCAGCCAGCAGGGAGGAAGCTTCCTGATTAATGCCAGATCTATGTGTTTCATTTCCTGTGACTGAAGTGCTTGCCATGTCCAGCCATAGTGTCAAGCCATCAAATTATTGTGACCAACCAAAAGCATTAACAGTGCTGACTGGGAACTCCCCAGGACCACCTTGACCAACATCTTGAACAGAAAAACTACCAGACCAACATCTTGAACCTTCACCTGGGCTTTTTGATTGATAGTCTGCGGTTTCTGTAAAGAACATCTTCTCAACCCCATGTAGATTAACTCCAATTAAACAAATGGGAGAGGTAACTTTTCAAGTATTCTTAGTGTGTGTGCTCCAGCAGATGGCTCTACCCTGATGCATATAAAGATGATATTAATTGGGTTCATTGGGTTGTAAAAAAATAAATAAATAAAAGAGATTTTGGAATGGGGACATGGAAAAAAGTTGTGGGTAAAAAGTCATTATCTACATCTATGAAATTCTGAAACATAGATATATAAATCATTTTTCCTATGCTTTTTATTTTTAATTTTTATTATTAGTTACATTTCATTAACTTTGTATCCCAGCGGGTTCCCTCATTTCCTCCCAATCCCACCCTCCCTCCCTCATCTCCTCCCTGCCCCTTTCCAAGTCCACTGATGGGGGGGACCTCCTCCTCTTTCATCTGATCCTGTTTTATCAGGTATCTTCAGGACTGGCTGCAAAGTCCTCCTCTGTGGCCTAGCAGGGCTGCTCCTCCCTGAGGGAGTGGGGAGGTCAAAGAGCCTGCCATTGAGTTCCTGTCAGAAATAGTCCTTGTTCCCCTTACTATGGGAAACCAATTGGTTACTGAGCTACCACGGGTTACATCTGAGCAGAGGTTCTAGGTTATATCCATACATGATCCTTGGTGGAGTGTCAGTCTCAAAAAAGATCCTTGAGCCCAGATATATTTAGTCCTTGAGGAGCTCCTATCCTTTCCATGTCATACTAACTCCCCCTTCTTTCATATGATTCCCTGTACTCTACCGAAGGTTTGGTTATGAGTCTTAGTATCTGCTTTGATACACTGCTAGGTAGAGTCTTTCGGAGTCCCTCTGCAGTAGACTCCTGTCATACATTCAATGCACATCCCATCTGTCTTTCTAAGTGAGGATTGATCATCTTACCCCTGGTACTCTTATTTGTTTATCTTCTTTAGGTGTATAGATTTCATTATGTTTATCATATCTTATAGGTCTTTATAAGTGAGAATATACCTTGTGTGTCTTTCTCCTTCTGGGATACCTCATTCAGAATGATCTTTTCTAGATCCCACAATTTACCTGCAAATTTCATGATTTCCTCATTTTTTATTTTTATGAAGAAGAAATAAAAAACAAACAAGTGAAGCACACACACACACACATCTCAAAATGGATTGGAGACTTATTAAAATGTGAGATTATGTCTCAGAGTACAGTATAGATGTTACCAAAAAAGACTAAAAACACAGGCCTTTCGAGGTTTCTAGATGTTCCAATTTGAACAGAAACTATATGAACATTCCAAGCAAGATAAAAACTGAAAAACCCTGCTATCTATTTTGAATCAGATGAAAACAAAACACTATAAGTCTTTGTGAAACATTGAACACATAATAAAAGGGACACAATGTCAATATAATCAAAACAGTTGACACTTTTGAGAGGTTAGGTAGGGCTGCCATTTAAAAGACCGATTCCTCATTTGTCCTCATAGCTAAAGCTTAGAAGAAGCAATGGAGAGAATTCATACAGTAAAGAAAGGAATTAACATGAAGAAAATTGGGGAAATTAAGCCCATTTTGATAGACATAGCCTTCTGCTGCTTCATTTAAGCACTGACGCTACCCTGTTTGCAATAGACAATTTGTACAGATCATGGAAAATAAGACTGCAGATATCATAACACAACAGTATGTTACTTTCTGTTTATCGGTCATGATATCTTAGATTTTGAAAATAGGATGCAAGAGAAGAGAACTAGTAATATAATCTGATCTCTTCTGTCTCCACAGGAGATTGGGTAGGTTAAAAGAACAAAAGCTGAAAGGGCTGTCACACTTCTGCTTAGGAAGACTCCAGGTAGAAGGCATAGAGATGACCCAAGTCTAGCAGGAAGGCAAGACTAAATAATGAAAGGCCGTAAGAGCCTCATCATAGAGTTTGATTTTCATTGTGGAGGCTGTAGGAAGCCCAGAAGATGTTGAAGTTGGAAGGGAGAACATGTCCACATGTACAAGTAGCAGTATACCCCATAGAGCACTGGCAAGGGCATAGAAACAATACTTGAGTCATTTTAGCTTTTAGTGCTTATCTCTCTGAGTTGAGGAAACATTCTACAATATCCAGTTTATTTACTGAGACAGAGCTTGGATGTATATTACTGCTTAAAATCCTCAGATAGAATTCAGCAAAGCCTTTCAGTTGATATTGAGGTTCCCACCCCCTTTGTATCTGTCTCTCTCTATCTCCATGTGTCTATTGCTACCTCACACACAGAAACAGACAGAAAGATGGAAAGATCGGATGACTGAAACTATTCCAAGTATCCCATAGTTCACATTCTCTTTTAAGATGGTTTTGGGGGACTAAGACTCATAATGTTAATTGAAGGTCAAAGCAAGACCCCATGGACTGAAGCTTGATAAGTGAAACATATGTTTGCACAAATGTTGCTGATTGTCCATGATACACAGCTATGAAAAAAGGTGTTGGAAGGTGTTAAATTCTTCCTTCACACATTCATTGTTTCAGCTTTGAATTTAAATGCTAATATGCCAACACTAACATCATCAGGGAAATCACTGTTGAGAGCACACAGCATAATGTAAAAGACAACATCTTGTATTTGGGACATAAAAGTAAGTCTAATCAGAAAGGGACATTCGGAATTGAGCACATACAAGAAGTGGGGTTTTGTCTTGATTTTGTTTGTTTTGTCTTGTTTTTATTTTTTTTAATACATGAAATCTCCTGTAGTAAAAGTCATTCATCAGTATCTTTTGAAATCCAAATTACGTCTGTTTGTATTCAAGGTGTTCATTGTATGTGGCTCTGTTTTGTATATTAGAACTAGCTTGCAATGTCAATCAGCAGAAACAAAGAAAGAAAAGCTGGTGATCCAAAGTGTCCACAAGAAGTAAGAATATTCACGGTGCAAAAAGCTAAAGAAACTGTGCTGTGGTTCTTCACCTACAAACTGCCTGTCTGTCCTAGGAAGCACCATCCTTCTTGTATTGTGTTCTACCTAAGGCCACTTTTCTTGTGGTCTTCAAATACCAAAAGGAGTCCCAGTACTGACCAAGCAATTACACTATTAATTCTTTTATTTTTCTTACTTTCCCCAGGGCCACCCAAGTCAGCTTTTTGATTGGTAAGTGTGCATTGAAGGTTAGGTAAGCTTAAATCCTGACATGCTGCTATTATTCCCCAAACAACCTCCCTTTTGACTTTCCTCATCTGAATACTGTGTAATAAAAGTTATAAAAACTGGATAAATGGGTACAATGGTATCCTGATAATATGAATTCACAAAAGCAGGTAAGGAATTACACAACGTCATGTATGAAATCCTGGGTCAGATTGAGAGGTAAGTAGTCACCAAGGTTTGATTCCAAGATCTCTCCTCTGCAAACATTGCTACTCTTCATGTTCCTCCTTTATTAAAAAAAGACTGCCCTTTGTTTACATGATGAGTCTGATAAGTGTCAAGGTATTATGAAATGGTTGTATTTCAATCAAAAATTAAAAGTTTTCATTTTAATTTTTCTAAATAAACATAGGTGTCATTAACATCTAAATCATTGTGGATAAAATGTGCATTGCTTTGTGAACGATACTGGAGAGCAGAACTGAGAGTAATCAAAGAATGGGGATCACTTTTGTTGTTGTTGTTTTACGGTGTTTTGGGGGGGGTTGTTTGTTTGGTGGGTTTTTTGACACAGGGTTTCTCTGTGTAGCCTTGGCTGTCCTGGAATGGCTTTGTAAACCAGGCTGGCCTTGAACTCACAGAGATCCAACTCTCTCTGCCTCCCAAGTGCTGAATTACAAGCATGCCCTGCTGTGCCCTGTAGGATAATTTCTGATGTCCCTCAGCATGCGCTTTTTGTAAAGTAAACACATCAGTATTCTCTGTGATTTATTACCCTATTTACAAAACAGGACATGAGACATAGAGTTGTTCAAGTGCTGGGTTCAAAACCAGGGACTTATAGTGATGGAGTCAAAGAAGACTTTTATTTTCACATAAACAATTATTAAGGCAATCTTTCCTGTAAAATGGAGAAAAAATAAACAAAGGTAGACGCAGTATGCATTCACTGTAGGGTGAAAATAAACTTGCAGAAGCTTGAAATATTTCTACCTTTTCTGTTTACATTCAGTGACCAAAATGATTATTAAGATGATCAATCCTCACTTAGAAAAACAAACGGAATGCACATTGGAAGTAGGAGAAAACAAGAAACAGGACAGGAGCCTACCACAGAGGGCCTCTGAAAGACTCTACCTAGCAGTGTATCAAAGCAGATGCTGAGACTCATAACCAAACCTTGGGCAGAGTGCAGGGAATCATATGAAAGAAGGGGGAGATAGTAGGCATGGAGAGGACAAGAGCTCCACAAGAACCAAATATATCTGGCACAGGGGTCTTTTCTGAGAATGATTCTCCAAACAATAGCCATGGCAGCTCAGCATCCAAATGGGTTTCCCTAGTAAGGGGAACAGGCACTGTTGTTGGCATATTAGCATTTAAATTAATGAACTCAGTGTCTGGCTCTTTGACCTCTCCCCTCCACCCTGAGGGAGGAACAGCCTTGCTAAGCCACAGAGGAGGACGTTGCAGCCAGTCCTGATGAGACCTGATAAACTAGGGTCAGCTGGAAGAGGAGGAGGACCTCTCCTATCAGTAAACTTAGAAAGGAGCAGGGAGGAGATGAGGGAGGGAGGGCAGAATTGAGAGAGAATAAGGGAGGGGGCTACAGCTGGGATACAAAGTAAATAAACTGTAATTAATATAAAAAACAAAAATTTAAAAAAGATTATTAATAAGAAAATAAAATGAAGGAAAGATATCTTTTTGGTAAAAAGAACTTGGTTTCTTCTTTACAGTTCATTCCAAACAACAAACCTCCTGTGTATTTTTGTAAAATAAAATGCATCCTTGAACCCTCATTACAACTTCTCATTTCTACTTTATATGACAGTATGGCTCAGCATTGTTATTTGTAGTGGAATCTCTAGTGCAAATCTACTAGCCCCTTGTTATTCTTGTTGCTTTTAAAATGACATTAATCTTGAGACCATTACACATTCATCTGGGCTCCTCTGTTGTACCTTCTGGGCTATAATTTAACCTTCCAATAGAAATAATAATTAAAGAACCTTCGTAGTAATAATTTATTACTTAAGGATTTTCAGTAAAATTAACTATGTCAAACCTTAGTCTAGACAAGGGCATTTTCCCACATGGTATTCTAAGGCTCTTTAGGACTCTCCTCTCCCACACTCCCACACCCCGCAAACTGCAGAACAATAATATATGACAAACAAACAAAATGGAGAGAGTGGGGATGGAAAGGAGATCTAGAATGAGAGCTTTATACATTTTGATGAACCCTCCAAGTTCATATTTCAAACTTACAAACTGAAACTTGGCCTTTGTGACCAAATACAATGACTCCTGAGATGATCTTTTATGCCACTGCCTTCCTTTTGGGACATATTCATTGTGGCCAAAGTACACACCAGTTCCTTCTCAAACTGGCACTTTCCCATTTCACTTTTGTTATTTTTAAAGAATTTTATTAAATTTTCTTTTATTGTGCATGTATATATATCCATGTAGGCCCAGGCTCACAGGGACACCTTAGAATTCAGTTCCCTCTTTAGACTATGTGGGACTTTTGGAAAAGATTCAAGTTGTCAGTGTTGCCTTCATATGAATGGGTAAAAATTTCAGAGTTCAAAACTGTTAAGACTGTATCACTGTCAGATGTCTGTAAGGATCCTCATTGGCTCTTGTTTATTTTTTAATGAGCTTTGAATTCAGAGAGAAAAGTCTTAAGAAATCATTTATAATGTCAAGGACAGGGGGCAATATCTAGGGTTATCTAAGAATACGACTGGGGAAAGCTTTTTTCTATTCTAATCACTTATGGTTCAGATAATCTGTAATTTTATACAAATGGAAACCAGGTTACTCAATGCATAGTGATACATTTTCAGCTTTATACACAGTATCTTGAGCTAGGCCATCATAGGCAGGTCTGTGTGGGAGTTTTCTCTTTTCTTCTTCTTTTTGTTCTCTTGAGATTATTAAATTAGATGATCAGAAATTGTGGAATGGGATACATGTCAAAGACCGAGCTACATTTCTCTAGCTATCTCCACTTGGGAGGATTTGATAGAGCCACACACATGGGATGGAGTCTGATTGTATAAGCGTAGCTTCCTCAGTGCACCTGGTGTCAGTGAACAAGCTGGAGTCATTTTATGAATCTCCATTTTCTTTAGTGATGAGTTGGTAAGAAAAAAAAAACATAAGCAAGTGAAAGATTTTATTTTACAGTCAAGATTTGTGATAAATGTTTTCAACTTCTGATTCTGTAAAAGCATGTTTGGAACCAGCTCCATCATCTATTATCTCTCAGTCACTCACTATTTTTCAAATGGGATACATGGTTTACTTTTGAAGACACATTTGATGGTACACTTGATAACTTTTTTCTTTTTTATTAGTTTATTTATTTTTGATTTACTTTACATCTTCATTGTAGCCCCATCCCTCCTCTCCTCACAGACCCAACCTCCCTCCTTTCACCCTCTCTCCTCCCCTATTCCTCAAAAAAGGTGAGCTCCCTTTCCCACACATCCCAATTGACCATGTCGCATCAGGACTGAGCATGTCCTCTTCCCCTATGTCCTGGCAAGGCAGTTCCTCCAGGGTGTAGTGATCAAAAAGCTGGCAAGTGAGTCCATGTTTGATGCAGTCCCTACATCTTTTGCTAGAGGTCCCACATGAAGCCTAAGCTGACCATCTGCTACACCTCTGTAGGCCCCTGGGAGGATATGAAGGAGATTCAAGCAGTGATTCTTAGTAGCAGAGGACACAGAGACTGAAGAGAACAAACATCTTTTAACTTGACTAGACTCCTAGTAGAGGAAGAGGAACTCCAGCCCACCCACAAAAACTGCAATCCCAAATTTACCCTGCCTACAAGATTTGCAGGGATAAAGATAGAGCAGATAGAGCAGAGACAGGGAGGGAATACCCAACCAATGCCTGACCCAACTAAACACCTACCCTATGGGAGAGTGCCAACCAAAGACACTATGAACAATGCTCTGCTAAGCTTGCTGGCAGGAGCCTGACAGAGTTGTCCTCTGAGAGACTCTACCCAGCAGAGTCTCAAAACAGATGCTAAAACTCACAGCCAAATATTGGTCAATGCTTGGGGAGTCTTGTGGAAAAATGGGAGGAAAGAGAAAAGGACCTGGAGGTGACAGGATCTCCACAAGAAGACCAACAGAGCCAACTAACCAGGGCACAGAGAGGCTTGCTGAGACTGAAGCATCAACCAAGGACCATGCATGAACTGGACCTAGGTCCCCTACAAAGATAACTATCTTTTTATATTGCAAAAATATATTGATATGTGGGTTAATATGAGTCACTTCACCCTTAGAGATAGAAGTTTCAAATTCAAAATTTTCAAGAATATCAGGAATGGGCTCCCTCTCCTGGCACGGGTCATTAGTTGTCCACTCCCACAATTTCTGTGCCACTATTATCCCAGAACATCTTGTACACAGGACAAACTATAGGTCTAGGGTTTTGTGGGTGAGTAGGTGTCTCAATCCCTCCACTGGAAGCCTTCCCTTGTTACAGAAGATGAACGGTTCGGGCTCCACATCCCACATTGCTTAGGAATCTTAGTTAAAATCACCCTGGTAGATTCCTGTGAGTTTCTACTGTAGTAGGTTTCAAGCTCATCCACAGATAACCTCCAGTTCCAAATGTCTCTCTCAGTACTCTCTTTCTCTATTCCCTCCTAACCTGATTCTTTCTGTTCCCATCCCCACCCCACCCCCACCACTATCCACTCACACGTGCCTGGAGGGCCAATCCAGAGACTGAATACCCAAAAGACCTAGAATAGAACTAAGCACAACTGGAAAAAAAAAAAAAAAAGAAAAAAAAAGGAAAAAGAAAGTAAATGAAATTATTCCTATGATATTCTGCTATACTCCAAGATTGGTGCCAAGCCCAATTATCATCAGAGAGCCTTCATCCAGAAAATGATGGAAAAAGAAGCAGAGACCCACAGCCAAACATTAGGCAGACTGGAGAATCCTACAGAAGAAATGGAAGAAGGATTATAGGAGTCTGAGGGGTCGAGGATATCACAAGAAAACCCATAGAATCAATTAATCTGGGCCCATAGGTCTCACAGAGACTAAACCAACAACCAGGGAGCCTGCATGGGTCTGCACATTTTCCAGAGAGCCTAGACTTTCTGCTTATGTTATAGTTGTATACCTTGGCACTCAAACGGGACTCCTAACATTTGAGAAGGTGCTGTCTCTGATCCTTTTGCTTGCTTTTGGGACCTTTTTCCTTCATATCTGGTTGCCCTGCTCACCAGTCTTAATATGAGGGGAGGTGCCTAGTCTTACAGCAACTTGATATGTCATGTTTAGTTGATATCCATGGGAGGCCTGTCCTTCTCTGAAGAGAAACTGAGGAGGATTGCATGAAGGTGGGAGAGAGGAGGTCCAGGAAGGAACTGGAACAAAAGGAGGGAGGGAGAGCCAATCAGAATGTGGCATATGAGAGAATAATAAATAAAATTAAAAATTCAAGAATTTTTACTTTAAGATATTATTACTTTAAGATATCATAGAGTTATTTTATGTTTCCTCTGACAACAATGGTTGTTATCTCAATGAATACATTTTCTATATTGATTCATAAGCTGGAATAAAAAAATATAAGAAATAAATATTTTCTAAGTCAACAACTTGATCTCATATGGTCTATGCCATATGAGCACAAATTTAATTTAATCCTCCATATAAGGTTATTTATTTGTGCCAGTTTGAGCAATACATAGAGGCTTTATAAAGTACAATTCACTAAAGGTCATCATAGAGGATGTTATACTTTCTTTAAAAATCAGACCTACTTCCTATATTTGACTCCACAGATGAGTAAAGCAATTAATGGTACCAAGCATATTTAATTTAGGGCATGTGTATACATGGGGGCCAAAGATTTGGGCACAAAGCAAATGAATTATGACCTCTTTAGCTATTCATTGATTACCATGAGTGTTTTGCACACACACATACACATACACAGACACACACACACACACACACACACACACACACGGTATGACTGAAAGCTGCTTTCCAGAGAGTGAGAAATGTTATTGAAAGACATTTGAAAACTCTATGACCTACCTACCCCCTGTTTCAACCTGTACTTCCTGATTCCACAAAATATCTTATATGTAAAATATGGTTTTATGTTTCTGACTTTTTGTTCCAATAATTTTACTTTTTTGGCTTCCAAGTTATTTTATTTCATTTTCCATTTAAATGTTCATTCCTGCTAAAACAACATTTGACTTGGTTGGCAGGCTTAAATCTTGCAGGGACTAATTATAAATATCCAGTTTATTACTAATTACAGTATTATTCTCTGCACTCAAATAATTACTGTTGTGTAGTCCACTAAAAAGTAAAAAAAAAAAAATTATTTAATTATTTCTACATCTACTGTAAAGGAATATAACTGTCTATAGTTACTGTTCTATCTTTCTTACTACTGGCTTACTTTTATCAAATTGGTCAGCTAAGAGGCTGTTGAAGGTTAAGGAGGGATATTTCTTACAGAAAGTCATGGCTATATTCCCCAGCTGTCTCATTTGAGGAGCCATTTGATAGAGGATGAATTTCATGGACATGGGGAGGGGCATGCATGCAGAAAGGAGGGAGGAGAGTGGGACCTGGAGGGGAGGAAGGAGGAGCTTATGGGGGGATACAAAATTAATAAAGTGTAATTAATAAAAGTTAAATAAAAAAACACACTTAAGTAAATAAATAAAAAGGGATAGGGAGAGAGAGGGAGAATATAGAGAGAAGGAATTTACTTTTAGGGGTTTAGAACAAACAATTATGTTGAAGCTTTCATTCTACATTATAAAAATCCCTGTGTTTTCCATTCTAATATTTAAAAGAACAAGTGAACAAGTATCTCCTTAGAGATTGGGTAATGGAATAATTATGCTATGCAATATACTGGATGCAGACTTCCTGCTTCTCAAAGAGAAAGCATCTGCTAAACTTAGTATTTCCATTTTCTGAAGCACTTAGGTCAGCTTCTCTACCCGGAGTGTCTGAGCCTCTTGAGCTTTACAAGCCCATGAGTCCAGTCTTCTCAACAATTAGCTGGACAATCATCACATCGGAATACTTTTTTAATCTGAGGTGGTAGAAGCAATTAACACTGAACACACCAAACAAACCATATGGTCCATACAATCAAGGCGAACACTAGAGACATTCTCCTATGACTGTTTCTGTGGTATTCATACTAACCTATATTTTTCAAGATTGAAGGTACAATAGTATTAAATAAAAGTTTCCCTCAATTTTCCTCTCTAATTAGAGAAACAATAGAAAACCAATTCTCCAGTAAGTATCTCTCTTCAAATTACTTTCTAAACTGATATAAACTTACCCAAGGTCCCTGTACACAGAAGTGATTGTTTTTACCAAAATAGTATAAAAGTAAAATATATGGAAACACACACAAAAAGAACTCAGAAATCTCTTTTCTGTGCCATCAGATAACACTGTCCCTTTCCTAGAAATGAAGTACCAATAGACTAAGATCATAACCAGCTTGTCCTTTTTAAATATATTTTAATTAAGATATAATTACATCATTTTCCCTTTTTCATTTTCTCACTTCACCCTCTCCCATGTCCCCTTCCTTCAACCTTTCTCCTTGCCCCTGCTTTTCTAGCTCTCAATTGATGGTCTCTTTTCCTTTGATTCATGTTTTTCATAGATATATGGATAGACAGATAGATGAAAAAGAGATAATAGACAGACAGATAGACAGACAACCAGATAGATAGATAGAAAATATAGGTAAATGTATAAATAATAAATACAATCTGCTGAAGAGATTTTGTTTGTTTTCACATATATGATACCAGGGCTGACGACTCTGTAATGATTAAACAATTATGGAGCTCTTCCCTAGGAAAGACTAGTTCTCTTTATCTCAACAGTCATTGTATGCCTTTAGTTTTTTGTTTTAAGGTGGGACCCAGAAGATTTTCTATTTTTCACATTAGCATATCTATTGATGTGGTCATTGTTAATGACATGTCAGACAGCCATTTGCAGCTAATTTCAGCTAATTTTCTCTTATTCAAGGTAGTTTGGATTGGAAATTGAATTAGGGAATCTGATTTTTTGGAAATGGAAAACTTTAGTAGAATGCATTACTCTCAATAAGGCGTTTATGTAAATCTTTAATTCAAAAGTTTAAAAACTTGTTCAACCTAGAAACACATATTCATGATTTATTTTAAAAAATTGCACAAATTAAAAACAAAGAAATCAGGAAATTTGCAGGCAAATAGTGGGAACCAGGAAAGATCATCCTGAGTGAGGTAACCCAGAAACAGAAAGACACAAATGATATATACTCATTTATAAGTGGATAATAGCTATATAACATAGGATAAGCATACTAAAATCTATAGCCCTAAAGAAGCTAGACAACAAGGAAGATCCAAGGGCAAATGCTTAAATCTCACTCAGAAGGGCAAACAGGATAGACATCAGAAGTAGGAGAAGACAAGAAATAGGACAGGAACCTTCCACAGAGGACCTCTGAAAGACTCTACCCACCAGGGTATAGAAGGAGCTACTGAGACTCATAGCCAACTTTGGGCAAAGTCCCGAAAACCATATGGAAGAAGAGGGAGATAGAAAGACCTGGAGGTGACAGGAACTCTACAAGAACAACAACAAAACCAAAATACATGGGCCCAGGGGTCCTGCAGAGACCAATACTCCAACTAAGGACCATGCATGGAGAGGACCTAGAACCCCTGTTCAAAGGAAGCCCATTGGCTGCTCAGTTTCCAAGCGGGCTCCCTAGGAAGGGGTACAGGGACTGCCTCTGGCATGAACTCAGTAGCAGGCTCTTTGATCATGTTTCCCTGAAGGGGTCAGCCTTGCCATGCCACAGAGGAGGATGATGCAGTTAGCCTTGATGAGACCTCATAAGCTAGGGTCAGATAGAAGGGGAGGAGGTTCTCCCCTATCAGTGGACTAAGGAAAGGGCAGAGAGGGAGAAATATAATATAATATGTTAATATAATATTGTATGTTAATTATATATTATATTTCATAATATATTGTTTAATTATTTAATTAATTATATATTATATATAATATATTATATTATTTATAATGTACATAAATATATATATAAACTGAGATGAATCATATGGAAAACATGACATGAAATGACATACTTGGTCTTTCACATTTCCTTGGCTATATACTAAATGGTGGGTGGTAATACATATTTTTTTCCAACTGAAAATTCTGTTAACATTCAAAATTCCTGTGATGTTGTATTGCTTAATTTTTCAATCCATAGTTTAAGTATCACCACCTTGCTATCTAGTATCATATTTTATACTGTTTGTATAAACAGTTCTCTGTTACTTATAGTGCATTTAGTCTAGAGATCATTTCTTGTTTGTTTTATAATATACATGCTTATTCTACTAGACAACTCTTTGTCAGCCAGCAGGTTTTGAACCTAATGCTCACCATATAGAAGCTGAGGAGGTAGGAACAATCCTGTTACTCACCCACTTACCCGGTCCCTACATACATTTTTATGTTGGCTGTGTAGGCATTCCTAGATAAAGAACCCTCCTGAAGTGACATCCTTTAATATCAGCAAGACAAAGTTAAACCAAGAATACTGTGTGTGGGTGACAGAGATGGGAGTTCCCGGATGAAAGAGAGCCTGGGGAGTCCTACTAGCATACTTCTGTGACTCTATTATAAATTATTTTTTTTTAATTTTTCACTTGTTTTCCTCTTTTTTTTAATTTAATTTAATTTTTTTATTATTAGTTACATTTTATTAACTCTATATCCCAGGTGTAGTCCCCTCCCTTATTCCCTCCCAATCCCACCCTCCCTCTCTCATCTCCTCCCTGCCCCTTTCCAAGTCCACTAATTGGGGAGGACCTCCTCCCCTTTCATCTGACTCTGTTTTATCAGGTATCTCCAGAGTCCTCCTCTGTGGCCTAAAAAGTAAAAAAAAAAAAAAACAAAAAAAAACAAGGAAATAAAGTTACAAAACATGACCTTAAAAATCATATAACAAATTAATATTTATTTAAGAACAACTGCTTGGACAGCAAGAAAGGTGAATGTACCTGGTTTTAGAATGAAAAGCACGCATTTTCCTTCCCCTTTCATTTTACTGAGATAAAACCACAATACAGAATACACAGATAAGAAAATAGGGGTCCTACTCCATGCCAACTTACCAGACAACTTGTTTTCTTTGAAAAGCCATAAGCATTCCTGTCTTCAGTTTCTATTTATAAAGCAAACTTATGGGGCATATGACAAGAGACTGATATGTCCTTCTTCAACCTAGGACCAAATCATAGGACAAACAATTTTCCATAAGCATTGCAAGACTAAAAATGGGGAGACTGGGTGCCCTTGCTTTAGTTCATGTGTTGTGCTTCCCATGTCAAGAAAGGCTAGCAGAGGACATACGACTTGTAAGTATTCTCCCCATGTGTAAAGCTTTCAGATTCTGGATGAATCATTCTATTGCCCTTCTCCTCTATACCAGAGATGTGTTTTGATAATTTTACCTAGAAATAGAAAGAGAACATAGAAAACTGGGTTCTAAACCTCACCCCAGATTAACCTGAGAAAAGAATGTAGAGAAATCCAAGTTATAATAAAGGCAATTGGCAGAAGATTGATAGACTAATTTGAAATAAGAGATAAATTGTACAGTTATTTGTCAGAAAATTATTAAAAAACAAAAACAAAAACCCAGCTAGGAAGAATGTTTTGGAGCAGAACAAAACTCAAAATTACCCTGGAGAAAGTGACACCATAGAGGAAGCTAAATTTTTTTTGGATAAACCCATAAGACAATTTATGTCCCAGAACATTGTTGATAAAATTTAGAACAATTAGCTAGAGAGTAGTAGAGTTTAAAAGCTAGATATAGTCAGGAAAAGAGATAGAGAAAAAGAACTCTTCCAAATTTATCTTCCAAATTGGCATTTTGATTATGGACATAAGGACTGATATGTGAGATTATACAGAGCAGGGGATATGACACAAACAAGAAATAATATTAAAATCACAAAAGCAGCAAGCAATATAATAATAAGTCCCAGGGAAGAATATGATAGCCATGAAATGCAACAACAGATAATTTTAAAACTTTTTTTTTTTTCAGGAAGAATAACATGTAAGAAAGCCTAAACTACACACAGCACATGGAAAAGGTGACAACAATGGAAACTCCTACAACGGTAGTAAGGAACTATATTGAACAAATTTCAAAATAGTCATTAGTAACATTTTCTAAAGAATCACAAGTAGAAAAAACAAAACAAAAGACACAATGAAAATAAGTCATCAATTCCTGAACACTAATAAATTTATAAGAAAAGAAAAAACATCTGGCATTAAAATGTATAAAAGCAAATGGAAAAAAATCAGTTGATTCAACAATAGACTTAAATTAGTGGGACACTTGTGAATTAGAATAGGAATTTGTGTTTATGTAATGTAAAAAGAGTAAGAAATAAAACAGAAGGAAAAATGAATCCTGAGAAGCACAGGGGTCTGTGGCCTGTGTCACTTTCTGCAACTTGAGCATTCCAGAGAGAGAAGACAAAGAGAACAGAAGACAAAGAACTAATGAATAACAAAAAGTCACAAATCTATTTAAAAAGCAATAAGTACACATCTAAGAAGCTCACTGAATTCTAAACGGGATTATTTCAGAAGCCTGCAGATAAATAAACATATAATAAAAAATAATGTTAAGAGTGAAAATGAAGAGAAGCTAAACAACCAAACAGGAAACAGGAAATTGAAAATTGTGACTTAGAGAAACTTCCTAAGACCAACTTCTCATCTAGAATATTTTTTTTAATTTCTTTGGTTTTTTACTAATTACAATGTATTCACTTTGTATACCAATTGTAACCCCCTCCCTAGGCCCTTCCCAACCCCACCTTCCCTCCCTCCTCTCCTCCCATTCCCCTCACCAAGTCCACTGATAGAAGAGGTCCTCCTTCCCTTCCATCTGACCCCAGCCTATCAGGTCCCAACAGGACAGGCTGCATTATCTTCCTCTGTAACCTGCTAAGGCTGCTTCCTCCAACTAGAAAAGATCATCCTGAGTGAGGTAACCCAGAAGCAGAAAGACACACAGAGTACATAGTCACTTATAAGTATACATATAATATAGGAAAAACATGCTAAAATATGTACATCTAAAGAAGTTAAGCAAGGAGGGTTCTGGGTAAGATGATCAATCCTCATTCAGAAAACCAAACCAGATGGACATCAGAAAAGGGAGAAAACAGCGAACAGGACAGGAGCCTACCACAGAGGGCCTCTGAAAGACCCTACCCAACATGGTATTAAAGCAGATGCTGAGACTCATAGTCAAACTTTGGGCAGAGTGCAGGGAATCTTTTGAAAGAAGAGGGAGATAGAAACTCCACAAGGAGAGAGACAGAACCAAACAATCTGGGCACAGGGGTCTTTTCTGACATTGATACTCCAACCAAGGACCAGGCATGGAGATAACCTAGAACCCCTGCACAGATGTAGCCCATGGCAGCTCAGTATCCAAGTTGATGCCCTAGTAAGAGAAAAATTGACTCTCTCTGATATGAACTTAGTGGCTGGCTGGCTCTTTGATCACCTCTCCCTGAGTGGGGTAGCATCCTTACCAGGCCACAGAGGATAACAGTGCAGCCAGTCCTGATGATACCTGATAGGCTAGGGTCATATGGAAGGGGAGGAGGACCTCCCCTATCAGTGAACTGGAGGAGTGGCATGGGAGCAGAAAATGGAAGTAGGGTGGGGTTGGGAGGGGATGAGGAAGGAGCTACATCTAGGATACAAAATGAATAAATGAAATTAATAGCAATATAAATTAATTGAAAAAAACTAATGTTCAACTCCCTTAGCCATCAGGGAGATGAAAATCAAAACAACTCTGAGATTTCATCTTACACCCATCAGAATGGCTAAGATAAAAAAAACTCCGGTGACAACACATGATATAGAGGATGTGGAGAATGGGGAACCCTCCACCATTGCTGGTGAGTATAGACTTGTACAACCACTTTGGAAATCAATCTGGCACTTTCTCAGACAATTAGGAATAGTGCTTCCTCAAGATCCAGCTATACCACTCCTAGGCATATATCTAAAATATGCTTAAGTACACAACAAGGACATTTGCTCAACCATGTTTGTAGCAGCTTTATTCATAATAACCAGAACCGGGAAACAACCCAGATGTCCATCAACTGAGGAATGGATACAGAAATTGTGGTACATATTGTAAGTGTATAAAATACTGAAACTAAACCTCTGTTCTTTTTATGAAATATAATCATAAATTTTAGTCTGTCATTCCATGGCCAATAGTATACAACCCCATGTATACTCCTTTGTTAAAGTGGATATAGATCATGCTTCTTGACATGGAATTTTCACCAAATATGAACTCTACTTTTAAATCCTTCATCTTTCCTAGTGCTTGTCTTGGTCTTATATTTTTAGTGTACATTTTTGAAATGTGTGCCCTCATGGGATCCATATTCTTTGCTAATGTGTTCCTTAAAGAACTCGTTCCCTTGGATAAGGTTTATAGCTGGGATCCAGAGGCATTTTCTTTTCTTTTCTTTCTTTCTTTCTTTCTTTCTTTCTTTCTTTCTTTCTTTCTTTCTTTCTTTCTTTCTTTCTTTCTTTTTCTCTTTATGACATAATTTAGTTAAAGAATTTATTTTTCTCAGCCAGGGAAAGAGGAACTTATTTATGTTTACAGCATAATTCCAATTTCTCACTTGAACATGATGTTCTAGGCTCTCTCAGAGACTGGAGCCATGGAGCCACCAGTCAAAGAGTCACAGCAGATAATGTTCCCAATAGAGAACACTGTTTGATACGTTTCTTTCCACTCTGTTTCTTGTTTCATTACTCATAAATCAACCTATTGAGATCATTACTTAAGCTTTTATTTTTAATCCAAAGAAAAATGAAAGAAACTTAGAAACTTCGAGTTTTCTTAAAATAATAGTGAATTGAGGCAGGAGTGTGAATGTCCAACTTAAGAGTTTGAAAAGAGGAAGAACAGAGAATCACAGATGGGAAATCCTGTGAGACATAAGCCAGCATAAACACAACAGGTGGCACTTCCAAATGGTTCCTTGCACTTGTCCAGCCTTCTAATATTATGACACAGCATTGTCATGTGAAAAGTTCACTCTCAAAACCGCTCAAGTAAGTTCCATAAATAAAATGCAAAATAATCGTGTTTTAAGTACACTTATGATTCTCCTTTAGGCAATACACAAAGCTACACTCAACTACATCAGTTCAGAGGCAGCAGGTTGGGCATGATTGTCTTATTGTGGAGGCACTAGTCTAAAAGCAAGAAGATACTGTAGGAAACCCTACTGCCAGGAACTCATGGTTCCCTTGAGGAAGAGCTAGGTAAATATCCCTCATCTCTCTGTTAGAGACAGGAAAGAAGTGTCCATTTTGAACTATGGTCAGATCATTCACTCTAATAACAGGTTACTGATTTTTGGAAAGACAGTACAAGGAAACTACCTTGCCTAGAATTGCCTAAAGCTACCATGTCCTTTCACCCCATGTGGGGAGGGACAATCAGAAAATATGTATGGAGAGTGTAGCACAAGATGGAATGCCTGGTGAAGTCCTGTCATTTGAATTTAATCTAGATGATCTCGATCCTCGATATTTTACCACTTCCCCACAAAGTACTCAGCTGCTGATCAAAGAATGGAAAGCATAGTTTCTATTTTAAAAAGAGTGCTTCTGAAAATATGATAACATTGAGGGTGGCAAAAATGACGCCAAGAGAAGTTAAAGCCTCAAGCATATTCATCTGGTACAGCGTTCGACACAGGCTGACTTGCTGCCAGAAACAGAAACTCTTGTTGTCAAAAATCAAGTATTCATAGGTGTGTGGGTTTATTTCTGGGTCTTCTATTTGGTTCCATTGATCCTCCTTTCTGTTTCTCTGCCAATTCCATGCAGTTTTTATTATTATAGCTCTGTAGTACAGCTTGAGATCGGGGATGGAGATACCTCCAGATGATCTGTTGTTGTACAGGATTGTTTTGGAGATTCTGGGTTTTTTGTTTCTCCATATGAAGCTGAGAATCTTTCTTTCAAGGTCTGTAAAGAACTGAGTTGGTATTTTGATGGGAATTGTGTTGAATCTGTAGATTGCTTTTGGCAGGATGGCCATTTTCACTATGTTAAACCTACCGATCCATGAGCACAAGAGATCTTTCCATCTTCTGATATCTTCTTCAATTTCTTTCTTCAGGACTTAAAGTTTTTTTTTTTTTTCAAACATGTCTTTCACTTGCTTGGTTAGAATCACCCCAAGGTACTTTATGTTATTAGTGGCTATTGTGAAGGGTGTTGTTTCCCTGATTTCTTTCTCTGCCCTTTTGTCTTTGGTTTACAGGAGGGCTTCTGTTTTTTTTTGTTTTTTTTTTTTTTTTTTTTTTTTTTGAGTTGACTTTGTATCCTGCTGCTTTGCTGAAGGTGTTTATCAGCTGAAGGAGTTCTCTGGTTGAAATTTTGGGGTCGCTCATGTATACTATTATATCATCTGTGAATAGTGAAACTTTCACCTCTTCCTTTTCAATTTGTATCCCCTTGATCTCCTTTAGTTGTCTTGTTGCTTTAGCTAGGATATGATAAACATAATGAAATCTATACACCTAAAGAATATAAACAATAAAGAGGACCCGGGGTAAGATGATCAATCCTCACTTAGAAAGACAAATGGGAGGTGCATTGGATGTAGGAGAAAACAATTAACAGGACAGGAGCCTACCACAGAGGGCCCCTGAAAGACTCTACCTAGCAGTGTATCAAAGCAGATACTAAGACTCATAACCAAACCTGCAGCAGAGTGCAGGGAATCATATGAAAGAAGGGGGAATTAGTATGACGTGGAAAGGATAGGAGCTCCACAAGGACCAAATATATCTGGGCACAGGGGTCTTTTCTGAGACTGACACTCCACCAAGGACCATGTATGGATACAACCTAGAACCTCTGCTCCAATGAAGCCTGTGGTAGCTCAGTAACCAATTGGTTTCCCATAGTAGGGGAACAGGGACTATTTCTGACAGGAACTCAATGGCAGGCTCTTTGACCTCCCCACCCCCCAAGGGAGGAGCAGTCCTGCTAGGCCACAGAGGAGGACTTTGCAGCCAGTCCTGAAGATACCTGATAAAACAGGGTCAGATGAAAGGGGAGGAGGTCCCCCCATCAGTGGACTTGGAAAGGGGCAGGGAGGAGATGAGGGAGGAAGGGTCTGGGAGGGGATGAGGGAGTGGGATACAGCTTAGATACAGAGTTAATGAAATGTAACTAGTAATAAAAAAATAAAAAAAGAAACCCTTGTTGTAAAGGTCAGTGCATTTGGTTACTAGTGCTTCTTATGTAGTTTTCTGTTTTAAACAAAAAACAGGGGGTTTTGAACAGAAAATTAACGTTTCATCTAAGGAGACAAAAGAAACATGAGTTTTACATGTGGCAGAGATATGTGAATTAACACAAAGAAAAGTTTAAAAATAAATGTAATAACTATATTAAAAGATGCACTGGGAAAAGTAGATATGTAATAGTACAGAGGAAATGCAATGATATAAGAAACTGATAATACAAAAAATAATAGGGACCAGAAGCACTGTAGCACAGTACAGGATGCAGCATGCATCATAGGCTTGTCTGCCTTCAGGACACACAAAGGAAGGAATGAGCTAGAAAATAGGTCAGCGGCACTTCCAAGTGTAGAGAGAACAACATGAAGAAGAAGAAGAACAAGTTTGCTGAGACCTGCTGGAAAATATTAGAAGTTGCTATATATCTATAAGAGTTACAGATATCAAGCAGAAAAGGAAAATAAGGAATAACGCATTTTTAAAATAACGTTGGCCCAGAACTGTTTGAATCTTCTAAAATTAATGACAGACAACCAATCACAAAGGCTCAGGAAGCTCCAAGCAGAATCAATACTAAAACCTCTTTAACTAAGAAATAATAACAAAGTTCTTGCACTAAAATAAAAGACAAAAAGGTTTTAGAAGATCAAAATATGACATAAAGAAACAACATGCTTTTTGATGGAGGAAAAGAGATTAGACTCACAGGAGCCTTTTTGTTAGTAGCCAGGGAAGCTTGATGGGTATTTAGGTTGAGAAAGAAAGGATTAAAAAAAAAAAAAAAAAAGAAGAAAGAAAAAGAAATTAGGGCCTCCAGAGACAACCAGCATTTAACAGCACTCACTGCAAATAACAGGAGTTAGGGCCTCAGCAGCTGATTCAGGTGCTTCCTTATTATCCTAAGTTCCAGCTGATGGGGATCTGGGGTCCTTTTCCGGCCTGTGGGAATCCACACACAAGGGTACTCATACACATACAAACACAAAAAATAAAGGAAAACAAGTGTTTGAAAAATTCCTGTGGTATCCTACATATTACAAAATTATTCATCCAAAATGAATAGCAGATAAACAAATCAAAATCCGAGAATTAGAAAAAGGGGGTGGAGCTATTGGCTAAGTGTTTCTTTAGAAGCTTTAGTAGTGAAGCATGAATGTTACATTTAGAGATGAACAGATCTAGGAAAAATCATTGAAATCCCCCTAGTCTCTCTGCACCAGAAATGGGTGCGAAATTACGTTAGTGATACCCCCAAATAATAAATATCTGAAGCCTCTTAAATACCAGTTGAGTGTAGCAACACAGCTATAATTCCATGCTTGGAATGCAGAATCCTTGGAAAAGGCCAAAACAGCAGGCCAGCTAACTGTAAAACCCATATAGATGATCCATGAATTTATTTTTTTGAAATAACATGCTGCAGTGGAGGAGGAAGAATGATTAAGGATGAGTCTCAACACCAACCGCCAGAGGCATATTTATAGGCAGGCATGTGTGCACCAATACCTCTGATTCTAAACACGTGGAAACATGCATGCATACATATGCATGCATCCCCTACACAGAAAAAAAAAATTACAAAAAAGGGAGTAACAAATTTGCCATCAAGCAATGTTATCTAAAATTTGTCCATCATATGGAAGAAACAAAATATAGTGTTTTCAAAAAAAAAAAATACAGAGAGAAAATAAGCAATTGAGAATGAGGAAATTCAATGAAATATTTTGCTTTTGCTTTCATAGTCTTGATTTAATGGATGACTGACGGGTAAGTTGTAAAGTAATTTCAAATATAGGAAGAGCTTTTAGCACATTGAACAGAGGGCAGGGAAGAAGAGTGATGTAGAAGAACCCAGAGAGGACAGGAGCCACACAAAGAGACCAACAAAGCCAAAAAAAGCTGGGCCCAGGGAGGACTGTAGAAACTGATACACCTACCAAAGATGATACATCAGAGGACCTAGACTCCCTGCTCAGATGTAACATATAGCTCAGTATCCATGTGTGTTCCCTAGTAAGGGGAGTCTCTGACATGTCAGAGTCTCTGACATGAACTCCGTTGCCTGTTCCCTCCTTGATCACTTTTCCCTGGTGGGGTGACCTAGCCAGCCCACAGAGGAAGATGATACAGGCAGTCCTGTGGGACCTGATAGACTAGGGTCAAACAGTAGGGAAGGAGGACTTCCCTTATCAGTGCATTAGGGAAGAGGGATAGGCATAGAGGGGGGAGGGTAGAAGATGGAGGAAGGAAGGAAAGAAGGAAGGAAGGAAGGAAGGAAGGAAGGAAGGAAGGAAGGAAGGAA